>NC_137689.1:29962095-30562095 GCF_963989245.1 Nansenia antarctica | reverse complement strand
ACTTGAGGTTACATGCAATGCATGACTTGTGCTATCTAGGCTACAGGGCTTGACATTAAGCTTTTTCAGGTACTTGTCCTTCGGACAAGTGAACTTATCTTTTACTTGTCCGAGAGCTCAAGTTACTTGTCCAAATCCAAAGATTTTGAAAAAGCAATAATATGAATAATAATATATTATACTCTCACCGGCCACTTCATTAGGTACACCTTTTCAACTGCTTGTTAACGCAAATATCTAATCAGCCAATCATGTGGCAGCAACTCAATGCATTTAGGCATGTAGACATGGTCAAGACGATCTGCTGAAGTTCAAACCAGCATCAGAATGGGAAATAAAGGTGATTTAAGTGACTTTGAACCTGGCATGGTTGTTGGTGCCAGACGGGCTGTTATGTGATATTATAGTGTCAATATGGACCAAAATCTCTGAGGAATGTTTCCAGCACCTTGTTGAATCTATGCCACAAAGAATTAAGGCAGTTCTGAAGGCAAAAGAGGGGGTCCAACCCCAAGGTGTGCCTAATGAAGTGGCCAGTGAGTGCATGTGTATGCAAATAACACATTTGACTACTATTGATTTGATAATGATGTATCCTTAATTTTCAAATGTATTCAATATTTTGTAATTATTTAAAAACGTAACCCCTAACCCTAACCCTTTTAGATTAAGATTGGCCACAAAAGGGATGAATATCTAGGAATATTTACAAAAAATGTTTGTAACTATAGTCTCTCCCCAATGGAAGCAATCTTATTTGCTAGCTTTTGGATAGTAGCCTATCCTATATTCAAATTGAGAAATCTATAATTAGTGTCATTCTGAAGTTCGTATTGCGATGTGCTGGTCTTAAAACTTCAAACCTAAAATATACGATCGCATCGAACTACATGAAAATAAGCGGCATTGAGAAGAAGCGAATATGCGCATGTTCACGTGAATGGCACTAGTGACAGGAGACCCACAACACTATGGCTGCGTTCGTAAACTCGCTCTGGAATCTGATCAGCACTCATGGAATGCCTTTTGTCCAATCACGTCTTTATGACGTTGAACGCAGTGTGCGCACTGGCGCTCTGAGCGAATTTACGAACTATGACGATGACGAACTATGAGAGACTGAAATAGCGAGAATGAGGCGCGGCATCGCTTTGCTTGCTATTTTTTTTTACTATTCAGATCGGAAGGAGGAATTCATGTTTGCAGATATTAATATTAATTAGACATAATATTGATTTCTTTTTTTGTTTTGACTTGTCCATCGGACAACTGCAGGAGGAAGTCCACTTGTCCGAACATAAAATGTACTTGTCCCGGACAAGCGGACAAGCCTTAATGTCGAGCCCTGGGCTAAATACAATTATGAAAGCGGCAAGTAGCAGGTGTGCGCATCAAAGGCATTAGGCACGTAACATCCACGCTGTATAAACACATGACAACCGTCCGTTATTTCCCGAACTTTGCCCGAACCCCCCACGAGGACCCGGGGAACAACGGTACGCTACCCGCGGCTGCTATCAGACTGGCCGCGGGAGTGAGTGTTGAGGGAGAGAGGAGACGGCAACCCTCGCTCGCCATAGACTGTATCCCTACTCGTCTCTCCTGAGCACGGTTGTAACGTGAACCGTGGAATACGGGATATGTTAGATGCTGTACAGTAATTCCCCAAATGACCAGAAAAGGAAGTTAGATTTGTCGCTGGTCGCTTTTGACTAAGTAAGTCGCCAAGGGGCTCTGGAAGTTGGCAACACTGGGAGTGCGTTCTTTAAACTTCCTTGGGTACGTTAATGAAAGGTGCTGATTGGCCGAAAAGGAGTTAGGTCAATCAGCACTCGATTGCTCTTTCTTAAGGACCCGGATTATGGCCAGAGATATGTGCCACTAGAATCTGAATTTGAATTACTGACTTAAAATGTCATAAAAATACAACAAAATCTAAGTTAAAGTGATTACAGTGTGTTTTATTGGCATTCAAAACAAAACAAAAAATCATTTTTAAAATAAAAAAATATTTTGTTTTAATTCTCGCGATAATATCGTGGATCGCGATTATTTTGCCCACGATAATCGTGACATGACATTTTCTAATCGTCCCACCCCTAGATGTGGACCATCGCACAACGAAATTCGATATTTAGCAGTGCGACAGAATGTCCTGTGCTGTGCATTGTCTCATTCATAACAATGGAAGCGATAACATTTTGTCTGTCGCACGACCCAAAAAAATCTGTTGCACGACAAAATCGCACGCTGTGTGCTTTAGGCTTTACACTCCCTCACTCCCACATCCTCCACAACATTTAATCTTTTGCCATTTAGCAGACACAAGTACATTTGTCTAAAATAAGTGAATCATCTATACATCAGTCATCATCTATGGTAGGACCAGGGGCCATTGGCAGTCACAATGCTAGAAGGAAGTAAGGATTATTTCACAAGCACCCTCTTCACACCTGGGTTGTTGCAACTGCATCAAGCACTCTCATAGACTTCACAGACTTCACACTTAGATAGTTGCAACTGCAACTTGAGGCTTAAGCGCGATGGGTGGGGTCATTTGACCTAGTGAG
Organism: Nansenia antarctica; assembly: GCF_963989245.1. Classification (NCBI taxonomy): domain Eukaryota; kingdom Metazoa; phylum Chordata; class Actinopteri; order Argentiniformes; family Microstomatidae; genus Nansenia; species Nansenia antarctica. The sequence goes on along the minus strand of NC_137689.1, from coordinate 30,559,525 downwards.
TAAAAGAAAGATTCTACCTTTGCACTCCATCAAATTTCAGGACCCTCCTTTCATGACTTTTCCTAGATATGTGCGTTCTACCACCGTTACATTTTCCAAATCTAGCTAGTAAAAAGCGATTTTGCAGTATTTCTGTGTTTCTCTGTGTTTGCGCTAGTATTTGGCCGCCATCTTATTTTTTCCAAGGCTGCAATTCTCTTCCATATCAGCAGAGGTCGCAGGGGGACACTAAGAAGTGAATAAGATGTGTTTATGTTACAAATATCAATCTTATTCACTGAATCTATATGCTGAATTAGACAATATACACATACACATATAGCACTAGTGATGACATATTAAGGTATATGTGCAGTTCTGAAATGATAAACTGTACAATATGTCTCCCAATCCCTTTCGGATTTGAAATGTTGCAGCTGAAGCCGGCTTTCCACAGTGGAGTTTACCCAAGTTACATACGCAATAGTGATGGGATATTATGATATCTCTACAGACAGTTATGAATGATAAACTGTACAGTATGTCTCCCAGTTGTGTGTTGCACACTATACCACAGCAAAGTAATTGCAGTAACCTACATGTGATTATGTCTGTAAACATCAACACATTTTCATGCATCATGGAACAAATCAAATTATATTTATAATACAGTATATAATGTGTATGTGTATTTTGCCGCTGGATAATTATTGTTAGAGATGCTCCGATCTGATCGGCGCCGATCGATATCGGCCGATATGCCCTTAATCGGTTTTGATCGGAGTTCTCAAAACGGCCGATCAAACACGGCCGATCAGTTTACATAGAGAAATGGCGTCGCCAGTCTGGCAATATTACACAGTGTCGGAAAGAGACAACAAATATTCAGTTTGTAATGCCTGCTCAAGAAATACCTCGCGGAGGAACGCACGCAAGGACTTTCAATACCACGAATATCATACGGCATTTGCTGCGTTCGTCGATTCGCTCCGAGAGCGCCGAAGCGCACACTGGGCTCGACGTCATAAAGGGACAGAGTGCTTTGATTGGACGAGAGGCGTTCCACGAGTGCTGGTCAGAGTTCCAGCGCGACTTCACGAGCGTAGTGTAGGTAGTGTTCAGCGACGTCATGTGACCCCGCGAGCAGGAAGTCACTAAGCTAGGCTAAGGCCCATAGCAACAACAACTATTAGCGCGCGAGTTTTAGGTCTTCCTCTGTGCACCTTGCACAAGTGTAGATAGCGAGCGACTTTTCAGCATAGCAGGACATATTTTAGATGATAAGAGGAACAGGCTGAGTGCCAAAAACGCTGAGATGCTTGTATTTCTCAAGGCTAATCTGCCAGTGATGCTGCTTAATCAGAAGTAAGGTTTGAGTCTGAAATCTCCTTTGGTGCAATGTTGTTTTGTTTAATTGATTATTGCTGACTTGCTGTCTTATCTCCTCCTAAATATGACTTGAAACTGACTGACTTGAAACAGTATTTTATATTTGGCTATAGCCTGTTTATGTTGCAGTTTAGTTTGGGTATGTTTATTGTTCCTCAGGAAAGCTACAGTATAAGCTCCAAGTTTTCTAAGAGCCCCTAGTTCCTCTTATTCGAGTGGAATGTTGCACATTTGATGTGACAGTGTACATTTTATTTATTGATTTTTATTTTCACATTTTATTTGTTTTTCCTGAAGTAAGCTACAGGTGGTTGTGAATTCAATAAAACAGATGGTTGTCAATTCATGATACTTTCTCATCTCCTAATTTCATTTGAATACTTAATATACAATGTCAATGGTGTTAAGAATAATTAAAAACATAAATAATGCTACACAATAAATAGAATGCTTCAATTGCCATTTTCGATCGGATCGGCAGATCGGCAGATCACTGATTCCAGTGATCGGTGATCGGTGATCGGCACCAAAAACCCTGATCGGAGCATCTCTAATTATTGTGTTGTACTATGCCAGTTTTTCTTGCCACAAATGTCAGTATTTGCTTGCCATGACAACAATGTGACGGATACATTTCCATCTTGCTTATGTTGTGATCAAAGTCGCGTAAAATGATGTGCGTTGTGCGAGAATGACACTATTTACATCGCTGTCAATTTTCAAATAATGCAAGTGTATTTATAGCTACGTTTCTATTTATGATGTTCCCATAAGCATAATAGTTAACAACAAGCCCATATTTCAATAAAACAACCCAGATGCACACTTCTTATTACAAGATGAACAAAAGTGGGATGGTCGAGTCGATCAAATGGTTAAATAGACAGCAAAGTGTTTATTACACCCCGTCCATTCATTAAATACACGTACATTCATACTTTTATTATTGATTATTGCGCAATATCAAAACCCGTTTTCGCTCACATAATTGGCAAGTTGTGTCTGCGGTAACAGGTGGAAGTTCCACTGCATTGTAGCGCTGGATAAACATTAATTGTTTGTGATGGTGGTGGGCATTGATTAAAAAAAAAAGAAACAGCTTCACACTTTTACAAATGTTTTTACAATGTGCATTGTACAGTACACTCACTCATAGCCTGCTTTACTTTGACTCTATTCACATGACTTAAAAATTAGTGGGGGATTTTTCATGGCCTGCATCTGATGCCTGTGGTTGTCTGTGAATGAGTAGGTTGTCTGTGACGAATGAGTGAGTTGTCTGTGAATGATGAGGTTGTCTGTGAATGAGGAGGTTGTCTGTGAATGAGAGGGTTGTCTGAGTGAGAGGGTTGTCTGTGAATTAGAGGGGTTGTCTGTGAATGATGAGGGTTGTCTGTGAATGAGGAGGTTGTCTGAGTGAGAGGGTTGTCTGTGAATGAAGGGGTTGTCTGTGAATGACGAGGGTTGTCTGTGAATGAGGATGTTGTCTGTGAATGAGGGGGGTTGTCTGTGAATGAGGGGGGTTGTCTGTGAATCAGGAGGGTTGTCTGTGAATGATGAGGGTTGTCTGTGAATGGGGAGGTTGTCTGTGAATGACGTGTTGCCTACCACAGATGTTGTTCCTGCCTTGTGTTCCCTGTGTAGATAAGAGCTATGACTACATGCTGGAGCCCTCCCCGGTGGCCCTGCCCCTGGCCCTCCCCCAGCAGACCCGCGTGCTGCAGGTGGCGTGCGGACGGGCCCATTCCCTGGTGCTCACCACAGAGGGGGGTAAGACCCAACACATTCCCTGGTCTCACCACAGAGGGGGGGTAAGACCCAACACATTCCCTGGTGCTCACCACAGAGGGGGGTAAGACCCAACACATTCCCTGGTGCTCACCACAGAGGGGGGTAAGACCCAACACATTCCCTGGTCTCACCACAGAGGGGGGTAAGACCCAACATGGCAGCTGGCAGAAACATAGCCAGAGATGGTATGAGTGGGAATATGACTCGATGAAATTTCATCGAGACTAGCAAGGACATATAGGGTGCGTTCGTAAATACTCTCTGAGAGCCCCGGAGTGCACCCGGGGGGGTGCTCTCTGACCGTTCGGGAAACAAACTGATTTCAGTTGAAACCAGAGCGCTCAGAGCAGATTTACGAACGCACCCATAGAGAGTAATGGTCTTGTGGCAGTTGGAAAAGTCAATTGGAATTTTTCGGTTCTGTTCTCCTCAGTCAGGTTTTGATTTGAATGTCTGAACATTCCAGACTTGTATGAGCGGTTATTTGTTTGTCCTGCTGAACCGGCCCACAGGGGTGCAGATCACGGCACCCCTATAATGTTTTGGAAATATTGACGCTAGCAACACCCCCCATGAACATCAATAATATCAACGTTGGTCCGGTCCACTATTTTTAGCCCATCCGCATGAGTCCATGTGTAATCTGAATCCTGACTGTGTATGCATTTTGCTGGAAAATAGGCTTAAGGCAATGTCATTGCTGAAGGAAGAGTAAAAGTATATTCATGGCATTTTGACATAAAAACAAACAAACCACAAAAAACAACCTCAACAATTATTCCACGTTAATGTTTTCCGGGTCAATGTAATCCATCTTGAATATGAGTTGCATTGCTGTCGTAGGTAGGCCTGTACACAGGTCCTGTGTTATGCTCCGACTGTGCTATCGTTTTCATTCTCCTCCAATGATTTGAGAACTCTGAACCAAACATGCCCTGGGAGCACACAAACTCCCACAAGTTTCTCCCTCTTTCCTGATCCCTTTCTCTCGTTCTCGTTCTCTCTCTCTCTCTCTCACCCACTTCAAAGTGTTCAGTCTAGGGAACAATGCCTATGGCCAATGTGGGAGGAAGATAGTTGAAGATGAAAACTACAGGTGGGCCTCTCTTTCTCTCTCTTTCACACACACACACACACACACACACACACACACACACACACACACACACACACACACACACACACACACACACACACACGCAGTTGATAAAACCCAAACGGGCATGTGGATGCAAGAGAATGTCTCCCCCTCTGCTGTTGTCCTGCTACAGTGGTGTATATTGAGTCATGCTAATGAGTCATACTGTGAAATGGATGCAGGCTGCAGATGTATTCTCCCCCTCCACTGCTCTGACTGATTAGGTGTCTGGAGTTGAAGAACAATCCTATTAACCATGTGTTTTCACTTCTTTAAAAGGACTACCGTATTTTCCGCACTATAAGGCGCACCGGATTATAAGGCGCACCTTCAATGAATGGCCTATTTTAGAACTGTTTTCATATACAGGGCGCACCGGATTATAAGGCGCATAGAATAGAAGATACTGCAGTCAAACGTTTGACTGGGGTTGCGTTACGCCCAAGCTCCACCTACTGCGTTGCGTCACCTCTCCATCGGTGTTGTGTCAACTTCCCGTTGTCCATGCTCCACCTGAGCGTTGTCACCGTCAATGTTCTACCTGCTCCACTGTCAAAAATATATATTTTTCCACCTCAAGTATCAGCCGTTCGTCATCCATTTTTGCAACAAGTGTCAAGGACCTGCGGGGATTCACAGCTGACTCTCGTGAATAGCAATTCGCAATAGCTGCGACCACGAGATATAGAGTAGTTAGCTACAAGCATTTTCAATCTGGTATTATCTCTATTAGTGGATTAACCGCTGTGGTGATTCAACAGCTGATAAAAATACATCAAGTAGACTACAAACAGAGCAAAACAAGAAAACAACACCAGAAAACAACCAATAGGCTATACAATTATAACCAACAACCAATATGTGACAGCTCCTGGTGAAATGTGCAACGTAATTTTTTTTAAGCAGTTTTTACACATGCTTAAACTACAGATTGTAAGCTTTCAAATGATGTGTCATACATTCAAATCAGAGACAGATTGAACACGACAGGCGTATTTGAATGTTGGTTCACCTCAAACACTGAATGGGAGAAAAAAAGTGACTCTGAACGCAGCCACAGCTACGAACGCTGCTAACAAAACACATCGCTACGAAGGTCTCAACTGTATTTTAATAACATGACAACATGCTGGGAGAACATCGACATGCTAAAAACACATAACTACACATAACTAGATGAACACACAGTTCTTGCTTTTGAACACGAGCTAAAACGAAAGTATGTTTACAAGTCAACCCTCCCTTACCGGTAGCCTCCGGCAAACGAGAATAATGAATCCAATACACAAATTATAAGTGTTTAGTGATCGTTAAACTGTTGTTTATTATATCAAGTGGGTACTTTAAAACTTCAAGTTGAAAGCACCAAGAAGGACCGCCTCGAAATTCATCGATGTTCATGTCCCGTGCTAGCGCTGTTGCCTTCATTCGAATAGTGACTGTAGAGACGCTTCTACTTGCGGCTCTCTGTTCAACAACCCACTGTTCGAGTTTGTCCTCTAACTGTGTCTAACTGTGGCCATCTCGCTTTGTTCCCTCGGAAACTCTGTTTAGTCTTCTTTACTTGGGGTCTTTATACACTCACAAGTGGTGTGGGACTGTGAGTAAGCACAGTACCGGTGTTTACTGATTACCGTAATGCTGCAAGCGGTGCGGCTTTGTAGTTTACCAGTCGTACTGAAACATTTTGACAGAGCGCCTTGAGCGCCGTGTACAACCAGTATGGATTAACCAATTGATCCATATATAAGGCGCTCCGGATTATAAGGCGCACTGTCGGTTTTTTTGAAAATTAAAGGCTTTTAAGTGCGCCTTATAGTGCGGAAAATACGGTACTTTAGAGCAAATGCTGTTCCCAGATGAGGATGTTCTCAGGGCTGTTTGAATAGGACATGTTTGTCAGTGAAAGGACTGACGTATCGATGCAAAATACAACATTTCTGGAGGGACAAGCCACCCTGTGTAAGAGACTGATGTCTCTCTCTCTCTCTCTCTGTCTCTCTCTCTGTCTCTGTCTCTCTCTCTCTCTGTCTTTCTCTCTCTGTCTCTCTCTCTCTCACAGTGGTAGTCACGTCATTCACAAGATGGAGGGCTTTGACAGCGCGGTCACCCAGGTGCGTTTCCTCCGCTCCCCCTCCTCCCCTGGTGTCAGGGGGACAGGAGCCTCAGTGATGGATTGACTTATCTAAATAGGCTGTGTCTCTATCCTCGCCCGACATTTAAGCCATCAGAAAGTGCACGCAGCAGACTGCGCTGGTGACTAATGACCCCGGGTGCCCGTTCTGTCCTCCAGGTGGCGTGTGGGCAGGACCACAGTCTGTTCCTGACCGAGACGGGCAAGGTGTACGCCTGTGGGTGGGGGGCAGACGGACAGACGGGTAGGCTGGTACACACACTCACACTCACTCACTCACTCACGCGCACACTCACTCACTCACTCACTCACATACACACACTTGCAAGGGGCACTTATTATTCATTAAACTGGCCTGCTGTGTTTGTGCTGTGCTTTCTCTTTTCTTCAGATATCCCTAGTCAGTTAATTGTTAGTAGGATTAGCGTGTTTTACTTACTAAGTAGCATCATATAGTCTGAACAACCTGAGCTCCTGAGAGATTTACCGCTGGTTGACCTGACTCATAGCGCTGACACATCCTGTACTGTATTGTCAAGCCTGATTTGCAGTGTGTACGCAGTAGAAGTCACATCAAAATTTAACTCACCGAATCCATTGCCTTGCAACATTTTGGCTTGACTAGCGAGTGTGTCATTGGTTTTGAATACGTGTTTTGAATCAATGCTCTTTTTAAAGGTGATTTTGAAAGAAGTGCCCCACCCACAAATGAGCTTACATTTTCGGGGGGCCAATTTATTTCCATACTATATATGTTTTCAGAAACATTCGGGTCGGTCGCCAACTCGTTCCCCGTCTCACCAGCTGCCGTCCCCTCTGTCTGCAGGTCTGGGCCACCACCACATGTCCCCCAGGCCCGTCTGTGTGGCGGGGGACCTGGCCGGGGTGAAGGTGCAGCAGGTCACCTCCTACGGAGACTGCAGCCTGGCCGTGTCCTGCGAGGGCCAGCTCTACGGCTGGGGCAACTCAGAGTACCTGCAGCTGTCCTCCGTCACCCAGTCTACGCAGGTGAGACGCCTGGCTTCATAGTGGGGGGGGGGGGGGGTGGGGGTGGTGGCCCACCACGGCCCAGCTTATTGACATGTTGAGTTTTCATGGGCACTCAACAGAGGTTCTAGCAGGAGTACAAACTTGTCACCTTTCTGCTAAATTAGCCGTTTTTATTCAAAATAGGTCATCCACGCGAATCATGTAGATCGGGTAGATGTAGATAGGGGGGGAGGGGTTGCTACGTCTCATCAAAGTCACATGATGACTATTCTTCTAACTAATCTTCCTGTCCGCTAAACTCGGCTGCTGTTGAAATAGCTTTTAGCTTCATGCAGCTAGGTACAATTCTAGACAGTGTGGAGGTTTCAGTAAGCAACGTGTTTTCAACATAATTACGTGGGTGTTAAGGTTAGGACCGCTGCTGAGACCACCATTAGTGCTAGCGCTATCCATTTAGAACCATTAGTGCTATCGATTTAGCACCGTTAGTGCTAGCGCTTTCACTGTTCTAGACCAGGGGTGTCAAATTCAAACTTACTGAGGGCCAGGCTGAGGTTTGTGAGTAAAATCTGGGGCCAGACATTTTAGTACAATGATATCGAAGAAATATAAGTAGGCTAGTAACTGTATTAAATAAAACAATATTGCATGGATTTACAGATATTATCAAATAACCATGAAATATTATGCTTTTTCCATGTTTATGGGTAATTCTTACCGGCAAAACTGATTAATAAAGCAAAATAGTATTTATCAAGTGCTGAACAATGTTTTGTATAAAATGATAACTGCACAATTCCATTTGCATCACAGTAGCCTACTTGTGTCTGTAAAGCCCAATGCACACGGCGTGCGATATTGTCGCAGGACAACATTCGATTCTCCATTCACACCCACTCACTTCGGTGGTGTGAATGGAGAATCGAATGTTGCCGTGCGACAAAATCGCACGCCGTGTGCATTGGGCTTAACACTAACATACTGTCTTTGTTACCAGCATTGATTATTAAAGCAAAATAGCATTTATGAAATGCTTAACCATTTATAAAATAACTAGTTTTTATACTTTTTCTTGTTAAATAAAATTGGGTTCAGCTGCTCACCTAAACACTACCTCACTAAGTAGAATCACTACCTCACTAAGTAGAATCACTACCTCACTATGTAGAATCACTACCTCACTATGTAGAATCACTACCTCACTAAGTAGAATCACTACCTCACTAAGTAGAATCACTACCTCACTATGTAGAATCACTACCTCACTATGTAGAATCACTACCTCACTTCTGATTTAACATGACTTCCTGTATAAACCACGCCCACTTCCGGTATTCTATCTGAATACAGATCCAGATACAGGTGGGTCAAAGACGTGGCATGTCAATGTTGTTGTCCAAAGCATATTTATAATGTTACTCACTACAACACTACATTATGTTCCTCAACTCTCCCCTCTTTAGTTACTCATATGAGTATTCATTGTAAGAAATTAAAATGTAAGGAGTTAGCTCAAAAGTACCAAACTGTCCTTCCTGGGTAACGTCCCGACTTAAAATGTAACTACAAAAATATGCCAAAAAATATATAAAAGCATTAATTATATTATATTAATTATCTACCTGGGCATAAGTGTGTTGATGTTTGCAATGATACCTCCAAATATAGTAACAATACTAAGCTTATTTACATTTTGCATATTTTTTTTTTTAACATTATAAATATGCTTTGGACACCAAAATAGACATGCCACGTCTTTACCCAGGTACAGATAACGACGTCTCTGTACACCTCTCATACCCACCAGAGCTGGCCTTCTGGTAGGCTGCAAAAACTGCCTTTTTGTTTGGGTGTTGAGATCGTCTTTTTCTCTCGTCAGCTCAACTGTCCACGCGTCCTTCCCTTTAAGGGAGTAGGCAAGGTGACCCAGGCGGCGTGCGGAGGCACACAGGTGGCCATTCTGAACGGTGGGTTCCATTCTGCCACCTCGCCCCTTTCCCCTGGCTCCTACCCTTTCAATGTGCAGAGATAGAAAGGTCTGGAATGTTTTGAGCAAAAATGTCAGAAGCCCTAATTAGGCCATATGAAGCCTAGGTTTGGGTCTGGAATAAATCATTGTTACAGCCATGTATATAAACGTCACTAAAGGAAAGATTTGTCTTCGTAGAGAGAGGGGAGGTGTTTGTATGGGGATACGGCATCCTTGGAAAAGGCCCTAATCTGTCTGAATCCCAAACCCCCGAGCTGATCCCTCCTACGCTGTTCGGCCGCACAGAGTTTAACCCCTCGGTGACCGTCAGTCGCATCCGCTGTGGGCTGAACCATTACGCTGCCGTCACAGGTGAGCTGTGTGTTTCAGAACCATGTTGGACTTTTGACTTCTGACTTCAGTTGCACTCCAGTACCCTAAAGTTGCACACAATCCAAAATGAGGCCTCATTTTCACATCAACCAACTTTACACCGTTTAGTATATACTGAAATGCATGTACGTTTTTGGGGGGATTTGGAGAAGGTGTTAATCATACTTTTAAGCGGGTCGTTGTCGATTGGGTGTTGACGAAGTGTGTGGTTCCAGACGGAGGAGAGCTGTTTGTGTGGGGGAAGAACGTGCGAGGGTGTCTGGGTATCGGGAAGAAAGGAGACCAGTACTTTCCATGGCGGGTAAGTCTGCAGACATTAAACACACCCGATCGTTAATTCACGATCATTGTCTCTAATTAAATGGATAATTAACCTCACGCCAATTGCATGCCTTTGAAAGGTTGAAGTCTATGCTGTGTTGGAGGTGTGTTGGAGGTGTGTTTCAGGTGTGTTGTTGTGTTTCAGGTGACCGTGCCCGGTCACGTGGTGGATGTAGCGTGTGGGGTCGACCACATGGTGACGCTGGTCAAGTCACTCTTCTGAGCCTCTACCCAGCAGAGGGACTGTGCATGCTGCCCTCAGAGACCCCCCCTTCCCCCCAGGAGGTCCAACCCTGTTGGCCTTATGTCCTGCGGACTGGAGCGAAGGCCTGAAGCCAGAGAGCCAGCTGTTCTCTGCGGGCGGCGGACCCTCCATTGAAGCTGCCCCCCCGTGTCTCCGGCACAGCTAGGCCGAGATGGAAGTCTGGGCTCAAAGGCAACAGTCTGGACTCTAGAGCAAAGGCTGTTTCACTTCTCTTCAGACAGTCTCGGGTGGAGCAGCGGCAACAAAATGGACTCTGTGGAGCCATGGGAAGGCTGTTCATGTTCCAAAATGGACTCTGTGGAGCCATGGGAAGGCTGTTCATGTTCCAAAATGGCGGTTGACTGAACCTCCGCCACGGTCGTTTTACCTTTACTGTTGGCGTGTTTAAAATAGCACTAACTCGTGTCTGTGGTGTCTTCTTGTGCATTTATTTTGAAATCGTCATTTGCCAAGTCTACATGGGCTGTGTTATCAGTGGCCATTTTGTTGTGGTTTTCCGGTTCACCTGTGATGGCTTTATCGACTGCAATAATTTAAAGTGGCTGAATCGTTCTTACAAATATTAAATTAAATAGTAATGAATGCGCAAGTTACAGCACCATTCATCTCTAAATCACACAGTAGAGGTCCATGGTCATGACCAAACTTTTTTCTGTTATGAAGATTTTTTTTCGGCAATTGCAAGCCCAACAATAAACTTCCCTTTTGCATTTTCTTTCCATCTGCCAATGAAAACACAGCTGTACCAACTCAAAAACCTTTTGTGTTGAAAAGCAGTGTGTCAACCTCAATTGAAGAAACATATTGTCAAGATGTTATCAGCCATCACAGAACCTTCCCTACAGTTAGGGAACATATTGTTTGACATAATTTAAGAACTAGCCACTTCTAGGCATTTATCTTGCATGATTAGATTGTAGTAGCATATCTGGTGACTCAAATCGGCACTGTTTGCCAAGAGTCAGGGGAAAAAAAATAATCTTGGGTCACTGTTACCATCTGTCACCTTCTAGTGGCCTAATCCGCATGGCTGAGTACCTTTTCATTGGCTGCGTCGCTCGCTGACCTCTAGCAAATAAAAAAGGTCATTTGGTTAACCACACCAGCGAGGACACCGCTGCCCAAAGGACCCTCCGACAGTGTAGGTCTCCCACCTGCGCTGCTGTGTGTTTAAGCAGTGACAAGGTAATGACGTCTAGTCAGAAGGACCTCTGTGTTCTCTAGACTGTTTGCACAGGTCCAATAATAAAGATAACTGATGCCCGGTGTCCGTTCTACCGGCTGTCTCCTCTGCTGTTTGTATTTGCTGTCATTAAGAACCGGTTTGACTACCTTGCCCACAAGGACAGCCATCCACCAGCGCAAAAAAGGTGTCAATACCTGGATCAACTGGCCTGTTCAAACAAGACACGGCAAACACCGGGGTTAAAAGGACAGACAATAGAAATGTATTTGTAAGTTTAGTTGCAGTTCAAGTATAGAACAGACAGTATAGATACAGGCTTTATTTGTAATGCTAATGTCATACCACAATGTTATTGCACTCCTTGGCCCTACGGCTCTGTTTTGCACACACATTGTGTGTCCCAATTGTTGTTTTCATGTAGGGGTCGGTCAGGCTAGCCCTCCAAACTGAGATTTCGGGGGGGGTTCTTGAGTAAGGCAGTTCCACACTTATATTTTTCTTTTTTATTGGACAGATACAGTGAAGATAGACAGGAAAGTAAGGAGAAGAAGGGAGAGAGGGCATGAGCCGGATTGGAACCCATGCCGACATGGGTATGTGTACTGTAGACCACGGTGCTGGACCACCAAACAACATTTTTGAGGACCAGACTCCAAAGACAGCCACAGCCCTCCATCTTATGAAATCCCAGAATTCCTTGCGAATCATCGTCACAATGGAGAAAACGGGAATAAGCAGGAAGAGAAAACCACACAAACAAAATGGAAAAAAAATGTTTTATAAAGATTTTTAAAAAATATGACAACCATCGTATTATCTTAGTTTAATGTCAGTTCAATGTATTATAGACCTTTTCTTTATAACAAGCGTAACTAAAATATATATTATATCCCTGTGTCTAGCAGCTACTAGCTGTGTGTGTCTAATGTTACATGTTTTACGGCTGATTTGTGCATGAGAGTCATGCATTTTGACACATTTCCATGTCGCATTTCTCCCCTTTGATGGCATATGACGCCCGAAATGTAACTAAAGTTCAGCCGTGAAGTTGTTGCACTGTTATATCAGTGCAGACTGGCAGGGTATGAGCTCGGGTTGCTAGTCTACAGAACCTGTCATGACCTGATAATGAAGCATTGTTCTCTTTTATTTGATGACTTGTTTGATCGGTTGATCGCGTGAAACTTAAGTTGTGAACGAATCGCGAGCGTCAATGCTTGTCTATGACACTACTGATGACGTATCAGGGTCTTGAAGGGTTATCCCATTTCATAAGTGAAGATTTCAAACCACTACCTAGTTAGGTTTGTTATATAATTTCGTGGGAATTTTTTGGGGGATTTGCTAATCTATACATTTTTGGAAAGGGAATTGTATGAGGAATCAGAAAATATATGTTTCCATTTGCACAGATGTCTGAAAGGCGGCCATCTTGGCATTTACAAAACGGCCGCCATAATACACACGTTTTGTAATATCTTGGCTTCTAAATAAGCTAGAACATTGATTTTAACTACTAAACCTACATTTTCAGGGTCAAGGAATCCAATGATTGTAGTTACAAAGCTATTTTTTGTATTCTTTTTTTAAAAATATATATCATCACATAAAAATGTGTAACTTATACTTTAAGAAATTGTAGTTTTTCTATTACTTCCATACGTGAGTCCACAGACCACAGTATGATCATGACAACCTCCTGCATTAGATAGTCTCGATGTTATGATTTGAACTTTTGTTGGCTTTTTGGGGGGATTTGCTAATCTATACATTTTTGGATGTTATGGCAACAGCCAGCAACCAGTAAGGCAATACAGAGGCAGGTAAATATTTAGCCTAATGGCATATTTAATGATCTTCTTTCGGCGTATGGGTAGTTGTTTTCCTCCCCACTTCACCAGGCTCGGGGCCGAGGGGCTACCCTTTTACCACCCCGAGACCTGGTTGAGGGGCTCACCCGGGCTATATTTCTGGACACCCCTCCAGAAGCCACGTCATCGTCTCGTCATCTAGTACTGACTGCATCCCGTTGGGTGGGTGGTACACCGGGCAATCCAGGATAACATGGTCTGCGGTTTGGTCCTCTGCGCCACACTCGCACGACACATTTGGGGCCAAGCCCCATCTGTGCATTGATGAGCGGAAACGCCCGACGCCGGTCCGGAGACGATTGAGCCTCACCCAGGATAGCCTTGGCAAGTCCATCCCGAGGGGCTCAGGGCCGGCGACTGGGATGTGGTCGCGGAGTTTGGAGGTGTTTGCCTCCCACTCCGCGCGCCACATATAATCCGCCCATCCTGCCGGACTGATGTTAAGATCTCTGCATTGCTGCCTGAGATCCTGTGCGGCAGGCACAAATGGGTGTCTCGACTTGAGACGCCGGGAGGGCTCCGCTGTTATAGTGAGCCTATCGTGGAGCAGATGGTTATTAAGCTCCACGGCCCGGCAGGCGAGACGTGCTGTGGCTCCAATGCGGCGGAGGCCTGCGGGCTGGATGCCTGCTAGGATGGGAAGGTTGTCCACGGGGGTAGGACGCAGGCATCCTGTCACAAACCGCAAGGCTTCGTTTATAGGCGAGTCGATGAGGCGGGTGTGGGCACTGCGACACCATACTGGTGCGCAGTATTCACTAGTTGAATAAACGAGGGCTAGGGCTGCCGTGCGCAAGGTCTTTGCGCCGGCGCCCCAGCCTGAGCCAACCAGTCGCCTCATCAACGCCACACGAGCTGTTAACTTCTTGCGCAGTGACTCGAGGTGCCGGCGAAACGTGAGCGTCCTGTCCAATGTCACGCCGAGATAGATTGGCTCAGCGGAACATGGCAGGGGAGTTCCATCTAGGTATACTCTAAGCTCACATTTAGCCTCCCTGTTGTTAAGGTGGAAGGCAGCCGACACCGTCTTTGCCTCGCTAAGCTTCAATCTCCATTTCCGGAAGTATGCCACCTGGCTCAGAATCCCCTCCACAGACTGCCAATTTCCAGCAGAGTACACCACTGCGAGGTCGTCTGCGTAGGCGTACTTCAGCGAGAGTGTGTTGGGCAGGTCATAGGTGTAGATATTATAGAGGAGGGGGGCCAGGACCGATCCCTGAGGGACGCCGTTCTTAAGGCGTCGAAGCCTGCTTAGCTGTCCGCAACCGGTGGTAAGGGTAAAGCTGCGGTTACGGATGAGCTCCATGATCATTCTGACCATGTGCCTGTCCGGCAGCAGGCGGAGCAGCTTGCAGGTGAGGCCGCGATGCCATACGGTATCGTAGGCAGCCGTCAGGTCTATAAAGACGGCCCCGTCTCGAGGATCTTGAAGGGGATGCATAACAGAGAGATGGGACGGTAACTCTTAGGGTCCCCTTCAGGCTTATTCGGTTTAGGGATCGCAACAACTAGGGCTCTTCGACAGATTTTGGGGATCTTGAGTTGGCGCAAACAGGAAGTGAGGAACGCTCTCAGCCAGGACTTCAAGGCGGGTGCGGCATGGAGAATAAGCTCCGTATATCATATTTAATGATAAAAATAGGGAATTAAACAAAATAAATGAATGGGAGGAATGTGGGGAGTGTATGGTGTGCTGGTTGTTCTGTTTGTGGGATGTGTATTTACTCTATGTGTAATGACAGGCGGGTTGTGTCTCTTGACTATGTATAAGCTAGTGATGCTCCGATCTGATCGGCGCCGATCGGTATCGGCCGATATGGCCTTGATCGGTTTTGATCGGAGTTCTCAAAACGGCCGATCAAACACGACCGATCAGTTTACAAAATGGCGTCGCCAGTCTGGAAATATTACACAGTGTCGGAAAGAGACAACAAATATGCCGTTTGTAATGTCTGCTCAAAAGAAATACCTCGCGGAGGAACGCACGCAAGGTCTTTCAATACCACGAATATAATACGGCATTTGCTGCGTTCGTTGATTCGCTCCGAGAGCGCCGAAGCGCACACTGGGCTCGACGTCATAAAGGGACCGAGTGCTTTGATTGGACGAGAGGCGTTCCACGAGTGCTGGTCAGAGTTCCAGCGCGACTTCACGAGCGTAGTGTAGGTAGTGTTCAGCGACGTCATGTGACCCAGCGAGCAGGAAGTCACTAAGCTAGACTAAGGCCCATAGCAACAACAACTATTAGCGCGCGAGTTTTAGGTCTTCCTCTGTGTACCTTGCACAAGTGTAGATAGCGAGTGACTTTTCAGCATAGCAGGACATATTTTAGATGATAAGAGGAACAGGCTGAGTGCCCAAAACGCTGAGATGCTTGTATTTCTCAAGGCTAATCTTTATTTATTTTATTTATGGACTTTATTGTCATTATCTTATTATTAATTTTTTATTATAATAATTATATATAATAATAATAATAATTATTATTATTATTATTATAATCATTATAAATAATTATTAATCTGCCAGTGATGCTGCTTAAGAAGTAAGGTTTGAGTCTGAAATCTCCTTAGGTGCAATGTTTTGTTTTTTTGTTTTATTGATTATTGCTGACTTGCTGTCTTATCTCCTCCTAAATATGACTTATTTTATATTTGGCTATAGCCTGTTTATGTTGCAGTTTAGTTTGGGTATGTTTATTGTTCCTCAGGAAAGCTACTGTATACTATAAGCTCCAAGTTCTCTAAGAGCCCCTAGTTCCTCTCATTCGAGTGGAATGTTGCACATTTGATGTGACAGTGTACATTTTATTTATTATGATTTTTATTTTCACATTTTATTTGTTTTTCCTGAAGTAAGCTACAGGTGGTTGTGAATTCAATAAAACAGATGGTTGTCAATTCATGATACTTTCTCATCTCCTAATTTCATTTGAATACTTAATATACAATGTCAATGGTGTTAAGAATAATTAAAAACATAAATAATGCTACACAATAAATAGAATGCTTCAATTGCCATTTTCGACGCTGTGATCGGTGATCGGTGATATCGGATCGGCAGATCACTGATTCCAGTGATCGGTGATCGGCACCAAAAACCCTGATCGGAGCATCTCTAGTATAAGCGTTTATGCTATGTGTAATGTGATATGTGAATGGCGAGTCCAATGCGTGCCAATGTGAGCTGGGCTGTTAGATTAGTTCATCATCATCACTTTCGTGCGTCACGGCTTGGGAATCGTCATCGTTCTGGCACTGGCTGCTGCACTGACACATGTCGGTACAGGCTAAGTTCTTAGCTCTGCATGAACATCTGCCAGAAGAACAGTCAGTTTTGCATTTGCATTGTACCATCTCAATGATGGACTTTGGGGCTGGGAGGACGTCTGTGGTTGTTGGTTTAAGCATGCCATCCTCATGTTTGGAGTACCAATTTTGCAGGGGATCCTATTAGCCTATGGATCCTGCAGAGCAATGGCTGCCTGTGCCCATATACTTTTTTTTTGAAGAAGAAGAAGAATACAAAAAATTGCTTTGTAACTACAACCATTGGATTCCTTGACCCTGAAAATGTAGGTTAAGCAGTTAAAATGCTCAATGTTCTAGCTTATTTAGAAGCCAAGATATTACAAAACGTGTGTATTATGGCGGCCATTTTGTAAATGCCAAGATGGCCGCCTTTCAGACATCTGTGCAAATGGAAACATATATTTTCTGATTCCTCATACAATGCCCTTTCCAAAAATATATAGATTAGCAAATCCCCAAAAAATTCCCACGAAAGTTTAAATTGAAACATAGTGAAACTGACTAACCCCTTGTGACTCTCTTCCGAGGGGTAGGGGTAGAAGAAGGAAATGGGATTGGGCCCAAGACACCCTCCCGACCAAGGTGAAATTAGTCATGTTTGCCTTTTACAGGGAGCCGAAGTAAAAGTCCAAAGCATTGCTTTTTTTTCATACAGTGTTCAGAATCATACATTTTAAACTGGAAAGCGAAATGTAGTTCTAGGAATTATTCTGTCCCACAGTTTATAAGCAGTTGATTCTTCTAAGCAGAGGGCACTGTAGAGGGAAATGTAAACCAGAACAGCCTTGTGCTGTTGACTAACAAGAAACCATTTAGTTTCTGGTTTAAAAGCACTCCCCATGGCCCTGACATCCCATTGATAATAATAATAAAATTAATTAATTCATCTATTCTATGATTTGCTTTGAGTCAGGGGGCCTTGGGGGGGGGGGGGGGCTAATGCCCCGGCGCCTCGTTTATAAAAAAAAGTACTTGAACGTCATCTTTAACTTGCATGTAAGCACATTTTTCTAAATGGACGTAAGCATTATTTATAAAACGGGCTGCGCTTGTTTAAAATTGCGTACATACTTCCATCTATAAATAACACATACTTGAAATTGAACGCAGGTGAATGAGCTTTGTATTTACGCCCTGTGATAGCGGCTCAATTATAGTGGCTGAATTAAGCCAAGTGCAATATAGCACTAATAATATAGGGTAGGCGTTCGTCTGGAAGCGGGAGAGGGCAGAGAATGTGGCATCTCGGTAAGTTGCATTTGTAACGTTTGATCATGACAACTAACTAGGCAAATACTTATACTGTAATATAATGGTCTTATTCTTATCAGGTGATTCAGCGCATTGCCGGGCAAGGTCCGTTGTGGAGCGCACACCGCTTGTTAAGAGGTGAGGTGACGTGTTTCCGGGTCCAACGTTGGCTGAGGCGCTGTCTTCGAAATGCCGAAATAATAATAATAATAAATTATATTTATATAGCGCATTTCCGAGGCTCAAATACCCTGACAATATGGAGAAAACGGGAAAGTGTTGTGTCCCTTGTTGTATGAATAGATCCGAGTCTAAAAAACGATTAAACTGTCATTCTACTGCTGTAGTTCACAGGTACTCTGGTGGAGGGAATTTCTGGTTTGGACTCGGAAATGGCTAAACGTCACTTTTGACGTCAGACTTAACAAGAGTTGAAGGGGAGATGGCGTTGCCTTGACAGCTCCGGACCGGAGGGATATAAAAGAAGACTGAAATACAATCATAAACATCAGTTGCCTTTAAATCTTGAACTAAACTCATTTTCTCGGCTGATAACATCGTAAATTTTATTACAAGCCACATTCACTTCGCATGAATTACAGTATAGGCAGTGCGGCTCACAGGCCTGTAATAACTCTGCATAACCAGTAGGTAATGTGCGTACGTCAAGTCAATACCTGACGTAGAGCTATGATCGTTTCCACGGTCAAATTGACTCACGTTGAAATAGTAAATAGCTGCGGACATATCCTGCATGTCATCCCTTCTCTCTCTCTCTCACCCATTCTTCCTGTCATAATCTCTACTGTGTGTGTCATTAAAAGGAAAAATATGAGTGGGACTGCCCCACTCAGAAAAAATAACTTAAAAAAATAAATAAATAGTACAAATCACTACTTTGACGTACGACACGGGTAAGATCAAATTTGATCCAAAGTACTTTCTATAAATGAGGCCCCTGGTCAAAATCAGACAATCAAACAAAGACAGAAGAGATGACAGGTGAGGGAGGGCTTTGTAAAACCAAACACTACAGGCTCCAAAACCAACAAAAAAGCGCACTTTGTTTCTTTTCTTTTTTTTTTTAATCGTCAGAAGAAATATCACCCTTTTTAATGTGTTTAACACTGATAAATACATGGTTTCTGCTAAACAAAGCTAACAGAAGAAAGCTTTTGCTTGGTGCGGAGAATGCCCCCCCACCCCCTTTCCCACCAAATGCTTAAGACCAACAAAAGTCTCCCCATCTCAAGAGAATCCTTCGAGGGTAAATAGACTTCCCCATTTTCACATCAGTACAACAGGTGTGTAGGATAGACCTGTATTAAAGTGCAGACCGGGGTGGGGGGAGGGGAGGGGAAGGTTGAAGGCCTAAGTTGACACCAGGGGTTGCAGGGTTGGTTCAATAATCCACGACTGCAACAAACATTCACAACGGAATAAAAGAACAAGAAAGTCTCTCCACCATTTTCCTCCATGCTAGGCATCCTTGCTTTGAAGTTGCTATACTGGTTTGTGGTAATAATAAGTTAGGAGTCAGGCATAGTGTGGCACTGAAAAAAAACGTAAAACCTAGAAATGTTCTCCCAAAACGACCAAAGAATATGAATACTAGTTTATAAATATAACATATAAAGGGTTGTTTACATGATATGAACTGTGGCTCAGTCATTTATTGAATAGATGCCATTTAGTGTAATTTTTCAGAGGACAAAAGAACATATTCATCAGTTTCTCATTTACCCATCAGACCAATATGACTTTACTTACTGGTCACCAAACGAGTTTGGGACCGTTGATGTCCATTATCTGACGTCTCAGAGCCTGGAATTGAATTCCCTATCCTTCAACTCTACTTGAAATGAATTAACTTGAAGAAGAGAGATCATTTCATCTGGACTGACATTAAAAGCTTATTGAATAACGTCTAAAAGCAAAAACCACACCATGTCATGGAACCACGCAACACCACCAAAGGCAACTCAGAAAATGTCACCTTCAACTGCACACACACTGAGCATTAGACAAAGGCATCGGTTTAGGCCTTAAAACATCTTGGCACTGAGAAAAAAGAACTTAAAAAGAAAAATGGGAATTCTGATAATCGTTCGTAGGGTACATTCTCTTTCCTTCCACAAGAGTGACTGGAAACTAATACAGTAATACAGTATGGTTGTTACGGGTCGAGCAGCTTAAGAGAACAGAAGGAAGGTAAAGAGCCAGTCTGGTATGCTGAACACCGATTGGTAGAGGCAGTCAAGGGCCACAAGTGTGCCACACAAGGGGGGGGAGGGAGCTGGTGTTGAAGAAAAGGGCCTAAACTCGGTAGGCCGGGTTGCCATGGTGAAATGGTGTGAGGGGGAGGGGGAGAGAGAGAGAAAGAAAGAGGAGAGCGAGAGGAAAACACACTGCAGTCACTCTATCTTTCGAGTCCCCGAAGAGGTGGATGTTTTGGGGGGTAAGAGTGGGATGGGCAGGGATGGTGGGGGTGGTGGTGGTGGGGGGGGGTTTAGTTGGCACGGACTCAGAAAAGGAGGGGCACGTTGCTGATCGGCGAACAAAAGCATAATGCACGTGGTGCGCACGCACCTCCCTCTCCGCCCTCCCCTCCATAACACCACCCAAGCTTTCAGTCACCCCCCCTTCCCAGAACCCCCCTCCACAGCAGTCCACTGGTAAGCTCATGGCACTGTTTTTTTTTTTTTTAAGAGTTTGACATGATAAATCGATGCGTGGGGCGCGAGGGACACAAGACTCTTTCTCGTTCCCCCTCTCTCCTTCACTGTCCTGCGCACTCATTGGTCCTAAGAGCTCCAATCACACTCTGGATGTTCTCTTCTGGAACCTATGAGAGGGGGGGGAGGGGGGGGGGGAAGGAGGCGGGCTTAGTTTGTTCCAATCGTTCCAGGTTAAGTGTGTCCACTAAAAATGTAGAATACAAAACAAAGAAAGGGTAGAGTGGAAATGTGGCTAATTGATTTACTCCTAGAACCTCCTAGAACCTCGCTCACCAGGGCGTGGTCGAACTTGAAGGTGCTGATGTAATAAGCTGGAATGTCAGCGGTCGCCAGAGGTTCCGATATTTGAGCCACGATACCACACTCATCTGAGACAGGGGAAAACAAGCAGAGAGAACAGGAATATCTTAACGGTTTCTTGGAAGACAGAAGGGAAGCACGGGGCCTTTTAATGTATTCCACTGGCCCGGGTCATTCATATGCAGATCCACATCACAGTTGGAGATTTATCTTAATCTTAAGGCAAATGACATTGACATCAAAACAGTGTCTCCTGCTATGCCGACGTGGGGCTCTGCATAACTGTCCCCGACACGTAGTCGACCTGCATAAATCAGCCTGCGTTTCAGATGTGTCATCTCTACGGTTGGCGGGTGATAATTACCAAATCCTAACGGCTGTCCTCCGATGCGAACCATCTTCCACAGCTCCCCTGAAGCGCTGGTGAAGAGGACGTTATTGGGAAACCTAAGACGGTAGAACAATAAGGAGATAGCGTTTTTTTAGGACATACTGATAACCCATAGATTGAATAGCTGTACAGATTTGTGTGACACTAATAAAAAACCTAACAAGAATACACAGCCACAGCACAGTTCTCATCAGATTCAGGCTCAGAGTTAGTGCCAGTTTTGTCTTAGTAGTTTGGATGGGGTCAGAATCACATTATCGGTTGATGGTTGCCCTACATGCCGCGGTGCAGAATACATAATAATTTTTATTTTTTTAAATGGTCCACTTGTGCCTCTACATAGCTTGGAGACACCACTGACCCATATATGGGATAGCCCGTTTATGCAGGACAAACCTAGAATAAAGTACTACTAATCTGATAGCCTACTACAAATATAGTACCAAAGTTATCAACAAATGATGTTTACACAGTGAATAGACAACAAGGCTGGCTTTCTGATGGAGAGAAAAACTGGCCCAGTAAAACAGAAAAGGCGGAATAACCCATCATCATCATCATCATCAGTGGGATGTTATCACTGGGGGGAGTGGTTCCTACCTTTGTGTGGTCTGCTCGTCCATGACCAAAGAGACGTAGCCTTCGATCAGAGAGAAGGAGAAGAATCGGATGTGTCCGGAGTCCTCGTTAGACGCCCCGGGCTCCTTTACCCTGGAACAGCAGGAAGTGACATCAAACCTCCAGTCCAACCAGCCTCCACATCTGCTCCTGTCTCACTGTGACCGACACTCAAACACTAATGGCGCTTTTCCACTACAGGGCTAGCCCGGGTCAGCCCGGGCTGGCCTGCTTCTTTGGCGCTTTTCCATTTGTCGGCCCGGGTCAGCTCGGCTCGGCTCGGCTCAGCTCGGTTCTTTAGCTACCCTTCACGAGCAGGAACTACAGGGCCGAAAGGTACCTTTTTGCCAGGCTGCGTGTGACGTGTGACGCTGCACACCGTTGATTGGTCAATGGAAATCGTCATCCCATGTTCATAGATTTCTTCGCTAACCGCCAACAGATTTCGCTCTCGGAAAATGTCACTTACTGTTTCTGTAATAACGTATTAATAAAGATTAGGAAAATTATGATAACCATCGTATTATCTTAGTTTAATGTAATTTCAATGCATCATAGAACTTTTATTTACAACAAGCATAACAAAAAAATCGCTATTATGGCGATGTCCTGTGGCATGCTGTTCCTCAGTCCAGCGGCAGTCAAATGCCGGTAGATTCGCGTCTTGCTCCCTTTAACACATGTTGGCGTTTCCCTGGTTGCGAGATCTAAACTATTAGAACTGAAAGCGGCAGGTAACAGGCACGTAACATCCATATGCTGTATATATAAATAAATATATTTGACTACCAGCAAGACACCGGAGCACTCGTATCTATAACAAACGTCCGCTTGATTGTATGAGCCACGCGTCAGTCAGCCTTTCCGTAGAAATACATCGCTCCATTATATATCTAACGTTACATGTTTTAACGCTGATCTGTGCATGATAGTGCTGCATTATGTTGATCTATTTATATCGATCTATTCTTGCCAATTCCTTATTACCAGTGGAAAGGGGAAAGGCTAAAACACTTTGAATGGAATAGATAGGACTTTCCGTTCAATGGAGGAAGCATGATACTCGCGAGTTCATCTCGCTTTTCCCCCCGTTGATGTATTAAACAATCTAAGCAATCTAATCAGAGCAGTTGTTATTATGTCATATTATTGATGGATGTGCCATTTTTGATGGAGAGCAGTGAGCGGATGACTGGATGTGAGCATGTATTTGACTAATGCCGATAGATTCGCGTCTTGCTCCGAAACCGGAGCTGCCGGCAGCAGACAGGATTTTACAGCTTTCCTTCAAACTATCGTAATTCATGAACTATATGCCCAATCTTTCACCCAAAAAAAAAGCACAGTGCTCAACGTGTCAGGAGAAATAAAAATGGAATCGTGTCGGCATTTCATGTCGGCATTTCCCTGGTTGCGAGATCTAAACTAGTCTACTAGAACTGAAAGCGGCAAGTAACAGGCACTTAACGTTACATGTTGTAAGGCTGATCTGTGCACGATAGTGCTGCATTTTGACATAATTCTTATCGCATTTCCCCCCGCTGATCTGTATAGCGGGGGGAATCTTATGACACGTAACTCCTCCTACAGTCCCGGGTCGCTCCTGTATAGTGGAAAACGTCTCGTACCCAGAACTGTTCAAAAGCGTGCTGAGGCGAGCCGAGCCGAGCCGAGCCGGTCAATGGAAAAGCGCCATAAGAGCAGCCTTTAACAGTCACTGGGCCTGCAATCTATTGTGGGGGGGGAGTCCCACGACTCTCTTTCAGGTTAAAGGACTTTCTTTTCCGGCCCATGTAAAACAAATAGTTTGAAGCCGGAGATGCTAAGATGCTAAGTGCTCCTGTGAGGGTTTCTTAATCGAAGACGACAGATGGTGTCCGGTAACAGCCATATGTGGAACAGGAGGAGAGAGCGCTGAGGAGAGAGAGAGAGAGAGGTTCCTCACCCGCCAGAGTAGAACATGACGTCCATGAGAAGCGTGGCCACCGAGGGCAGTGTGTCGGGGTCCAGGCTCGTCACACAGAACATGTTGCTGGGGCTGGACAGAGGGTGGATGATGGGACGTGGAACTGAGGAAAGGGAAAAGACAAATAAAGTGGGACATTTATAGGAATTAAGGTGCGTCCTGCGTCCGTTTCAGAGATAATGTGAAGGCGAGGGTCGTTTCAGCCGCAGCCCTGTCCCTCTGGAACGCCCTCCCCGACCACATCAGACAGGCCGACACCCTGCTGACATTTAAACAGGCCCTCAAAACCCACCTCTTCAAGCTCGTCTTCACCGGTTAACCCTCTCCCCCTCCCCTTCCCATGTGTCCCCAGCACTACCTTCATTAGGCCCCTATACTTTATTTAATTTATTTTCGGTTTCTTTTTATTATTACTACTCGATCTTTTCAGTTTGGAAAGCGTCTTCGAGTGTCTAGGTAAGCACTATATAAGTCTAATGTATTAGACTTTGTTGGGGGCAAGACCTTCCCAATTAAAACCTTCCCAATGCTTGTATCGTTATTCCACACAAACGAAGGACAGACCCCCTCCCCAGCGTCTTATTTTACACAAAACGGCAGATTACTTCACGTTGAAATAGAATGCGAGTCCTAGTCATTTTAGAAAAGCAGAACCCCCACCGTCACGTCTCTAAATGGACCAGCCAGGAGGTGGGGATGATCGCCCAGCGGTATGCAGAGCCACATCTGTTCTGTGTGCGTATCAGTCTGCGTTCCCAGGGCCTCTTCTAGCGCAGAGCCTTGACATGCTAGATTGAGCTCCTCCTAACAAACATGTCTGTCTGCAGCCTTGAAACACGTCAGAGACGGCGTCGTTTGTGCACCACGCTGAACGAGTCGGACTGCTGAACGAGTCGCCTACCGAGTTTTGGCTTGACGAAGCCGTTGGTGACGCCCAGGGTGTTGGCGGCCACCGTCTCCCCGTTGACGACCCTCAGCAGAGTGAACTCGGCAGACAGGGTGTGCATCACAAGCGGCAGGTCCTTCTCTCGAACCTGGACACAACAACCACCACAGAGTCAACACAAACGCCAGAGTGAATACATTGAGAAGATAATGTCAGAAATTCTTTAGTAACATGTGATGGCGGGGGGGGGGGGGTATAAATGAATTTATTTATTTTACTTATTAAAAAAAAAAAACAGGGGGCGCTTAGGTGGCGTAGTGGGTTAAGCACTGACCATGTAACCGCATTCCGGCCGGGGACATATCCTGCATGTCATCCCTCCTCTCTCTCTCACCCATCCTTCCTGTCTAAATCTTCACTGTATAACTCAATAAAATTAAAAAATGAGTGGGACTGCCCCACTCAGAAAAAAATTAAAATACTTTTTTTTAATAAAAACAAACAAAAAAAAACTGTACAATATCTTTGTGCCTAGTAGAAAAGTCAAAGACTGTGGGAGGACAGTCACTCGAGGCAGTCGTGGGCTGATTGGCTGACAGCAGAAACAAACAAAGTGTTTACACTTCACAAGTTGAAACTGCAATTCATCACCAGGAGACGCCACCAACTGGAGTTCCAAACAATTCTATGACCTTTCAAAATAACTTTGTCAGCATATCACTTATCTGCACAGAGAAGGGGCCCTGTGACAGTAGCACATGAAGCATTTCAAAAGACTAGCAGAAACCCTGGACGGCAAACCTCCCAAACATTTACTGTAACAGGCTTAACCCAAAGACATGTCCGCTCCGCTGGAAATGTGCGCTCCCTGACTGAACTCCCGGTGATCCCTCCTGAAGAGAGCGGAAGCGTCACATTTGGACATTTCATACCCACAGGGGCGATCTTGGTGTGTCCTGACAGAAACTGATTCATCTTCTTTTCCCCCCTTCCTTACCAAAAGCTGCATTTGAGCTGTGTTGGTTGTGTGAACAAAAGGTGAAGGCCCTTTGAGAAGCTGCTGGCCTCCAGCTCCTC
Source organism: Nansenia antarctica (assembly GCF_963989245.1). Lineage (NCBI taxonomy): Eukaryota > Metazoa > Chordata > Actinopteri > Argentiniformes > Microstomatidae > Nansenia > Nansenia antarctica. Next base: position 30,533,561 of record NC_137689.1, on the reverse strand, counting down.
TGGGCTGGTGGAGTCAGACAGCCTGGTTACTTAAGGCTCCCTCGAAATGACTGCATTCAACATTTGGGTCTGGCCCCACAGTTTACGTAACGCAAATGATCATAATACACAGAAAAAAGGCTCACCCCCGACCCCCTCACCCTGGCCTCAATGCACCCCAATGCAATCAGACCCAGTATGAGAGACACTTGCACAGAGAGTTTGAAAATCGAGAGACAAGGGAAGAAAGAGACAAGGAAAAATACAGATGGATATGGAGAAAGAGGCTGAGGGAAAAGAGAAGCTAGATGAAGAGATGCAGGTTGTTTTCCTGTGAAGCCGGTGATCAGGCTGATCAGGCCGTGTCTGGGAGCAGCTGGCCTGGAGGGGGAACAGCGCCCGTGAACGTTACTGGGAACTCCAGCAAGAGGCCCAGCCTGATCCTCTTTACATAACTACCCACAGATTATCCACATCTCCACATTTTTTCATTTCCATAAACAGGCTACAGTTATATTCAGCAGACCGGCCGGGGGGGGGGGGGTATAAATCTCGCGAGACTTATCAAAATAAGCCTGGATTATTTATCAGACACAACAGATTTTCCTTTAGCGACGTTGATGGAACACCCCCCCTTGGTGTTGGTATTTTTTCTGGAAGAGCAAGGTAATAAAAACACTCCCCATGGCCAAAAAGGCCTGGCGTAAGAAAGGACTGGAGTGATTAAGCATCTTGAACAAAATGAAAATATTATTTTCAGAGTCAAACTGGGGGCCCGGGAAGGTACAGTAGATCCTCTGTTATTGGCTTCTCATAACAAATGAAAACAGGGTTCCAGACCACGTCAGTACGATGCTTATATTAACATTAACCTGCCGTTTCGTCATTTCTTCCAACAAATGCAGATGTTCACAGCTTTAGTGCGAGCCGACGGCTTAGCTGACAAGCAGACACTGACTGCACTAGCATTTCTGCACAGCTCTGCGCTAGCATACATCTATCACCTGGGTTTACTATGTGCACCGTAGCTTAGACACGCCTCTGTTGCTGGCTGAGAGGTGCAAAGCACTATGGGGGTTGGAGGTATTCGTCATTCAGACATCACTTTATGGTCTGATAAAAACAATAGATATTTTCCTGCTTATTTGCTCTCATTTCCTGGCTGTTTAGACAACAACAACCACTAATAACTTGTCTGTTGAGTCATGGTGACAATCGGTGAACGTTTCCTCTCAGAGGCTGATATATCCTGTCTTTGCTCCTTTGCAGAGTAGAGAAAAAGCGAAAGCTACAAGCAAGCACTCACCAGGATGAAGTCTGTTTGATAAGTCGACAGCATAAACACAGAGATGTTGTGGTCAGCCAGGGGTGCGATGACTGATTTAGCGATTTTGGTGACTCCGATTGGCTGAGAGTTGGTGGCGCTCCCGCCCCCTGACACCACGTTGAGGGCCAGCCATGTGGCCTCCGCCACGCTGAGGTGCTCCGACTCAGGCAGCTCTGAAAGAGGACGGAGGAGGAGGATGGGGTCAGAGGCGCGGCCCTAGATGGATGTGTCTGTCAGTGTGCCTCTAGGCAATAAATGAATCTGTTAACTGCATAGCCGGACCCCCAATGCCCCTTATTTGACAGGTGACCGTTTGACATTCACCTCCAGTGAGCTAGAGGAGGTAGCGTCATTTATATGAGAGGGTTCTGACATGGAGAAACAGACTTTGCATAGGAACAATCAAATATGAATCATGACTGTTGATGTTTGTATGAATTGATGAAATTAATCCTGTACAGAGAGATAATCCTGTTAAACAAACTGCATTTGGGTGGCAGTGTCTTCATTGGTATTAGTAAATGGGAATATAATCGTCTCACTTGCGGTAAAACATTTAACACGTAGCTACTGAGCATTGCTGCTGCTGCTGCTACTACTACTACTACTACTACTACTACTACTACTACTACTACTACTACTACTACTACTACTACTACTACTACTACTACTACTACTACTACTACTACTACTACTACTACTACTACTACTACTACTACTACTACTACTACTACTACTACTACTACTACTACTACTACTACTACTACTACTACTACTACTACTACTACTACTACTACTACTACTACTACTACTACTACTACTACTACTACTACTACTACTACTACTACTACTACTACTACTACTACTACTACTACTACTACTACTACTACTACTACTACTACTACTACTACTACTACTACTACTACTACTACTACTACTACTACTACTACTACTACTACTACTACTACTACTACTACTACTACTACTACTACTACTACTACTACTACTACTACTACTACTACTACTACTACTACTACTACTACTACTACTACTACTACTACTACTACTACTACTACTACTACTACTACTACTACTACTACTACTACTACTACTACTACTACTACTACTACTACTACTACTACTACTACTACTACTACTACTACTACTACTACTACTACTACTACTACTACTACTACTACTACTACTACTACTACTACTACTACTACTACTACTACTACTACTACTACTACTACTACTACTACTACTACTACTACTACTACTACTACTACTACTACTACTACTACTACTACTACTACTACTACTACTACTACTATTTGCTACTGCTATTTACTACTCTCAGAATTGCTTTAACAACCTAAATGTGTGTGCAGCCATTTTCATGCACTGACATGACAACAAAACCCCCAAAAGTATTCGTAGTAATCATTTAGCATGTGAAGTTAAGCAATAATAATAATAATAATAAATGCTTTTCTCAGTACTCAGAGACACTACAATCCAAACAAACAAGCACAATAGAAACTTCCAGCCAACCTACAGTAGAATACCTGCACCTGTTTCACAACGCAGCGCTTCTAGTATCCATGGTGACCAACGAGGGTCACCCTGGAAACCAGTCTGTAATGACATGGATTCACTCAGTCAACCACAAAAGCAAGCCAGTGACAGCTTGGCCTCTGTTAACCCGTAATGGAACACACGGAGAGAAACTGATGGAGCAATCTGTGGTCAAACATTGGCAGCCAGTCAAGATACAAGGAATTAGAGAAAATCATAGGCTTCACATTTTCCTGTGGTCTGATCCCAGGTTGCCACAGTAACCTTAAAGATCCAGAGGCAAGCAGCCACACAGAAATGCCCACCTTTGAAGCCTTCCTCGTCCACGATAATGGTGTAATCCTCCGGAGTTTCCGTCAAACTGAAAAACTTACATCTGAAAAAGAACAAGAGGGGAAGGAGGTTCAGTCAATAACACGGCCCTCTGGTAGGAGGCCAGCACTTTGTGAAGGCTTATTTCTAAATGACCACGTTTAGTTTTGAAGATATCTCTATTCATCATCTCAGTTGAGTTATTAAAATGGGAAGGGGGAGTTAAGAAAAGCGGCTTGCAGGTTTTAGGAAGTAGATGGATTAGAGAAAGGATGGAAAACAACAACTCCAGAAAGATCCGTGACCCCACATAACCCCTGAAGTCCCTTTTGGGGGAATAAAGTAGCACGTACACAACAGCAGGTTATATGTGGACCATCACAAGGCTGTTCGACATCATCTTCGTCACCATGATTAATGAAATAGGGGCTATATCTGAGACCCATCATCAGGTCATCAAGGCCACACATAAATACACCGTGGTGCCGCTGCTCAGCTTGAAATCAATCTGCTGTCTCCTACATCATTATCCTTCAGTTCTGGGTGGACAAATCAAATCAAATCAAATCAAATTTTATTTGTATAGTGCATTTCTTACAAGATGCAACTCAATGCGCTTCACATAATAAACATTCTCAGTCAATCAATCAATCAATACTGACAGAGCCGCAAGCAGGCAAAAGTAAAAACCTGTACACTATGTATGTAGCCCGGAAAATTCCCTTGCAGCCCTCTACACATAGAGCGACTACTAGCCAGTTTGCCTACCAGCACCCAGCGGTGGGCCCCCACACCCAGACAGGAGCCTCGCAGTTGTGTAAACTTTGTTGACCGAGGAATCGCAAAACCCAGAGAGATGTAGCCTAGGCCTATTTGAATATCTTTGCTCCGAGCGTCTGTCCATGCAAACCAACCCAAACCCACGTCTCACTCCTCATGTGGAGGTGGTGGGCAGCTGCTGCTGACTTTGACCCTGATCGTAAAAACGTGAGCCGGTCTCCGAATACTGGGATGGAGACCAGAGCTACGGGTGGATGGCGATGCGTGTCCACGTCCAACCGCCCACATATCTCTTTCATCCGAGACACCACGCTAGCAGCCAATCTATCTACCCCCCCCCTGCATCGTTACTTTGATGGTGCGCGTCATCTCTTAAATGCACCAGTGTGGCCTACTTGTAACCAAACATCATGTGTCATCTTATCAGTCTCCAGTGTCCTTGGGTTGATCAAGACCGTTTGGAACGAGAGGCTGCACACATATGCCAGCAAAAGGGCATAGACATGGTGGTTTTAAAAGGAGGAATGGTTATGCCACGTCCTAGTGTTGTAGGCAGATCCGAATGTTTTCCACTATGGGATTTGTGGTCTAATCCCCAAATATAATGAGGCTAGGTCTAGAGTCTACAGTACGACCATAGCACCTTTTTAAACGTGGTTCACCCACCGTGCTCAGAATGCATACCCCTGAAACGCACACAAAAGCTATTGCCAGATCAAATGCAATTAAAACCCAATCTCTACTGTTCAAAGAGTTAGACGACCCAAGCCAGAGGGATAGAGCAACACGGGCCCTCCAGGCCTCCACTGAGGGATTTGACAAAGTTAGCTTAAGAATAACTTGGAAAGATAATAGCTTGGGAGGAGGTTACTCTCCAGCTAAATGAAGGGTTGAAAAATGTATTAGAGTTAGACCAAGGCATTCAAATCAAAAGTACTATTTTATGTCTTGTCAATCGACTCTCCATTCAAATTCCATCAGTAACAACCCTACTTCAGCATTAGGGAAAATCCAAACTGCACAACAACAACTCGACCGTGATAATCAGATTATTTACAGCCTTGCTATTGAATGCTTGCACTTTGCTGAACGGTGTGAAGAGACACAGCAAGATAACAGGGAGGGACTTCAAGTTGCCCTTTTTAAAGGCTTTCACAGCTTCCAGCTGAAATGAATTAAGCCATATAATCGTTATTATATCTAATCACATTTCAAGATTCTCCATCTCTCTTTAGGATAGGCCTATGCATCTACACATAGACCAACATCCAGTGACCTGAGTATCACTTCAAACCATGCCTTACTGCAAAACAACAATACCTACTGATATCCAGTGACGTCTATTGCATAGCTGAGAGTTGTCTTATCACGACAAAATAGCCAGATGGGCAGCAGGACAGCACATTCATATGGGCAGAGAGACAGCACATTCATATGAGCAGCGAGACAGCACATTCATATGGGCAGAGAGAGACAGCACATTCATATGGGCAGAGAGAGACAGCACATTCATATGGGCAGAGAGACAGCACATTCATATGGGCAGAGACAGCACATTCATATGGGCAGAGAGACAGCACATTCATATGGGCAGAGACAGCACATTCATATGGGCAGAGACAGCACATTCATATGGGCAGAGACAGCACATTCATATGGGCAGAGAGACAGCACATTCATATGGGCAGAGAGACAGCACATTCATATGGGCAGAGAGAGACAGCACATTCATATGGGCAGAGAGACAGCACATTCATATGGGCAGAGACAGCACATTCATATGGGCAGAGACAGCACATTCATATGGGCAGAGAGACAGCACATTCATATGGGCAGAGAGAGACAGCACACTCATATGGGCAGAGAGACAGCACATTCATATGGGCAGAGAGACAGCACATTCATATGGGCAGAGAGAGACAGCACATTCATATGGGCAGAGAGACAGCACATTCATATGGGCAGAGAGAGACAGCACATTCATATGGGCAGAGAGACAGCACATTCATATGGGCAGAGAGAGACAGCACATTCATATGGGCAGAGAGACAGCACATTCATATGGGCAGAGAGACAGCACATTCATATGGGCAGAGAGACAGCACATTCATATGGGCAGAGAGACAGCACATTCATATGGGCAGAGAGACAGCACATTCATATGGGCAGAGAGAGACAGCACATTCATATGGGCAGAGAGACAGCACATTCATATGGGCAGAGACAGCACATTCATATGGGCAGAGACAGCACATTCATATGGGCAGAGACAGCACATTCATATGGGCAGAGAGACAGCACATTCATATGGGCAGAGAGACAGCACATTCATATGGGCAGAGAGAGACAGCACACTCATATGGGCAGAGAGACAGCACATTCATATGGGCAGAAAGACAGCACATTCATATGGGCAGAGAGAGACAGCACATTCATATGGGCAGAGAGACAGCACATTCATATGGGCAGAGAGACAGCACATTCATATGGGCAGAGAGACAGCACATTCATATGGGCAGAGAGAGACAGCACATTCATATGGGCAGAGAGAGACAGCACATTCATATGGGCAGAGAGACAGCACATTCATATGGGCAGAGACAGCACATTCATATGGGCAGAGAGACAGCACATTCATATGGGCAGAGAGACAGCACATTCATATGGGCAGAGACAGCACATTCATATGGGCAGAGACAGCACATTCATATGGGCAGAGAGACAGCACATTCATATGGGCAGAGAGACAGCACATTCATATGGGCAGTGAGACAGCACATTCATATGGGCAGAGAGACAGCACATTCATATGGGCAGAGAGACAGCACATTCATATGGGCAGAGAGACAGCACATTCATATGGGCAGAGAGACAGCACACTCATATGGGCAGAGAGACAGCACATTCATATGGGCAGCGAGACAGCACATTCATATGGGCAGAGAGAGACAGCACATTCATATGGGCAGAGAGAGACAGCACATTCATATGGGCAGAGAGAGACAGCACATTCATATGGGCAGCGAGACAGCACATTCATATGGGCAGAGACAGCACATTAATATGGGCAGAGAGACAGCACATTCATATGGGCAGAGAGACAGCACATTCATAGGTGGTGGGCAGCGAGACAGCACATTAATATGGGCAGAGAGACAGCACATTAATATGGGCAGAGAGACAGCACATTCATATGGGCAGAGAGACAGCACATTAATATGGGCAGAGAGACAGCACATTCATATGGGCAGAGAGAGACAGCACATTCATATGGGCAGAGAGACAGCACATTCATATGGGCAGAGAGAGACAGCACACTCATAGGGCAGAGAGACAGCACATTCATATGGGCAGAGAGAGACAGCACACTCATATGGGCAGAGAGACAGCACATTCATATGGGCAGAGAGACGGCACATTCATAGATGGTAAGCAGCTACAAGCCAGCTCCTCGTGTGCCTCACATTCTACATCAATACGAGGCACTTCACACAGAGCTTCTAAATGAGTTGGTTTCAGGCTAGGCTAAGCAATTAACAACCATACAGAGTATGCCTACTGTCCTTTAAATGACTCTGGATAACTGGAGCAACTACTGTGGGGGGGGGATTTGGAGCATTTTTAAAAACATATCAGTATATTTATGAGATATGTTTATGTTAAACAATGCACAAGACATTTTTGTCTCATCATGTAGGCCCACGATATGTTGGAAAAGGGTGACTCAGTCTAGTCTCAATAAGACCATAAGAAGAGCAGTACAATTTGTATCTAAGTTTTTTAAAAATTATTAATTATCTAACTGTAAGCACCAGTCATATACTATGTGACTGCTCATAAACCTATGGTTTTCAGTATGCAATATAAGAACGTTTTGCAGTAGGCCTATGCGAAATTCATTATGTAGCCTATAAAATGGCACCATGTCATACTAGATGTTTTTCTAGAGTAGAAACAGTAGGCTCTAGATATGAAGTATGGTTTGTATGCATGTATGTTTGTATTTAGTAGATGCGTCCAGTAGACAGCTAGGCAGGAGGCTGTGAGCTTTCAGGACACTGATGTTTATTGTCCACGCTAACTGTTCCCAGGTCAGGAGCAGACCTAAAGGTTACCAGAAGTTGAACAATAAGTTACCTGCCGAACAGTAGCTTGACTGGCTGCATGCCTTTGAAATGAAATGATTCTCATTAATGTAATGATATCTGCATTTTAAAAATGTGGCATTGGATGAAGGTACCCAATCTATAATTGTTAGTAGGCTATCCCATGAAAATAATACATAGTATACTACTACTACTAATAATAATAATAATACGTATATTATAGGCAGTGACAATGTTGCATTTTTAATTTATTTTTATTTTTACAAAACCGTAAACCTAGTCCATTTTTAAATGCAGTTGGAAACACAACAAACTAAACATCCTCATTTCATAGAAATCATGTTGATTTCTCATTTTCTAATCCAACCAGCAACAGGACAGCTGGGCAGCACGTTTAAAGTGTCCAGTCAGGAGGACCGGACCGGGTCGGATCGCGGCGCTGACGAGAATCGCTCATCGAAAACTCAAATGATGTATTCTGTATTCTGTATTCTGCATCATCGCGACTACGTAAATGTCTCACGCCGCCGGTTCAAGTTTGATTTAAAGCAACCACCTCCCCTATATAATTTTACAGCCACACAACGAAAAAACAACAGGGTAGATCTGGAAGCACGTACACACACCCCTTCACGTCGAGCCCACTAAAAAAATCACAAATGCTTTAAAAAAAAAGATCCAATGCAAAAAATAGAGAACTGAAATGGTAGATTTGCTGGAAGACATTTCCCCCATGCAGAACAACGGTACATGCATTCTAGTTGAGCTAAAGAAGATGACAATGATTGAGTTGAAACCTGAATCAAAATTGCACCGCTTGCCAAAATGCTACGTAGTTGTGTGCAGCCTCGTCATTAGTTGACATGTTACTGTTCATGGATCAGCTAATATGACCCGTGTTACATTAGAAGGGATTTAATATGATTGTGAATATCTATTCCATCTACTTACCTTGTTTTAGAGGGCAAGAAGGCGAGTTTGATTAATCCGTGAGTACAGATCTGGATGCCCTCTTTTGCTATACTCGCTACTTTCAAGCTGTGTTCTAAAATATGCAACTCCATCTTTTGCGTCTTCTCATTTGAGGAACATCTAAAATAGAAATGTCTATCCTTTCTAGTAAAAAAACATAAATAAATAAATACACCTATATACCAGGAGCTTAAAACCTTCAAAGGAGCAGAAAGCAAAGGGGGAGAAGGAAAAGTTATCCACTTAGGAAGAGAGTGAAAGAGAGAGAGAGAGAGAGAGAGAGAGAGAGAGAGAGAGAGAGAGAGAGAGAGAGAGAGAAAAGCAGGGTGAAATAAAAGAAAGCACAATGAGGTAAACGGGGAGGGAGAACAGAGAGGACTGTCGGTCCCCGTGTTTTCTCTCCGACAGGGATTGGAATAGTCCAGCAGCTGGTAACAGTGAAACAAACAACTTGCCACTCAAAAGAAGGGGAGGACCTGCTGTGGCACACGGGCATGTTGGGACATGTAGTTCTTCATTTGATATGGCGTCATGGCAGGGCCATCATAGAACACATAGGTAGCCTACAATCAGTGGTTCCTTGCATGTTTTTTTTGTATTACTTTTTAGGAGAGGCTTCTCGACAAAGTCCGACAGGGGTCCCCTGGGTAATTACCTATATTTTATTCATCTTTTCTTTCATGTGTGTGTGTGTGTGTGTGTGTGTGTGTGTGTGTGTGTGCGTGTGTGCATGTGTGTGTGTGTGTGTGTGTGTGTGTGTGTGTGTGTGTGTGTGTGTGTGTGTGTGTGTGTGTGTGTGTGTGTGCACGCAAATCAATAAATACAAGTAAAAATGCATATTGCATAGCCAAACAACTATTCACCATTGGCCATCATGTTTATGTCTCTAGTGGAGAAAGAGTTTCTGGTCGAACTGTACCAGCCATAAATGCAATTGTTGAAAGTAAGTACAGTAATCAGTTGCAGATTGGCCTGATTCCCTCAAACTGAGGGATGCATTGTAACAACGGGGGCCCCTTAACTCAATCACAATGTTCACTCTCTTCTGATGTACAGTAGCCTACAAGCTAATCATCTCTACTAAGTACAACTGGCTGGTGAGCAACCTGGAGCTGCTGTTGAACACCGGATGAAAGCCTTGAGAACAAGACTGAGAACCAGACTTGCATTCTAAAGCACTATCTTCCAATAGAGGTTAGAAGGTTAATAAATGACACAATCAGTCACTGGTGTCAATAGCCACCATTATAAAGTAGAACAGGGGGAAACACTTTAACAGTTAATTATGGAACATCATAAATCATAAATATATGATAACAATTGACAGAGGTCAGAAGACATACAGCAGGTACAAATGCTAAGATGCACAGCACTCTCCATGCAAAACCACTAAACCATAAATCATGTTAAGTGTTGAAGTAAAGGATTTAACAGGACACAGATGATTTATTCCCACTGACGACGTTCCCTCAGGTCACATCTTGCTTGACCTGCAGACCTGGGTTGTGGAGCAATTTCACACAGTGCAAGTTCCATCTCAATCACCATTAAACCGATTGCTATATGAAGCAATTGAAGATAGTGGGTTAGTATTCAAGTAGATCCTCTTAACAGTAGCTCCATCACCCCACCTACACTTGCAGACCTGTGGAGGCCTGGTTTTAGTATAAAAAACACAGACAGCAGTTTAATTATTCACAGGCTCTATGGCTGGTGGTAACTAAGTCCCTAGCTGAACAGCCATAAAACAACAAGCTCCTTTCTGTCCATGGCAGTGATAAGATCCAACAGCCTCTCCGATCCAGCAAAAGGCCCTAGTTAATGGGGGGGGGGGGAGGTCTAGTGATTGGGGGGGGGGGGGTCTAGCATTGTTCAGTTCAAAGGACATTTCCCTTCAGATGTTTTTCCTCTTCTTGCTGCAGTGCCTTGCTGTGACCATGTTTCTGTGACCATGTTTCTTCTTGCTGCAGTGCCTTGCTGTGACCATGTTTCTGTGACCATGTTTCTCTTCTTGCTGCAGTGCCTTGCTGTGACCATGTTTCTTCTTGCTGCAGTGCCTTGCTGTGACCATGTTGCTGTGACCATGTTTCTGTGACCATGTTTCTCTTCTTGCTGCAGTGCCTTGCTGTGACCATGTTTCTTCTTGCTGCAGTGCCTTGCTGTGACCATGTTGCTGTGACCATGTTTCTCCGATGCCATTTCCAACTCTCTCTCCGTGGACGGACGAGTCACTGACTACGCGGCCAGATGGAGGAGCTGAGTTGCTCTTCACAAGTCAACCCATGTCTTATATTTGGTTAGGACATTTGTACTGCAGTCAAGGTAAAAACAACAACATACAGATCAGAGCAATTGAAAACAATGTGCAAAAAGTAGTCATCCTCAGATGAATGAATAAGACATACACACATTATTGAAGATGATACATCAAATTTCCCCAGTTAATTTTTCCTGTGTTAGTGATGATCTACCCGTGTGTCGCAATACATATATTTTATAAGACTTTATATTACAGTTGCCCTTAGAAAGGATATACGAGTAGCTAATTGCCTGTATATAATTCAATTATAATTCATAATAAACTGGTTACTGTAATAAGGTGATAATCCTTTGGCACTGAAAAATCATCATCATTTCATAAACACAATAACATCAATTTATAAATGTGTTATGCCATTCATTTTGCAACTGTCTGGATGGTACATTTTTAAACATGCCTGACAGAGTAAATATATCTAAGATCTTTCTCTCCTAAATGTATTGCTACAAATATTAATCTAGTTAACTTTTGGTTCTCATATGGATGCAAAGATAAATATAGCCTCATTAATACATACATATATATTGTATTTGTGTTACGGGTACATGTGGGATAACGGTACATGTGGGAAAACAAGGGTTAGGGTTAGGGTTGGACATGCCAGCATGTACCAAGTCGACGTAGCACCTAACCCTAAACCTAGTTTCCCCACATGTACCGTAACATGCACTGACAATCCAAGTTGAGATGCGTTAGTACATTGACCCAGGACAGCGGACAGGCCAGGCAGGTCACAGCAGGATATGTACAGACCGTGTTCTTGGCACAGAAACAGAGCTCCACACTGTTTGATCTTAATGAGCATAAACCCTCACAATGAGCTTCCTCTCATCGGTTGGTACATTTCCTGAGACCATACTCAGCAAGCACTGGGAGAAGAATACCAAAAAAAAAAAGTGAAAACCTTCACTACAGATTCAATTGAAAGTACCAAGTCATGGAGCAGAGAACAGGGCTGGGCTCTGATCCTTCAACAGCTGTTGATATGCCAGCATTACATCAGGCACACAAAGAGCTATAGATTCTTCATACATACCTTACCATGTATTCTGACAGGACAACCTACCCAATATTCAACCGTATGTCTTTGCAGTAGGCAAGGAACTCGTTTTAATAAGCTACCGTGAAACTGGGCGAGTCAGCAGTCGGTTTGTGTACATTGTGCAAGGCCTACAGGTTCCTTGTACATCGGTAGAAAGTCCAAATTTAAGTTTTATCAATCGCCAATTGGTTGCCAATTTTACAACTTCAAACCGGTAAAGTACGAGAAACTCAAACCATAGACTGCATCCAGTCTGGTGCCGTGACCAGGAGCAGCTTGGACAAAAGGCATGTAGAGGATCGGAGCAACGATGTTCACTGAAGGGAAGCCTTTAATCTCTTCACCGTGACCCACATGAAACCCTGAGAACCACTCGTGTTGGCAGAAGACTCCGGCTCAGGGTCCAACCCACACCTCAACACCACTCCCAGCTTCAACACAAACTAGTGACCTGCCTGTGTGCAAATACGCACCAAGACCACGGTTCAACTCTGGACATGTTTTTTTAAGAGGCCTACTTCAAATTCTGTTGCAGTGGTACATTTGTGACAATTCTTAAAATAAAGAGCATATGGGATATACAGGTGCTGGTCATATAGTTGATTTATTTCAGTAATTCCATTCAAAAAGTGAAACTTGTATAATGTATACATTCATTCCACATAGACTGATATATTTCAAGTGTTTATTGCTTTTAATTTTGATGATTATTACTGACAACTAATGAAAACCCCAAATGTAGTATCTCAGAAAATTTGAATATTGTGAAAAGGTTCAATATTGAAGACCCCTGGTGCCACACTCTAATCAGCTAATTAACTAAAAACCCCTGCAAACGCCTTTAAATGTTCCCTCAGTCCAGTTCTGTAGGCTACACAATCATGGGGGAGACTGCTGACCTGACAGTTGTCCAAAAGACGACCATTGACACCTTGCACAAGGAGGGCAAGACACAAAAGGTCATTGCTAAAGAGGCTGGCTGTTCACAGAGCTCTGTGTCCAAGCAAATTAATAGAGAGGCGAAGGGAAGGAAAATATGTGGTAGAAAACAGTGTACAAGCAATAGGGATAACCGCACCCTGGAGAGGATTGTGAAACAAAGCCGATTAAAAAATGTGGGGGAGATTCACAAAGAGTGGACTGCAGCTGGAGTCAGTGCTTCAAGAACCACCACACACAGACGTATGCAAGACATGGGTTTCAGCTGTCGCATTCCTTGTGTCAAGCCACTCTTGAACAAGAGACAGCGTCAGAAGCGTCTCGCCTGGGCAAAAGACAAAAAGGACTGGACTGCTGCTGAGTGGTCCAAAATTATGTTCTCTGATTAAAGTAAATTGTGCATTTCCATTGGAAATCAAGGTCCCAGAGTCTGGAGGAAGAGAGGAGAGGCACAGAATCCACGTTGCTTGAAGTCCAGTGTAAAGTTTCCACCGTCAGTGATGGTTTGGGGTGCCTTGTCATCTGCTGGTGTTGGTCCACTGTGTTTTCTGAGGTCCAGGGTCAACGCAGCCGTCTACCAGGAAGTTTTAGAGCACTTCATGCTTCCTGCTGCTGACCAACTTTATGGAGATGCAGATTTCATTTTCCAACAGGACTTGGCACCTGCACACAGTGCCAAAGATACCAGTACCTGGTTTAAGGACCATGGTATCCCTGTTCTTAATTGGCCAGGAAACTCGCCTGACCTTAGCCCCATAGAAAATCTATGGGGTATTGTGAAGAGGAAGATGCGATGCGCCAGACCCAACAATGCAGAAGAGCTGAAGGCCACTATCAGAGCAACCTGGGCTCTCATAACAACTGAGCAGTGCCACAGACTGATGGACTCCATGCCACGCCGCATTGCTGCAGTAATTCAGGCATAAGGAGCCCCAACTAAGTATTGAGTGCTGTACATGCTTATACTTTCCATGTTCATACTTTTCAGTTGGCTAACATTTAAAAAAAAACTTGTTTTGTATTGGTCTTAAGTAATATTCTAATTTACTGAGATACTGAATTTGGGGTTTTCATTAGTTGTCAGTAATAATCAAAAAAGCAATAAACACTTGAAATAATCAGTCCGTGTGGAATGAATGTATACATTATACAAGTTTCACTTTTTGAATGGAATTACTGAAATACTCAGCCCTCCGATTCCTGGGGGTGCATACAGGATGACCTGTCCTGGAAGAACAACACAGCAGCCACCATCAAGAAGGCACAACAGCGGCTCTACTTCCTGAGAGTCCTCAGGAAGGAACACAACAAGCAGGAGATACTGGTGGCTTTCTACCGCAGCGGAGTGGAGAGCATCCTCACCTACGGCATCTGCAACTGGTTCTCCAGCTGCACAACCGCGGAGAAAAATGCGCTACAGAGTCGTGAGAACAGCCCAGAAGATCACCGGCGCCCCCCTCCCCTCTCTGGAGCTGTACAACACACGCTGTCTCAGTCAGGAAGGCCTCCAAGATCTCCAGAGACCCAACCCACCCTGGGTACGAACACTTTACCCGGCTGCCCTCGAAAAGGCGGTACAGGACCATGGCCGCAAGGACAAACAGACTGAAGAACAGCTTCTACCCCAGGGCCATCCAGGCCCTGAACACAGCAAAGACCTAGGTTCTGGGCCCTGGACAGATTGATGGCAGCTGCTGGATTGAAAAAAATCAGGTGTAGTGCTGAGGCACAAATATGTACATTTCAAGCCTGCAAACTGCGACTTTAATGAAAGTGTTGCACTATGTGCAATATGACAACCCTATTCGTCTTATCTGTACAGTATAGTAGTGGATAGTGTACATAGCCTTTATTTATGTAAATCAGCTCCTTTCCCTTGTTTTTTTTTTTCTTTCCTAGCACCAGGGGAGCCACCCATCCTAAATTTCGTTGTTTGGTACCTGTACTATAGCAATGACAATAAAGACCATTCATCCATATAAATCAACTTTTTGATATTCTAATTATATGACCAGCACCTGTACATACACACACCAGACTGAACAGGTACAGAAATAAAGGCAACCACTAAATAATTATGCATCAGCTGATATTTATTGAAACTGGGTTGTCCAATTATAGAAACCCTCAACACTAAAGCAGAGCACAACAACTTGAATCAAGATCTTCTCCTTCTCTGCCATGGTTGATGAATCACATTCTTGACTTGATGCATCCAGTGGCAGAGGCTGAAAAAGAAAATGACCAGGGTAAGTTGATCAGCGGTGCGTGGAGGGGGGAACGTGACACTAGTCCGCAATTCCTCAAGTGTCCACTAATTAAACAGAATAATCTGTAGGTGCAGACATGTGAAGGTCAGTGCATTGCCTCATCAAGTGACTCAATTGTTGCCCCTGGAGACAGCAGACCACCCATGGCAGACAGGATCTGCATTGAGTCTGCAGAGGCGGTGCTTTGGGATCAATGCGTAAAGGACCAGCAGTGAGAAATTCTGACTGGACCCCTTTGAAAATGATCCCGACCACACTTGCAGAGGAGCCCCTCACCTCATGTGGGTTGTCTTGAGGAAACCACATCGGACCTGAAAAACAATGTCGAAAGTTACCACCCATCAAATCGGTCAGAGTGTATTTCCAGTTTAGTAGAAATTAAACGGCTACAATGTTCCCAATAGATCACCCCAGCAAGACACTGGCGAGGCCCACTGGAATGGAGTTTAGTTTGCGGTCATGTCCACAGCATATGAGGAACTGAATCTCCCAATAGCCTTGGTATGATGACCAAATCAATAAAGACAACAATTCTAGTTAATAGACATTTCACCAGAGGGAACTTACTGCATGTTCAATGGTGGCAGGGACCACCCAACAAAAGACAGGATCTGGTTATGGTTGTGTTACAGGACAGGTCCTCGTCTACCTGAGGAGAGGTCAAGAGCTATAAATGGCCGTCAACACGCTTGCATACATTTACCCGAGAGCTAACAGCAGAAATGTGTCCAGCAGATCACCCCAGCAAAACACTGGTGAGGCCCACTGGAATGGAGTTTAGTTTGCGGTCATGTCCACAGCATGTCAGGAACTGAATCTCCCAATAGCCTTGGTATGATGACCAAATCAATAGATTTGAACAATTCTGGTAAAAAAGGTATTTCAGCACAGGGAACAACTCACATTCAAAGGTGGCAGTGATTGCCCAACCCATGGCAGGTCCTGGTGACACTACTTCCCAGGACCGGTCCGTGTCTACCTGAAGAGAAGGTAATGTTATAAATAGCTCAACAAACAAATACCTGGGTTCTGCCAGAGCACCGGTGCAGTTTGACATTAAATTGCCGTTCCGATTCTCGTATAGAAGCCTAAGTGCATCGCATCAAATTAAGTGTTGGTTAGCTAAATGTTTGGAACAAACTGAAAGTCACTGAGGGGCCTGAGACTTTCTAACAAAGCAGGAGAATTTGGTGGCAGTGTTGCGACATTGTTCCTGCCCTGTGGCAGCTCCTGGCAGGCCGGCGGAGGCCTGGCGCTGGATATGCCGGGGAATTCTGACACTGTGCGCCACCAGAGGCCGCACACATTCCAGGGATGCCAGACCATTAGAGCCGCCAGCCCACGGAGTGGCTAGGGTCGCGGGAGAGAGGGAAAGGGTTTGTTCAGCACAAATACCAGGGCTCCAGGCACAGACAGGCCCAGAGCCCAACGATGCCAGATGCAGAGTCTCTCTGGCGCTGTGTAATGAACAGACAGCCTGTGAGGAGGGCTGGCTGCAGATACCATACAGCGCTCAACTTAATCAGCCGCTTGGGCTCATTATGAGAACTCACTTCTGATCCTCATGGTGGGGAGGTCCATTCATCTGCACACTTCTGATCCATGCCTGGAAAGACGAGAAGCTTCAGTTCGCAGGCTACAACTAGACACGGGCAACATGGTGTAGAATGTAGAGTAGAATAGAATGTCTCGACAAATCTACCAGGACTCCAGGCACAAAGCTTGGAGACCAACGATGCCATGTGCCGAGTTGCTGTTGCACCATGTAATGAACAGTCCAGCCGGAAACAGCAGCTGGCTGCAGATACCATATAGTGCGTTGAAACCCAACACCCATTCTCTACTGTGAGGAGAAACACTAATCTGTACAACAAGACACAGAGACACTTGCAAAGCCTTTGAATTACATCTTAACAAAAAGCAGGAGTTACCAAAAAGGTTCGTCACTGCAAAGACATCTTGATTAAGAGATGAACACAAGATCAGGTGCTTGTACTCACCAGACAAGAAACTGCAACAGCCACCATGTGGCCATTTGGGGCATCTACACCAGAAGGAAGAGTAGGTGATTAGAAGCAATTGTGATCTGACTCAACAGTAGAGCTAAATTAATGTGAGCTTGTACTGCAGTAATATCCCACAGGGCTAATGGAAGTAACCATGAAGGTAAAGCAAAACCACACTGAAGAAGGTCCGTCGGGATAGGCCTCAGTATGGCACAAGTACCTTCTAATTAAATGAGGCTAAACATTCTAGTTTACATTGGTTTTATATGTTGTCCAACAGTCAAAAGCATGTGAAATAGCCCATTGAGAAAAGGACTGAAACAGGCCTAGTAGAATTAAAATCTGAGTGGTTTTTCCAGCAAAAAACTTCCATAACATGTTTTAGGGACCTCAGAGACCTTTAAGAGATGAACACAAGATCAGGTGCTTGTACTCACCAGACAAAAAACTGCAACAGCCACCATGTGGGGCATCTACACCAGAAGGAAGAGTAGGTGATTAGAAGCAATTGTGATTGTGATATGACTCAACAGTATAGCTAAATTACAGGGTATATACAGGAATCTTGGAAGTTAATTTCAATACCTTTCTAAGACCTTGTCAATATTTTTCCAGACCTCACCACCACTTCAAGCTGTAAGCATTTACACCAGTGACACCTTTAACTTAACAGTTTTAGTTTGAAATAGACTAGACAACTATCATACAACCAGGGGTGCAAACTGGCGATGGCCCAAAAAGGTGACACTTTTTTTGGCCCGTAGATGGTTAGCTCTATCATTAACAGTGGTCTAACAATGATGCGCGTGTAAGTAGCGATGGCCCTGACCTTAACACCCTCATAATTAATGTAAGCAACCTGTTCTCAAAATAATTATGCGGGTTCCTGCAGGTTTCAACAAGTTACATTTAAGACCTTTATAAGACCACTTTTAATAGAGTTTAAGACCTATTGAGCAAGTATTGGTATTAGACTCACATTCGTTGATTATTTTCATTAGCAATGCTGGGTGATCTGTTCTGTCGCATATAGAACAATGATAATGTAAGTTAGCCTACTCTATCAATTTCTTGATTCATTTCCATTGCTTCTCAACACATTAGATATAATAGCATAAATAACAGAATAAACTCACACACACGTAACAGAATTTCCAGTTCACCTTTGCTTTTAAATAAAACTAATAAATTCACTAATTTTTACTAAAGGTTTTTAGGACTCAAACTCTTTGGACAGAGTCTAATTCAGAAAAATACCTACAAAATTCAAGACCTAATAAAATCATGATAAGACTTTAATACCCCAGCAAGAGTCTTGATTTTCCCAAAATTGATTAATCAACTTTTATACTTTTCAAGACACCACAGATACCTTAAATTACTTTGTGCTTGTACTGCAGTAATATCCCACAGGGCTAATGGAAGTAACCGTGAAGGTAAAGCAAAACCACAGATTTGTTCTTTGAGGCATTTCCAACGACTAAACCCCACTGAAGAAGGTCCGTCGGGATAGGCCTCAGTATGGCACAAGCACCTTCTAATTAAGTGTGAATCACTTTAACCAGTGGTACTGGCATTCTACCAACCATGGGAATGCCATCTTCAATGTAAGAACTCAGTTGGAACCCTCAGGAAAGTCAGCCACATCCCATAAACCTGTGGAAGTTTGAAAGCAACATGAGACAAGCAGCTTGACGTTTACAGAAACTTTAAATCAGTTTGCAGTACGTTCAGATGGGCATTCAATCAATCACAAATCAGAGCAGTTGAACATTTAGCCAATCATCATGACTGCCTCAAATTGCTACAGTACATTTAAAAGATTTCCAGACATAACATACCTGATGAGTTTTGGCTTTAATTCAAGTAACTCCTTTTCAACACTTCCCTATTAAACAACAAAAGAAGTCTTCATCAGTGAACAGTATTCAACGTTAAACAAATTGCAGTCCATTAGTTAAGCCAAAGAATGTCTATTCTCATAAGTAACACTGCTGCTGAGTGTGCACAGCAGTGGGTTGCAAGAGAGATTATTGCTCTGTGCACTGCTCCAACCACCAAGGCCCACTGTGTCAAGGCCACAACTGGCGCTGTGCTCAAAAACACCCAACAAGACACCGAATCTCTCACCACATGACGCAGAGACATCCAGACGTCTTTCCGGTGAACCGTTTCTCCACCTCAACTCAAGATGGCTTCGCTGTCAATTCCTTAAGTCACGAATAAAGGAAACGTTAAAGCAAATCCGTCAACACGTGTTCGTTTATTTGCTACACTAGCTTAACATCCTCTAGATCAGAACGGACGGGTTGAGCCATCATCATTACACTGTTTCGGGCCTCATTGTCATCACGTCCACATTTATTCTGCAGGGATGAAAGCTAAACCCGATAGTTATATAGCCACGTCACATGGATGGAATTTACCCATTAAATCTAGGAAACGCCAATATTAGTGAACGTGGCATCTGGGTAGATTAACAATAATCTTAAGTATCTTAATACATCGTAAATTCTCAGTATAAGACGGCAAACTTCGCTGCCTGGCCGACGTGGCTAGCACTGGCCAGCATGTTAGTTAGCGTGACACACAACGAGGCAGGCAGGCAGGCAGGCATGCATATTATTACAACAATTAGCTAGCTAACGTATTAGTTAAGAATGTATAGACGTTAAATACAATGGTGTGAATAAGTATTATGCGTTTAAAACAACAATTTATGATCACGTTTTACCTTCAATCACTGCAGTAGCTGACACAGGGTTGGAGTCGAAGGGGAATGGGACCAACTGTGGAACGCAAAGACAATTTATACTCCAACAGAGAGGGCTTTACGGCACACCACCACAACCAACCATACGACAACACCAACAGAGAGCGCTTTACGGCACACCACCACAACCAATCATAGTTCTAGATATTTCCCCGCGAAACGCAAGCTACACTTTATTTGGTCAAATTGACACAAATAATCAATCAATCAATAACGAATTGATTACACATTATTCTGCGAACGTAAAATAAGCTCACATTCAACAAACAACCCCATTTTTGTCAAGAACTGTCGACGTCACGTGATCTAATTTGAACGATTGACGCCGTTATAACTTGCAAACCGTTATTTTATTTTTTACATGACTGTTGATGTGAGAGTTGTGATGGGTATCTTTCAATCAAAAGGAAAGATCCAAGAGGATGTTTACAGATTTTGGTCTGCGGTGGCATCATCTATCCGTCTGGGATGGTTGGGTACTGATGATATGGCCAAGGTTGGTGAATTGCTAGCTAGCCACTGTTAGCTGTCACTGTCCAGTTAGCTGAGTAATGAGCTATGAGTCAAATATTTTCATTTAACATCTGCCTAGCTAAGCATTTTTAAAAGTAGCTAACCAAAATAATATAATAATAATAATAATAATAATTGCTGATGTGTCTCCATAAATGTTTTTGTCCTGCCCTCTGCAGGAGATGAAGGTGTGCCAGCTTGCTATTTTCCCCATGCTTTTGAATGCCTCAGCTTTGCAGGGGGACATTGTCGGTCTTGAGGGACATTTACAGCAGGTATACTGTATATACACAACATTTGCAGAGTTCAATATTTAGGGTAAGGAAACAGATCACACTCCACCTCAACAGCAATACTACTTGATGCATCATTGGGGTATATTTTTTGTATTTAGTTTCAGTTTCCTTATACCCCTATCTTTGTGATGATGCATTAAGATTTTTGGTGATTGGAAAGAACACAACACACAACATGATTTTGTGACATTAAAGGGCAATCCGGGATTGGAACATAATTTTTTGTTGTTGTTACTTTTAAATGAAGGATACATAGCCACTGATTCTTGAAGAACATATAAATAGTAAACACCTCATGAGCTTAGATCAACTGTAAAAGAATTGTCAATGAAAAGTTACTGGTGATGGAACTAGTAGGCCTAGTTGTTTAGTTTCAGGCCCACCTACATTTTGTGAAGTAAAATTAAAACACGTCATACACTACTATAGTTCATTGTTTACTACCCAGTAGTAGTAGGTTCGGATGACGTCTTTCTAGGACGTCCAGATGACGTCTTACTAGGATGTCCAAGTGACGTCTTTAGGACGTCTGTAGTCCATAAGACGTCATCTGGACGTCCTAGAAAGACGTAATCCGAACCCACATTCTGGCTTCCCTGAGGACGTTTACTGGGTACCATGTTTACTGGGGGCCATGTCAACTGTTGTGACAGGGTGCTGATGTTGTGACAGGGTGCTGGCTGGGTACCATGTCGACTGTTGTGACAGGGTGCTGATGTTGACAGGGTTCTGAATGGGTACCATGTCGACTGTTGTGACAGGGTGCTGATGTTGTGACAGGGTGCTGACTGGGTACCATGTCGACTGTTGTGACAGGGTGCTGATGTGTGTACCTCTGATGGACGCGGGAGGACTCCCCTCCACCTGGCAGCTAGCGAAGGGGATGTCGAGACGGTCAAGTTCCTGTTGAAGAAGGGCGCTAACGTCAACTGTAGGGATTTTGCACGAGAGACTGCCCTCAGAGATGCCATTCGCTCCAAGTAAGAAACAACAACATTCTCCGTTCTGTCCCTGGGTCTAATGAATACACAAGGCTCCTCTTGACCTCGGAGTCAATGGCACAACCCTGGTTTGTGAATGACTCCCAAATCAATTTAGCATCCATGTTTGAAGACACATTTTAAGTTTCTTCTCAGAATAAATGGTAAATGCACTGCACTTATATAGCGCCTTTATCCAAAGCGCTTTACAACAGCCTCTCATTCACCCATTCACACACAGATTCACACACCAATGGCGACAAGCTACCAGGCAAGGCGCCGGCCCGCTCATTGGGAGCAATTTGGGGTTAAGTGTCTTGCCCAAGGACACTTCGACATGTGGCCAGCCGGGGCTCGAACCGCCGATCTGCCAACCTTGCGATCATAAGACGCCGGCTCTACCTCCTGCGCCACAGCCGCTCCCAAACAAAGTTTCCCACCCGGTGTCCCTGACCTTAACGACTCTCTGTTTACTCCGTACAGAAGCATTGAGGTTGTGACCCAGCTGATGAACGAGGGAGCTCACCTGGAGACGTCCACTGTAGACCTGGGGGCTGAGATGTGCTGGTCAGTCAGCCAAATAAATATTGAATACACTGAGCCTGATAGCTCTGACATACAGTAGCTCTTTTTTTAAACGGCATACTATTGTATTGTTATTGCTATCTGAAAAGGAACATTAGGTTCAATTTCCTTAGGTTATTAAGCTTAGAAATGCTGTACAGTTGATGCATTGAAGCGATTGAACCCAATGGCATGTCATTTAGACTAACGTTTGGACAGGGTTCGAGTTATAAGCTGAGCTTTGTGGGGGTCTCCAAAATAACAGTGCGAAATGTTCTCATGCACGCGCGCGAATCATGCCCACACAGCGTTGGGACTTACAAGTTTTAATTAGCCATAGGCTACTCATTTCACCACATCAACAGCACCACATGAAACAACAGCTATAAGCGATAGGCACGGGTATCTCGGCCAATAATTTTGTTATTTTTGCTATACAGTCCATTCACTTTTCCTGTTAGCATGACACATTGTCCACATCTCCATTTCCAGTGACATCGCACCTGACATAAATAATCATGTATGCTCGTCCATGAATTGTGCTTTCATCTAATGTTGTGCTACTACGGGAATCAAGTGATTTGACATTAGAAATGAATTTGTTTCATCTCTTGTGCAATGTGCTCTACAATCTGGGCACATGAATGATCGGATCGGTGAGCAGGGGCCAACTGTCGCGCCATTCATCTCATTAAGTTTCATAATTGGATTCAGTTTTGTATAAGGCATCCTTTCTTTAGTGACAGTATAGGCTGCCCTGAACGAACTAGCTGTCTCCTTATACATACTGGAGGTGAGTTCTGCTACTTTCTTCGGAAGCACTTGCTTTTGTTTGAGCTATGCTATTTCAACAGTTTCAATGTTAGGTGTCATAACAGGTGCAGCTGAATTTGGTTTCTTGGATGAAAACCCGAAACTTTCCAGGCTTGTCGACTCGGTCGGCAGCAGTGGCCTTTTTTGGGGCGGCATGATAGCTAGCTACTGAATGTTTTCTTCTCAATAATCGTGTTTTCACGTTCGCAAGCTCTCAACGATCATATTCTGCTGTTGCACAATATTCTACTGCGCCCCATATTGTCTTGGTGGTAAAGTGCAGGCAGTCAAAGGCATACTGTCATTCACAGGAGATTAATGCTGGTGCGCGTAGTTCTTTTGGAAAAAGTGTTTATTTTAGAATATTTATCATATAAATTAGACTATCGTTTAGAAATCAGGCAATATTTCAAATGTAATGACTGGCGCCCTCTGGCCTGCAGCCTGGCGTTCTTGGGAGACTGGGAGCAGATGGAGGTGTGGAAGCAGGCAGGAGTTAGCTTTAACTTCACTGACGCAGACGGCAGAACTCCTCTGCATGTGGTGAGTTTGCC
Organism: Nansenia antarctica; assembly: GCF_963989245.1. Lineage (NCBI taxonomy): Eukaryota > Metazoa > Chordata > Actinopteri > Argentiniformes > Microstomatidae > Nansenia > Nansenia antarctica. The sequence continues at coordinate 30,509,437 of NC_137689.1, read as the reverse complement.
CTTCTGCTAGATTGTAATGGAATGTGTTTCTATCATATTCTGCCCTATTGTTTACTACTGTTATTTTGAGATATTGATATCGGTTTTAGTCTATTGAGTTATTATTATACTATTGAGTCTTGTGTTTTATCAAGAACTTGTGCAAGAACTATGCCTTCTTCTAGGCTGTCTGCACCAACCAGCCAGACATGATCAAGTTCTGCATCAGGAACGGCTCTAAACTTGAGGTATTGTATAAACAAGTTAAGTTAATACTAAGCATGTCTGGTCTCCTTTGGGACTACGCCTGGTATTAACTTTAACTATATAGTAGATACCTAAGAATGACATTTTTTAGGGTTAGCGATTTACTGTAACAATGACCAGAAACCAATTGTCAAACACGTTTCAGAAATGATTGAATTTAATTACATTGAATGTATCAATATAATATATATAAGTAATATCAGATAAAACAATTATAACAGAAAATAAGACTTCATCTAATTTAGTTTACAGTATCTTTTCACATAGGCAACGAATAGTGGACTGCTGATTCACATGCTTAGTATTCAAATGTATTGATTGTAAGTCGCTTTGGAATAAGGCGTCTGCTAAATGCCAAAAATGTAAATGTAAATAGGCAACAAAGGTAAACCACTCTACTGGTCTCAGAGATCTGGCCAGATTAATTTGACATGTTTGGAAACCAGGGATACTGCTACTTTGCATCTTATTGAAATGGACTTGCAGACTATTTCCTGACTGTCTGTGTGGTGATCATCACATCTCTGGTTAACTCACTCATCTGACAAAGAATTCCGGAACACTCGCTACCACGTCTTTTGTGTGGTATTTACCTAACAACGACACTTTGATTGGCTACAAAATGAAGTCATTTGAAGAATGAAGAATCATTTCAGCATTTGAATAAAGTCACCCATGGCACTCTAGAATGTTGAGTGAAAATTAGTCAAAGCTTGTGTGTGTGCGTTGCATTGCAGCAGAGGGACCGCTTCAACAACCAGCCTGTGGACGACGCCCGGCGTCTGGGCCTACAGAGCCTGGTGGAGATGCTGAGCATGGAGGCCCAGAGGGTTAAGGACTTGGAGAAAACCAACCAACCGTCATCTAGTTAGAGGAGCTGGTGATCACAAGCCAACCGTGTGGAGCTCTCCACGAATCTCCCAATCATTTGTCCCTCTCAGACAATTAGATAAACGTCTAATGACATTTCACCTTTTTGTGTACTGATTTCTCTTCTGTTTTCAATGCATTTGCCCATTGTGCTCGACGAAATATGACATGAAATAAATACTTAAGATATACCCCAATGATGCATCAAGTAGTATTGTTGTTGAGGTGGAGAGTGATCTGTTTCCTTACCCTAAATATTGGAACTCTGCAAACTCTGACTGCAAATGTTTGACTTGAGAAGTTACCTATGAAGACAGCCAGAGGGCAGGCTTGTGCTTCTGTCCTGTCCCTCCTACCTTCAGTCCATTCCCTTGCAGAGATGTCCATATCCATATCCATGCATTAACCTTCCGGCTACATTTTTGGTCAGTGTAACTGACATTCTACACAACATTTGGTCAGTGGTTTGGTCATTTTCTATTTGTTTTAGTTAAAAGGAAACCAAAACACGTTACAGGAGCTGTACTACAGCATGTACAGGCCTTGAAAAATCTGAAAGGATTATGGAACGACAGTATTTAAAAGTTATAGCTCCTCACCAACGTTTCGATTGGCTATGGTATTAGCGTATTCATTTCTCCTCGCCGGTACGGCCTCTGTTGTAAAATCGTAGCTTGTTTCATAAAGAAGCTAATCAAAACCATCCGTAGCAAATATGTATCATGTATTATAATCTGTTCTCTTGACATCTCAATGGTTTGGATAGCTGATTTTATGATGGAAAAAAATTACTAGCTAGCACAAATGGCTAGTGTTAAAAAAGCTAATTGAAATTGCAATTTCCACTTGTGATCAAAGGGGAGTACATAACATCTGTCAGGCAATCACACTCCACTCTAAAAATAAGACAATAACAGTCTGGTTCTCTACTTTATTGAACAGGATTTCCATTTTAAACATACAAATAGCACACCATTCGCAGGAATAAAAAACTAAAACTCAAAGGGATAATGTAATACTCAAACATTTCTGAAAATAGGATAACATTGAACAGACAAGATTCAGGTTTGTGTTTTTCTTTGTTTGCTGGGTCAAAAAGTATGTATAATATAATGAACATAGTTTGCAGTCACTGAATATTGGCCATATTAGTAACCCTATAGTTATAACTAAATTAATTAATTAAAACAATTGACTCACCATCAGATGTCATTACACCTGCAAAAACACTTTTCAGAGATCATAATGTCAGACTATTAAAATTCATAACCTTTCTACCGTCTCTGTGATTTCTGCATACCGGGTCATCAACACAATGTAAACTACGGAGTGAGTATACATCCACATGTTTCCTCAGACAGATTTAGTGCTCAAGGAATGACGTTCCATGAGTGCAGCATTACTTAAAGAACACAAATGATTTGAAGCTTTCCATCATGTGTTTACAAGGTATGACAACAAAATCATAAAGAGTAATAGGTCCTTGTTGTTTTGGTTATGATAAAATAACTATAATAATTATATATTATATATATTATATACTAATTCATTACTCTACTCTCATTGAGGTATTAATAAGTCGTGTTCACCATAATCAAGGGGTATAACGTTTTTATTTAACATTTCTGATCAAATTCATTGCTGACAGTGACCTAAATGACACCAAATGTGTCCAGATCAGTATGCCTGTACTGAGGCCAACTGCTGGTTTCTCTGTGGCCTTTCTGAAACTGGACTCTACAGACTGTTGGGATATCTTCCACCCAGACACCTACAGTAAGGTCTATGTTTCTACATCCTGTTGGGACATCTTCCACCCAGACACCTACAGTAAGGTCTATGTTTCTACATCCTGTTGGGATATCTTCCACCCATACACTACAGTTGTACCTATGTTTCCACCTCAACCTTGCACCTCTGCCTTCATCACACAGTGTTATGACATTCCAACCTTGTGTCATTTGGGTGGGAAATATTCAAAGTGATATCGTTTTCTGACGTGAAACACACAAACTGGAATATAAATGTGCCAAATGTATTTTTTTTTCTCGATATTAAAAGCTAATATTGATCTAATCTTTGTAAAGTGAGCGGTGCAAAAATACACTGTTACAAAAGAAAAGGCACAATAATTCGGCCATTCGGTGCAAGAGTAAGGTGAAATAGGAGAAAATATACTTGTTTTTTGTTTAGTTTTTCTACCAGAGAGCCACCAGAATATGCAAACAATCGCCTGAGTGTTAAAAAAAGAAAAACATAACAGAAAATAGATTTATCTTCACATGCAGTCACACCTCCAGTCGATACAGCAGCCAGACAGGCAATGCGATAGTGTTCAAAGATACAAAACGGTGTCCAGAAGAAAGAATTGACATTCTTGTAGCATCCACAGTTCTTTTTTTTTTCACAGAAAAAACAGCAGTATCAAACATTAAGCTAAGTCGTTTTCATGACAAACCGAGAACATCTGCATGCATTTTTGTCATAATATCGAGTTTGAGTACAAAGGCAAACAGATTACAAAATGTCACAGGTTTTCTGGAGTAACTATGCATTCAAGAGAGAGAACCATCATCAGGACCTAGGTTGGTCTGCCTTCCACCTGTAGGTGATGGGAGTGGCTGGGGGTCCACCTTGCCAAAACAATTTCTCATTACGTGACGTTAGAATTATAAGGTTCTATCTCCATTTTTGGTCAAAATTTAGTTTTTTACATAATCTGATCCATTAGGTGCTTATTAATGCCTGTGTGGTGTTATTTTTTAAATGTTGACATTTCTTTGTTAGAAATTAATAAAATACAAAGGTTCCATCTCACAAAACATAATGACGCTCAATATCTCTGAACTACCCTAAACGGAGATAGAACCTTATCATTCTAAGCTCACGATTAGTAGAGCACAGATTGTTGGACTGCCAGTATTGCTACATAGCCAATATGAGTTTGGGCTTCACAAATCACTGTCCATAAAGAGACTGTCAAGCTCAGAAAAAGATGCTATATTTTCCCTATTTGAGTAAACTGTGGACAAGAAGTAATAACCTGGTTGGCCACTGAAGATGCAATATTACTGTGAAGCCTATTGCAAACACAATGTTGAATGGAATGAATTGGAAAGCAAGATAAGATACATAAAAATAAGACAAACACATTGAATTAATAGTGAATAATACTTTAGGTCCAATAAATTATAAAACACAAATTCAATAACATAATCATGAATGGTTCTTAGCTACTTCACATAAACAAAGGTTGAATTCCAGCTGATGTTTCACAGCACCAACTGGCTCTGCAAAAAAACTGTGGGGGAAAGAAGTATTCAACACATCAACAATGGTTTCATTCAACATATTTCCATCGCAGCTATTCACATGAAATTTAGCCCAAACTCAATAAAACTACACAGCGAAAGAAATTGTAACACTCCAGTCCATAAAAACATTGATGTGCACTAAAGGGGAATGACACAAACCATGGGTTGAATACTTATTTCCCCCACTGTATATGATTCATGAATATGAACAAGAATTGGCCCGTTAAATATTGATACATTCGAAGCACAAACATGCGCATATAAACATACTTTTTAGTCCCACCAAAGAAGATGGACAACAATAAATGGTCAACTTAAATGATGAATACCTCAACCAATCAAATATGCTTTGACTTGAGTAAAAGTAAAAGTGATTGGATGTTTGAGCCCAGTGAGGATGTAACGCTCTGGGACTGTGCAGTGCCAACCTACAGTAAGTGTTCCAGCATTTTATTCTTGAATGAATTGTTTTATGACAGCCCTCATGTCAATAATAATTAAACAATCCAATGAGGAAATGTAGAATCATAAGGTCAAATCCATGGTATATTAATATTATGATCACCTCAGGCAAGATCTCTTGATAGTTTTCCATTGGGGCACGGAAGTTTGATATTATAACACCCCACAAACCAGAGCAACTGTGCCTGCTCTCAGACCTGGCATTCTATGGATGAACTGTTTCAATAACACACAGCACTGCTCAGAGGACTGACCGTGGGACAGCAGGGTTATAATGTACATTAATCTGATACACTGACTGGGGTGGATTACATTGTATACTACTTTAAGAAAAAACAACTGAAACACATAAGCTACAAGATAGTTAGCGAGTATATTAAATCCATCCCATCCCAAACCCTACATCACAGGGCGTTTTCAATGACCTGAAAGAAATCAGGCTGTATGAACTTCAGAGAAATGTGAATTTGTGGAGCTGTGTCGTTGACTGTTGTAAACAATACATGCTTGTCGAGCAGTGCCTGAAGTACATAATCCTCCTGACGTTCTCAACAAAGTGCCCAGTCTCAACACTGATTGTAAATGTTGTCAGTAAACCGGATGAAAATTAATCTCCTGACACTACTGCTCCTTTATGGTGTGTCGCACACATATAGCATTGTTGGACACACTCATCCCACGTTTTTTTCCAATGAAGCCAAACCGCTCGAGGACGGATATAGATTCAGTCACGTCAGCCATTAAATAAGCCCTAAAAAGACACAGCACATAACCTGGGGGAGAGGGACAGTAGATAACTATGAGCTCGACACCTTGGGAGGATATGGAGGGTTTGGGAAGGAGGCTGATTTAGTAAATGTCTCCGAAAGAGGAAATAGCTGGAGTGTGTTAGCTCTCAATCAAGGCGTGGCTCCTGTCCGTAGCAGGAAGGGAGGGGCCTCTCGGTTGCAAAGGAGGACGGGGAGGAGTCGACGACGGGGGTCCTTAGTCGCTGAACACAGAACCAGGCAGTTCATTGGTCAGTGTGTGCCAGCGTTCAATTTTCTTGTCCTTGTTTTTGAGACAGTCGAACCAGTGTTTGAGCCTCTCCCCATTAGCGTTGATCCCCAGGGAAACACCACCTGTGAGGAGGGGGGGGGGAAATAGTAGTCATGGGTGTTAAAAAACCTGGCTACAGTCGTAAGAACACTGCCTGTGTACACGCAGCCCATGGGTGTGGCAGAACTGCTGCGGCTCTCACGCTCGCGGCTTCCCTATTGGCTGTGTGTCTTCTGTGGTTCTAACCGCGGAGCTGCTACTACCAGCCCGTATCGATTGTAAAGTCGCTTTGCAAATAAGGCGTCTGCTAAACGCAGCGAAAAACAAGCGAGAGTCCTAATCTCTAGATGCCGTGTTGCGGCAGTACGGCGGCTCTAAACCATTAACACGGGCGCCGAAATGAAACGCGCGTGTGCTGCTGAGCTTGGCGCTTGCGGTGTATTCGAGCCGTAAGGTTGTGACGAGTCATAACCTTCAGCCGACAGCAGAGTTGAATGAATCCTGTGTGCATTTCCCAGGATGTCTGGTCAGTCACATCTGTAAATATTATCTAGCAATCGCCCAGACACCTACAGGGACATGACAGCAGTGGACCAAGCTGGTAATGAGCTGGTACCTGTTTTGCGAAGTGGATTAGTGCCTAGCTAGACCTCACAGACTGGATGAGAGCTAAGAATCCTTCACATAGTCACTACCCATCTTCCGTCGGAGACTGAAGACCCATCTCTTCAGGCTACACCTTAACTGCTCCTCCTGAGACATCTACTACCCCCCAGCACTGCGTCTCCTGAGACTACTACCCCCCAGCACTGTGTCTCCTAAGACACCTGCTTTTCCCCTCTACTATGCCTCCTAAAACTTCGACTGTCCCCCCTGTACTGTCTCTCCAGTGTCTATTAATAAAAAATAAAAATAAAAATCTTTCTTTCTTTCTTTCTTCTTCTATCACGACGACTGTCAATGGCCCCTGGCCTGAGCTACTAGAACTGGTGAATTGATGATTCACTTGCTTAGTCAAATGTATCGATTGTAAGTTTGGAATAAGGCGCCTGCTAAATGCCAAAAACTTAAATGTAAATGTAAAACATCTTTCAAAGTGAGTGCACACAGGCGGGTCCCGATGCAGAACAAGCCAGGAGCCTTTACACCTTGATGTTTTTTCTCCACAATTGGCCATATGTCGGCATGACAACTGGTGCACAACAAGGGCGAGTGATCCACAGCTCAGATGTTTGGTTGTTGTTGTTGGCCTGGAGCAGGGCTGGACAGATGGAGGACACTGGTGGGTGGATAGGTGTGGTAAACAGAAGTGCCAGGTGCAGAGAGGTAGGGGAGCCAAGTCTGGAGCGTTAGTGTCACGGGTACAGGTTACCATGCACAGTCTGACCTGGATCGGTTCATTGTGTTATCGTGAGCTTAGAGTGATAAGGTTCTATCTCTGTTTAGCAACATTTAAAAAATAACAGCACACAGGCATTAATAAACACCTAATGGATCAGATTATGTAAAAAACTCAATTTTGACAAAAATGGAGATAGAACCTTATAATTCTAACGTCACGTTATGGTAATGAGGAAAATATGAGATCTGAATTGTGCTGCTTACCTATGAAATCGTTGGACTTGCCGATGTCGTAATCCCACACGGTCACCTCCAGGGTCTTCTTGCTGAGGTCAGCGTATTTGATGTCATAGAAGAACTCCTGCCATAGACAGGACGGAAGGGCAGGTTAGAAAGATGCTGCCTCTCACTGGAAAGGAGTCTTCCACTTGTCCCTTTCTGCTGCCAGGTACAACTACCTGACAAAGCAACACTATCTGACAAAGTACTGAGAGAAAGTGTTTTCGAAATATGCAACCGAGCTGTTATTGAGATTCAGGAGACCTCAGAACAGTTCATATGTTTTCCAGGATATGCTTTTGAATAATGTTATTACATATCCATTAGAATCAATCTACCACATCTTCACAGTTTTCCAACCCCCCCCCCCTCCTCAACAAAAACAAAAAAAAGAAGGTAGCAGCAGCAGCTAGATGCAATAATTATTATAGAATATTAGCAGGGCTCTCAAGTTTTGTACAGAGTTCAGAGTGAGATTTTGGCGGCGGCGGGGGGGGGACGGGGTCTGATCTGATAAATGACATCAATTTGTAAAAAACAAAAAAAACAAAAAACACACACACACACACACACAGTCTCAGCGTCAAAGGATATGGTCTTCTCCCACGTCGACCAGTCTGTAGCCACTTCGAGATGTGAATGATCAATTCAAATAATCTGTCCTCTTCTGTGTAGCGAGCATCTGAATCAATAGCTCCAGTCAGCCCGTGTCGTTGGAATCAGAACGTTGTTTGTTGTAGCGGGAATATCAAAATGTTACCCGGATACAGCAATGCTATTATTTTCTGATTGGCTGTTCGGTAGCTATATTTTTACATTTGATTAGCTGGTGCGTGGCCTTCTGAACTCTAGGGGAACCAGGGGGAACTCACTTGATTCTCTACCTGTTCTATTTTTAAAAAATAGCGGCGCAACTTGGTGGGCGCCCCTGGTAATTTCTCTGAGTGAGAAATACAAGGTGTGGCGTGCGAGCGTGTGAACGGATTGAAATGCGTGTGTCTCACGCCCAATGCGTGAGACTTGAGAGCCCTGTATTAGTAGGCTAACTCTTGTTCAGCATGGCACCAAAGGGGTTCTCCTACTGGGACAAGCTGAAAAACGTTGTTTTTTTTGGTAGCCCCTTTTTTCGGGCCTACAAATTAGTACTACCAAATCTGGGAGGGTATTAAATGACATGAAACAGGCTAATGAATGGGGATTAATAGAATAGGAAATGTTATCATCAATGACCAAGAATAAAAACCACTACAGCCTGTAACCAGTGCCACACATCATACCATAAGCAAATCTAGTTGATTTGAATACTTACGGTTATCTGCTCGCCTTATTGAACCAAATGCCTTGCTTAATGTACCAGAAGACCCCGGGAATGTCTTATCTTTGGCAGAAAGGCCAACAGGCATAATGAACAAAGATGGGGAGGGAAATGTCAAGTCACAGGCCTCTGGTACAGCTGGACGCCTTTTTTGGGGGGGGGGGGATTTTCTGAGTGGGGCAGTCCCCACTCATATATTTTTTTTTAATGACAGATATAGTAGAGATTATGACAGGAAGGATGGGTGAGAGAGAGAGAAGGGATGACATGCAGGATATGTCCGCGGCTGGAATCGAACCGGGAGCCCTGCGGTACATGGTCAGCGCTTAATCCACTACGCCACCTAAGCACCCCACAGCAGCACGCTTTTGAGGACAGGCATTCGATGCTGCAGTCGTGCGCTGAGCCAGGTTCTCACAAGCGTTGAGCGCTGTTTCACAATTGTGGTGCAATGGAGCACTCGAGAGACAAGGCAGGCGAGGTATTGGGTCCGTTTTGGTTTGGTGGTTCCAGTTATTGGTGGTTACAGTGAAGTTGTATCATATGTTGAGTGGGCGGTGGAGGGGACAGTCACACAGTCTGGTCGACAAAGGAGTTGGCTAAAGTAGAAGCTGATCTGGCTACCAGGAAAACAATAACACCCACAGGGCTCTGAGAGCAGTCAAGAGATAGCTGGAGTAGCTCTCTCCTGGGCTCTCCTGGGCTCTCTTACCTCGTTGAACTCTGGGTTTAGGGTCTTCTTCTTCACCGTTGTCTTGTGCTTTGACTTTTTGTTCTCGTCAGGCTTCAGATACCTGCAAAACAAAAGAGCACCGTTTGAATGACAGCCACTGTACTAGTGCACGATTTCAGTGCCAAGGTCTTGCTGTGGGGCTTATATACTGAAGTCCCTGGACACAGCTGAAGGCTTTACTTCCCATAGTTCTGAACCCCAATGAGCTCCAATACAAACGCCTGACTAAATGTACTGATATCTATCAGACAGAACTCTCTATAAAAAAGGAAACAGCAGATCAGTGTTCTTGTTTTGAACACGGCCTGATCACATAATTAGAAATGATAACCCATACCCTCCACTGGAGGGTGCTGTGACACTATATTTAACTTGATATAAGCAAGTCGTTGCCACAGTTAGGGTGATTGCCGTAATTGTATTGAACAACTTTGATCTGGAAAATGTGTTCTTCACACACAAAGTTGTTCCTGTTCCCGAACAAGAGGAAGGAAATGAGCAGAATAAATTCAGGGAGGACAGTAATCCTGATTGACTGGCCCAGCAGCAGGTCTGACAGTGTTCTGCATGCTGACGAGGCAGAACGAGAGAGACAGGATCCTGACTTGAGTTGAAGCTTAACGAAAATTTGACAGAGCTTCTGTTTAGTCATTCCAGTACGACTTAAGTACTCTCCTCTGGAAGTCAATATAGTGCCAGCTACTTTCACATTTTTACATTTACATGTTTTGGCATTTTGCAGATGCCTTTATCCAAAGTGACTTACAATCAATACATTTGTCTAAGTCAGTGAATCATCTATCTGCCAGTCGTAGCAGGAAACAGTTTATGCTGAAGCCTGGGGCCATTGGCAGTCGTCGTGCTAGAAGAAGGAAGATTCTTTTTTTTATTTTATTTTTTTACTTCTTACACTGACTATCATTGACTGCATATTGCATATGCGTAATGAGCTTAGAATGATAAGGTTTTATCTCCGTTTAGGGTAGTTCAGAGATATTGAGCGTCAACGTTTTTACATTCCATTATGTTTTCTGAGATGGAACCTTTGTATTTTATTAAAAAAACAAACAAAAAAAAACTACATTTTCAAAATAACACCACACAGGCATTAATAAACACATAATGGATCAGATTATGTAAAAAACTACATTTTGACAAAAATGGAGATAGAACCTTATAATTCTAATGTCACAACGTGCTGCATTATGGTTGTACTCAACCAACCCACCACACTGAAGAAAAAACATCACAGGCCATGTTCACACATTCTTTCACATTCTTTCTAGGTAAGGTACTGAACTCTGGTCTTCCACACATAGGTCAACATAGACTACAACAGCACAGCCCTTTGGCTCTAGTGTCAATGTGCCAGTTTCAACAGATCCAATGAGATTCTGCTTTCCCTCCTGTAGTCTACTTGCCAGCCTATAGAACCCTATTGTGAACCTGGAAAATGTTGAGTAGCCCAAAGTTTGAAGTTAGAAATGTACAGTATGGGTCCCCAGCACTTAGAAACTGCCGGATGCTAACTTGTTGGGCAATTTGCATGATTGGCAAAATTAGCAAAAGGGAAGGTGTCGGCACTCAAGGCCATGACAGTCGTACCTGGTGACCTGCTTCACTTCATGGGAGAGGAGGGAGCTAGAGAGAGAGGGAGCTAGAGAGAGAGGGAGGTAGAGAGAGAGGGAGCTAGAGAGAGAGGGAGCTAGAGAGAGCTAGAGAGAGAGGGAGGTAGAGAGAGAGGCAGCTAGAGAGAGAGGGAGCTAGAGAGAGAGGGAGATAGAGAGAGAGAGGGAGCTAGAGAGAGAGGGAGGTAGAGAGAGAGGGAGCTAGAGAGAGAGGGAGGTAGAGAGAGAGAGGGAGCTAGAGAGAGAGGGAGCTAGAGAGAGAGGGAGGTAGAGATAGAGGGAGAGAGAGAGGGAGCTAGAGAGGAGGGAGCTAGAGAGAGAGGGAGGTAGAGAGAGAGGGAGCTAGAGAGGAGGGAGCTAGAGAGCGAGGGAGCTAGAGAGAGAGGAAGTTAGAGAGAGAGGGAGGTAGAGATAGAGGGAGTTAGAGAGAGGGAGCTAGAGAGAGAGGGAGTTAGAGAGAGAGGGAGTTAGAGAGAGAGGGAGGTAGAGAGAGAGGGAGTTAGAGAAAGAGGGAGGTAGAGAGAGGGAGCTAGAGAGAGAGAGGGAGGTAGAGAGCAAGGGAGGTAGAGAGAGAGGGAGCTAGAGAGAGAGGGAGCTGCTGATGTACACATTACAGAGGCAGTGAGGGTTTCTTCCTTCCAATCCAATCGATGGACCTATCGCTAAGCCACGCCCCAAAATAGAAACTGTCCAATCATATCACAGCAAAAGTCACTACAGGCAGAAAACTCTGACAAACAACTCTGTAATATCTGATGGTGAAAAGCTTCTAGACGAAATATTCTTGTCATCTTTAAAAAGCATGTCTATTACTTGCTGTGGTAAATCAGAAACCAGAAATTTGCCAACTCTCGCCATTGTAAGTCATTGAATGTCATTCAGTCACAGTCGGTCAGTCAGTCACTGTCAGTGAGGCGTTGTTTGTTTGTCTGAGTTTCCAAAGGGGGCGTGGCTTAGCAATAGGTCCATTAAGCGTCCTCTAAAACTTCTAAATTGACTGAAACGTTTAGCAATTTCCGGGTCCAAATAAAAGATTCCCCGCACCAGAGTACCAGTGTTCTAAAGCAGTAGAATGACAGTTCAATCGTTTTTTTAGACTGGGATCTATTCATACAACAAGGGACACAGCACTGCTGAGGCATTTTGAAGAGAGCGCCTCAGCCAACGTTGGACCCGGAAACAGTATTATCGCCTGGTCGATACGTCACGACTTAACAAGCGAATACAGCCTCCATGTGAAGAACCAGACATCTCTCCACAATCCAGTCAGTCAATTAGCAAGACTGATCCCTTTATCCCATGTGCTTTACTATGTTGTGTTGATATTAGCGGCACATTGGTATGCATTTGTGTAAAGGAGAAACTAGAACAGTTTTTCAAGGCCCTGTAACAAATCGTGAGCTTAGAATTATAAGGTTCTATCTCTGTTTAGAGTAGTTCAGAGATATTGAGCATCAACGTTTTTACATTCCATTATGTTTTGTGAGATGAAACCTTTTATTTTTTATGAATTACTAACATAAATTTCAACATTTTAAAAATAACACCACACAGGCATTAATAAACACCTAATGGATCAGATTATGTAAAAAAACTCAATTTTGACAAAAATTGAGATAGAACCTTATAATTCTAACGTCACGAAATGTATACAATACTTTCCTACTAATTAGTTTCTCTTGATATGAGGAGAGAGAACACAACAAAACCTAATAAGGACAGATTATGATTATAAATATGGATTCGCGGGCTCACAGGATTAGCTTTCCAAAATCCATTAAGAAAAATGTGCATCTAGGTGGCTAGTGGACCATTATTTGGGTATTATAACAACCATTTGAACTGTTGCTCCATTACGCAACTCTTTACTTATACTGCATGTTACGTCCGTAGTGTGTGGAGCTCTGTGTTTTGTTAGTTTTTTGTGTTCTCTCCCAGGTGATTGTCCTTCCTCCTACCAATTGCCATGGTGATGGCCTGATTGAGCACACAGGTGTGCTCAATCATCAATCAAGGGTGGAGGGAGGATAAAAGCCTGGGGGAGACACAGTGATGGTGCCAGTGGGCCAGACTACAACTTGAGAGTTGTTTTGTGTTGGTGTAGTTAGTACAGCTGTAGTTTTGTATTGTGTAGCTTTGTAGGTTGTGTTTGTTAATCTTATGTTTGTGTCACGTTAGTCTTATTTGTATTTGATGTCTGGTAGTTGTCTACCACTTGGCCAGTTAGATAGTTTATTCTTTATTATTATTATTATTATATATTAATTAGCTCTTTGTTTTATAGAGTAGTTCTGAGTTCAAGAGTTTCATGGAAACCAGTTTTTGTTATATTCTACAATAAATCTTGTTTATTTTACATTGCCGTTTCTCCTCTAATTCTTGTCCCCCAGGTTTATTTAATTGTTACCCCCCCCTAATCCCTAGACCATCTAGGGGTCGTAACACTGCACTTCACTGTAAAAAAGAATCAAGAGGTTTTGAAACTCTAATCTTCTGTGTGGAGATCATTCAGTGAAACGTGTATGCAAAGCTGGAAAGAAGATCATGTACGCAGAGCTGAAACTCAAGGGGAGGTTGAGGGTTCAGGTGAACAGCATTTGGAGAGAGATACCCAACTGACTGGCGAGACAGAATTACATTTGTGTGTGACACAATACCTCCCAACGCCCAGTATAGACTCTTCACATTGTCACGCACAGTTCTGAAAGCAGTTTCATATTGACCGTACTTGCAATGCATACGTTTCCTACGACCCTGTCTGACATACTCTGTGGGACCACTGTCAACTTGTGTGTGTATGTTTGTGTGTGTGTATGTGTGTGTAAATGGAATGGTAAATGGACTGCACTTATATAGCGCCTTATTCCAAAGCATTTTACAATGACCTCTCATTCACCCGTTCACACACCAATGGCGGCAAGCTACCATACAAGGCGCCGGCCCGCTCATCTGGAGCAATTTGGGGGTTCAGTGTCTTGCCCGAGGACACCTTGGTCACATGTGGCCAGCCGGGAATGGAACCGCAGACGTTGCAAACCAGAGATTAGATGCCGGCTCTACCTCCTGAGGCACAGCCGACTCCCCCTGCTGTGTGTGTGTGTGCGTCTGTGCGTGTGTGTGTGTGTGAATGTCTGTGTGTGTGATTGTCTGCGTGCGTGTGTGTACGTGTGTGTGAATGTCTATGTGTGTGCGTGCGTGCATGCGTGTGTATGTGTGTGTGAATGTCTGTGTGTGTGATTGTCTGCGTGCGTGTGTGCGTGCGTGTGTGAATGTCTATGTGTGTGCGTGCATGTGTGTGTATGTGTGTGTGAATGTCTGTGTGTGTGATTGTCTGTTTGTGGGTGTGTGTGTGCGTGTGAATGTCTGTGTGATTGCCTGTGTGCATGCGTCTGTGTGATTGTCTGTGTGTATGGGTGTGTGATAGTCTGTGTGTGTGGGTGTAAGTGTGTGTGTGTGTGTGTGTGATAGTCTGTGTGTGTGTGATCTGTGTGTGTGGGTGTAAGAGTGTGGCGTGTTCAGATTCATATTCAGATTCAGATAATGTTTATTGCCATTATGCTTGACACATATAGGAATTTGTTTTGGCATTTACAGAAGGTGCATTTATGCTTTTTTCACATATACATGAACAAAAACAAGTACAAATACAAATGCAAAAACAGGCACACAGTGTGTGTGCGTGCGTGTGTGTGATTGTCTGTGTGTGTGTGTGTGTGTGTGTGATAGTCTGTGTGTGTGGGTGTAAGAGTGTGGCATGTGTGTGTGTGTGTGTGTGATAGTGTGTGTGTGGCTGTAAGAGTGTTTCGTATGTGTGTGTGTGGGTGTAAGAGTGTGGCGTGTGTGTGTGTGTGGGTGTATGAGTGTGTGGTGTGTGTGTGTATGAGTGTGGCGTGTGTGTGTGTGTGTGGGTGTATGAGTGTGTGGTGTGTGTGTGTGTGTGGGTGTAAGAGTGTGGCGTGTGTGTGTGTGGTGTGTGTGGGTGTATGAGTGTGTGGTGTGTGCTTCAGAGCCCAGGCCCACCACAGCGGCCCAGCGTATGACATAACACAGCCGGGCGGACCGGCAGCCATGACAGGACGTGTCAGACAGACACGACAAAGACATCGGGTGTCAGGGAGAGAAATCCCAATCGCAGCCGTTCTCTCTATCCGACGGAGCGTCTATTTCCTTTCTTGCCTTTCATAAGGACGAGAATATCAATGTATTATCCGGACCACGTCTCCGTCAGGCTTCAGGGAGCATTTCTCACAAGCGCTGTTTCGGAAAGATCATCGTCTCGAGCCCCGCTCCCGAATATTGTCCACTGTACCGTTCATTCTCGAGGAGTTCTTGACAGGGTTGGTGCGTTTAATTGCGCTTTCAATCGCTCAGTGAGATGAAAAGAGTGGAGAGAAATGTTCAGGTGTGATTAATATCGTTATTCATGAAGAGATACAGTCTTGATAGTCGCAGAACCTCAGGGTGGGCTTTCTCGTGGGGTATATACGTCTCTTTCATGTTGGGAGGAATCACAGTATATTCTCCTGTGTGAGTAAGTAAAGGTCTTTGCACACCAATGCGTGCATTTTCGCATGCATATTTTTAAATCTGTCATCCGAAAAAAACTTTACGCACAGAGACCTTGCACACCGGTCCGTTGCGGAGTCCGTTGTGTTTTTTTACGTTGCGAACTTTCGCAATATGCACTCTACATTCTAAATGCTTGATTTAGCAAAAGGTACAAACAACTGAGAGCAATATGACTAAAACCAAATGCTAGACCACATCAGTAGAATGTATTATCAGTAGAAAAGTACAATAAATCTTTATTTCTTTTAACAAAGCGTGGTGTGCATCTCCTGCAGTGTGATATCTGTAATCATACCATTTGTAGACTCTCCGCTCAGGGTTGCCAGATGGGATTGAGAATTTCCAACCTAACCACAGTCTAAAAACGGCTAAATCCACCAAAAACCAGCCCATCTGGCAACCCTGTCTCCGCTGCATCAGAGTCTACTTGTTGCGCAAAATAGGCCAGTAATAAAAAATAGTGATAAAAAATACACTAAAAACAAGGTGCAATACAAAATACAAGGTGCAGAAATAAAGTATAAAAAGTGCAGTGTCAGGAGGCAGGCTCACCTCAGGTCAAAGGCCAGGGAGAAAACTTGCAGGGCTCGACATTAACGCCGTTTTACTTGTCCGGAGCAAGTAAAACTTTTGCTGGGTTTGTTTGCGCGAGCACGACGACGCTGCTGGATCCTCGATATTTTTACCTGTGTGCAGGAAGAACAACAGACGGCGCAGGCGCCAGACTAGACTAGATGATCGTGAGTGAAGATATTATCAAAGCGTACGGGTGATCGACAGGCGAGTACGCTTTGATAATATCTTCACTCACGATCATCGCCATCTGTTGTTCTTCCTGCACACAGGTAAACATATCCAGGATCCAGCAGCGTCGTCGTGCTCGCGCAAACAAACCCAGCAAAAGTTTTACTTGCTCCGGGCAAGTAAAACGGCGTTAATGTCGAGCCCTGAAAGGTGTGGCTTAGCTAGTTTTTTTCAAACCTTGACGCTCTGGGCGGATCTGACGGAGGAGGGGGAGGCTGTTCCAGAGCCTAGGGGCGGCCTTAGAGAAGACTCTATCCCCTCTTAGGCTACAAATCCAGTGACTGGGACTTTGCACTGCTGTGTCTAGAGACAGACGACAGTTACAAATCCAGTTGGTTAAAATACTGTGATCTGACGCTGCCGGATCGATGAGAAAGAGGTGATTGTACAAATCCAGTTGGTTAAAATACTGTGATCTGACGCTGCCGGATCGATGAGAAAGAGGTGATTGTACGTTGTCAGAAGGTTTGAGTAAGTGCAAAAGAAAGAAACTGTAATGTTGAAACTGGATTTTTGCCAGTGAGAAGTACAGAAAGACTGTGTAAGGTAGGGAGATTAAATGGATAGGGAAAGGTATTCCGCTGATGATAAGATGGATAGCGGTTACTAAGCGTTAAAGGCAGAGGTTGTACATTGTTTCCCTTTTTTAAATGTATTTGTATTGCTTTTTACTGTTTTCCCCTGCTTTTATATTCATTCTATGCTCGTATATGTTTTTATATATGTTTTTATATTCACTTTATGTTCTTATTCCTGTTATAAAGCACTTTGAGCTGCATTTCTTGTTTGAAAGGTGCTATATAAATAAAGCTTTACTTACTTACTTACTCTGGGGCCTTTACTCACCATGATGAATTTGTTCCCTGCTCTAATCTGTTAGCCATATGGTAATGATTACAAGCCCTAGGTGTAGAGAGGAAATTTGGCTAAATGTCACCTGGTGTTGAGTGAAAGTTAAGTGATCACAAAACACTGATTGTGTTGCGTTGCGTGAAGCAGAAGGAGATGGGCCACGTACATCGCGTACACTCCAAATCCTACTCACCACTTACAAAGCCATCAACAATCTGGCCCCCTCCTACCTTGCCGACCTCGTCCCCCTCCACACCCCCTCCCGTTGCCTCAGGTTTGACGACCAAACCACTCTCAAGACCACCAGGACCAAGCTCCGGACCTGGGGTGATAGGGCCTTTTCAGCCGCAGCCCCGTCCCTCTGGAACGCCCTCCCCAACCACATCAGACAAGCCAACACCCTCCCAACATTTAAACAGGCCCTCAAAACCCACCTCTTCAAGCTCGCACTCACCAGTTAACCCTCTCCTCCTCCTCTTCCCATGTGTCCCCAGCACTACCTTAATTAGGCCCCTATACTTTCTTTGACTTATTTTTTGTTTCTTTTTATTATTACTACTCTATCTTTTCAGTTTGTAAAGCGTCTTTGAGTGTCTAGAAAAGCGCTGTATAAGTCTAATGTATTATTATTATTATTATTATTATTATTATTATCAGTCTGGTTCCATATGACACTAAGGAGGTGTTAAACAGAACCCTGGACCCATAGGTCTGATCAACCCAGGTCTGAGCCAAGATGTTCCAATGTTCTGACAGTCAACTAGTGGCATGTTCAACAACCACGATAACGACAATACAAACTCAAACCTTCCCAAAGTCTGAGAATCTGTCTGGAGAAGTGTAGTGGAATGAGTGCTAATGTGTGGGTTGGGGCTGTGATGGGAGTGAGTAGGGCAGTGTGTGTGTGTGTGTGTGTGTGTGTGTGTGTGTGTGTGTGTGTGTGTGTTGGGGTTATGATGGGAGGGAGTAGGGCAGTGTGTGTGTGTGTGTGTGTGTGTGTGTGTGTTGAGGTTATGATGGGAGTGAGTCGGGCAGTGTGTGTGTGTGTGTGTGTGTGTGTGTTGTGGTATGATGGGAGGGAGTAGGGCAGTGTGTGTGTGTGTGTGTTGGGGCTGTGATGGGAGTGAGTAGGGCAGTGTGTGTGTGTGTGTGTGTGTGTGTGTTGTGGTATGATGGGAGGGAGTAGGGCAGTGTGTGTGTGTGTGTGTGTGTGTGTGTGTGTTGTGGTATGATGGGAGGGAGTAGGGCAGTGTGTGTGTGTGTGTGTGTGTTGTGGTATGATGGGAGGGAGTATGGCAGTGTGTGTGTGTGTGTGTGTGTGTTGTGGTATGATGGGAGGGAGTAGGGCAGTGTGTGTGTGTGTGTGTTGGGGTTATGACGGGACTGAGTCTGGGCATAGCTTTTGACATAACTGCATCCTGTTAGCGTGTGGTCGTCAGGGTAACCCCTCCTGTGACGTGTGGTCGTCAGGGTAACCAGTGACTCACGTCTTGACGTAGGGGTCAGAGAAGCCGTTGGCATCCATGGCGGCCAGGTGAGCACAGCGGACGATGCCCACCACCAGGCCCGACTTCTGGGAGCTGTACTTGAGGGAGATCATGATGCGACCCCGCTCCTCCAGAGACTTGTCATCCGTCTTGTCAATCTGCAGGGAGGGAGGGGGGGGGGGGGTCAGGGGGTGAGAGGTGAGAGGTGAGAGGTCAGAGTGTCTTGTTAGGACACGGGATGATTATCTACAAAGTATTCATACACAGCATAGAGAGAGACAGAGAGAGAGAGAGAGAGACCGAGAGAGAGAGACAGAGAGGCAGAGAGACAGAGAGGCAGAGAGATGCGCAGATTAAGATGCGCAAATTTGCTGACTCACTTCACTTTCCAACGTATCAGAATGCACTATGATGCCAATATTTCACAGCTTATTGGCTGTGCAGGAGTGATCTGAGATGATTCCCCCCCCCCTTCGTTTCCTGACTTCTCTGCCTCGTTTATGTCTGCCTCCGGGGAATCTTCCACTCCAGCTTCACAGAGACCCCCCAGACAGACTCTTGGGTCACATAGACCCCCCAGACAGCCTCTTGGGTCATAGAGACCCCCATACAGCATCTTGGGTCATAGAGACCCCCCAGACAAACTCTTGGGTCATAGAGACCCCCCAGACAGCCTCTTGGGTCATAGAAACCCCTCAGACAGCCTATTGGGTCATAGAGACCCCTCAGACAGCCTCTTAGGTCACATAGACACCCCAGACAGCCTCTTGGGTCACATAGACCCCCCAGACAGCCTCTTGGGTCATAGAGACCCCCATACAGCATCTTGGGTCATAGAGACCCCCCAGACAAACTCTTGGGTCATAGAGACCCCCCAGACAGCCTCTTGGGTCATAGAAACCCCTCAGACAGCCTATTGGGTCATAGAGACCCCTCAGACAGCCTCTTAGGTCACATAGACACCCCAGACAGCCTCTTGGGTCAAATAGACCCCTCAGACAGCCTCCTGGGTCACATAGACACCCCAGACAGCCTCTTGGGTCAGACAGACCCCTCAAACAGACTCTTGGGTCATAGAGACCCCCCAGACAGCCTCTTGGGTCATAGAGACCCCTCAGACAGCCTCTTGGGTCATAGAGACCCCTCAGACAGCATTTGGGTCATAGAGAACCCCCAGACAATTGGGTCATAGAGACCCCCCAGACAGACTATTGGGTCAAAGAGACACCTCAGACAGACTCTTGGGTAACAGAGACCCCTCAGACAGACTCTTGGGTAACAGAGACCCCCCAGACAGACTATTGGGAAATAGAGACCCCCCAGACAGACTTGGGTCATAGAGACCCCTCAGACAGACTCTTGGGTCATAGAGACCCCTCAAACAGACTCTTGGGTCATAGAGACCCTTCAGACAGACTCTTGGGTCATAGAGACCCCCAGACAGACTCTTGGGTCATAGAGACCCCTCAGACAGGCTCTGGGTTCAAACGGTGGAGCATGGGGGAAGAGCGAAGGGGAAAAACAACGATGTGGTCGAGAGTCTGAATAGGCTCAAACGGTGTTTTGACACCGGAAACATTTTTCAATGCCAGCTGAAGCGTTGGTTCAGGAAAAACTATAATAACAACAACAACAACAAATCCAAACATTGACTAAAGAGTTGGGTGAAGTGTGGAGAGAAGGCACTTAGAGAGAGAATGTCTAAAAGCACTGGGTTGGAAGTTGGCAAAGAAAATGATAATGCTGCTTTTGCCATTTGTCTAAAAACCGTTATTATATTCAGACACAGTAGTGTTATCTACTTATCTATGAATGAATGGTCTTTATTGTCATTGATATAGTACAGGTACCAAACAACGAAATTTGGTGCTAGGAAAAAAAAAATAAAAACAAGAAGGGAAAAGAGCTGGTTTACATAAATAAAGGCTATGTACACTATCCACTATACTATACTATACAAATAAAACACTGTGCTGTACTCTATGCTATGCTATACCTATTCTAACATTTCCTATCTCTGAACCTTATGTACCCGAGGGTTGTCACATTGCACATAGTGTTATTGCACATTCATTTAAAGTGTCGCAGTTTGCAGGTTTGAAATGTTCACAGTTGTGTTTCAGTATTGCACTTGATTTCAATCTAGTAGCTGCCATCAAATTGTCTAGATTGTCCAGGGCCTAGAACCTAGGTCTTTGCTGTGTTCAGGGCCTGAATGGCCCTGGGGTAGAAGCTGAGCTTCTGCAGTGGAGCGGACCCTGCTGGCCAGGTTCTGACAGTCATAGTGGTGATGGGAGCACTTTTCCTCATGGGAGTGTAGGCTGGGATCAGGAGGATTGACACGTGGTCAGACATGCCTAGATGAGCTAGCGGTCTAGCCTTGTAAGCAAGCTTGATGTTGGTGTATACCTTATCCAGTGTTTTTTCTCCTCTTGTTGCACATTTAACATGCTGATAGAACTTGGGTAGTACTACCTTCAGGTCAGCATGATTGAAGTCCCCGGCGATTATATGAACTGCCTGTGGGTCTGCGCTCTGTCCACTACTGATGACGTCATGTAGCCGCGCCAATGCTAAGCTACCATCCGCGCTAGGCGCGATGTAAACAGATGTTATGTACACCGCGTTGAATTCCCTCGGGAGGTATGTGGGTCGGCATTTAACAGTCAAGTATTCCAGGTCTGGGGAGCAGTGGCTACTTACAGTTTTCGTGTTTAAGCACCAGCTGTCCTTCGTAGATATAATGAGGCCGCCTCCGCGCGTCTTCTCACTAAGCAATCTACAGGCTATTACTGCTATTGCAACCATGTGCTTTGAGCTGTCAAACATCTGCTGAACAGGCATCATCACAACAAAAGCTTGGCAGGTTGGTAGCCTAAAGGTTAGAGAGGCCGGCTAGCAATCGGAAAGGTTTCTGATTCGATCCCCGCCGCAGGAGCGAGCTGCATGTAAGCTGGTGATCATATCTTGGGATTGCTGGCATCATATCTGAGGTGCCTACAACTGCCTTTGTGCCCTTGAGCAAGGCACTTAACCCCTAACTGCTGACTCTGCGCCTAGAGCAAAAAATATACATTTTGTTGTACTCTTGTGCAATGACAAAGGTTGAATTTGATCTCAGCCCTGCAAGACTGATCTAGGAGCAGTGAACAGTGCTGATCATGACTGGTTACGCTACGTCTAACGTCAACTTCCTTGGACAGCTTCAAGCAGGGGGCCGTTCCACTAACGTTGATTAGTATATCGGCGATTAAAATAAATCAGGCGATCAGGCAACTCGGGATTGGTATTCAAGCCTCAGGTGATTCCTCGAACGAGGATCAGGCTTGTGTCAAGAGTGTTCACAGAACACCGGCTTAGAAATCCTCGATATGGGCGCGTGCACGCAGACATAAAGAGCCCCGAAGAGTCAAACTGTCGAAATGAAGATTGTTCTTTATGAAGGCGACAAATAAGATGTAAAATAGTGTAATACTGCCGCAATTAACAAGGCGAGGGAAATGGTTTGGCAAGAAATTGCTGACCGATTAAATGCGTAGGTCATACTAGCCCCAGTTATTGTTATATGTTCATATTTTAATAAATGAATATTTACTACTGTGGTGATATCAGCAGCAGGCTACTAACAGCCATATCGTCACGATGGCATAGTGGTATTGACTGCTGCCATGGTATTTATTCGTCATTTTAAGACGGTGGTTCAAATCCCTCTTCAGACACACTTTTTTATTGCATTTCGTTGTCTGATTCTAATCTAAAATCTCATCTAAAAAAGTATGTAGGCTATAAAATGATGGTGCAGGCTAATTTACAAGAACTGACACGATTACAATGGTGTTTGAAGCCTTTCTGAATAAATTATGTTCTTCTAGCTGAACCCTGGATTTGGCATAGATAATTTTTTCTTATGATTACTGATGGATAGATGATTCACTTAGACAGATATATATATATACTGTATATATATATATATATATATATATAGTAAATCGATTTGCATGAAGGCTTCGGTTAAATGTAAAAAAACAACAACATTAAGTTAAATCAAGTCTTGAACCGGCAGCCTTCGGAACTCTAGCTGGCTGCCTTAACCACTGCGCCAGCCACACCGCTGTAATAACAGCAATACAAGTTGAAAAACATACCTATTTTATTTTATGTTTTACACTTTTTTATTTATTTATCTATCGATCTATCTATCACACAATCAAACTATCTATCGATTGATCACACTTTCAAAATATCAAATTATCTATCTATCACACAGTCAAACTATCTATCTATCTATCTCGTAAAAAGTGGGAACTAATATTTCCTAAAAAACACTTGATGGAACTGTCGTTCGGGATATAGTTTCCGCCTGTGAGACAATTTCGACACACGTATTACCCAGGGTTTCCGTTAGAAAAAATTGCCGCCGGACATCGTGTCCGGGAAGATTTCGATTTACCGGACAAACGTGATATATTCCGGTCACCATATTAAAATATAATAAAAAAAATAAATTCAAAATCATATTTTTTCCCCCCAAATCTAATATAGCTGTTTGTCGCGGTGATTACTGTTGTGTAGCGGCCTATATATGCCATTTAATGTCTATTTCTCATCCGATACGATTAGATGCGAGCTATATAATATATAATAATATAACATGATTCGCATGCGCGCTATGCCATTATGTCCAGCGCTGAACGGGCGCATCGATCAATGAACGGACTCCACATTACGTTAACTGAAGTTTGTTAAATTGTTTGGGATTAATGTGAGTTTTCTATTTTCTCTTTCCAGTTTTACCCTTTTTTAATCAATAAAACAACGTCATTTCTATAACCATATATCTCCGCAACTTGCAATGCGCATTAGCCGTATTGTAACGGTTTTCCTCGTTGACTTGGTTGTCCGGGGTGCCAGTCAGGGCGAGGCCTGACAATTTTAGTTAGTGTGGGGTTGTTTTAGTCAGTCTTTAGTCAAGTTAAACCTTTACAAGCGCTACATGCATCAAAACATGAACCCTTTTTTGTTATACACATGTGAATAGGTTATTGTAATATTATAGCATTTTGCACAACAGACGAAAATTAGTACACAAAGGACATGTGTTGCAATTCAGGTGCACTGTATTGTCACGAATAAACAAAGAACTCTCAAAAAATCAACTCAAATATGCAACCAGCGTTAACTTGGGAGTGTCCAGTTCACAAACTCCGATAGGCTTAGTGGTGTCGGGTTACCCGCGCTGCTTTAGATGAGCAGCTCCTGCTCTCTCCCCAGCTCCGGTGCAAGCGTATGACATTCCCAACGGCCTTGTATCCAACTGTATCCTTACGGGGCATTGTATCCAAAGGAATCATTACGTTTCATCCAGCTCTTCGCGGTCCGAGTAGGCTAAAACATTTACCGAGACGCAGACAGCAGACGCGACCTGCGGCACAAACACGAACGGACGGAATAATCCACTTCCTGGTTTGTTTGAATCATCCCGCTCTCAGCACTCGGTGAGAGACACCTTATCATTTCGCGTCGTCTGTAGAGAACGGGGATTGGATGATTTACGATTGGATACCGGCAGCGTGTGACGTGTGACAGCGTGTGAAAAAATCGTGGAAGTGACAGTCGGCGGCGGAGACATGGCAGATGTGTGACCTTGCCCTCCCCAATGCGACTTCGGTCCGCAGTTTTAATTCGGTTACAGGCACACTGGAGAATACGGGGATTTTTTAAAATAGAAGGAATCAGAATGTGAACTTTAGCGAATTGTATTCAAATTGTGCTTAGAGGGAATTATTTTCACCGGACATTTATGTCCGACGAGTTTTCAATTTGTCGGACTTCAACCAATTTTACCGGACAAAGACCAAATTACCTAAACCAACCTCTTAGCCTGCTCGCGACCAGAATAACTCGGGAGGATAGGTTGCATAGCAACCAAACAGCGAATTATTTGAGCCTCATTGATGGAACCGAACGCAAGATTAAATTATCGCCGATTAGAACATTATCGCCGATTAGAAGATAATCTCGCTTAGTGGAACGGCCCCCAGGTCAGTAGGGTGCGTGATGATGGACTGTATTGACTTGCTTTGGTCAACAGTTTTTCCACCAATATTCCTCTTCCGCGGTTTCTGCTGAGCCCTGCAGTATGTTACATTGTTCCTGAAACCACGGAAGCAGCAAATAAGTCAGGAGAAACAAGTGGGAAACAAGTGGCTGCCAAGCCAGGATTATATGAATCAATCATGGATGTACACTTACATTTATTTGTGTTTCTTGATACTGCTGATGAATAATGCACCGAATTTCAAAGGCTGTTCTTTTCCTAACCTCTACTGTCTGGTCCAGGTAAGTTTTAGTTAGTTGTAGCCCTGTGGCCAAATCTGTTTTTTGCTGGGGCCAACTGCCACATAGAAAACTACCACAAAGCAGCAGGCACTTGAAATGGACTTCTGAGGGTTAACTTAATACAGAGCCAAAGATATACCTTGTATCAAAACTGATGCAACTGGGAAAGCAAAGCTGTAAAGCTGAATCCGGAAAGAATGACAGTGACAATAATCATTCAAGTGGGAAAATAGAAAACTCAGTCAGCTAAAAATAAGAGGTCATGTGATGTCAGCACGCTGTATGAGGTCCACTGAAAACCAGAAACGTGCACTTTCCCTGGCGGCGAACCGATGCGTACTAGCAGACACCCAGGGACAACAACCGTCCATCTACAAGACTTCTGCTCTAAGTATTCAGCACAACGAGGGACTGAGCTGGAGCACCATCTCTTAACGACCCTGACCCCTGACCCCTGACCCATCGCTGATGAACGACAACGACACTGAGAGTACACCCGGAAAGCTTGTTATAAACGTCCGGCTGGTCCATGCATATATACACACGCACACACATGCACGGACACACACACACACACACACACACACACACACACACACACACACACACACACCCTCGTCCATTCACACAGTAGCTGTTTAATTAACCGATAAAGGGAAGTGTCTAATTGGGGAGCCGGATTATTGTGTGTATGTGTGTGTGTGTGTGTGTGTGTGTGTATAGCATGTAGTGCAGCATGTAGAGCTGTGACCCACTCTCTAAAGAGGGCTGCTTGCTGCGTCCAGATGGAGGACTGACTAGGCAGTACCATAGAGTCCAAGGCTCAGCTAAGCCTTTTTGTGAGTAGTCAGAGCAGAGTCTCTCCAGTGTTTTTGAAGGAGGGAATAACTCACATTTCTGTGAGCACCGACTACAGCTGATGAAATTAGGAGATCTTAAGAAAACGCTCTGAAAAAAAAAGAAGGTGAGTGGTCTACCCCCCTGTCTGTAGGTCTACCTCCTATCTGTCAATCTCCAACCTGTCTGTAGGTCTACCCCCCTGTCTGTAGGTCTACCCCCTATCTGTCAATCGACAACCTGTCTGTTGGTCTACACCCCTGTCTGTAGGTCTACCCCCTATCTGTCAATCTACAACCTGTCTGTAGGTCTACCCCGTGTCTGTCAGTCTCACCCCGTTTATGGTTATGGGGGAACACTGTTGGAACACACCCCATTGCCGCTTGCGGTTATATTTAATTATATCTTAATACAGTAAAATAGCCAAAATATCTCTTTAATGACACCATCCTCTAGTGCAGTGAGTAAGTAGCTCTTGTGAGTCAATACATGGGCAGCCTTGTCTGAAGCCCTTCTGTAAATATAATTGCCTGTGTGGATTATGAGAGGCTGGTGAGGGTCTCCCCGGGGTTAATGCTTTAATCCTGCCTAAGTCAAGGAGCTGTACAGTGGCTCCACTAAGGGGTTGTCTGTTCAAATGACTGGATGTTTACAAGACATTTAATGTACAGAGCCATTGAAAATGCAGGAGCGTTTTGACGTATGAAAAAGGTCCATGTGTTATGGAAAGAGACATACTGCAGCCTTTTAATGCAACACAAAGCAGTAATGCTGTTTACTGTGCTGGGAATATAACAATTGACGTCAAAGATGTTCTATTTCAGTGCGGTGGAGAATGATGTTTTGTAAGTGCCTCTGTTCTGATTTCAAAGGGACTTTTTTTTTCTGAGGGCGATGTGAAAAGGTCAACACGGAAACTCACAGGTAGTTGTTTCTCCAGGCAGTTGTAGAAGTTCTTGGTCTGATTGGGCTTGAGTTTCTTTAGGGGAATGCGTGTCTCTCCGATGAATTCGTTGTGACGGAACTTGTCCTCGTCACACACTGAAATCCTGAGAGGGAGAGAGTACAGGAACCAGAGAGGGAGGCATATAAAACATCTGAATTCGGTGGGGGAAAGATAAGAAGCATAGTCATATTCAGGGGCGGATTTAGGATCGTAGGAGATCCGGGGCTTAGCCCAGAGGGAGAATATAATGTGCGCGCAGAGCGCGCCGGAAAATTTTGCCTTCAACCTTCAACTTACCACCACCTTAAAGCGGACAAAAGGCACTGGAGAACACATATACATTCACACCCTTTAATGAAGCAAACTAATTGTGGTGGTTCTGGGCACAGAGGGAGGTCAGCACACGTAGCTCCCCCTGCCAGTCACCATCATTTATATTTGTATAGAATTACATAATTGATGGGCTGAGGCTAGTTATGTTACAGTATGTATATCAGGGCAGACTCTGTGCTCACCACTTATATTGTATTTAGAGTCTTGTCCTGTGTTATATGACGATATATTACATGTATTGTTGGCCTGTGTATAGTACTGTGAAATCAAATCCCCCCTGGGACATTAAACAAACTTAGTTAGTTAGCGTTACATCTTAGGATAGATTTGAGTCATGTTCTGTATACATACATACTACCATAAGGGCATACTTAATGTGGTTACTCCATGTTTACTAGCTGTAACATTAACGTTACATCATTCTTTTTCACTTGTTACTCAGTCAACCAGAGTGCAGATATCAAAGACTATCAGCCTGTTATTCACTTTATTTGTATAAAGTGAATAACCACTTCATTCCATCTGTTTTTCAAATAAAGTCCATTCCATTCCATTCCATTCCATTCCATAAGTATTATCCTTTGTTTGATTTCTTACCATGTACCGTAACAGTACCTTGCTATGTTTCATTTTCATTATAACATAACGTTATGTTATGATAGCCAGCTAGCATTAGCAAACCGGAAAAGTAGTGTCAGTGAGTCAGTCACCTTTCTAATTGATTGATTGATTGAAAACTTTATTAGAAGATTTGCAGAAGTAGGTACATGAAAGTACATATTACATACAAGGTCAACTAACAGGATAAAAACCCAAGAAAGCCACTGGCTTATTTCAATTGGGGTCCTTGATTCTCAATTCATCGTTACATGTAAGACCGACAAAACAAACTAGTACTATCTACAAGATAATACAGACAAATAACTATTATTATCTACAAGATAAAAATACATCCATCATGGGAAGAACAATACAACAAAACATCAGGTATGTACAGCGGGTAGGACATGTGGGGACATACACCACAGGTGGGGGCGGGGGACAAAACACAAAGTATGTACAGTGGGTAGTTCGGGTCTTTTAATCTGATTTTTGATTTAGAGGGTCCAGTTACGGACTGCAGCCTCCTGTAAATGTTTTTTGAGAGTGGTTTTGAAGGTGGGCAGTGTTTTGCACTCCTTTAAGATTATAGGAAGGGCGTTCCACATTTTTACTGCATAGTTTGCAAACGAGTTTAACCCCTTGTTTGTGGTGCAACGCGGTTGAACGTGGTTCGTGGAGCTTCCTCTGGTGTTGTATGTGTGGACGTTGTTCACTTTTTGGAAGTATGTTGACAGGTACTTGGGTGTCTTTGTGGTGTAGCGTATCTTGAAGACCAGGCCCAGTGCAAGCTGCTGCACTCTGTCAACTACTCGTAGCCAATCAAGGCTCAAAAAATGAGCAGCGGTTAGATGTGTCCTAGGGTTGAGGCCTAGCAGAAGCCTAACCAGTTTATTTTGGGCTGTCTGGAGTCTTGTTTTATGGGCCTTTGTGGTTTATAGTACCATGATGTTACGGCATAGTCGAAGTGACATTGAATGAGAGCTCCTGATAGGGTCCTAATAAGATTCACAAACCTGAAACATCATCTATGTCATCACTGCTGGTGATGTCATTGTTGTCAGCTGCTGATACGGCTGCTGCAACAGTTCTTGGCGCTTGTTTTGTTGAAAACAACTTTCGGATATCCATCCTTACACTTTTGCAAGTCAGGCACTGATTGAGATCACTTCTTCTTCAGGGCAGGGTAGGCTACGCAGTATGCAGGCTAATGTCGCGCAGCTGCTGCCTCTCTGTTGGACTCCGGTACTGCACGTTACTCACGAGAGTTTTTTTTTTTTTTTTTTTTTTTTTAAGTAAAACATTCGGGGCTTTTCAGAAAACATCCGGGGCTTGAGCCCCAGTAGCCACCCCCTAGCGCCGCCCCTGGTCATATTCATATCAATCTCAAGATACATAGCCGGTGTTACCACATACCCATACGATACAGAAAGGAGAGAGAGACAGTGGGTGAGAGTAGAAATGCTGAGATATTGAATGTCTGTAACATGCTCAGCTGCAATTTAGCTGAACAGGACTTGGGCCCCCATTCAATCAAAACCAGGGATAAGTGATTAGATAACACTATTCCTGTTCGCTGCGAAATGCCTGTTTGAATCAATAATTTTTTATTTAGTGTTAGGTGCCCAGGTTTGATTTAATAGGGAATTCTACATGAGTAAGAGTAAGAAAAACGCAAGTCTGCAGAAATGATAGAGAACAGCAGAGAAAAACAATAGTTATATTAGTAACACTTTCCATGAACTTAGGACCTGGTATATTGATCCTAGCCATGAATGGGATTGTATGGGTGAGGAATTATTGATGCGTTTATAACCTTTACTTCCCAAAGGCCTCTACTGGGAATGCCTGATAATACCTGGTAATAATGCATACCAGATATTTCATAAAACTGTTCAAGATTTTATTGTTGAACCTCTCGTTGGCACGTTCTCTCATAAGGGTTAGGGTGAACAGTCCTGTCCTTCTCTAGAGCATGTCATTACATTTGAACATGGAGTGAGTGTAGTGAACATGAATGGCGCTTATGTGAACAGTCAGCACATGCAACTATCAAAACTATCAATACACCTAGGTGAAACCATCCTATACGGATCCCCATCTAAACTCAGAAAGGCTGAACATTTTAAAATAAAAGTGGGTAACATTAATATCACAAGAAAAGAGGATATTACATACCTGGGCTCCATCTTAGAGGCAAATCTTTCCGGAGATAAAATGGCAGCAAAAGTAATCAAAAAAGTGAACCATAGAACTAGATTCTTGTACAGGATATCCTCACTTGTCAGTAAAAACACACTGAGGACCCTATCAGGAGCTCTCATTCAATGTCACTTCGACTATGCCGTAACATCATGGTACTATAGAACCACAAAGGCCCATAAAACAAGACTCCAGACAGCCCAAAATAAACTGGTTAGGCTTCTGCTAGGCCTCAACCCTAGGACACATCTAACCGCTGCTCATTTTTTGAGCCTTGATTGGCTACGAGTAGTTGACAGAGTGCAGCAGCTTGCACTGGGCCTGGTCTTCAAGATACGCTACACCACAAAGACACCCAAGTACCTGACAACATACTTCCAAAAAGTGAACAACGTCCACACATACAACACCAGAGGAAGCTCCACGAACCACGTTCAACCGCGTTGCACCACAAACAAGGGGTTAAACTCGTTTGCAAACTATGCAGTAAAAATGTGGAACGCCCTTCCTATAATCTTAAAGGAGTGCAAAACACTGCCCACCTTCAAAACCACTCTCAAAAAACATTTACAGGAGGCTGCAGTCCGTAACTGGACCCTCTAAATCAAAAATCAGATTAAAAGACCCGAACTACCCACTGTACATACTTTGTGTTTTGTCCCCCGCCCCCACCTGTGGTGTATGTCCCCACCTGTCCTACCCGCTGTACATACCTGATGTTTTGTTGTATTGTTCTTCCCATGATGGATGTATTTTTATCTTGTAGATAGTAATAGTTATTTGTCTGTATTATCTTGTAGATAGTACTAGTTTGTTTTGTCGGTCTTACATGTAACGATGAATTGAGAATCAAGGACCCCAATTGAAATAAGCCAGTGGCTTTCTTGGGTTTTTATCCTGTTAGTTGACCTTGTATGTAATATGTACTTTCATGTACCTACTTCTGCAAATCTTCTAATAAAGTTTTCAATCAATCAATCAACCGATGTTCTTTAATGTTGGTCCTCTGTGGCTCAGTGGGTATAGCATGGTGCTAACAACGCTTAGGTTGGGGGTTCAATTCCTGCTGGGACCATAACCAATGTAAGTCGCTTTGGTTAAAAGGGTCAGCTAAATGGTGTACAGTATAATACTGTATATACAGGGGAGTTTGGCAAATTATTTTAGGCCGCTACCCACACGGTTAACTGTGTTCCGAATGCATGATCCTTACAAGTTGTACCTTACAAGTTGTAAAGGTGACTAATCAGGCTTTCCAACGATATAAAATACAATACCAATTGGTATTATTAAAGGAGAGTAATAATCGACCGAAATACTTTTTTAGGAGTTTATATATATATATATATACGTGCTTTCTAGTTGTGAAATTACTTTTCTTTTTGTGTGTGTTTAATTAACCAAGATGTGGAGTGAAACAGCCCATAAATTGTAATTATGTTCCACTCATGAGGGGCAAATCTATTCCCAAGCAGCACATGGTACCTCCATAGCACAGTGACCAATGCTTCCTATGGACAGGTGGTGCGAATTTCTAAATGTCATTTAGAAGGGAAATGGGATTGCTGTCTGGGAATATAGAGAGGTCTTTCTCATTCTCTGTTGTTACTGTTAAATTAATCTGGTAGCAAAAACTCAGGCTATGAAATGAACAATACATTGGCAGACAGATGATAGTTTCATGGCTCATCCAGGAGGTATGGACAATCTCTAATTTTTCAATTTGGTCATCTCTGAAAAAAACTATTGAATTTCAGTCCAAAAGAGATGTTTTC
This sequence comes from Nansenia antarctica, assembly GCF_963989245.1. Classification (NCBI taxonomy): domain Eukaryota; kingdom Metazoa; phylum Chordata; class Actinopteri; order Argentiniformes; family Microstomatidae; genus Nansenia; species Nansenia antarctica. Next base: position 30,477,467 of record NC_137689.1, on the reverse strand, counting down.
AATATGTTGAAGTAGAGTAGCTAGAGAATCTGTCAATTTAGACGCAAAATATGAAAACAATCATGAGTATCATGACATCCATACCCATTTGAATAATTAGCTGATAAACAAGTGTTTGCTTTGACTCGCTTTCCTTAAGAGTGCCTGTGACATGGCAAGAATGTGAATATTCAATGAAATGGTTTCCTGAACAGAGACTATTCAAATATGAACAGAAAGAAAAGAAATGACTTCTATCATCGTATAGGCTTACTTTTAATTACAGTTTGCGATCGCCCTGGCAGAAAAACTGAAAAAGGATATTTGTTTAACATGATTAGGTAACACTTTCACAGGAGTGTGGACAATGTTTCGCTGCTTGATGATGAGTCGTTGGCTGGGTGCTGACTTCATTAACCTAATCTCTCATGGGAATGAGTGGTTCTTTTGTTTTCACAATGGTTGTCAATGACCTTGTTTACAGCGACCTTGTGTTTATGTTGATTTGATACAAATGAGAACACCCCCGTCATCATGTGGAACTGTTCAGATGACGTCTTAAATCAGTTTCTCAGGCTCAAAACATTGTATCATTCTGAAACTAGACTGCAGTGCTGATTTAGATGGTAAAGCAAAACAATCACATGTCACTTTCTTCTTGTCCAATAGCTCACTGTTCCAGGTAACATCTCATTCAGAAAAGTGTCACTCCACGTTATTAACAAAACGAACAAACACCCCAGATACCGCAGTGCAGATCCCTATCAATGTAATTCATTTCATGTTCAGGAGCAGCATTATGCCCTTTTATCAGACAATCAGAGAAATGACACAATGTTTTTGCTGCAGTAATTGATGAGGAACAGTGAGCTAGTCAGCGTGCATCTAGACCTGCCTATTATCTGATGAGCTGGAGGTATTTATGGAAGAGGAGAAGAATTTATGGAAGAGGGTTTCGTGCTCAAACACCAGGAGAAGAGGTGAATAATCAACACATGTTCGTAGAAGAGGCACTACACTCTCTCAGTAGAAAAATACAGGATTTTATTTAGCTCTGAATAAAACACATGATGATATGTAGTGAGTATTTACCACTGTAAATACAAGCAGTGTTAGATATGGGAATCCTCCATTTTGGTGTCATTAAGAGATGTCGTACCACAGTCATTAGTTTCTGTTCCACAGTCTGGTTCCAACCGCACGCACCACGGAAAACAGCCCAGTTGTACTGAATGAACTCCACAAACATCCAATAATAAACGAAAATGCTGTCACAACATGTCCAAAAGATTCAAAAACCAAAACAAACAAAAAACATAGCTGCAGTGCATGTCAAGTCAGACTTGCCACCTTCAATACCCTTGGCATCCCGACATAACAACCATAAATGAAACATGCCTACCCATCTCTTACCAGCTTGCCTACAGCGTGTCATATACCATATAGTCCTTGGGCCAAACCCCAAAATTGAACATTTCATTACCAAATTCTGGGCAAATTCTAGATGTGATTTTTAAATTCCTATACATCCCTAGATTATGTTTTGATATGATAGACCTTTTGGTTTGGCAGCTTATTAGTGCAGGGCTGCCAAGTCTCACGCATTTACCGTGAGACACACGCATTTCAACCAGTTCTCACGCTCTCACGCCGCAACTCTATTTCTCACGGCGAGAAATAACAATTTGTTTTACGGGACTTTTATTTTTGAAATTCCTTGAAAGAAAGCTACCGGACGTGACGTCCTCTTTCTGCACTCGCGTTATTATGCTTGCGCGTGCGCAGTCGGAGCGGTAGACCAGCGTTGCATCTGTGTTCACTGCAGCATGAAGCGGACGGCCAAAACGGTAGGTACATCTCACCTCATTCGAATTAGAATCCAGGTTCTTGATTAAAAATTTAATCACTTAACTGCTTGCGAGGTAATTGATACTGTGAGCTCGTAATTGTAAAACTAAACTGTGAGCAGTGAGCTCGTAAAAGGATATTTAGCGAAGTACGATGTTGGCCCTGGTGGTGGGCGGGGGGGGGGGGGGGGGGGCGATGTATCAGACGGATTTTCTTGTGCTTTTTATGTCATGTTTAGTTGTAAAAACTACCTCAAATCAGCACTTCTGATTTTGAATCATCATTGCATTTTGTCTGTTTAAAGATGTCATCGAAGCAGAAAGCAGGGAGCAGGAAGCAGGCAGACCTGCTTTCAATGTGGGCAGCGAAGGGTCAGCCCCCTTCCAAAAAGGTTGCCAGGTCAGAGGAGACAGAGGAATGTCAGGAGATAGTGGAGGAGGCAATGGAGGAGGCAGTGGAGGAGGCAATGGAGGAGGCAGTGGACAATCAAGGGGTCACAGATGTCAACAGACATATACAAGGCAACAGGCATCAGGCCAAAGAAAAGGCACTACAGGCAGCAAGTAGTATTGCACAGTTTTATGCCCCAGCCTCTGTTGGTGGCATGACAACACAAGAAGCCAAGGTAAGCTACAAGAAGTAAAAAAAATAATATATATAGTGTATGGGCTGGGCTTTACTGGCGGGTTGTTTAACATGATTTAGCTCTTAAATTAACCCTTTTCTGTTGCAGACAAGGAGAGCTGAAGTAAAGGTGGCAGTGACGATGGTTGAACACAATGTGCCATTTGCAGTGGCAGACCATTTTGGCCCATTGCTGAAAGATTGTTTTAAAGATTCCCCCACTGCACAGAAGTATAAGTGTGCCCGCACAAAAACATCGTGCATTATAAATAAGGCAGTGGCACCACATTTTATAAAGGAGTTGGTCATGAAGATGAGGGAAAATCCTTTCACATTGATCACGGATGGGTCAAACGAGGTATTACTTTTGACAGCCTAGAATTATGAAACACGGGACGTGATGTTATACTGTCCATTGTGCCAATGGATGGTACGCACATGAGGTTTGCCTTGATGTTGAGAGTGGCATGGGAGCTGTATCTCAGACATGGGAAGGATGTTACATTTCGGGACACATCATCAGTAGAGTACCTTTGAATCATGGGGTGTTTCGGCCTTTTCAACACTAGACACCCTCATCTAAGGCGGCCAGCTACAGGGTGATCAAGCCTGAGCTTGTGTCCCATGCCCAATTATGAGAATTGCCTGGTTGTTTAAATGGCGCAGCCCACGGGACTATGCAAGGCAGGGGTGTCCTCTTCCCTGAGTCAGGCCTAGAGCAGACCGCATACCTTGTTCACCCTCCTCCTGGAGGGTTCTGACCTGGGTTCTCAAGTGGGAGTGGGGGTAGGGGGGGGATTAGTGAGCGGGTCATGTTGCTGTTCTTTGAGCCCAGCAAGGGTCCTTCCGCTTGATCCATATCCACTGGCTGCTTCTTTCGGCTGCTTCAGAGAGTGATCTAATTGTCTGTCGCAGAGCCTGTCCATGGATGCCAAGGTCTTTCAGCAGCCTAACGGTGGAAGAAGCCACGAAACCTCTGCATCCCACTTCAACCGGATAGACTTTTGCCTTCCATCCTCGTTGTTGAGCGTCTGCTGCCAGTTCTGTGTAGCGCAGTTTCTTGCGCTCATAGGCCTCTTCAGCTGAATTCTCCCACGGGACTGTGAGCTCTATGATGTAAACAGACTTCAGTGAAGGGGACCAGAGTACCAAGTCTGGTCTAAGGGTGGTGGCTGCAATCTCGGGTGGAAAGATTAGTTGCTGGCCAATATGGACTAGCATCTTCCAATCCCGGGCCATGGCTAGCTGTCCAGCTTCTGGTTTGGTTGGAGGATGGTTGGACTTTTTCTGTCCCTCTCGGATGAATGTTGGTGCCGTGATGGAATTGGTTGCTTTCAAGGGCAAGGAGTTGGTGGTATTCCTCTTGCTCTCAAGATTTGCTGCCAGGCTCTTGAGGACCTGGTTGTGCCTCCAGGTGTAGCGGCCTTGTGTGAGGCTGGTCTTACAACCGGACAAGATGTGTTTGAGAGTCGCTGGAGTTGGGCAGAGGGCACAGGTTGGGTCCTCACCATACCACTGGTGAAGGTTCTTTGGAGATGGGAGCACATCATAGGTAGCTCTGATGATGAAGCTGATGTTGCTTGCCTCCATTCCCCAGAGCTCCCTCCAGCTGAGCTTTCTCCTTTCCAGACCTTCCCACCTCATCCATTGTCCCTGCTTTGCAAGAGAGACGGCCTTCGCGCTTCTTTCAGCCTCCTCCTGACGGCGCACCTCCTCGACCACCATTTTCCTCCTCTCTGATGTTGAGGCCTTACGCCAAGTTGGTTTACTTGCTGCAAGGCCAAAGCCTCCTCTTCCCAGCTGGACATGCCCCACGATGTCATTGTGCCTCAGGGCTGACGTAGCATGCTGCACCGCGTCAGATGGTGTCCATTTCCGTCCAGTTATAAGGGGTGGTACAGCATTGCTGATGGTCTGGTCTCTGGAATCCTTCAACGTCATCTGGAGTCTTACTTTAGAGCACTTGTACTCTTCGGTGAGGCTTGTGATGGGTAGTTCAAGGACCCCTTTTCCATAGAGGCCGATGTTGGTCAGACAGCGTGGGACACCGAGCCATTTCTTCACATATGAAGTAATGGTTCGCTCCATCTTCTCCACAGTTGTTATTGGGACCTCATAGATAGTGAGTGGCCACATTACCCGAGGGAGAAGTCCAAATTGCAGGCACCAGAGCTTGAGCTTCCCTGGCAGCAGGGTCTTGTTGATGTTTTCCAGACTGTTGGTGATGTCCTGCCTTAGCTGCTGCACTTGGTCTTTGTCCCTGAGGCTTGCGTTGTACCATCTACCTAGGCTTTTTACAGGTTGCTCTACCACTGTTGGTATTGGGTCGTCCCCAATACAGAACTTCACGTTTTTAAGCTCTCCCTTGACTATAGAGATGCTTCGTGACTTGCTCGGCTTGATTTTCATCCGGGCCCACTTGATGTTCTCCTGCAGTTTTCCAAGTAGCCGCCTGGTGCATGCTGCAGTAGTGGTCAGAGTGGTCATGTCATCCATGTATGCTCGGATAGGTGGAAGGCGGATCCCGTTCTTAGTTCGCTCACCCCCGACCACCCATCTTGAGGCCCTGATGATGACCTCCATGGCCATTGTGAAGGCCAGGGGTGAGATTGTACAGCCTGCCATGATGCCTACTTCTATGCGCTGCCATGATGTTGTGAAGTCGGCTGTTGTGAAGCACAGTTGCAGGTCTTCGAAGTAGGCTTTTACTAGGGTAGTGATGGATGATGGAACGTGGAAAAAGTCGAAGGATTCCCAGAGGAGGTTATGGTGAACTGAGCCAAAGGCATTGGCCAGGTCAAGGAAGATGACATGGAGGTCTCTTTTGTCCTTCTTTGCTGCTTGGATCTGGTGCCAGATCATACTGGTATGCTCCAAGCAACCAGAGAACCCAGGAATGCCGGCCTTCTGTACGGATGTATCTACGTACTTGTTCTTCACCAGGTAGGTGGACAGCCTCTGTGCTATTACGCTGAAAAAGATTTTCCCTTCAACGTTGAGAAGGCAGATTGGCCGGAATTGACTGATGTCTGTCGCATCCTTCTCCTTGGGAATTAGCACACCTCCCGCCCTTCGCCACGCCTTAGGTATTATTCCCTTCTGCCACACTATCCTCATGAGCCTCCAAATAAAGCATAGAACATCTGGTGCGTTCTTGTAGAGCTTATACGGTACACCATTCGGCCCAGGGGCTGATGCTGATCTTGCGCGCCGTACTGTATTCTCTACTTCCTTCCATTTTGGAGGGCCAGTCTCCTTGACATCAGGAGGTTGAATAGGTGGGATGTCATGTGGGATGACTAGCTGTTCGTGCCGTTTCGTGTCCTGGTGGACCTTTTCCAGATGTTCTTCAAGTTCCTGCTTTGGAGTTTTCAGGATTCCGCTTTTTTCCTTAACGAAGAGATCTTTGACGAACTTGAAGGGGTTTTTATAGAACCGAGTTCTTGTGTGTTCCTTCCTCTTGCGAAGTTTCCTCAAGTTCTCCGCTCTTCGCAAGGTTGCCAACCGGCATTTGATGTCCCCCTGGAGTAGCATGAGACCTTCTCTCTCTGCATCAGAGGCCTTCTTCCACTGCTTTCTCAGCTGCCTTCTCTCTCTGACCAGTCTTTCGATCTCTTGCTGCCTCCTGGATTTGGCTGGCGCTGGTGTTGCTTTGTCACTTCTCCTAATGTTCACTCCAAAGCGCTCTTCTCCGTAGTGGTAGAGGATATCGCCGATCCGGTCAAGCTTTTTCTCTGCTGTGCCCACTTGTTGCTCCAGGATTTTTATCAGGTCGTTGTTGACTGTTTCCCACTCTCTCTTTTCAACAGCTTTGGGCCACTTCACACTCGGTCTGTGCCCTTTGATCTTGTCCTCCTTGGGAGGTCTCTGTGGTTGGGTAGGTTCCTCCACCGGCATTTCTGTGCTTGTATTATCCTCCTCAGTGACAGGGGTGCTGATGCTCTGCGAACTTTGGTTTTTGTCCCGTCGCTGTGCTTCAATCGACTGATTTGACTGGTTGCTTCGTAAGAAGTACTGGTCAATGCGAGGCCCTTGTCTCTGCTTTCTCAAGCACCCTTTCTTTCCTTGGCGGATCTTCAACCCCCTGGCTGATGTCATTTTCTCCCAACCACAGGTGCACACCTGAAGTGAGTGTCCTGCTGCTGCTGCGGTTGTCTCGTGTGCCGTGTTCGTGCTCGTAGTCGTGTCCGTTCCTGGGTCTGTAGCCGTGTTGTCAATCGTTGAGCCATCTTGCGCCCCCGCTCTCGCAGGCTCTAGGGGTATGTTTCTTTGTTTACTTTCTGTAGCATTTGGCGGGTGTCTTCAACAAACTGAAACAGCGTCGGAGACTGCCGCCATGGGTAGCTAGCCCATGACAGCCCCAGTGGGGTCTATTCCCTCCAGTCAGCTGTCTCTCCAAGCCGTCACACAGACTTTCCTATGTTGTCAGCTGTCCTTGGACGAGTCCAGATACTCAGAATTATGAAACACGGGACGTGATGTTATACTGTCCATTGTGCCAATGGATGGTACGCACATGAGGTTTGCCTTGATGTTGAGAGTGGCATGGGAGCTGTATCTCAGACATGGGAAGGATGTAAAATGTCGGGACACATCATCAGTAGAGTACCTTTGAATCATGGGGTGTTTCGGCCTTTTCAACACTAGACACCCTCATCTAAGGCGGCCAGCTACAGGGTGATCAAGCCTGAGCTTGTGTCCCATGCCCAATCATGAGAATTGCCTGGTTGTTTAAATGGCGCAGCCCACGGGACTATGCAAGGCAGGGGTGTCCTCTTCCCTGAGTCAGGCCTAGAGCAGACCGCATACCTTGTTCACCCTCCTCCTGGAGGGTTCTGACCTGGGTTCTCAAGTGGGAGTGGGGGTAGGGGGGGGATTAGTGAGCGGGTCATGTTGCTGTTCTTTGAGCCCAGCAAGGGTCCTTCCGCTTGATCCATATCCACTGGCTGCTTCTTTCGGCTGCTTCAGAGAGTGATCTAATTGTCTATATTTATATTTTTCCATACTTTCCAGCACCCATTTTATAGATATTGTAATTCACCAAACTTTAGTTTGACGTGTAGCTTTAATCTGATCGACATGTACCTTATCATTGCAGGACGAGAGAAGATGAACCCACTCACTGTGCGGGTATACGACGATGACACTAGAAAAGTTGTCCATCGGTTTTTGGATATGTGCACCACCAGCGGCCGTAGCTGTGGCACGGCTGAAGTCATCTACCAAAAGATGAACGAGGTCATGGAGAAACACGCCATACCATGGGGAAACTGTGTGAGTTTGTCCGTTGACAATGCACCGGTCAATACAGGAGTCCGAAATTCCATTGCCTCCAGAATTCGCAATGAAAACGGCAACATCTATGTTCATGGGTGCCCCTGTCACATCGTCCACAACACTGTCCACAAAGCTGGGCTGGCGTTCTTAGAGGCGAGTATAATGTATGCTTTCAATTACCTATCTGTTAACCTAATGCCAAGTAAAATGGTTTGTTGTGCTGTAATGAATCTATGACCAAAATGTAATGTGATTGTGAATCATCATGTATTGCAGGTGTCTGGATTTGATCCAGAGGATCTGACAGTGGATGTGGGATACTGGTTTAGAGGTAGCACCAATCGGAAAGGTTACCTGACAGGTATGCACTTTAACCAGTCCCAGTCACAATATAGTACAAATTAAATGCAGAACATTTTGATTAGATGGAAATTAAGATGTAACATTCTTGTCATAGAATTTTGTGAGTTCTATGGAAGTGAGTACATGGAAATACTCCAGCACATTTCCATCCGATGGTTGAGCCTGGAGAAGTGTTTGACTCGTGTTCTGCGGCAGTATGGGCCACTGACCAGCTACTTCAAGTCATCAAGTAGGTCTAATTTTTCAATGATACGAATGCAAGATTTTTACAAGAGACTGAAATGTAAACTTAGTCTACACAACCTGTGCTTTTTTATTCACAGATGAGAAACAACCAAGGTTCAGGAGGCTGTTGGAAGCGTTCTCTAATCCAATGACGGAGGTGCACCTGCTCTTCTATCAAGCTACGTTGACTGTCTTCTCCACTTTCAACCTCCTCCTCCAGAAACAGAAGTCCTCCATCTTCCTTCTACACGATGAGGTAAAATGGGAGGGTCAGGATATGCTTCTGCCAATAATGTGATATACGTTTGTTCCTTTTTTCATTAAGTGCTATGTCTTAGGTCTAAAGTCATTTTGAAAATATTTTCTGACTGAAATACAATTTTGTAGATGACAAATTTCATCCGCAAGTTGTGCTCAAAGTTTCTGAAGCCTGTAGCACTGCAGGGCCGGAGAACACATGAAATCCTCTACAAGGACCGGTCAAACCAACTGCCAGGTGACTCCAAGTTTTAGATAAGCAGATACACATACACTATCCACTCACTGACCTCACGTAGACTGTTTGTGTGACGGCTGCTTGTTCAGACAAGTTACGAGTTTGATCATGTCATCACTGATGTGATGGGAGAAGGGTATTGAAGTTAGCTATTGTGGTTGTTGATGATTGTAAATGAACTCTGTAAACGAACTCTTGTAAACAAACAAAAATATTTTTTATTTTAAACTTACCTGTTCTAAAGTAGATAGTTGTATTGTTATTGTGTCTCTGGCAGGAGAAAAGCTGAATATCGGCTTTACTACTCGAGCTACGCTCAACAGGCTCCTTGATGCAGGAGACATTACACCGCAGCAAGTGGAGAGGTTCCAACAGGCAGCACTGGCATTTCTTTTGAGGGCTGTGGAGTATGCCATGGAGAAACTACCCCTGCGAGAGCCCCTGCTCAAACATGCCATGTTTGTTGACGTCCAGCAGAGGACAGAGTGTGGTGTGGAAGATGCCTTGTACTTTGTTGACAGGTTAGGGTTGACAAGTTCTGATCATTTTGAATAGATTGTTAAGTTTGATAATCACATCTGAAAAACAAACTCTGCTGTTCCAGCTGCTGTAACTATATCTGATCAGTGCACATTGTGTTCTTTTTAGATTTGCTGAACTTCTCCCGTACCACGGACCTCAAGAGCATGACAAACTCAGCGAGGAGTTTCTGGATTACCAGTTCATGGACATTCCCATGCCACCAGACCCAGCCACATTCGACGTTGAGAGCTTTTGGGGGAACATGGCATCAGAGAAGAATAAGGTAATAATTATTCTGCACCCTTTGACATACTACACATTGACTTAATCAACTTGCTGCATAAGAAAATCCTTGAGTAATTAGGCTTCCTATGTACATTTTTCTAAGGTGAACGGGATGAGCAGATTTGGGAGGCTCTCTCATATTGCCAAATTGGTTTTGGTACTTCCGCATTCAAATGCTGATGCAGAACGAGTGTTCTCCGTGGTGGGGCTGAACAAAACCAAAGCCCGTAACAGTCTGGCTCTTGATGGAACCCTTTCATCCATCATGACGGTGAAGATGGCTGGCCTCGAGCCAGAATGTTTCAAGTGGGAGCCCCCTACCTCTGTTATTAAGGCATCAAAATCTGCCACAAACGCCTACAACACAGAGTTATGAACACCGCTTGTAAGGGTTGGGGTTGTTGTACTGCAATAGATGATAATAAATATAATATATTTTTATTACTGTCTGAATTTGTCTTGTTTTATACAATTTTCCAATTGTTTTCATTTCTTGTGCTGGTTTATTATGATGTAAAATTGTAGGAAACTAGCAAAGATAATAATCATAATAATAATTGGGTGGGAGAGAGTGGCCGCTGCTGCCAAACGTGCTCAGTTTTGCGTCGCTCCACCGGCAAAAAATCTCACTCCAAAGTTTTGGTGAAACTTAAAAATCTCACTCAATCTCACTCCAAAGTTTTGGTGAAACTTAAAAATCTCACTCCAAAGTTTTGGTGAAACTTGGCAGCCCTGTTAGTGGTTATCACCTCTTAAAGGTATGGAGTGCTTTTCTTCAAAACCGGAGTTTTGACAGAAAAAGTCCCCTGCCATATCTTTCTCCCGTTTTTATGATTCGCGCGTAGCTGTGCTGTGGTTGTGATAGAGACATGAGCCCTTTCATGTTCTTTATGCGCCTGAGTCTCCTAAACACGTAGAGACCAACCCCGAGTCGATCAATGATTCCTACGATGAGCTGTGGTAACTTTTCCGCACCTACCCCCTGAATGCCTAATTTTTTGCAGTTTTCCGGAGGTATTGTGCGGTAGGTGCGGGAGAGTTACCATAGCTCAGTGTAGGAAGCTCTGAACGACTCGGGGTTGGTCTCTACTTGTTCAGGAGACCCAGGCGCATAAAGGTCATCTGGCTCATGTCTCTATCACAAGCACAGCCCGAGCTACGTGCGACTCACGCGAAGGGGAGCAGAATATGGCAGGGCACTTTTTTCTTCTTCTTTTTTTTGTGAACCCGAATGCAGGACACTGAGGCAGATGAAAGGTCAAACCCATGGATGGGTACATTTATTGTTTTCTGCATTTTTATGTTTAAATATACAAATGATACATGATCTACTTCAAATATTTCCATAACTTTCCAGAATAGAAATCTAATCAGTAAAAAAAGATCTAAAACTAATCTAAGCAAGCCTTTAGAATATGGATAATAAAACATACAATACATAGCATAACATAAAATAAAATAAAAATCTTACTATACTCCTCTTACTGTATTGTCTTTATATAATGTACGTAAAGCACTTTGAATTGTCCTTGTCGTATGAAATGTGCGATACAAATAAACTTGCCTTGCCTAAACCCTTTTTGAAGGCTTTGTTTATGTCCAGGTTTCACATATCTCTGTAGTTACAGTGTTCAGTGAGTGAGTCTAGTTGCTGGTGACCGCTAGGACCATAGGCAGATGCCTTGTTGGTAAGTAATTTGTTCAAAGTGCTTAAAACAAATAAAGTGTGTGTTTACCTCCTCAAATAAATTAACTTAGCCCCAGCCAGATCCATATTTAGAGGTAAGTTACCTCAGGTAACTTTAGCTAGCAAGCTAGTTTAGAGTTAGTGGTAATGTATATCTAGCTGGTTAGATAACTAAGCGACCTTGGGTTCCCTGAAAGGTGCTATATAAATGCAAGTTATTATTATTATTATTATTATTATTATATCTAGCTAGCTAGTTTTTTCCACCATAAATCATCTCCTGAAGCCACAACCATCTCCCACTACTGAGGCTACAGAGCAGCGATGTAACAGCTTCATTGACTTTTTCAGATCCAAGGTCAACAACATTCGCTCTCTGATGCCCAGCTCTTCCTCTCTGTCTCCCTCTGCTACCAACCCCTCGCCTGGGAGTTTGCCATCTCTCCCATGTTTCACAGAGGTTCAACAGAGCCACATTATGGAAATCCTTAGAGGAATGAAATCATGCACTTGCGCCCTGGACCCCATTCCCACTGCTCTGCTCAAGTCATACGCCAACCTTGCCTTCCTGTCCAAGGTGCTAGTGAAGGAAGTTGCTTCCCAACTCCAGGATCACCTCAAACACAACAACCTGTTTGAAAGATTTCAGTCAGGCTTTCGCTCAGCCCACAGTACAGAAACGGCTATGCTAAGGGTGACGAATGAATTGCTGATGACATCCTCCTGGACCTGACAGCAGCATTTGACACGGTGGATCACACTATCCTCCTAGAGCGCCTCCACACCACCATTGGACTCTCAGACTCTGCACTGAAGTGGTTTCAGTCCTATCTCTCTGGCAGGACTGAATACGTCTCACTGGGAGGATGCAAGTCCAGACTTCTCCCTGTCACCTGTGGTGTTCCACAGGGGTCGGTTCTCGGCCCCATCCTCTTCATCACCTACATGCTCCCCCTCGGTCGTGTCATCACCAGATATGGGATGTCTTTCCATTGTTATGCTGATGACACACAGCTCTACATTAAAACTGCCCCAAGCCCCTCTGCAGCCATGTCATGTCTCACCACCTGTCTTGAGGAGATAAAGGCATGGATGAACAACAACTTCCTTCAGTTAAACAGTAACAAATCCGAAGCTCTTCTTGTTGGCACCCCACACCAGGTTCAGTCTTCGCCCATATCACAACTCACCTTCGAGGGTCAAGTCATCCCCTTCTCCTCCTCAGTCTCAAATCTGGGGGTTAGGTTTGACCCTCACCTGACCTTCAGTGACCATATAAAACACCTGTGCAAAACCTCCTTCTATCATCTCAGAAATATTTCCAAACTCCGTCCCACTCTAACCCTGTCAGATGCAGAGAACTTGTCCATGCCTTTGACTACTGCAATCCGCTCTTCATCGGGATTCCTGGCAAAAGCATACAGAAGCTGCCATACATCCAGAACAGCGCTGCCAGGATCCTGATGAGAGTCCACAAATACAAGCACATAACCCCCGTTCTACACTCACTACACTGGCTCCCTGTCTCATTCAGGGTTGACTACAAAGTCCTTCTTCTCACCCACAAATGCATCAACGGACACGCACCTCCCTATCTACAAGAACTCATCACTCCACAAACCTCCACCCGCACCCTCAGGTCTTCAAACAGTTTGCTCCTCCAGGTCCCCAATACCAGGCTCCGCACCATGGGGGACCGAGCCTTCTGTTCGGCTGCGCCGTGCCTGTGGAACAGCCTTCCTAGCCAGCTAAGGGCAGTACAGAGCCTGTGGAACAGCCTTCCTAGCCAGCTAAGGGCAGTCCAGAGCCTGTAGAACAGCCTTCCTAGCCAGCTAAGGGCAGTACAGAGCCTGTGGAACAGCCTTCCTAGCCAGCTAAGGGAACAGCCTTCCTAGCCAGCTAAGGGAACAGGCTTCCTAGCAGGCTAAGGGCAGTACAGAGCTTGTGGAACAGCCTTCCTAGCCAGCTAAGGGCAGTACAGAGCCTGGACTCTTTTAAGACAGGCCTTTGACTGTTGAACTGTGTTCATTCTTGTGATTTATTTTGTGTTTTTTTACTATGTTTTTAACTTATTATGTTTTTTTGTTTTTTTTAATCTGTAGCACTCTGAGATTATTTTGAATGAAAAGTGCAATACAAATAAAATGCATTATTATTATTTATAGTTAACACTTTAGTTAGCTAGCTAAACTAGCAAAGTAGCCTGTTGTGTACCCAGGCTTGAGACAGGGTTTTATATTGTAGTAATATTAATGTAACTTAATTTACATTAAATTTACAGAAGATTCCTTGTTTGTAGCCCCTCTAAGTTGTAATGAGATCTGCCCCAATTACTGCACCCTGACAATATTTTAGTTTAGAATAAGGTTGGTAATTTAATGTCAAACTAGATGTATTCCTCTATTTCAGAGACCCACATCATCAGCAGTAAGTGTAAGTCTAATGATGGATCCAATTTCAGGTGAATGCAGCAGCAACCTGCCAAGAAAGCGGCATGGACAGCATCATCCACTGCTCTGATGATGGACAGCATCATCCACTGCTCTGATCATGGACAGCATCATCCACTGCTCTGATCATGGACAGCATCATCCACTGCTCTGATCATGGACAGCATCATCCACTGCTCTGATGATGGACAGCATCATCCACTGCTCTGATGATGACTCCAACTCAAACCTGGTGTCACCCCAAAACCTGGACTCATGGAGAACTTTGTTGAGGGCGGCAGAAATCAGAAAACATCTCCCAATTTTGGACCACACCTACCACCGGACTCCATACACCTACAGCTTTCACTGCCTTGTGGGCTAAATAAATGTAACTGTTCATCTGCCTCCGCCTCAGTGTCCTGCATTCGGGTCCACTCCCGTACAGAACGTAGGCTAACACACATTTTAAATGACAGCAGTCCATACTTTAAGAGGGGATAAGGTATTAAACTACCAACAACAAGGTCCAACAAGGTCTATCACATCAAATAATAATCTAGGGATGTATAGTAATTAATTACTGTCTTTATCCAATCTGTGGTCCAAATGTTCTTTAAAGATATGCAAATTAACTCATATTTTAAGTAGATAATGCATCATTTGCATATTTAAACAGAACATTTCTGAAAACTTGTAATACAAAAAATTATTGTCTCAATGTAAGTAATCAACTGGGGAAGTTTCATTGTGATATCTATTAGGTAAAATGTTTTACCCATCAAAAAGTCCCCTGCCATATTCTGCTCCCCTTCGCGTGAGTCGCACGTAGCTCGGGCTGTGCTTGTGATAGAGACATGAGCCAGATGTCCTTTATGCGCCTGGGTCTCCTGAACAAGTAGAGACCAACCTCGAGTCGTTCAGAACTTCCTACGCTGAGGTATGGTAACTTTCCCGCACCTACCGCACAATACCTCCGGAAAACCACAAAAATTAGGCATTCACCGATAGGGTGTAGGTGCGGGAAAGTTACCATAGCTCATCGTAGGAATCATTGATCGACTCGGGGTTGGTCTCTACGTGTTTAGGAGACTCAGGCGCATAAAAAAGATGAAAGGGCTCATGTCTCTATCACAACCACAGCACAGCTACGCGCACCGCTGGACTGGCCATACAATCTTTCTGCCCGCTGGCAGATGGGCCGCGCTGGTTTTGGGCCGGTCGGGCCGCCTGCCCCCCCCCCCAAAAAAAAAAAACTAGCACGGCCCAAAATAACGCGGCATCAACTAGCGCTGAATCAAGCGGCGGCCCCCGTTTATACTAACACATGGGCTGGCCCAATCACATGCTTAGGCCCTGCTGTCCATCGGCCCCCTCCCCCACTCTGATCCCTCGGCCGGCAACCCAAGTGCAGTGTCATGTTCGTAGATAAGATAGTGAAAGGGGGTGCCCAGAAAATTAGGGAGAAAAAAAGTAAGAAGCTAGCAGAGGATGCCTCAAAATGTCAGAAACTGACAGATATGTTCTCTGCATCGACTGTGGGGGCTAGGCCTACTACAGCTGCGGCTGCCACAGCAAAATCTTTACCGCTAACTAACGTTAGCACTGATGTGCCGTTAGCAATTGAGGAGGAGACAGAGGACACAGCTAGAGAGGTAAGCAATGTTGTTACTTGGTTTTACAAAAGCAAAGTTATGTTAGTCGCTTGCATTGGCCAGATTAAGGGAGCAGCAGCAGAGAATGTCTTATGACTTATGCTAACCCGTACAGGCAGCATGATTGCATTGCGCTTCACCAGGACTTGGCTGGAATTCATGCACACACAGTGATCTCTCTCGTGGTGTAACGTTAGTGCTGCTTGGCTGTGGACTCTATAGCTAACGTTAGATGGGGGTGTTCTGCATATTTTGTTGCTAGCTAGCAAGTTGAGGTATCACTGTCACTGACATAAATGCAATACCAACAATGGGTGTTAATAATACTTTTTATTTGAAAATAAAAATATTTAAAAAAAAAATCTACACTAGCCTAGTTCAGAACTAATGAATGCTTTTCATTGCATGGAGAAATAAAACTCATGCAGTCTGCAACCCAATAATGTTGTCTTGCAACCTTCCATTTGAAATGACTGGGCTTCTGGTGTAACATAATGCAATCATGCAGCCTGTGTGTACATGTAAATGAGAACTTTGCTGATTTTGACAACCAGTTAGTTTACTTCTCTGTCCATGTCTTGTTGAACCAGGTTGAGCTGCTGCTGCCCTCCCCAGAAAAGCAGAGTGTCAGGGAAAGAGAGGAAAAGGAGAGAGAAACAGAGTGCCACGTTCAGGACTTCAATTACTTTGCCTGTCCTGAGCCTTCCATGCTAGATCACTTTTTAGATTACCACCCTCAGCAGAGAACCAAAAATACAGCGGCACAAAAGTATTTCACATGTGCAGATGGCACCAGTAGGAAGTGGCTCACATATTGCGAAGAACAGCATACATTGTTTTGTTTTGTCTGTATGGCATTTGGCAATAGCACTGACCCCAGAAAATGTATTACTGGAATGACAGGATGGAGACGTGCGCAACAGAATGTGGAGGAGCATGAAAAGAGTGCTACACACCGAAAGTGTGCTGAAGCCTATTTTCTAAGAAGTAGAAAAGGAGATATTCCAGAGCAAGTTTGCTGGCAGTCAGATGTCTGCTCATAGGCAGCAAGTAAGAAAGAAACGCCAGGTTTTGGAGTGTGTTGTGGATGTGGTGAAGGTGATAGGCAAGAGGGGCTTGAGCTACAGGCATGTGGAGAACGAGGCAGCATACAAGTGGGACGACAGTACCCTGGATCATGGCAACTTTTTGGAGCTCATCCTTATAATAGGAAAGTGCAATGTTAGCCTCAAAGAGCATCTTGAGGAGTGCATTAAAAAGAGCAAAGAATTGCATGCATCCAGTGGAACAAAAGGTAGAGGGTCCCTCACTTTTTTCCGTTTGTGTTGGTTGATCTGGAGTTCACAGGCAGCGTTTTGACTTGGTGAGTATACACTATATAGATATGCTGCAAATCTGTTTTTTGATTCCCAGAAGATTCTGATCTGAATCAGTTATGTAATCACTTATCATGTCTTCTCACTCCTTGTCTCTTTATCTCTGCCCCTCCCTCTACTCTGTTCCTCTCACTATCTTTTCGGATATGGCCATTAATTGTCCAGGTGGAGATTGAAAGGGCTGAGCCTTTCGGAACTGGGTGAGTATCCAATCTTTTCAGCTATAGCCATCTTTTACATGTGTTGCTGTACCATGTCTCACATTTCTCTTGTGTGTGTGTGTGTGTCTTTCTCTCTCTTCCCTATTGCATTGTCTGCAAATTTTTTACAGTGGTGTTATATTGAGTGATATTTGATATTGTTTGTATTAGAATGTTAATAAATAATTGTAATTATTCCTATGACTGCCGAGCTTTTTGTTATACAACTACTTAACCGGCTACTTAACCGGCTTCAAGGCTGGGCATTCCACTGAGACTGCGCTCCTTGCTGTCACGGAAGCCCTCCACTCTGCCCAAGCTTCCTCCCTCTCCTCTGTTCTCATTCTCCTTGACCTGTCTGCTGCCTTCGACACAGTCAATCACCAGATCCTTCTCTCCATCCTCTCAGACCTGGGCATCTCTGGCACCGCACACTCCTGGTTTTCTTCCTACCTGGCGGGCCGCTCCTACCAGGTGACCTGGAGAGAATCGCTATCTTCTCCACGAACCCTCTCCACTGGAGTTCCCCAGGGTTCCGTCCTAGGGCCCCTACTCTTCTCCCTCTACACCAAGTCTCTTGGCTCTGTAATCTCTTCACATGGGCTCTCCTACCACAGCTACGCAGACGACACTCAACTCTTCCTGTCCTTCCCCCCGTCTGATGTACACGTGGCAACCCGTATCTCAGCATGTCTCGCTGACATTTCAACTTGGATGGCTGACCACCATCTCAAGCTCAATCTTAACAAGACTGAGCTCCTCTTCATCCCCGGGAAAGCCTGCCCTCTCCAAGACTTCTCCATCACAGTGGAGAACTCTACTGTAACCCGCTCCCTGACAGCCAAGAACCTTGGAGTGATCCTGGATAACCGACTATCCTGTGCGGAGAACATTGCAGCAACGGCTCACTCCTGCAGATTCTTCCTCTACAACATCAGAAGGATACGACCATTCCTTACCAGAGAGGCAGCGCAACTCTTGACCCAGGCACTGGTCATCTCCCGCCTGGATTACTGCAATGTACTCCTGGCTGGGCTCCCCGCTTCAGCCATTAGACCTGATTTGATTTGATTTGATTTTATTAATTCATGCTTGCAGTGGAGCCAAGGCCCCACTGAAAAACTGCAGAACTTACATAGATATGACACACAATATTAGCAGCACAACAATTACACAACAATTTTAAAGTTTAAAAATATTTCAAGGCGGCAAAGCAAGGGCAGGTAGCAGTCATGGTAGCCATGCTGTATTATGTGTGAGTCTAGATATTGTCACTGTACAGTCTAACTGCAGTATGCAGGGTTGAGTTTTTCAGCCTGCTGGTTTTGGCCTTTGGTTCAGCCAGCTTGTGCTGGTTCCTCAGTGTCCTGGCAGTGCAGATGCCTCGTGTTGGAGGTAGCAGGTCATGCAGAGGGTGTTGCTCGTCATGCATGTTCCTGACCAGCTTCACTGCGGCCTCCTCCCTCCTTGTCTGGAGTGATGGTAGGGGTTGTGAGATCTCACCAGCTCTCCTTCTGATGATTCTGCAGGCACGTGTCTGGACTCGCTCTAGATCAGCCTGTTGTTTTTTAGAGCAGCCCACCAAGAGCACTGAGCTGTATTCCAGACACGGCCTGATGAGAGTGGTGTAGATGGTGATGAGGTCATCCGTAGGTAGACCGTGTCTTGCCATGACCGTGAGATAGTGCAGCCGCTTGGAGGCAGTTTTTATTGCCTTCTCAATGTGCACATCTCCAGTCAGCTTTTGATCCAGATGGTATCCCAGATACTTTGTTGTTTCCACAACAGGTACTTCCTGTCCCCCCAGCATCAGCGGGGGAGGTTGTGGTGGGTTCCGGGCAAAACATATGCGCAGCTCAACCGACTTTTTCCCATTGAGTGTCATTTTGTTCTTGGCTGCCCATTCGTCCAGCCTTTGTGCCTCCAGGGGCATTGATGGGTCTGACATGATGTTGGATATGGGAATTGCTCTCGACAGTGCAATGTCATCTGCATATCCCACATCAAGAGTGTCCTCAAACATAGCATCCCGGGTGGCCATATAGAGGAGGAAGACATATGGGGAGGCTACCCCACCTTGTGGCACCCCAGATGTGACTTCGATCCAGGCTCATCCAGAATGCTGCTGCCCGGCTGGTATTCAACCTCCCCAAATACTCGCATGTCACCCCTCTCCTTCGCACCCTGCACTGGCTCCCGATAGCAGCTCGCATCAGATTCAAGACCCTGGTGTTTGCATACCAGGCAGCTAAAGGGACAGCCCCTGCCTACCTGAAGGAAATGGTAACCCCCCAAACCCCTGCCCGCTCACTCCGCTCCTCCACCTCGGCTGGCCGACTGGCCCCACCTCCTCTACACAGCAGTCGGGCTGCCCGATCACGTCTCTTCACAACACTGGCTCCCCGCTGGTGGAATGAGCTCCCCACGGCTGTCAGAACGGCAGAGTCACTACCCATCTTCCGTCGTAGACTGAAGACCCATCTCTTCAGGTTACATCTTAACTGCTCCTCCTGAGACATCTTCTGACCCTCACCACTACGTCTCCTAAAGACACCCGCTTTCCCCTCTACTGTGTCCCTAAGAACTTCTATTGCCCCCCTTGTACTGTTTCTCAGTTTCTCCAGTAATATATAAAAAAATAAAAGAAAGTTTTAGTAGAAGGCGATAATAGGGAGAAGGTTTTTCCTTCTATCAGTGGCCCCGGGCCCGAGCTAGAGTACTCTTCCTGCAACGAATGGTGGACTGCTGATTCACATGCTTAGTATTCAAATGTATTGATTGTAAGTCGCTTTGGAATAAGGCGTCTGCCAAATGCCAAAAATGTAAATGTTAACAGTATTGAGTATGGGTATTGTTTGCTCAGCACAGCAGCCATGTCTCATCACCGTGGAGTACGTCAACAGTGAGTGAGTACACTGGTTCACACTTGCATTGGTATACTTGCTGTCCATGTCACTTACTCCGCTCTATAGGGGGTTTTACAAATGGTATATTCAACAGACTGCCAGCATGTTGATCGGCGGTGTCGGACCGATTGTGTTGGGCCGGTCTGAGCCACATGGCAGGGCCTAATTTTTGTCCCAGTCCAGCCCTGGCTACGCGCGAATCATACGAAGGGGAGCAAGATATGGCAGGGGACTTTTTCTGTCAAAACTCCGGTTTTGAAGAAAAGCACTCCATACCTTTAAGAGGTGATAACCACTAATAAGCTGCCAAACCAAAAGGTCTATCATATCAAAACATAATCTAGGGATGTATAGGAATAAAAAAATCACATCTAGAATTTGCCCAGAATTTGGTAATGAAAAATGGTTTGGCCCAAGGACTAATATACCATATACCGTGTCCATATAGAACTAGCATACATAGTATGCATGCTAGTCTCCAATGGCTAAAAGTTGAAGACAGGTTGGCGGCTGCACTTCTTTTGTCAACCTGTCTTTTGTTTGTCTTTTACAGTCTAAAACTCCAGCAGATCAGTATACCAAACTAAATAATAACTTGGCTTCACATACCTATGTCACTAGACGAGTAACAGAAGGAAGGTTTTCACTCCCTAAAGCTAATACCAATTTTCTCAGACGCACAGTGGGATACAGAGCCATGAAGTCATGGAACCTACTACCAACAGAAATTATAAACCTGACAAGTAAACGTATTGTAGCGAACGGGAACTGGTAGTGTAACTCGCCCCATGCGGGAGTCGAACCCCGATCTCCCGCATAACCGCCGGCCGCGCTAACCACAACACCAAGAAAATTATAATAATAAATAATAAAAATTATAAAAATTAAATTAATTAAATTAAATTAAAAATTAAATTAATTAAATTAAATTAAATTAAATTAAATTACCAAGAGAGTTAACTCCCTTGGAGGAGCTGTTAACGGGCCTCATACAGGATCGTTACACTATCCTCACCGTTCGGGAGAGCGTGCCCTCACGCTTCACTATGTCAAGTCCCTCACGTGGACACGGCTCTCCAATGGCCTTCCTTCCATCCCAACTTTCTGACACCAGTGTAGCGAACGGGAACTGGTAGTGTAACTCGCCCCATGCGGGGGTCGAACCCCGATCTCCCGCATAACCGCCGGCCGCGCTAACCACAACACCAAAAGAGTTAAGGGGTTCGACCTGGTGTTGGGGTTAGCGCGGCCGGCGGTTATGTGGGAGATCGTGGTTCGACTCCCTCATGGGGCGAGTTACACTACAAGTTCCCGTTCGCTACACTGGTGTCAGAAAGTTGGGATGGAAGGAAGGCCATCGGAGAGCCGTGTCCACGTGAGGGACTTGACATAGTGAAGCGTGAGGGCACGCTCTCCCGAACGGTGAGGATAGTGTAACGATCCTGTATGAGGCCCGTTAACAGCTCCACCAAGTGAGTTAACTCTCTTGGTGTTGTGGTTAGCGCGGCCGGCAGTTATGCGGGAGATCGGGGTTCGACTCCCGCATGGGGCGAGTTACACTACCAGTTCCCGTTCGCTACAGTATGTTCAAAAAGCAGATAAGGAAACACCTGGGTACAGCAAACTTGTGACACTAGATGGTGACGCACCGTAGATGGAATTGTGTAGTCCTCTCTAACATGGTTGTAATTTGTTCTATTTTTATGTAACTAGAGATTTAAGTGTTTTATATTATGCCAAATGTAAAATTGTATGATATATGATATATTTTAATGTTTGATATTTGTAATTTAAGTATGTTTTATATGTTAAATTTGATTTGTAATGTATGTTTTAGATGTGGACCCCACTAAAAGTAGCTAATGCCTATGGTTATAGCTAATGGGGATCCTTCCAATAAATAAACAAATAAACAATATACGTGTAGCCCAGCTACTAACGTGAGCTATGAGCATTTCAATAAATAAGTCCATTTAATAAATAAGCATCATTTCATGGTTATGTACACGGTTATTAACATTGTTATAAGTTTATAATGTGTACTTGTTTACAAACTCTAATGTGAGTTCGCTCATTGGTTATGTCATTCATTCATTTCTTTATTTCATTGGTCCATCGGGAAGAGCTAGCCAATGAAATGTATGCTGAGAGAGAGGGGGCGGGACTTTGTACTAACAGCGTTAGGTTGCACTAAGTAACGTGTCAGAATGTTTGAGGACCTCGTGAAGTAAGACTTGTTGTGTATGCTGTGTGTATTAACAATTCGGGAATCAACGAACAGTTATTCTTTTGGATGTTGGTGCACATTGAAGCTACCAGAGAATTGGAAGTCGAGAGACCCAGCAAAAGGAAAGCTCTTCGTTGGACAACGGAGACCGTTTCCAATCGCCTGGGGTAACTCGAGACCGTCCATTGAATCTTTGCGTCAGTGTACTTCAATCATTCTCCTGCGCTCGTGGGAGAGCGCTGGACCTCATCCCCCTCATCTCTGCCTCTTTTTACACCATCTTTCAAACCCCTCGTTTACCTACGAGTTCCCCACGAGGTTATGTGAGTACTGAACCACGCACAAGCTTTTGTTTGGACCTCGTGTGGACGAGTGAAGTGGCCATAACAGTTTCAAGGCCCCCCGCTCACAAGCACCGTCAGCTGCAACGATAACACTAGTTAATGGACTGAGTTACAGAGTGCGTGTGTGTGTGAGTGTGGGCCCACCTTTTACTTTACTGAATGATATATTGTACAATTGTGAATCCTTTGAGTTGACTTTGAGTTTATTGGAAACATTACATTTATTTCTTTGAAAGGAATTGGAATAGGCTTTGAGCCTATATTTTGTTTTATGGGATATTGTGATAGTCTGTTGACATTGCATTGTGAATATTGTCTATTGAATATGTCTAACATTATAATTGACTACCAACACTTTAATTTGAGCATTTAGTAAATAAATATATACCCTTTGGTATTTGATTTTAAAACCACTGTGTTGTGTCATAAACAGGTAATACCGCCACTTATTTAAAATAGAACTCAGGCCCCGCCCATATGGCAGGGGTTACATTGGAGGCTCCGCTGAGATCACGTGGTTTCCAAACAAACTAAATAGTCAACTCAGTAAAATACAAAAGTTTCAACTCAAGTTTAGAACAACAACCATAAGTAAAGTAAAACACTATGTTTGTAACCAAGTTAAAGAACTGGTGTAGAGGAGAGGCAGTAGATGAGAAGAACGCGCTTATGATTGTTGTCCCAGGCAACACAGAAATAGCAAAAATAGAAGATGTTCTACAGACTATAAAGTGCTTGGGACGTGTGCGCGTGAGAGGTAGGATAGTAAGTGAGACATCAGATGACCTCCTAGTGCTCTGTGAGTGCCGAGGAACAGTAACTGATCCAGCTGTTCCCCCGGAAATACCTCCAGCAGAGGGAGAAAAAGCATGGCCAATCTATATTGTGCCGGAAGTTCAAGTAGAAACTGAGGAGTTCACCACCAAGCTACATGCTCTGCTTCAAGCGGAGGGCAAGTCAATGGGAGATGTAAAGGCTCTATTCACCGACCCAGAGGCAGCCCCCTCCTCCGTAGAGTCCATCCTACGTGCAGTTGGTGACCTGCTAGACAAAACCGTGAAGCCCTCATCAGAAAGTGGAGGATACCGACGTCTGCGCACCTTCTCAGGTACTGTGCCTACCCCAGCCGGGGAAGAAACATTCGACCATTGGATGGAGCAGGCTTACCTGATGGTGGAGGAGAGTGACTGTGCATCCAAAGAGAAACGGAGAAGGATTATGGAAAGCTTAAAGGGGCAGGCATATGAAGTAGTGAAGGCTGTGCGCTCATCCGACACCGACATAACCCCCGAAAAGTGCTTGGAAGCTCTGGAAAGTGCATTTGGACTGGCGGAATCTGGAGATGATCTCTACTTCGCGTTCCGACTGCAGCGCCAACAATCTGGAGAAAAACTGTCTGATTTCTTTAGAAGACTGGAGCGCTCTCTCTCCAAAGTTGTACAACGAGGCGGCCTACCGGCCAGTAACATGGGTCGAGCTCGAGTGGAGCAATTGCTTAAAGGAGCAGTAGATGCTGACCTGATGTTGATCCAGCTGCGACTGAGAGAACGGAAGGATAACCCGCCCACGTTCCTTGACCTACTGCGGGAGATCCGCACAGAAGAGGAATATGAAGCCTCCAGAGCTAAACTAAATCCAGCTACGGTGCGCTCAGTCAACGCCCAACCACAAGCTGAAAACAAACTGTCAGAGATCCAAAGCCTAAGATCAGAGATTAAGGAAATGAAATCAATGTTCGCGACACTGGCTACAAACCCAAACCAAATCCCAGAAGGAAGGGGTGAGAAACCAGCCCAGGTCACAGAGACTAGACATGATCCTGAAGTTTTCGCTCTGAGGAAGCAAGTGCAACATCTGACACAGAAAATGAACTCAAAAAAGTTCCATGCAACGGCAACCCAATCAACGGTGATGGCCGTCGGCAGCACTCCTACGGTACCAAACACCCCAACCAGAGCATACGTTCCAAACACCCCAACCAGACCAGCAGCTGACTCAAAGGAGTACATATGCTATCGTTGTGGAGAGAATGGACATGTTGCAGGAAGGTGCCGAAACCCTGAGAATCAAAGCAAAGTAATCCAGAAGCTGATTGGTGCTCTCAAAACTGTCAGAGGTAACAACCCAGAGTCAGCCCATCCTGCTGATAAAGCTAATGTTAACGTTGACAGCAAGAAGAGTGCAGTAGGCAACGTTAAGACACCAGACCTGCCAGAAGGCTTAATAGGGCCCCCATCCATGGAGCCGTTAAAGGTCAATGGACACATGTGTGACGCACTGTTAGACAGTGGCTCACGTGTAAGCATAATTTTTGAGTCCTGGTATAAGCGTTACCTGTCAGATGTACCCATCAACCCTGTGAGCAGATTAGACATTTGGGGATTGAGTGACTCTAGTTATCCGTATCTAGGCTATGTAGTGGTAGATATGGAGTTTCCCAAGAAAGTAGCCGGAACTCCCACCACCATGTCCGTCCTAGCTTTAATTTGTCCAGATCCAGCAGGCCCTGACCAGACTCCTGTGATCCTTGGCACCAATGCCAAAGCCAGCCTTCCCAAACGTCTTGCTCAGCTATGTGAAAATAAAACCGGAGTGTTCATGGCTCGAACCCTGGGCATTCAGAGCCCCTGCCCAGAGTCCACAGACGTTGTTCAGGAAGGAAAGGAGGATGAAGTTGGATGTGTGAGGTGGCAGGGTCCCGGCTCGTTGGCACTAGCTGCTGGACGCAGCTGTCAGGCTACTTGTAAAGTGGAGACAAAGCAGCCACTGCCCGATGAGATCCTGATGGTGGAATCCTCCTCCATGAGCCCTCTCCCTGCAGGGGTGCTCCTACAGTCCATGGTGATTCCAAGTCATGCGGTTGATGTGAACCGGTTCACAGTGCTTATCCAGAATGAGTCCCTCAAGGATGCAACCATACCTGTCGGAACCATCCTAGGCCGCCTGTGCCGCACCGATGTAGTCACAGCGGTGTCAAAACAACCGTCAGCCTCAGAGGACTTTGACACAAGTCTGATCGATTTCGGAGACTCACCTGTTCCTGAAGAGTGGAAAGCACGACTCCGACAAAAGCTGTCTGAGAGAGGTGACGCATTCTCCCTACACGAACTGGATGTGGGACTGGCAAAAGGAGTGGAGCATCGCATCCGCATGTCAGACCAGAGACCCTTCCGTGAACGATCCAGGCGCATCGCACCTGCAGACATCGATGACGTGAGACAACATATCCAGAAGCTATTGGCTGGGGGCATCATCAAAGAATCCAGAAGCCCATATGCTTCACCAATAGTCGTTGTCAGAAAGAAAAATGGAGCGATCCGGATGTGTATCGACTACCGTACACTGAACAGCCGAACTGTCCCTGACCAGTACACCACGCCCCGGATCGACGAGGCTCTGGATTCTCTGTCTGGCAGCAAATGGTTCTCTGTCCTAGACTTGAGGAGTGGCTACTACCAATTAGCTATGAACGAAGAGGACAAGGAAAAAACTGCGTTCATCTGTCCTCTCGGATTCTATGAGTTTGAAAGAATGCCCCAAGGCATCACAGGAGCGCCTGCAACCTTCCAAAGGTTGATGGAGAAAGCAGTCGGAGACATGAACCTCCTCCAAGTACTGGTCTATCTCGACGACCTGATAGTTTTTGGCAAGTCATTGGAAGAACACGAGGAGAGACTACTGAAAGTCCTCGACCGACTCCGAGAAGTTGGCCTCAAGATCTCGATCGACAAATGCCACTTCTGTCAGACAAAGGTCAAATATGTCGGCCACATCGTCTCGGCTGATGGTATTGCTGCCGATCCGGGAAAGATCGAGGCTGTCACCGCCTGGCCTAGGCCCACCAACCTGAAGACATTGCAGTCGTTCCTGGGTTTCTGTGGATATTATCGTAGATTCATCCACAACTACTCACCCATTGTCCGTCCCCTTACGGAGTTAACGAAGGGGTACGCCCCCACCCAGCGTGGGAAAATACCTGGAAAGGGAAAAAGTGAGGTGTACCTGGATGAGCGAGAACCCTTCGGAGAGAGATGGGACCAGTCGTGCACTGAGGCCTTTGAGAAAATCAAACACTGCCTCACCAACGCCCCAGTCCTGGCGTTCGCAGACCCCAGCAAACCTTACACCCTGCATGTGGATGCTAGTCTGGCCGGCCTCGGCGCAGTGCTCTATCAGGACTACCCAGAAGGCCTGAGGCCAGTGGCATTCGCCAGCCGAAAGTTGAGCTCTTCAGAACGGAACTACCCCATCCACCAGCTAGAGTTCTTGTCACTGAAGTGGGCCCTCGTCGAAAAGTTCCACGACTATCTATATGGAGCCCGTTTCACGGTACGTACAGACAACAATCCTCTGACGTATGTCCTTACCACTGCAAAGCTCAACGCAACTGGACATCGTTGGCTGTCAGACTTGTCAGTGTACAACTTTGACATCATCTACAGACCTGGCCGGAATAACATCGATGCAGACCTACTGTCAAGGCTGGAGCCCAGAGAAGAGGATTCCGACTGGAAGAGTATACCCCAGTCTGGTGTCAAGTCCATCTGCCAGCAGGTCGGTGTCCTGGGATCCTCCCAAGCCTCACCAAGGTTTGCGGAACAACTTGGAGCGTCCCCTGAGTGTGTGCCCGACGTATACGCTTTCCCCACAAGCGTGCACATGAACACTCTTGGACAGCTGTCCAGACAAGAGCTCATCGTGGCTCAGGGCCAAGATCCTGTGATTGGAGCGACGATTCATGCAGTGAAGCATGGTGATTGGCTTAAGGATGTAGTGCCTTCTCCTGACATCCAGTCCATGAAGAAGGAAATGGGAAAGTTCGTCATGAAGGATGGGCTGCTGTAACGCTTGAGCCAAAGCCATTCAGGAGAGAACATCCAGCAGCTTGTGCTACCAGCTGAGTTCAGGCCAGTGGTTTTGAAGTCCATGCATGATGACTTAGGTCATTTGGGAGCAGAAAGGACGACTGACATGATAAGAAGCCGTTTCTACTGGCCAAAGATGGCTGCCAACGTCGAGCAGTATGTGAAGAACTGCGGAGAGTGCATTCTAAGGAAAAGGCCAAGCCACAAAGCTGCCCCGTTGCACCAAATAGTCAGTGCTGGGCCACTGGACCTTGTCTGTATCAATTTCCTGTCCATGGAGCCGGATTCAAAGGGAATCAGCAATGTGTTAGTCATAACGGACCACTTTACGAGATATGCACAGGCCTTCCCGACCAAAAACCAAAAGGCCCTCACAGTCGCCAAGATATTAGTGGAGAAGTATTTTGTGCATTATGGACTACCAACTCGAATCCATTCCGACCAAGGACGAGACTTCGAGTCTAAACTGATCAAAGAACTGCTGAGGATAATGGGCATAAGGAAATCCCGAACGACCCCCTACCACCCACAGGGTGATCCCCAGCCGGAAAGATTCAACCGGACATTGCTGTCCATGCAGGGCACGCTAAGCCAAGAAAATAAACGACACTGGAGCCAACATGTCGTACATCTCGTACATGCGTACAATAGCACCAAATGTGACTCCACAGGATACTCTCCCTACTTTCTAATGTTCGGGAGAGAAGCCAAACTCCCCGTGGATGTATGCTTCGGGACACAGCCCGATTATGGAGAACGTCAACACTCGTCATATGTCACAAAGCTCAAGCAAGATCTTCAGAAGGCCTACCAGATGGCTACGGAGGCCTCCAACAAAACACATCTTCGCAACAAGAAGGCATACGACAAGAGAGTCAGGTTTCAGAATATAGAGCCTGGCGACAGAGTGCTTATCAAAAATCTAGGCCTCAAAGGGAAACACAAGCTGGAGAATCGATGGTGTGAGACTCCATATATCGTCACAGAGAAGATGCCAAACCTGCCTGTCTACAAGGTGAAACTTGAGAGTGGGAACGGAAGGGTCAAAACCCTACATCGAGATCATCTCCTGCCCATAGGAGAGCTGGTGCGGATGCCAGTAGCAGTAAATGATGACCCCGTGCCCTCAAGGCCTAGAACTCGAACAGAGACTCAGAACAAGAAAAAGAGAGTGACTACGGACAAGGAAAAGAGAGTGACAACCGACCACAAAGTACAACACGAATGTGAATCCTCTGACTCTTCCGATCTGGAGTGCAGCTGGCCAAACGGGCCATCCTATCGAACATACCTAGAGAAGGTCCTGGAGAGAAGAGAAAGGTCCACTCTAAGTCCAAGACAGAGTGAAGCACATATGGAAGCAAGTGACAATCATGCAGATTCAGCAAGCAACAGTCAGTCAGAGTCAGAAAGTGACAGTCGTTCAGAGCCAGATCACTGCACCCAAGAAGACCGGAACCCAGAGACTGCACCAGAAACTGACTCAGAAGCGGAACCAGTTTCCAGTGAGGAAGATGATAGAAGAATGTCCACTAGATCACAGGCAAAACGTTCCCCTAAACAAGCTAGGCCAAAAAGATTAGTAAATCCAATAATGAGACTTACCTATGATGAGCCTGGTAGAGCAAGGGACAAACCTCTTACCATTTTCCACCGAGGTGTGGTTATTAAGATTAGAAAGACCTAGAGTAGGCAAAGTCAGCTCACGCTACACCCTTTTATGTTTTTGAATTAAAGTTTGTTTATTGAGTCTGCTGAGGACATCAGACATTTAGAAGGGGGAGAGTGTAGCCCAGCTACTAACGTGAGCTATGAGCATTTCAATAAATAAGTCCATTTAATAAATAAGCATCATTTCATGGTTATGTACACGGTTATTAACATTGTTATAAGTTTATAATGTGTACTTGTTTACAAACTCTAATGTGAGTTCGCTCATTGGTTATATGTCATTCATTCATTTCTTTATTTCATTGGTCCATCGGGAAGAGCTAGCCAATGAAATGTATGCTGAGAGAGAGGGGGCGGGACTTTGTACTAACAGCGTTAGGTTGCACTAAGTAACATGTCAGAATGTTTGAGGACCTCGTGAAGTAAGACTTGTTGTGTATGCTGTGTGTATTAACAATTCGGGAATCAACGAACAGTTATTCTTTTGGATGTTGGTGCACATTGAAGCTACCAGAGAATTGGAAGTCGAGAGACCCAGCAAAAGGAAAGCTCTTCGTTGGACAACGGAGACCGTTTCCAATCGCCTGGGGTAACTCGAGACCGTCCATTGAATCTTCGCGTCAGTGTACTTCAATCATTCTCCTGCGCTCGTGGGAGAGCACTGGACCTCATCCCCCTCATCTCTGCCTCTTTTTACACCATCTTTCAAACCCCTCGTTTACCTACGAGTTCCCCACGAGGTTATGTGAGTACTGAACCACGCACAAGCTTTTGTTTGGACCTCGTGTGGACGAGTGAAGTGGCCATAACAGTTTCAAGGCCCCCCGCTCACAAGCACCGTCAGCTGCAACGATAACACTAGTTAATGGACTGAGTTACAGAGTGCGTGTGTGTGTGAGTGTGGGCCCACCTTTTACTTTACTGAATGATATATTGTACAATTGTGAATCCTTTGAGTTGACTTTGAGTTTATTGGAAACATTACATTTATTTCTTTGAAAGGAATTGGAATAGGCTTTGAGCCTATATTTTGTTTTATGGGATATTGTGATATTGTCTGTTGACATTGCATTGTGAATATTGTCTATTGAATATGTCTAACATTATAATTGACTACCAACACTTTAATTTGAGCATTTAGTAAATAAATATATACCCTTTGGTATTTGATTTTAAAGCCACTGTGTTGTGTCATAAACAGGTAATACCGCCACTTATTTAAAATAGAACTCAGGCCCCGCCCATATGGCAGGGGTTACATACGGTAGTGTGGTAGTGATGGGAGGGGGAGTGTCAAAAGGGCTGTCTGATGACTGAGTGGTCAGAGTGGCCAATCACTGGCCAGCAGAGGGCGGGCTCTAAAACCCTAGCACGAGAGGAGAATAGAGAAGACCAGTTTGCAGGTTTAGTAGAAGAAAGTTACGAGACATATTGGTTTAAGGGTCTAATACCAAAGTTTAGCTTTATTCTCATTTCCTGACAGTGTGAGCTGTGCATCCATGAGAACTGTGAGTTCTCCCTTGTGTTTCCTCAGCATTAGAAGTGTAATTCTATATGTGTCATTATATAATATGCTACATACAGAGTTAAGATAATTAAGGCTTGATGTATATTAGATGTGGAATGTATGATGTCGGTTGGGGAGATTGTGTGTTCTGTTAGTACACTGGCACATGTGCACTACTGCCCATACATTGTACACATGAAGGTGTATGGGTTAACCTTGTAGACAGTATGTACCTAGTAGAAAGTGTATATGTTATGAATGATATTATGTATATGTGTATATTTGATATGTTCAGTACTATCTGTATTCTGCATTCTTGTTATTGTTGTACTCTGTTTATGTTTACAGAAGCACAAATTCACGAGTTCATTAACACTAGAACAGCCATGAGTGTGTAAAGATTTTTTTTATATCTTTGCACTCGATCAAATTTCAGGATCCTCCTTTAAGGACTTTTCCTAGATATGTGCGTTCTACCACCCAGTATCCATACATTTTCAAAATCACATCAGGATAAGCTAATATAAAGCAATTTTTCTGTGTAGGAAGCAGGCCAATTTACAAGCGGACAACTAGTGGTCGTATAGCAGCTTGAGCATTGTAAAGAGGCTCTTTTAGTAGTCAAAAAAGGCACGTCTGTTCTAGTGTTAAAGAACCTTAAATGGTAACCAGGCCTGGTTATTGGACCCATCCCCTAAGACCATCATAGTTT
The DNA here is from genome assembly GCF_963989245.1 of Nansenia antarctica. Lineage (NCBI taxonomy): Eukaryota > Metazoa > Chordata > Actinopteri > Argentiniformes > Microstomatidae > Nansenia > Nansenia antarctica. The sequence goes on along the minus strand of NC_137689.1, from coordinate 30,446,269 downwards.
TAACTGGACTATCCACAGCCATTTGAACTGTCCATCAGACAAGTTTATATAGATTCTTTAGGTAGAGAGAGAGAGAGAGATAAGGAGGGGGAGAGCGAGAGTGAGGATGACACACAGCCTTCTCTCTCCTGTAGGGCTAGCCCAGCTGTCACACCTCCGCTCTGCGCTCCTCCTTGGTGACAGGATAAGCAGAGTTCCATTGGACCCATCGCTCCCGTTCCCCATCCTGCCAGGCTCCTGCCCGTCCTCCTCATCCATCTCCATTATGGCCTGATGGGAGTGGGCGACGGACAGCCCTGAAGGAACGAGGGGGCAGACCCTCCACCCATGATCCACGGCACAGCTGTGATTCCCACTTTACAATTCCACTTCCTCCATCTCTGAATATTACTTTATAATATTAGGCACCTCTCTGTAAAAGCCCCTTTCATTTCAAGGTCGTCCCCTCCCATGATCCTCCAGTTCGTAGCCCATGCTGGTGTACAACACGCAAGATAGGTAAGATGTACATCTCCTGTTATACTGGATATCTGAGAGGAAATTACATGCATTGCTATGATTTGCTATAGAACAGTGAGAAGTTGGGTTCTCTCACTCAAATTGTCAACGCTCTACAGAGCAGATTTGATGCTGCTTCTTTTTGTAGCCAATCAAAGTACTGTTGCTCAGTGAATACCACTTAAAACACTTTTAAGGCACTGGGAGTGGTGAAATGGTAGTGTTCTGGAATTCTTTGGCGGTTGGTGAGTTAATGGTTTCACTAGGCCCCCTAGCTCTTCAGCTTTTATTTCAACTGATTTGAACGAACGACTCAAGCTTGACAAAACACACTGGGCTTGTTTCACTAGCGGGCTGACATGGCGAAGAGGGAACCTGAATGCTGACACGGGTCCCCCGCCCCCCCAAGCAGGACATGGAGAGGAAAACACAAAGGACTGAAGGGCGGCGATGAATCGCTATCTCGTTCCAGGAACGTTTAATATGACTGGGATGGTCGCTTGAAGCTATTGGGCCCTATTATGCACTTCTTAACTTGCCGTCTTAAGTCTTAATTAAGACGCACCGCCAGGTTAAGACCTACCGCCACCCTTATTATGCGCTTCATACGCGCTACTGCTATTATGCAGGTGTCGATAGGCGCCCACACATAAGACGTAATACTCCCCTGCATATATTACTCATTGTGGGAGTGTTCATATGTTAATGAAGTGCACTAGGCGCCCCTGCTATTATGCGATCTGACTTTGCTCCTAGCGCTAAGAAGTGGTTTGAAAAGTTCTTAAGTTTAGACTTCATGCACGTTTTGAAACACGAGCGCGCCTCCGCGGTTTGCGCATGCATGTGGGCACACATGAACACGCACGTGGCTCCACAGCAAGACGTCAATTACGGTCACAGTATAAATGCTTTATTTCAGAAGGGAGAGGCCAACGCTGTACAGTATGTTGCCTCCGCATACTGTGCACATATGAGCATGCCGTGCGTAATATAATGACATCAACATCTGTCATTCCTGCAGTCTTCCAGCGACCCCTCTGTAATACTTCTCAACTCACAAGCGGAGGTATTGCCGTGTTTATTCAGAAAATAATCATGCACGAGCTTGTTACTTTCTTCTGCAGAGAAGCGCGCTGACCTCCTTCTTAGGACTTCCATAATAGCATAGCGCTAATGACTCAACGCAGCCGGTTCTTAAAGGGAATGGCACCTGGCACGCTGATTGGGTTGATTGAGAAGACGCCCAAAACACACCCATGACTAATTTCTTTGCTTAGCGCCGGGTTTTAGGCGCCCACTACCGCACGCATAATAGCAAAGTGGCCTTGACCACGCCTCCACGTCTTAACTTTAGATCTACCGCCTCGTCTTATTGCTTAAGACTTATGAAGTGCATAATAGGGCCCATTGTGTCTGTACACGTGTGTGTGTGTGTGTGTGTGTGTGTGTGTGTGTGTGATAGAGAGAGTGCAGGTTTGTGTGGGAATGTGTAGTCTTCTCTGTAGACAGTGGTTGGAACATTAAGCGGTTGCAGGGTTGCTGCTCTGTCAGCTGGAGAGGGCCTCGCTTCTCTGTACCAAGAATAAATGAGCCAAAAGAGGAATCCATCTATTTAAATAGAGACTCATGCCTAAGCCTGTTCACTTCAATGACCTCTTAATAGCATCTCTTAGTACCATCTCTTCTCTTTTTCACACACACACGCACACACGCACGCGTACGCATGCACGTACACACACACACACACACACACACACACACACACACACTCTCTCTCTCTCTCTGTGCACGAAGATGAAGATGAAGAAGATTCAAGATTCACATGAGAAGACGCGCTCTTCTACACCCCCCCTCCCCTATCCCTCATGGACACCTGTTGTTGAGTTTTGGACTGGGCCTGATCGAGGTCGTCTCCATAGCAACCTGCTGTGTTATCGTGATGACACTCTGCGGAATGAGCCACCGAAATTGTGGAACAACCAGGAGGAAACCTTCAGCATACACACACACAAACACAGACTTCCTTCAAGGACTCACACATACGTAAACATGCACGCACCCCACCCCATCCCCTCGCCTTCTCCCCTTCGCCCCCCCCACCGTGGCAGCACAGTGCGCCGCGATTAGAATAGCAGATGTTAAGAACAACACACAGGTGTTTTCTTTCCTACAGAGGGTGATGTAACCCCTCCCCCCCCCCCCTCCCCTCCTGTTGTGTCTCATGTTAAATTTCCCTTTTCCTTTTTTCCCTTCATTCTATGGTTGTATATGTTTTTATCCTGTTGTAAAACGCTTTGAGTTGCATTTCATGTACGAAAGGCATTATATAAATACAGTTTTACTTACTTACTTACTTACTTACTATAGCGTAAAACCGAGCGTCAATGCTTTTCTATGACACTATTGATGACGTATCAGGGTCTTGAAGGGTTGTCCCATTTCAAAAGGAAAGATTTCAACCACTACGCCTTGTGGCTCTGTTCAGAGGCCTTGGCTCTGGGGAATCGGGATCGGGCCGCACTCATGCACAAACACAGACGAACACAGACACACGAACGCACACATAGAGCAGTGCACATGTAACATAATGGTCATTGGTCAGCACATAACAACTGAATCATTGGAGGAACCAAGGGTCAGAGCGCAAAAAAAAAAACAGCAAACTTTTTCTGGTCATTTGCGTGACTTGAGAATTTACATTTCACCAGACTGAGTCACATTTGTTGAAATTTCGAACATTACGCACCAATACAAGGGCAATACAGATTTATGTCACGGCTTGGTGAAAGGGTCTGCATGTCTGGAATTGTGAAACCTTGCAATCGAGCCAAACAAGTCTTGTCTGTTTTTGGCATAGGACAAACATTTAAACGATGAAGAACCCACACAATATCATAACCAACAGTTTTACATTCACTAAATACCTACAGTTTGTTAGCAAACTTGGGTGGGGGTTAGCATTCGTATTTGTCTGGTAGGCGGTTCCCTTTCGATACTCCCAACCCACATCCTCATAAATAGCCATGTACGCGTGTGTTTGCTGACAAGATGGTGTTACGTCTGTAGTTTTACGACAGTTTGGACTTTACTACAGTGCCGTATTACGTTATGTGTTACACACGTTGTTGAATAAATTGAGTACCAGCTCCGACTAGAAGCTCTGAGTTCAGGCTCCGTTATTGAACATAACATTGGCGACGAGGATGGCTGATTGTTCTCTACCTCCACCCTCTCCTTTCCTAGCAGTCCCGGCAGAACCACCGATTCCGTGGAACCGCTGGATTTCCTCGTTCGAGACATATATCCTAGCCGCCGGCTTGGAGGACATCTCTGACAAAAGGAAATGTGCGCTGCTGGGTCACTGCCTAGGAGCAGAGGGTCAGAGCGTGTATGGAACTCTCGGCACCGCGGCGAGATACACAGACGCTGTGGAACTACTGAAGCAACACTTCGCCCCTCCACAAAGCGCTCTTCTCCGCCGCGTCATATTCAAACGCAGACACCAACGTACAGGTGAGACAGTGACACAGTATGTGGCTGATCTGCGGGGTTTGGCGAGCTTATGCAAGTTCGGGACATTACAGAACGAAATGATAAGAGACCAACTCATCTTACACACGAACTGTGACAGGATTAGGGAAAAACTGTTACTGGAAAATGATGACCTTACATTATCAGCAGCTTTGAACATAGCGGTCCAGGTTCAAACAGCCTTGGAATGTGCAGTTAGTTTTTCAGCCTCTCCCAGCTCACCGGCAGCGGGCGCGCACAGCCTACAGGTGCCCCTCCTCCACGTGAGTACAGCCAGCGGCGGGGAGAGCGTTTTACTGGCCTCTCGGTCACGCGACCAGCCACACCAGCCGTGTGGGAATTGCGGCTCTTCTGCACACAATTCAAGAGCTCAGACATGCCCAGCCCGTGGTAAAACCTGCTCCAACTGCGGGAGACTAAACCACTTTCACAAGGTCTGCAGGTCTGCCCCAGCTAGAGCTTCCCAGTCACCTACCACAGTCATCCAGCTCAGGACGAGCGCCATTCAAAACATGCTCGTTGATGGTTGGTGATGTCACTCTGCCGCTCCTCCTAGACACTGGAGCCACAGTGTCCCTTGTGAACTTGACGACCTATACACAGTTCTTCTCCCATGTGCCCTTGGGGTTGCCCTCCACCACCCTGCGTGGCTATGCCAACTCTGAGATTGACATTGTGGGCTCTTTTCAGCTGCCTGTGAAGTACGGGGAGAGGACACTGCCGGCTTTCAGGTTCAATGTTGCACGCCACGGGACCAACCTGTTAGGCCTCGACCTGTTCAACGCCCTCGGTTTCACCCTGCTAGACACAGCTGGCTCAGAGATTCACACCGTTTCCATCCCCTGGCAGCAACAGTGGCCTGCGCTGTTCAGCGGTGTAGGCTGCCTCGACACTTTTGCCCACCAGCCTCTGTTAGATCCTACAGTGATGCCTGTTATACAGCCCCTCCGCCGCTACCCCCTGGCTCTCCGCGATGACATCTCCTCTCAACTACAGAGCATGCTCGATAGCGACATCATTGAGCAGGTGAATGCATCGCCTTGGATCTCCAACCTGGTGGTGGCGAAGAAGAAGTCTGGGGGGCTGCGCATCTGCGTGGATCTGAGAGCGGTAAACAAGGCCATCATCCCTGACAAATACCCCCTGCCAACGATAGAGGAGCTCACCGCCCAGTTCTACGGGTCCAGCGTGTTCTCTAAACTGGACCTCCGTCAGGGTTACCTCCAAGTGCCACTACACCCCGAGAGCCGCAACCTCACAGCGTTCATCACTCACAGAGGGGTTTTCCGCTACAAACGCATGGCTTTCGGTTTAAGCTCCGCCCCCAGCTGCTTCCAAAAGATCATGGCCTCCATCTTCGCTGGGATCCCAGGTGTGGCCATCTATCTTGATGACATCGTGGTTCACGGGGCCACCGTCGAGAGCCACGACGAGCGTCTCCACAGTGTGTTCAGTGCATTGGCCAAGCATCACCTCACACTCAATGGTGAGAAGTGTGTATTCGCCGCCCCAGCCATTGACTTTGTGGGGTTCCGCCTCTCAGCTGATGGCATGTACCCGGCTGCACTCGAACACCGAGGCCATCCATCATGTCCCGGAGCCCGCCACAGCCGCTCAGGTGGCCTCCTTTCTAGGCATGACGGCATACTACCTCTGTTTCCTGCCACAGTACTCGGCCACAACCACACCACTGCGGAAGCTGTTGAAGCATGACGAGCCCTGGCTCTGGACGTCTGCCTGCTCAGACGCCGTACGCCTCCTGAAGGCCCAACTCACCTCGCCACCGGTCCTGGCGCATTTCGACCTGGCCAGCACCACTCTTGTCACGTGCGACGCCTCTGCCACAGCCATTGGCGCGGTGATGTCCCAGCTGCAAGGGGGGGTGGAGAGACCGATCGCCTTCGCCTCCCGTGCTCTCAGCCCCACGGAACAGAAGTACTCGGTGGGGGAGCGGGAGGCCCTAGCATGCCTCTGGGCATGTGAGCGCTGGCACATGTACCTCTATGGACGTCTATTCACACTGAGGACAGACCACCAGGCCCTCATCACCCTCCTGGCCACGTCTGGCACCGGTCACAAGCCACTCCGCCTCCACCGCTGGGCCGACCGCCTGCAGCAGTACAACTATCGGCTACAGTTCACGCCAGGACGAGACAACGTGGTAGCCGACTTGCTATCACGCTCAATCCCCAGCCCACCCACAGCCCCAACCTTGACCCCCGGACTGGACCAGGCTGAGCATGACCTCGTCCAGCTCCTCCACACACCCCTTCAGGAGACGGTGTCGCTGAAAGAGCTCCGGGATGCCTCAGCCGATGACCCCACCCTCTCTACACTCTCAACCTACATCACGCAGGGGTGGCCGGCAAGAGTACCTGACGAGCTACTCACTTACTCCAGGATCAGGGAGGAGTTGTCGGTTTGGAATGACACCTGTGTCGCTCGCGGGTTCTGCACTGTGGTCCCAGGTGTCCTTCGGGCGCGTATCCTTGCTATGGCGCACGAGGGTCACCTGGGCATAGTCAGGCTCAAACAGCGCTGTCGTGATGTTGTGTGGTGGCCAGGCATCGACAGGGAACTCGAAACCCTGGTCAAGGATTGCACTGCCTGTCTCCTTAGTGGTAAGACCAGGGCTCCAGCTCCACCCCCGCCCATGCAGCCGTTGGACTGGCCATCTCAGCCCTGGGAGCACCTGCAACTGGATATCTGCGGCGAGCTGCATGGGGTACCACATCACCAGTGTTTTCTCGTCGTGACCTACGACCTCCACTCTAAGTGGCCAGAGGTGACACCTGTGGGCTCGGTCACAGCAAAGGTGCTGATCGACATTCTCGACGCTCTGTTTGCACGTTGGGGCCTGCCCAAGAGGATCACGACTGACAACGGTCCTCAAATGATTTCCCATGAACTGTCCTCCTATCTAGTGGGTAAAGGGATCCACCACATCCGCACAGCGTTCTACCACCCTGCTGCGAACGGGGGGGTGGAACGGCTGAACCAAACACTGAAAAATGGCATCAGGGCCCACCTGGCACAAGGGTGCACGCTCACCACCAGTCTCCTCCAGACGCTGTTGCATTATCGGGCCACACGACACGCCACTACAGGAGTCTCCCCAGCCTCCCTCATGCTGGGGCGGGAGCTCCAGCTGCCTCTCGATAGGCTCCGCCCTACACTAGCTCAGCCCCCGGTCCATCCAGTTCAAGCCACAGTCACCAAACACCAGCGCTTGATGAAGGATCGTTTCGACAGGGCCAGACGTGCTAGGCCACCTGTCATTGCTGTGTCGGACTGGGTCAGGATCCGACGACCTCATTGGGACAACAAACTCCAGTCGTTTTGGTCTGACCCTGTCCAGGTCAGCAAACAGCTTGGCCCGGCCTCGTTTAGGCTCGCCGACGGCACTCGCTGGCATGCTACCCGCCTGCGTAAGGTGCAGCCTCCCCCTGGCCCAGCGCTGAGTGTAGCCTCTTCCACAGTCTTGCCAGCCGCACGGTTGGATGAAGCAGCAACCCCGGCCTACTAGGCTCAGCCCCAAGGCGTGGAGCCGCCACCAGTGGCTGTGGCTGCACCAGAGCCACGTCTGGTTCGAGCACGCAACAGGCCCGATCACTTGCGTGACTACGTGACTGAGTATCACACCTAGGTTGTGTGAGGGGGGGGGAAATGTTACGTCTGTAGTTTTACGACAGTTTGGACTTTACTACAGTGCCGTATTACGTTATGTGTTACACACGTTGTTGAATAAATGGAGTACCAGCTCCGACTAGAAGCTCTGAGTTCAGGCTCCGTTATTGAACATAACAGATGGAAGCTGCCATCAAGGACTTAGTTTGTGTTAGTTTGTTAACTAGTGTACTGAGTTACATGCTAATCTGTGTCAGTGTTTACTAGGCTAGCCACATAACACAGGTGTTAGCTTGTTAGAGAGCTAGCTTTGTTAGAAGCTTCAATGTTAGTTTGTTTTTTGTTAGCTGAATTGGCGTGGTTTTGTTTGTTGTGTACAAACATACACAAGTTATTTTGTGTGTGTGTATGTGTCTACTACGCTAGCCAAACAAGTGTTAGCTAGCTAACTTTGTTAGTCTGAAATGAATCGATAATACTGTACTAACTTTGTTAGAGATATTATAGAAAAGGTAAATGAACAGTAATGTTGTGTGGAATCAAAAATATTTATTCATTCACAAACCGCACATCACTCATATTTGTAGATTTGCTGTAGAATAATAATGTGCATTGAAATGATTTCACTAGCCTATTTCTTTCTGTGCGGTATGTAGGATGACTTCAACAAGTACAGTACACTATGTTCATGACAGTCTATGGAAAGCATGCAAGCCTACACTATAGAAGTGTCCACACCTCTGACCTGAAAATTGTCTTACAGAATGACAATGAGGTGAGAGGTTCTGAGAGACCTTCATGTAACTCACCAGCACTTCAGGTATTTGTCATTGTCATTGTATTAGCAATTATATTTTATGAACATAGTAGTATTTTGTAAAAATGCTGTGTTGATAACAGTGGGCAATCATTTAAAATGTACTGTCTTCTATTTTTATTACAGCTTTGATGCCCAGATGGGATGGGAAGGAACTACACAAGTCCCACTAGATGCTTTATGGACTATAATGATAAATGCATACACACGGATATAACATGGGAGCGGCTGTCGCACAGGAGGTAGAGCCGCCGTCTAATGATTGCAAGGTTGGCAGATCAGCGGTTCGAGCCCCGGCTGGCCACATGTCGAAGTGTCCTTGGGCAAGACACTGAACCCCAAATTGCTCCCAGTGAGTGCGCCTTGCATGGTAGCTTGCTGCCATTGGTGTATGAATGGGTGATTGAGAGGCCGTTGTAAAGCACTTTGGATAAAGGCGGTATATAAGTCAGTCCATTTAACATTATTATTGTTTCCTTTTGCCATTTTTCCATTGCCATTTTGTTTTCTCTTGCTGCTGAAATGTCGACTGAAACTGAAGCCATAAGAATGTTACTCTCTTGTACTTGCATAATGGAATGTAATACACTTGTGGCACAAATGGCAATAAAAAAAATCATGAATCTTGAATTATTATTATTATTTAGCAATTTAAACATGTCAGCCCTGCAAACGTTGCCCTACTTGGGGACCTTTTCATCAGACCCTGTCACATTTGATTGACTGAGCGATGGATAGAAACACAAAATGACAACTCTTTACGGAGGACCCAAAACACAAAATGAAACACAGTCCTCCATTATGAAACGGAGGAGAGAAAAAAAGTCTGAAGCCTGACATTAATCCACTCAAGTTACCCTATTCCAAAAAACAGTGGTAGAATGTGCAGACCAGAGTCTGCAAACCAGTCTGCATGCCCAAGGTGTCGTTAAGAGAGAGCTCCTTTTTCAAATGAAGAACACTGAAGGACGGCCAGTCAGGCGGATAATGGTGCCACAAAGAGGGCTGTTGCAGACACTGGAGTATCCGTCTGTTCTCTCTTTCTCTTCCTCACTCCATCTCTCTCGCTTCCCCCTCTCATTCCCGTCTTTCATTAAAAACTTTGCTTGCTCTTCGCAGTTTTAAGAGCTGGGTACAGTGCCTCACCGACCCCACCATTAAAGTGCCACTCTGATGTTCACTGTGGGCACTAGTGATGCACGCAGGAGCGGAGTGATGGCGGGTAATGAGGCAGCTGTCAGCTGACCTGCAGACGCTGGGGCTAATGAAGTGTGTGGTGAGATAGTCTGACTGCAGGGCCTCTGTGTCTGATCATAGGTTGAAGGAGCAGAGACTCCCTGCTTCATTTCTCCTACCTGGTAGGAGTGGGTATGACTATGCATGCAACAGGCCTCTTAAAACAAACATCGACATGACCGTAATATTTACCTCATACCTCAGTACCTGATAGATTACCCGCACTTACCTCAACAGTGACACAGTATTAGCCTCAGACCATTCAACCTGTTTAGTTAGGATTGTGGTGGTAGAATAAATTATCTCTACTCTTTTATAATGGTAACCCTTTAGATTAAATAGATATATTAAATCCTTGTTTCTGTGTAATAGCAGTATGCTACAACCAAATCATGATGAGGTGGAAACTTCACAGGATGTTTCACGCTACTATACTCTTGGATTCATAGAATATAATCTGAAGTCGCTTCCAAATCAAACTTAATTCAAGATTGAATCGAATCATAATTAGTGATAGCATGTTCGATTGTCTGCTGTAATACAGTAGGATAAGGTGTTGTTGATCTCAGAGATCGCTCGGCCAATACAAGACTGAGGCCTTGTCCACACAGCGACGAAATTGGGTGTATCTGCCAATGTTTTTGATCGTATGGACGTTTCGTTCCACCATGTTCTGGGAGGCTGAAAACGCTTTTTTTTTTAACTGGGTCCCAGAGTGAACAAATATGAAGACCCCACCCTTGCATATCCGTCTTTACAAGCCATACGCATCTTTCTTGAACCAATGACGCCATCTGCCCCACCTCTCCCATAACCCGCATGCGCTAACCCAGCCAACAACAACAACAACAATGGCGCCTTACAGGGTTCTTCTGCATGTGATTGTTGAAGTTTTGCGCATGCTCCGTTCTTCTTCTCTGTTTATTGTGTAATTTGTGGCAGCGTTACAGCATTTTCAGTGGTTTCGTTTGGACGCACATATTTCTTGAGACGACTTTGTGTTTACGTAAAACTTTTTTTAAAAGAAAATGATTGGTTCTGTCTCCGTGTGGATGTGGCCTGATAAACAACCAGTTGGGACCACAAATATGAAACACCCCAAATCTGAGAGCACTTCGCCCCTCTGATGTAACTCAGAGGGAAATCAATAAGCAGCAGCCATGCTAGTCATTGCTGTTGACAGTTCAGATAAATCGGTACACATGATGACATTATCCCATTGCACGGTGTTCCCGTGGCATAGTGGATCACGTGTAGAGCATGGCGGTGGAGAGATCACATGTAGAGCATGGCGGTGGAGAGGGAAGAGCAAGCGAAGTGCAAGCTGATCACTGGAGTCCACTGAGGACACAAACAGTGTGCCGATGAAGATGGGTCTGATGATGAGAAGGTGTGGGTGGCTCCGATGAGCATTGCTGTGTACCACTTTGTTCAGCTTCAAGTCGCTAGAACAGCGAATTCCACCGCTTCCCGAAAAAGAACAAGAAAACCCACACGCCTTCGTGCATAGTGGCTGCACACACAAAAAAAACAACAACTACGCTTTATTCAGTAGAGTTAGTATTCTGAATTGTTCAGACAGGAGCATTTAGATTACTGAGCTGTTTGCGAGAGATAGATTTCACCCAAACAGGTATGGTGCCCGCCTGCTGTCGATGTCCATGGACCTCGCTGTCCGATGTCACTGGCCGGTGCCCTGTCAACGCTGATGTGGGATGAGTCCGATCCTTTCCTCTAACACCAAACATGCCATCCAGACTATTGTCTCCCATCGGACTCCCTCCACCACAAATAAGGTAATACATGGCGCAAATTTGAGAAATCTATTACCCATTTCATTAAGTATGCCCTCGAGTCAGTCCCAGTGTCAAAATGACATCTCCATGGCAATTTTGAATATCAGGTCCCTATCGAACAAAAAAACATTTATCATAAATGAGCTCATTTGTGATAGAAAACTCGACTGTATGCTACTCACAGAAACCTGGTTAGATACAAATGGAGCAGCAGCCCTTATTGAGGCATCTCCCCCCAACTACAGTTTTTTCCAATCAATCAGAAATGGAAAAAAGGGGGGAGGAACAGCTACCATAGCTTCAAATAACCTAAACTGCAGGAGCATATCCTTTGATATATTCTCCTCCTTTGAATATCATGCCACAGTTATGGCATGCCAACCACCTATTCTTACGGTAACTGTATACAGGCCGCCGAAACCAGCCCCTACTTTCCTACCTGACTTCTCTGAGTTCCTATCCATTATCCATCCCAACTATGATAGGATTATTATCACTGGTGATTTTAACTTTCATGTTGATAATGGGGCTGACTTGAAGGCTAGGGAGTTTATTGACCTCTTGGAATCTATGGATTTTGTCCAACATGTCAATGAACCCACTCACAATCATGGCCATACCCTTGATCTTGTGATTACAAAGGGTCTTGAGGTCTCAATATCAGGTATCAGCGACCTGGCCCTCTCTGACCATTTCTGTATTTTCTTTACCATTGTAACATGTAAAGCTGAAAGCAATGCTGAACGTGTTGTTAAAAAACGTTATCTTACCCCTGCAGTGGCTGAGAATTTCAAAGCTTTAATGAACAGTAATCACACAACTCCCACGTTGTGTGAAAACGACTTAGTAATTACCTTTAACAATAAAGTAAAAATGGCCCTAGACTCCCTGGCACCTACCAAATTAAAAAAGGTTGGAGCCAAGAGGAGAGCACCATGGCGAAACAGTGAAATAAATCTCCTAAAGAGAACATGTAGGAAAGCTGAGCGCAGATGGAGAAAGAGCAAATTACAGATTGATCAGAATATTTTTAAAGAACATCTATCTGCCTTTAACTTGGCAATGCGAAATGCTAGAAAAAATCACTTCTCAAAGATAATATCTACAAACAAGAATAACCCTAGGGTCTTGTTCTCGACAATTGATTGCCTTGTAAACCCTGCTCCTAAAACTCTAGACGGCGCAGCCTCTGTCACCAAATGCGAGGAATTTGCAGCCCACTTCAGGGATAAGATAACAAATATTAGAATGTGTATTACTCAGGAAAGACTAGGTTTGTGTAGCACCACAGATCCGCCGCCACAGAACATGACTATGAGCATGTTCACCATGATTAGTACGGAAACATTAGGTAAAATTGTGTCACAGCTTAAACCGTCTACGTGTCCTCTTGACCCTATTCCTACCACCTTTTTTAAGGAAATTTTTGAATCTGTGTCTGATGACATACTAGGCATTGTAAATCACTCCCTACTTAAAGGGATATTTCCAGCGGCGCTTAAAACTGCCCTGGTTAGACCCACCCTGATAAAAAGTAACCTAGATCCTTCTGATCCCAAAAACTGTAGACCAATATCAAATCTCACTTTTCTAAGCAAAATTTTAGAAAAGGCAGCGTATAGACAGCTTCATGAATTCCTAGTCTTAAATAATAGGTATGACCCACTTCAGTCAGGTTTCCGATCATACCACAGCACAGAAACCGCTTTGCTTAAGGTAACAAATGACCTTAGGATAAATGCAGACTCGAAAAAACTCTCGATTCTTGTACTCTTAGACTTAAGTGCAGCCTTTGATACGGTAGACCATTCCATACTTATTGAGAGACTTGAAAACTGGGTTGGCCTCTCAGGTCCGGTCTTGAACTGGTTCAGGACTTACCTGGCTGACCGAGACTACTTTGTAGCCCTTGGTGACCATAAGTCAAAAAATTATAGCACAACCTGTGGAGTTCCCCAGGGGTCCATTTTAGGACCGTTGCTCTTTAGCCTATACATGCTACCCCTCAGTTCTGTTATCAAGAAGCATAGCGTTAACTACCACAGCTATGCTGACGACACTCAGCTTTATATCTCAGTAACTCCCAACGACTACAAGATGATTGACCACCTGATAGATTGTATTGCCGATATTAATATTTGGATGACACAAAACTTTCTCCAACTCAATCAAGAAAAAACAGAGGTATTGATCATTGGCGAGAAAACTGGGAGAGAGAAATTATCTGCACACTTGAAAACACTAGCTCTTAACACTAAGTGTCAGGCCAGGAATCTTGGTGTCATAATTGACTCAGATCTAAATTTTGAAACTCATATTAATAATACTATTAAAACATCCTTTTACCATCTAAGAAACATTACTAAGGTACAATCATTTCTCTCCCAGGCAGACACTGAAAAATTAATGCATGCGTTTGTTACTAGTAGGCTAGATTACTGTAATGCTCTCCTGACAGGTCTCCCCAAAAAAATGATAAATAGACTACAAATGGTTCAAAATGCTGCTGCTCGTGTCCTTACTAGGACCAAACGAAGAGCGCACATCACACCTGTCTTGAGATCACTACACTGGCTCCCTGTCAGTCATAGAATAGACTTTAAGATCCTTTTACTAGTTTATAAATCACTTCACTGTGATGCACCCAATTACATGGTGGACATGCTCATAAGATACACACCAGCTAGACCCCTACGGTCTAGTGGCACGGAACTTTTAATAGTGCCAGAGGCTAGGACAAAGAGATTTGGAGGATCAGCTTTTAGCATATATGCTCCTAGATTGTGGAACACCCTACCTGAGGGCCTGAGGTTGTCTAAAACTCAGGACATTTTTAAGCGTGACCTCAAAACCTACTTATTCAATGTCGCCTTTTGATACTACGGGAGACATTGGACATTATAGAACTAGGATCACTAGGCCATTACACCATACTCGTGTTTTGAGATTTGTGTTGACAGGAAAATGGACCCGGGTGCTGATGAGGCACTCTCAGCTCCAAATAGCACCTAGAGCAGTACTGGAACCGGTACAAGGGTGTACCAGGACCACCATCAGGTTGTATTGCTGTCATCTTTATTGTCTTTATTGTGTTGTTGCATCATAACTATGCCTAAGATTCTCTTTTGGCAGGACCTGTGACCATCCGGATGCAGAACGATGCAAATATAACACTAAATTTATGGACAGAGTGTACGCCGATAATATGCAAGGAATTTTTCCTGGATACATGGTGTACAGGTTTTTGCCCTTGCTTGCTTGCTTTGTGCCGGTGGTCCTTGGCCTCCCCTTGGGGACCGCTGGGTACTGGTAGGCAAACTGGCTAGTAGTCGCTCTATTGGTAGAGGGCTGCAAGGGAATTTTTTTCCTGGCTACATAGTATACAGGTTTTTACTTTTGCCTGCTCGCGGCTCTGTCAGTATTGATTGATTGACTGATTGACTGAACATTTTCATTGTGTGAAGCGCATTGAGTTGCATCTTGTAAGAAATGCGCTATACAAATAAAATTTGATTTTGATTTGATTTGATTTACTATGAGTGAACGTAAAAATGTACATCAGAGGAATGGAATGGAACCCAATAAGTTCTAAACATACAATTGTGAATAAACTGAAATTGCAATTCGTTGTTGGCACATCTGGTTCGTTGGTATACCAGCAGCGCATGCGAACAAGGCAGCTCAGACCTAACCCTAACCCAAAATGTGTTCATGGACATTGGCTCTGATTGCACACAGCTCGTGTGATCTCTCAAGAACAAACTCTTGATTTAATGCTTGTTTGGACAATAACTTGGTTACTTTCTTGATTTGTTTGTCTCCCTCTATGGCATGACTTTTTATTTTAGGGTGGAAAAAATATTTCACCCCACTTTTTCACCTGGTGCTCCCAGTGGTGACGCGTTACAGCTAGCTAGCTAGTCACGGCTACTGTTAGGTTCACGACTGTTGTTCGTTGTGTTGTTGTTGTTAATTGATTGGCCGCTTGGCCACAACTGATTTGCATATTAGCGGCCCCAAAGGATTCTGGGCCCAATTTATGTGAGTTTTGTGGGTCACACAGTGACTGAGTTGTACAGAGGAAAGTTTGGGGTAGTTCCAATTTCAAGCAGTTAATTCAAGCTACAGTCATGCTTTCTAAAGTTTGATTGTCTAAGTGTTCCAATGGCGGTTGACGTCCAATAAAAGCTTGTGTGATTACATTGTGTGCGAGTCCAATAAATATCCACGTTACAATATCAATCAGGAGCTTTGGTCTCACTGAATAAAAGTTGAATAATGTTGATGAAAATCAGTATTGTGGCGAATGTTATCGCCTGGTTACTGTTACGTTCACTACTGTTGTTCACTGCGTTGTTGTTGTTCATTGATTGGTCGCTTGGCCACAACTGATTTGCATATTAGCGGCCCCAAAGGATTATGGGCACATTCTATGTAAGTTTTATGGGACAAACCGTAGCTGTGTAGTACAGGGGGAAGTATGGGCTAGTTCGAGTTCAAAGGTATAAACCAAGCAATAACCGTGCCTTAAATTGTGACTGTGTCAGTGTTCAATACCGTGCAACGGTCAATAAAAGCTCGTGTAATTACACTTAGTGTGCGGAGTCCAATCAATTTCTACGCTACAGTATTATCGATTCATTTCAGAATTTAGGTTATATCATTATCTTGGCTAATGACACCATTTATTGAACAAACAAATCTGCATTAGCAGAATGAAGAATTAAACGTGATGACCATTGGCAGGACAAACTAATATTAGTTGGAACAACATTCTAATATTAGTTGGACCAACAATTTAATATGAGTTGGACCAACAATCTAATATGAGTTGGACCAACAATCTAATATGAGTTGGACCAACGATCTAATAGTTGGAGCAACAATCTAATAGTTGGACCAACAATCTAATATGAGTTGGACCAACGATCTAATATTAGTTGGACCAACATTCTAATATTAGTTGGAACAACAAACTCAAAATTCTTAGTTGGAACAACAAACTCAAAATTCTTAGTGCATAAGGTTGCCTTGAATTTTTAAATATTCTCAACTATTCTTTTTTTAGAGTGCAGAATCAGGAGGTCCCACTGCACCTTCAAAGCCATGGCGGGCATGTCCCCTCATGGGGCCCTTGACTTTTGTGTCAGCACTCTATGAGGGCTCCATGAGTGACAAGAAGGTGTTTCGCTAGTTGGGGATGACATCACTTTGAACACCTGACATGGCCATCATGGTCAACAAGGGGATTCTTCGTGGTTGACCTTGTACCTGGGAGTGTTCCTTGTCCTATCTTCCTCTCCAAGGGCCCTGAATGCCGGAGGTGGATGTTCTGAAGACACAGTCCACTGCCCATTTCAGGGTCCATGTGAGAGGACAAAAGAGTTAAACAAACTCTTTGATACCACTATCCCTCTCTCTCTATCTTACACCACCAGACTTCCTGCTTTTGTTTAGTTTGTTTGCTTGTTTCATCTAGGAAACCTCTGTGAAAAGGTTGTTTGGGTTTTTGGCTTTCTGAGATGACTAAGGGCCATGTGTTCCCTTGGATCTTAGATCAGCGGTCTCGGTCGAGGCTTTTAAAAAACAGCTAAAGACTGTCCTGTATAGACAGGCTTTTGGCTAACCCCAAAAGTATTTCTGTGTCCTGTTGATATTGTTGTACACTTGTTATTAAGTGTGCTTGCAGTGGCAAGCAGCACTTATTGTTCTTGTACATATATTTTATTATTATAGCAAAATTTGCACTGGTATCTCCTCCCACAGTTTTGGCACTAGGTAGACATGAGAGGTGTCAAAACGTGCGGCTCGTTCCAACTCGCGTTGCTATTGTCCGGCGGAAGGTTACGGCATATGGTTTACCCACAATGCCCCGTTTAGCGGACAAAAAATCCCATAGACAATGAATTGGGCAATATTGAAAACGCCACAGCTCGGCCTCTGGGTGACGTAAAGACACGCGGGTTTCGCCGGGGGGGGCAGGGTGGTGACCAAAACACACACACACACACACACACACATACACACACTCACACACACACACACACAGACTTTTTGTGGAGAGAAATCGCCATTGAAATTCAATGGCGGAACTTTGAGAACAGAGTGAGCAGAAAACGTTTTTGAACTTTTTCTACACATTTTGCAAACTGCTCCCACGGCTACAATTGTATGTCTATATCAGTGGAGGCTGGTGACTTCCAGAATTGAGGAGGCCAATTTTTTTTCCGCTTGCTCGCTTCACTTCTTATCTGTCTTTGTTAAAAATTATTAATTTGTGTTTGGCGGTACTGAAGGGATTGGGACACTCTCAGGATGGTGGATGAAGCAGCTTTTATTGCCTGCACAATGGGTCATCAAATAAACAAAACAATTGGCATGAATCTCTGGTCCGCCTGCAGCAGCTATTGTCCCTTCTGCTCAGGCTCACAACATTCACCACAACATACTACATACAATCAATGACATGTCAAAAGCACTCAAACACTATGTCAATCAGACACACAACATACAATTCAGAACAATACTTCATCCATTTCTAATATTTATCCTGCAGAACAGCATTCATACGTGTGTGGCGGAAAAAGGTACTACACGGAGGCCAGGCCTCCTGTTCCCACCCATTTTCAGTGATTTGGCCAATCACATATTGCCATGAAAAAAATTGCATTACATTGACTTCTATGAGAAACCACTTTCCGACAGGAGGCCTGGCCTCCGTGTAGTACCTTTTTCCGCCACACGCGTGTATGAGTGCTGTTCTGCAGGATAAATATTAGAAATGGATGAAGTATTGTTCTGAATTGTATGTTGTGTGTCTGATAAAAAATTAAATCTCTCTCTCTTCTCTCAAATTATTGGGGAGGCCAGGCCTCCTCCACCTCTATGGAGGAGCCTCCACTGGTCTATATTCACAATTTGTACATGGAAACGTAGAGCAACTCTTACTGTCACTTCAAATATCAACATATAAGCCCAAACATTAATAGTTTTTACGTTTCAGACGTTTGTTTGAGAGCTGGCCAAAGACAAAAGCAGGTCTGGTCAGAGCACGTTGCCGTAGCAACCACCAACTGTCACTTAACTCTTACAGGTGTCCCTCTGATCGACAGCAGCAGGTAGGGTAAGAACGAGAGGGAGACAAGGAGAGAGGCGCACGCGCACATGCACACGCACACGCACACACACACACACACACACACACACACACACACACACAACCCCACAACTTGGCCTCTGGGTGAGCTAGAGGAACGCGGTCTTCGCCGGGGTGTGCAGGGGAGTTAGCTAGCACTAGTTAGCTCGGCCCCTGGGTGAGCTAGAGAAATGCGGTCTTCGCCGGGGATGCAGTGGAGTGGCCCAGGGGGGGGCCAAGCACACTTCACAATTTCCACAGGAATTGTCCCTGTCTAGTTAAGTGTGCTTGCAGTAGTAAGCAGCACTTATTGTTCTTGTACATATAACTTATTATTATTATTATGGGGTGGTAGAGAGAGTGATAGATAGATAGATAGATAAATACTTTATTTATCCCCGTGGGGAAATTCATTTTGCCGCGCCACTCCACTAAAAACCACACATAACAACACAACACAACATAAAGGACAGACAACAACACTGGGCCAGCCATGTACAGTATATAAAAAACAGTGAGATCTGATATAAAAGTGGATTAAAAGGATGGCTATAGTTATTTATATTAAAATACTAAAAAAGTGATGATGGTGATTAAAATAAATAATAAATACAGATTCAGGAGCCTTGACCCCGACTGCTACTTTAGTTGCCATTGAACAGTCTTAGTGCAGCCGGGATAAATGATTTTTTATATCGCTCCGTCCGGGAGCGGATCGTAATGAACCGCCCTCTGCGGCGGCTGCTGGTTTGCCCAGCGAGGACATGATGGAGGGGGTGGTTGGGGTTGTCCCTGATGGACAGCAGCTTACTCCTAGTCCTTCTCTCCACCACCGTCCCCAGAGAGTCCAGGCTCCTTCCCACCACTGAACCCGCCTTTTTTACGAGCTTGTCCAGCCGTCCGGTATCCCTCTTGGTGATGTTTCCCCCCCAGCAGACTGCAGCGTACTGCAGTGGACCAGCAAACAGGGGTGGGGAGGGCCCAGAGGCCACTGACCTGCCCCTACTGGCTGTGAGGGGCAAGCACACTTCACAATTTCCACAGGAATTGTCCCAGTCTAGTTTGTTTCTTGTTCTTAATTTCACTTGTTTGCCTATTTTTAACCTGCTATGACATTTGCTCTTTTATTATGTTCTTGTATATGTAAAGCACTTTGTGACCCCTGGTCTGGGATAGGTGCTATAGAAATAAATCTTACTTACTTACTTACGATGTGTCCCCAGAGACTAAGGCAAGAAGACCGCTTAGTGATAAAGGGGAAAGGGAAAGGGATGCATTTATGCTTAGAAGGCGCATCTAGGCAACGGGTCTTGAGAAGCAGACGATAGATAGGTGAAACACCGGGGAGCAAAAACATTCAATTTTCTTTTTAATCGAGAGAAGAAGAAAAAAGGTCTCTGTGGGGAAGCGTGCCTCCTGCCTTTCATCTCTTCGTCTGCACCACCCCAGCAATCCCTCTTTCTTTTATGTTCTCCTTTTTAATTTCCAATCTGCTTCGATCGATGCCTGGGGCGGTGAACAGGGTTTGAAGGTGAGAGCCTGACGTAATACTCAGATTTTATTGCTTGAATATCAACAGAGAGCCGTGGGAGACTTTGATTTGTGGAAGTCGACATGCCAGGGAGATTTATAACAATTACTTGGGGATGGGAAGTTTTAGTTTCTCCACGGTTGGACTTTCAGTCCTGCTATCTTTTATTGTTTAGTATTTATTTACATGAAGGACAAGAGAGGCCCCTGAAGGCAGGCCGACAAATGGAGACTTCAGTTTCCATGGCAACAGGCAGAGACAGCTGAAAGGAAGGCTTTGGTGCGAACGCCTCGTGAGTCATCAGGTGGGCCCTCCCTAATCAACACACTACATTCACACACAGACATTCTCTCCTTCTCCACATGTCTCATTCTTTCCCTCTTTCGATCTCTCAATGTCTCTCCTTTTCTCTCTCTCTCTCTCTCTCTCTCTCTCTCTCTCTCTCTCTCTCTCTTTCACACACACACACACACACACACACACACACACACACACACTCACACAATCTCACACACAAATGCACATACAAACCAAAATGTTCAAGACATGTTGACAAATTCGCCTGCACCTCTGTGTGTTTAGCCTGGAAGGCCCTTGTCAACATAAATGTATTTGACCTCATTTTGAAGATACCACATACCTTCATACACCCTATCCCAAATCATTAGCACTGGTTCTGTAGAGATGTGCCATTTTAATTCATTTTAAACCTTTCAGTGATAC
The DNA here is from genome assembly GCF_963989245.1 of Nansenia antarctica. NCBI lineage: Eukaryota > Metazoa > Chordata > Actinopteri > Argentiniformes > Microstomatidae > Nansenia > Nansenia antarctica. The sequence goes on along the minus strand of NC_137689.1, from coordinate 30,425,375 downwards.
ATTTGTATACCCTGGGGTGCACAGAAATGTGGGTTTAAATGTCTGTTACAATTAATCTCCAAGTGACTGAATTGCATTCAATTGCAAACCTGAACACTAAATGCTACAAAGTTAAACATGACACATTTCTGCATATGGTTTCTTTTTATTTAACATTTTCAGAGTTTTTAAATGATCAAAAAGGAAAAAGGCCTTGTGCAAAAGTTTGGGAACCCTGTCAGCTAGTACTTTGTAACTCCTATAACAACTACAACAGCTTCCTGTAGCCAGCTAAGAGTCTTTCAATTCTTGTTTTTTGAATTGTTCCCCATTCTTCCTGGCAGAACACCTCTAGCTCATAAATATTCTTCGGCCTTCTTGCATGCACGGCATGTTTGAGAACTCTCCACATATTTTCAATAATATTCAACGGTCTCGACGGATTGTGTCATCTCACCCCTTCCTGTCAATCTCTACTGTCCCTGTCCCAATAAAGCAGAAATGCCCCCAAAACATATTTAAATAAAATAAATGCAAATGCTAAAGCTAATTGCCCTGTCTACAATGCAAATACTGTATAATGTATGTACATAATGTCGGAGAGGTGAAACGCTGCTTATACAGAGGCTAGCTTTATTGAGCGGGCACAGGGGAAGGAGAGGATGTTGTCTATTGCTAATGTCTTAATTCAAACAAATAACCTATACATGTAAATCATCACTACTATCACTAAATGCATCAGTGCATATACAGGGTTTCCTTCCAGGTATAGTGCCAGAGTTTAATCCTCTGGGGCACGACTGTGGTAGGCCTCTAGCGTTAGTTCCTCTGTGGTCAGCCTATAGTGTCAGTTTCTCTGTGGTAGGCCTATAGTGTCAGTTCCTCTGTGGTAAGCCTATAGTGTCAGTTTCCCTGTGGTAAGCCTATAGTGTCAGTTCCTCTGTGGTAAGCCTATAGTGTCAGTTTCCCTGTGGTAAGCCTATAGTGTCAGTTTCCCTGTGGTAAGCCTATAGTGTCAGTTCCTCTGTGGTAGGCCTATAGTGTCAGTTTCCCTGTGGTAAGCCTATAGTGTCAGTTTCCCTGTGGTAAGCCTATAGTGTCAGTTTCCCTGTGGTAAGCCTATAGTGTCAGTTTCCCTGTGGTAAGCCTATAGTGTCAGTTTCCCTGTGGTAAGCCTATAGTGTCAGTTTCCCTGTGGTAAGCCTATAGTGTCAGTTTCCCTGTGGTAGACCTATAGTGTCAGTTTCCCTGTGGTAAGCCTATAGTGTCAGTTTCCCTGTGGTAAGCCTATAGTGTCAGTTCCTCTGTGGTAAGCCTATAGCAGGGGTCGGCAAGTAAGTTGAGCCACTAGTTGGTGGACCAGAACATAATCAAAGGCTAATTTAAGTAATTGATTGTAAAAAAAATGTGACACGTTCTAATCCTTTGACTTTTCTTTCGAAAAATGTAAATACATTTCTGCGTTGTTGAAAATCAATGACACGTCGCTAGTCAACTAACACAGCTTGTTTTGTGAGCCTGCTATGTAAAGTAGTGTTCTAGTTAACTAGGTAGCGTCCAATCCATTGCGTTGCAGTATTTTGGCTTGACTAGCGAGTTTGTGTTGTGATTCTCAACAACGTTGAAACGTAGTTCCGTGTTTTAAAAGAAAAGTCAGAACAAAAACTCCTCGTCTTAAAGGAGCCGTACCTCCTCCATAGTGTCTACTGTCTATATACAGTGGGTCACCACACAGGCCCCCCCAGAATTCACTAGAACTGAAAAACAACAAACAGCCGAACAGTCAAGAGTGAGGGATTCAACAGGGCGGGGGGCAGACTGGGTGTCCAAAGCGACGGGGGGCAGGGACGGGGGCCGCACAACAGGGGCTAGGGCAGGGCTTGGTTGCCCGGTAGGCCTGCACGTCCGTGTCAGCAGCCTGGTCGGCAGCCATGACTGCATAGTCGAGGCCCAAGTGGACAGCCGCCACCACTGGTCGGGAGAGGCAGTCGGCGACAAAGTTGTGCTTGCCGGCTATGTGCTGTATGTCCGTAGTGAACTCTGAGATGGCAGAGAGCTAACGCTGTTGGCGGCCAGACCACGGCTCAGTGGCCTTGGCCATGGCGAATGTCCACAAACGCAGTGAAGCGTCGGCCTTCCAGCAGAGACCTGAAGTGTCGGACAGCCAGGAAGAGACCCAGGAGCTCCCGGTCGAAGGTGCTGTACTTCTTTTCGTTGTCGCGTAGTTTGCGGCTGAAAAACGTGTGGTGGTGCCAGGTACCACTCACCCATTGCTTGTACACCGCCCCCACTGCGTAGTCGGAAGTGTCAGTAGTGAGGGCGATCGGGGCAGTGGGAGACGGGAGGGCCAGCAAAGCAGCGTCGGCCAGTGCAGTCTTGGCGTTGTAGAAGGCCATGGCCCTCTCAGGGGACCAGTCCACCTCACCATTAGGGTTCTTACCCTGCAGGGCGTCGTACAGGGGCCGCATGAGGTGGGCCGCATGGGGGATGAACCTGTTATAAAAGTTCACCATTCCCGGGAACTCCTGCAGGGACTTAACGGTGCGGGGGCGGTGGAAACCGGCGACGGCATCCACCCTGGCGAGGAGTGGAACTGCGCCCTCCGGCGCAACATGATGTCCGAGGAAGTCGATGGACGGCACACCGAACTGGCACTTGGCCGGGTTAACAATGAGTCCGTGCGCACTGAGCCGCTTGAACAGCTGCCGGAGGTGTGTCAGGTGCTCCTCTGCACAGGCGCTGGCTACGAGAATGTCGTCTAAGTAAACAAACAAGAACGGCATTTCTCGCAGCACAGAGTCCATAAGCCGCTGGAATATCTGTGCCGCCCCCTTGAGGCCGAAAGGCATCCGCAGGAACTCAAAGAGCCCAAACGACGTGATAACCGCTGTCTTCGTCAGGTCCCATGGCTGGACCGGTACCTGGTGGTAACCACGGACCAAGAAGATGGTGGTCCCTGCCAGGTGGGCAGAGAAATTCTGGATGTGCGGAACGGGGTACCGGTCGGGGGTCGTGATGTTGTTTAGGCGGCGAAAATCCCCACAGGGGCGCCAACCGCCGTCAGCCTTCGTCACCATGTGCAAAGGGGAGGCCCACGGCCTGTCAGAACGGCGCACGATGGCAGTGACTGGCAGTGAACTCCCCCTTGGTGATGGCGAGCTTAGCCGGGTCGAGGCGTCGAACGCGTGCGTAGACCGGGGTGCCGTCTGTGGTGATGTAGTGCTCTACTCTGTGCTTGGCAGCCGCCGATGAAAACGTAGGAGTGGTGAGGTCCGGAAACTCGGCGAGGAGGCGTTGAAATTATTAAATTTATTATAAATTATAATAATTTAAAATGTATAATTATTAATAATAATTAATAATTAAAATGTATAATTATACAATTTATAATTATAAAATTTATTATAAATTATGATACAAGTCTCCGGCGGCTAGCATGTTGGACAGGCTGAGCGTCCCCACACCACCAGGCATGCACGGGTACGTAGAAAAGGAGACAGCATCGATGAGGCGACAGTTCGTAACGTCCACCAAGAGGTTGAAAGCACACAAAAAGTCTGCGCCAGGAGGGGAACTGACACTGCCGCCATGATTAAGTCCAAGCCAAAACGCAGCCCACTGAAACACACCTCCACGTACTTGGTAGCGTAGGTGCGTATAGGTGTGCCATTAGCGGCGTCCATCGGGGGGCCGTATCCACCAGCCATGGTGTCCACAGCCGATGCAGGGAGGATGCTGCGCTGAGCACCCGAGTCAACCAGCAGCCGCCGGCCAGACGAATTGTCTTTGATGAACAACAGCGTGCTGTCCCCGCCAGCGCTCATGGCCGTTAACGAGCGCTGGCTCTGGAGTTTCCCTGGTTGCTGTAAGTGCATGGCGGGCGAAACTGTTTGACCTTGGCTCCAAACCTGTTGTGATAATAGCACAGTCCATTGTCACGTTGGCGGTGGGCAGTCACCGCAGCGGGCATGTCACCAAGCAGCCCCATCGCCCGTGCCGTTTATTTTGTTACATCCTGAGTTATTCCCCTCAGTTCAAACTGGGCTTCGATGTGCTGAAACCATGGCCGGGGGCTGTGCTGCCAGAACTCGGGTAACTTCATCGCTGTGGCGTAGACATTAGCTGAGGCTACTGCCGGCGCTATTCCAACGTTATCTTGCATTTTTATCAACGTTCGGGGTCACCAATGTGGGAGTGAGTAGAAACGAGGAGACGGTAGACAGGTTGTCGAGTCTGACGTTTTACTTCCCATCTTTGAATGTCAGAACAGCAGCAATAGTATAACAGTGCAACAGCATAGGGTAACAACAACTTCACGTGAAACTCTCGTGTCAACAGGAATGGCTAACTCTAAACACTACCCAGAAAGCCCCTGGGTTGAACTCTCAATTCCTCGTCTTAAAGGAGCCGTACCTCCTCCATAGTGTCTAGGGAATGTCTATATACAGTGGGTTACCACACTACATTTGTATTGAGACAGACCTCCACAGGTATATATTAGAACTCTGCCACTCTGCACCTCCATACATGATGTCATCACATAGTGATATTGGAATTTTGGAATGTTTGGTGGTTTCCAAGGTAAATGCATGTTCTGAAATGAAAAACAGGGATAGCAATAAGATTGAAAGTAAACAAAAATAGTAGCAGTGATGTCATAATTTTAAATTCTATAGGTCAAATAGAATGTATTGGTCATATGGTTTCCAAGGTAATGCATGTTCTGAAATTTAAAAGTGTAGCACAAAGAATCATTTCAGATCTAACTTAGATTGCGCTAAAAGATTCACTCATACAACAATGGCAAATCTACCCAGACGAGAGAGATATCGCTTGACTTTGACTTTCAACTCTGATTGGGATAATGCAGGTATTTTTTATATAAGCTGGTAAAGGAATAGATTATTGTCCTTATTTTAAAGTGTTTGCTTGATTAACACTAGAACCGCCAGAGGGCGCCGTATACCTAAAACCGCCAACGGGTCAAATTGACGTCTGTGCCTGGCTACGGCATTTCTAGTATCCGAGTCTACAACAAAATGTACTCTGTCATTGTATTAAGGCATTGTGTTCACAAATGAGTATTTCAAGTCATAAAATGGTTGGTCCTCTTGTTTTATAATTTAAGTATCTTTGACAACACTCATCGCTTTGCCTGTACGTCAATGTAAATCAGTCAAAAATAACACTGGAAATGGGTAGGCTATTAGAATAATATTTGGGTGGTGTGATAGGCGTAAAACGTCATTCACCACATAAAAAGACTAAATTAACAAAGTACCTACCCCAAATGGACCATAATAACCACAGCATCGGCCTATGTTGCAACAGAATGTGACGAAAGAAAGCGCGCCTCCTGGGATGTCTCAGTCGCTGAGCTGAAGGCATTTATTGCTCTGCTATATGTGAGGGGTGCATACTGCCGGAAAAAACATTGAAATTGAACGTTTCTGGTCGGAGAAATGGGGAAATGCCTTTTTCAACTCCACATTATCTCAGAACCGGTTTCGGGAGATAATGCGCTTTCTGCGCTTTGACAGGAAGGAGACCCGACGCTCCCGGTTGACCACCGACAGGTTTGCGCTCATGGCTGAAGTGTGGGAGAGATTCAGGCAAAACTGCATCTCATGCTAGAAGCCAGGGCAGGACATCATCGTGGATGAACAGCTGTTCCCGACGAAAACAAGGTACCGGTTCACGCAATATATGCCCAACAAGCCAGATAAATTTGGAATTTAGTTTTGGCTGGCAGCAGATGTTGAGAGCAAATACCTGCTGGATGGCTTCCCATACCTGGGTAAGGATATAAGCAGACCAACCACGCAGTCCCTCGGAGATAATGAGTAGACTTTGAATCATATCATGGTAATTGCTAGGCAACGACATAAACAATGCAATGCCGCGTAGAGGGACTATTGTTTGTGCCGTTGCCTATAGCGGTTATAATGCATTTTTATATGTGGGTCGATTTGACGCCGTGCCGGTTATAGGTATAAATGCCTGTATTTTTTATTTAGATGTATCTATACCATATTTAACAATAGGAAGTGCAACACAACACCATTTTAGGAAAAGTCAAAGACGGGGGGACTTCAATATTGTATTAAAACATAGTTATGTACAATTGAAAAACCCACTTGGGTCAAATTGACGTCATGGCGGTTCTAGTGTTAACTAGTCACTCCATTGGAGGAAGGTTCTGATCTTTTTCCTGTCCTTCCTGTCCATCCAGTTGGTGTCCATGGAGAGCAGAGGCTTGTCAAGATGCTGGTTTCCAACCTGACGAGGTGTCCTCTAACTGTTAGCAACCTCAAGGCCCTAGCTCAGAGTATTCCTCCTCTTCACCGCCGTCTCCATGGAGACCAGTCCCTGTTTGACCGGACACGTCACATTGGCTGTCTCCAAGTGGACCGGCTTGACACACCATTAAAAAACCCTAACAATCCCAATGCGGAGAACGCAACGCGTCCCGCTCAGTGGATCACGCCACCTGCGGCGGCTGCAGCAGAGGCACAGGGGAGGTCCGGACTCCCTGCCTTCACACCGCTGATGACTGCGGCCCATCCTGAGACGATGGACTGGGCAGCCCTGGAGGCAGACCCCAGGACCAAGTGCACCCCTCTGGAGTTCAGTGGGGAGCGGTTTGTGAGGGTCATCTCCCCTATATGGACCCCTTCAGGACGGGAGGTAGAGGGCAGGTGGAGAGTGTCCGACTACAGTCCAGAGGGCAAGCAGATGCTGTCTGTGTTGTGTAAGACCACCATGGACAGGGAGGCCCAGGGTGGTGAGGAGACAGGGGGGTCTGGGAGGCCCCAGGGCCAGGGGAAAAGGAAGGCCTGTGAGGAGAGCAGCAGCTCAGAGTACGGCCCTCCTTCATCCAAGAGGCCGATGAGACTATGAAGGAGTCATAGTGTTAGCATTTGAAATAGTATTGATGTAAATAATATTGACATAGTATAGATGATAAGAAAGGTAAGCTTTGAATAATAAATTATTATCAATTAGAACTATACAACTTTGTCACCTTGTCATTATTATAGGAATTCTTTTTCCCAGAAGTTTGATGGTAATTGCACATTCAGATTCCAGTTCCTACATTAATTGTATTAATTAATTTAATAAAATAAAGTTATTATTAGTAGTTACAATGAAATTACATAGACAGTAAATATATAAAAAAAAACATATTTCAAGTAATATATATGTGCGTGTGAAGGGAAGTTTGGTTGTAGTTGCCAACAATCAAATGACAGACAGTTGGTCTGTAAGTCACTTGTAGTATCTCGTGGCCTCGTTTTAATTGTATTTTTTTCTGTGTGGCCACTCCAGGGCTCCGTACTTATGTAATTCCCGTTTAATTAAGTTTTTTTTTAAACCAATAGGCGACGACTACGCTGCTATAGTACACTATTACAGTATGTGTGTGTATGCATGCCTCTTCAGTGAGATCCATATGAAACCGCCATGATCGTGTTCCAGACCGTCCTCGGCATGCATGCCAGTTGTTGATATCTGATTTATGGTTTGTCAAACACAGTGAGGTCAGGGCAGGGGACCCACTCAGAGAGGCAACATAAGATAAATAATACAAACCTACCTCATAGTCCACCAGATGAGTTTGTGAAATGTGAACCAGCCGGGTTTATAATTTCACCACAAGAAATGACAGTAGGCTTGGTCACTATAGACTATTGTCACTAGCAGCGCGTAGGCCTACCTGGCGTTATGCAATAGAGTGGTAGACTACCGCACCTGTCTGGGCTAATCATTATAATGTATATGTTTACCTGTCCACTCCCTTTATATTATGTTCTACGGTGATTATCTCTCATATGATTATGATCATGTCCTTAGGTCAGGTGTTCTTGCGATGACTAATGGATAGATGATTCACTTACTTAGACAAATGTATGTGCTGTAAGTCGCTTTGGATAAAGGCGTCTGCTAATTGCCAAAAATGTAATGTAAATGGGCTGGATTTATGTCAAGTCAAAGCTCTAAACGCAATATCGCCTCGTCACCTTCCTTTGAATTTTTTCCCGAATCATGCACTTCTGAAGTAAATGATGGTTGAATCCATACTGCTGACAGCAGTCTTGTGCCAAAGTTGTAATTCACCAGGAGCTTAATGAGGAGAGCTATTGACGCTGGCCATCGATAGTTGATTGGTTTGCACAAGTTACATTACAGGTTGAAATGAAATTCGAAAACCATTGACCTCCTCTAATTGTCTGTCCCAAAGTAAAAGTGATGTGTGATGAGTGGCTCTGGTCCACTCAATGGGCTTGGCTTGGTACTCACGGGAGTCATAAGAAATATACGGACTAACACACAGGACGAAATAACGTTTTTGAGAAACAGTGACTCTCCCACAAAGTGGTCGTAAGTAAGAAAAAGGAGGGGAAATCGTCCTTATTGATAGCCAATTAGTTCCTCAGGGTTTTACCAAACTAGCAATGCCCAGACACTGGGTACTGATAAATCAACTTGAAACTAATTAGCGGTTAGTAAGGATTTATAGTCATTAGTGTCAACTGCTGATGCGCCAAATGACCTCTCCATGATGGGCAGACTTATCATTCACAGCCACTCACTGACATTTACATTTACATTCACTGACGGTTAATCCCATTGGAAGGTTTTCCAAACTCATCATTTCCTCTAGGCTCAGTGGAGTTCCAGAAGTGATGGAGGGCGGGTGGCGTAATCTTCGAAATGTCAACAAATACTGATGCTCCCTCATGGCAGCACTGATAATGACTAGGCAAATGCAACATTTAAATCGTAATATACTGGTTTACGAAAACAAAAAGAAAACTGTGTGTGATTGACAGTTAGTTTGTAATCCCACTCACACACGCGTGTCATCTCCAGCCTCAGACGCTGTTAGCCTCCCTAACGCTGTCCCTGTGCGTAATGTTCCTCACTCATGGTTATTTATAAGTTAGTCTCCTCACAACACCTCATCTACTATCTCATTACACTGACACATAATGAGGCATTTGTTTGACAACATGTACAAATTCTGATGGAAGTCGCCCTGAGCCACAACAGCTGGACCTTGGAATGGGAAACACTACTAAATTACACAAAACAGTTCTAGGGGAAATGCTTGGCAAGTAACGAATCCCAGAGCTCTAAGATATTGCAGACACTCATAAACATGATTAAACCCCCCGCTAACTGAATAAACACGGAGAAACAAAGATCGTCCTAGAGAAACAAGTACCTCTTTTCATATGTGTAATCGATTTCAGACGGAATTATCCACACAATCCTGCCCCTTATTCCATTCAAAGTAGATTAAAGAGAGTCTGCACGAGTGGATAAACAGCCTGGGATAATGTACTTTTTCTGCTTGGTTATCCTTTAAAGATTGTGCTGCCCTATTTGTGGGTGGTGTACTGTATATACACCGTTTGGTTGTAGGACACAGTGGGTATCCATGGCAAATTGATTTGGGAATACAAGCGTATACTGTAGATGTTGTGCACCTTAGTGACCTCACAACACTGACATGATGGTTGAATGAATGATTAACTGTAAAGGTCAGGGGTCAAGGTGGAGGAGGAAGACAAGGGTACCTGAGTGTTTTGCGGACCATATCCTCGTCAGTGATGCCGTAGTACGTCAGGGTCTCGCTCCAGACGGGGTTGAGGGTGTTGCGCAGGGTCTTGGTGCGGAGCTTATTGGCCTGAGAGACACAGTGGGAGAGAGAAGAAGAAGTGGATATTGAGCTGACCTCCACGTAATTACTGGCTGACACCTCCAGGATTCAACAGAACTCGGCATTAGAAGAGGAAAAAATAGTCATTTTGAATGGAATTGTGTCGTCCACATTTGATCACGTCCACCCCCTGCCATTTAACTATATACTATGTATAGTACAACACATCACTCATTACATTTGTCATGCCGATTCTTCAATGGCAGAATAAAACTGCATCCACAAGGACATTAAGGACACAGCTGTATTAAACACAAATAGAATACAAATGCCAGATTGCAATTAAATGAAACAATAGGCATATCAAAGCATGCTGGGAGCTTAATAAGAAGGCAATTATTCATTCCAATGTGTTGAATAAACACATGTTTGAAAAAGAAGCTACTGTAGCTACTGTATCATGAGGGTGTTGCTCATTTGGGTTTTGGTCTTCCCATGCTCTACATCAGGGGTCACCAACTACATTTGTCCAAAGGCCAGAATTTTTCTAAGCATTCACTGGGGGGGGCCGGACTTTAACATATATATGTATTTTCTACAACAGCATGTTTGGATACTGGATTCTGATTGGCTAGCAACCATGGTAAATACCCCAACTCCCTTCAGTTCAGCTCCAACCATTTCCAGTATCAATGCGCCTGCCGTCGCCAGATTCCAACACACCAACACCACCTAAACGGCCTGCTTTGGATAACTGTTTCAATAACTGTAACTTTTCAGGCAACGTGTCAATAACCGTGAATCCTGCTAACAATTAGGTAAGTGAATGTGGCCTAGCCTACAATGCAATCGTTGATCTTGTTTATGGGACTATATTCTGTGGCGGAAGGATATATGTATTCTGAAACGATTAATGATTGTAAATAAATACATTTAATGTTACAACTGTGTATTTTTTATATTATGTGGTAGCTTTTGTAGAAAAGCAATTTACCATTCGAGGGCGGGGGGTTGTGGAGACATTTACCACTGTACAGGGTTTTCCAGCACTCGGCTTCGCCTCGCGCCACAACCCTGTACCAGTGGTAAATGTCTCCACAGCCCCCTTCCTCTCATGGTAAACTGCTTACATAAATGTCACTCTCAAAGAACCTGAAGTGTAAAATAGAAGTGGAAAAGCTTTAATGAAGAACGGACTGACAAGTACGCAGTAGCAACTTTCAGTAATGCTGAACCTGTATGCCTCTTCTGCAAGGAAATGGTAGCTGTAGCAAAATAATACAATCTTCGCCGTCACAATTACACAAAACATGCAGCTTTCTAGCAGGCCAGTTTTAAAATGCACTGGGAACCAGTGGCGGACTCAGGCTGTTTGAAGGGCAGGGGTGAAAAGAAAGAAAGGGCACCTACTGCACAACATGGGACCCCATCAGTGCACATGGTCAAGTTTAGACCATTGGAAGGGCAGCCAATAGGGCACATCCTCTAATTTTGCCACTCAAAAGGGCACTTAAGTGCGACGTTTTTCAACTGTGGGGGCACATGGTCAAGTTTAGACCATTGGAGCGGCACCAATAGGGCACATCCTCTCATTTTCGCCACTCAAAAGGGCATTTTTGCCACTCAAAAGGGCACTTAAGCGAGACGTTTTTCAACCGTGGGGGCACCAGGAGGGGCGGTCGCCCCCCCCCGAGTCCGCTAGTGCTGGGAACCGTGGGCCACACAACCTCCAGCCCCATGGCGCAACCAAACACTCTTATGGTGTGACAGGTTGAAACGTGTTCAGATTAATAATTGAGTTACAATAATAGCCTAACAATATTCTTAACGAGTTACTGAAATACCAGTAAATAATGTCAAATATGGTCATATATATCAGTTATGGGAATATTCATTAAATGAATGTTTGCTCTTTTGTCCTCCAAGTTTGCAGGCTGTGATCCACTGGTACCGGCTGGGTTCTCTGCATGGTACCCTCCAGACACACACATTGCCTTTTCCCCTTTAAAACACTAGAACAGCAGTGCCTTTTTTACCTACTAAAAGAACCGCCTCAGGGGCCTCTTTACAATGCTCAAGCTGCTATTTACACACAACGACTACTAGTTGGCCGCTTGTAAATTAGCCTGCTTACTACATAGAAAAACGGCAAAATAGCTTTCTATTAGCTTATCCTGATGTGATTTTGAAAATGTAAGGATACTGGGTGGTAGAACGCACATATCTAGGACAAGTCATGAAAGGAGGGTCCTGAAATTTGATCAAGTGCAAAGATCATTTTTCTTTACTCACAGGGGTCAAATGACTGCTCATGACTGTTGTAGGAAACAGCTATTTTAACACCTTTGTAACACCTACTCTAGAAAAGCATGTAGGTTAATTGAGTTGTTTTTGTGTAGATATGTTGCAGGTATGTGCTGCACACTAAACATTGATGAATTTATAATAAAATATTTTTGAAATTGCATGGAGAGAAGTGTGCGATTTTAATATTTTCCTCTGATTATAATTTAAACAGATATTTTCCATGAATTATTTTGGTATATTAGGATACTAGTAATGAATGATTCTATACGCCTGAGGAACGGTCGGCATTAATGACTGGTATGGTAGCTGCTAAGAAAATGATTCTATTGGATTGGAAATCACCTACACCTCCCTGTTTCCAGAAATGGCTCAACGAATGAATCAGTATCCTGCAAATGGAGAGAATATGCTTCTACAACTCTAAAGGTCCCAATAGATATTTAAACATATGGAGTCCAATTATTGATTATCTAAAAATGTAAAGGCGCCTTGCATGCTCACTGGGAGCAATTTGGGGTTCAGTGTCTTGCCCAAGGACACTTCGATATGTGGCTAGCCGGGGCTCGAACCACCGATCTGCCAACCTTGCGATCATTAGACGGCGGCTCTACCTCCTGAGACACAGCCTCCCCAACCAGGCACAATGTTGAACTACAGAACAAGACCATATTGCTTTGTGAGTCATTCGCAGTTAGGAGTATTATTATGTTTGTGTTGTGCTAAGAAACGTAGATCCACACGGGTATAATTACTGAGCTCCGTTTACTTGCCATGTGCCATGCATTCTGACAACACACACACACTGCCGTAAAGCTCTAACGGACGTACAGAACGTGACGTCGTAAAGGGCAACAAAGTGCTGCAAACAATGACACTGTCGTACATAACATTTCCCCCCCCTTTCCAAAACTCAAACAACTAAAGTAACAGTCAAACAGGAGTAGGGCCTGAAGGCCTATGTGTGAAATTTAGTGACATAGTCCTGGAGGTGTGCAGGGCGAGCCCGTTCCCGCTGTGGCCTATCGACCTCCCCCCTGGGCTGTGACCCTGCGAGGAAGCCAGGGTTAGGTGGAGGAGGGTGAGGAAGAGGAACAGCAGGTAGAGGCTGAGCGGGTGGAGGCCACATAGGCAGTGGCTGCGGCGGAGCCTGGGGCGGCCTAGCTGCCCTTAGCAGTACAGGACTCGAGGCCTTTGAGACAGTTCTATCTGTCTCTGCTGCGCCGGCTGCTGGCAGCAGTGTGGCCATGGCAGGCCCAGGAGGACCAGGCACCGTCCGCAGTCGGCTGGCGTGCCAGCGGGATCCGTCGCTCAGCAGGAACGTGGCTGGCCCCAGCTGACGTGTCACCTGAAGGGGCTGAGACCAGAAAGATGCCATCTTGTTATGTCGCTGGGGCCTACGGGCCCGAACCCAGTCGGACACCTTGATGGTGGTGGTCTTTACTCCACGTTTCTTGTCGAAGCGTCGCTTCATCTCCCCCTGATGTGTGGCCACTGCTGCTTGAGCAGCATCTCGGGTGCTGCCTGCTGCAGGTGTCACTGCATCCCGGGACCTGAGTCTGTTCAGTGGCAAGTCCATCTCACGGCCAAGCATGAGGGATGCTGGAGAGGTCTGCGTTGTTGCATGCTGACTAGCTCTGTAGTGCAACAGTGTTTGGTTGAGTGCGGCCTGGAATGTGCACCCCTGGAACAGATGTGCTCGGATCCCATTTTTAAGGCTTTGGTTGAAACGTTCCACCCCCCCGTTGGCCTGAGGGTGGAAGTATGCTGTGCGGATGTGCTTGATCCCCTTGGTGCGGAGGAAGTCCGAGAACTCTGCTGAGATGAACTGGGGCCCATTATCTGTGGTGATGGTGAGTGGCAGACCCCATCTAGCAAACAGGCCATCCAGGATGTCAATAATGGTCCGTGTTGTGACCGTTCCTGCTGGGACCACTTCAGGCCATTTGGAGTGGAGGTCGTATGCCACCACCAGAAAGCGTTGGTGGTGCGGGACCCCTCGGCCATGGATCTCTCCACAGATATCAAGCTGGAGATGCTCCCATGGGCGGGGCGGCCACGGGGTAGGCTGCAGGGGTGTTGAGGCTGGCAACCCACTTTTCCCGCTGAGCAGACATGGTGCACAGTCCTTGACCATTGTTTCGATGTCACGGTCGATGCCTGGCCACCACACCAGGTCACGGCATCGTTGCTTGACCCTCACTATGCCCAAATGACCTTCGTGCGCCATGGACATGACACGCGCACGCAGGCCACTTGGGATCACAGTGCAGAGGCCCCTGGAGACACAGACGTCCCCCCAGCATGAGAGTTCGTGCCGTACTCTGGCGAACGGGGCCAGATCCTCCGGCACCCGTGATGGCCATCCGGTGCGTATGTAGGTGCGCAGGGTGGATAGCAAAGGGTCCTGTTCCGATTCCCGCTGCAGCTCCTCTAGTGACACTGCTGTCTGCAGGGGCCCATGCAACATCTGGATGAGCTCTGGCTCTGTGTCGTCATCCGGAGAGACAGTTGGGGTGGGGGCCTCGATAGACCGAGAGAGGAGGTCGGCCACTACGTTGTCCCTCCCCGGGGTGAACCTGAGCTGGTAGTCATACTGCCTGAGCCGCTCCCCCCACCTGTGCAAACGGAGAGGCCTGTGCCCACTGCCTGAGGCTGACAGCAGTGTGGTCAGGGCCTGGTGGTCTGTACGGAGGGTGAACCGCCGGCCGTATAGATAGAGGTGCCACCTCTCACATGCCCAGACACAGGCTAGAGCTTCGCGTTCACCGACTGAATACCTCTGTTCGGTGGGGCTAAGAGCCCTGGAGGCAAAGGCAACTGGCCGCTCGACGCCGTCCTGAACCTGTGAGAGCACGGCACCCACCGCCCCGGCTGAGGCGTCACAGGTGACGAGGGTAGGGCTGGACGGGTCAAAGTGGGCCAGGATGGGGGTTGTGGTGAGCTGGATCTTCAGCGAGTGGAACGCCCTTGAACATGCTGCAGTCCACTTCCATGGCTCCTCTTTCTTGAGCAGTTGGCGAAGGGGAGCTGTGGTCTGAGAGTAGTGGGGCAGGAACCGTAGGTAATAAGCTGTCATGCCCAGGAATGAGGCTACTTGGGAAGCAGAGGTGGGCTCCGGAATCCGGTGTATGGCGTCGACATTGGATAGGAGAGGTGTGATGCCCTTTGCTGTGAGGCGAAACCCCACAAAGTCGATGGCGGTAGCGGCGAAGGAGCATTTCTCTGTGTTCAGGGTCAGATTATTGTCCAGGAGGGCTGCAAACACCCTGTGAAGTCGCTCGTTGTGTGTTGGCACATCTGGGGCATGGACCACGATGTCATCCAAGAACACCGCGACCCCAGGGATACCAGCAAGGATGGTGGTCATGACCTTCTGGAAGCAGCTGGGGGCGGAGCTAAGCCCGAAAGGCATTCGGGTGTACCGGAAGACCCCAGCGTGCGATACAAAGGTTGTCAAATCTCTGCTGGCTGGGTGGAGGGGTACCTGGAGATAGCCCTGCCGCAGGTCGAGCTTTGTGAAAACCGTGGAGCCGTAGAAGTGGGTGGTCAGCTCCTCTGAGGTAGGCAAGGGATATTTATCTGGAATCACCGCCTTGTTGACAGACCGCAGGTCCACACAGACTCTCAACCCCCCTGACTTTTTCTTAGCGATGACCAGGTTTGAAATCCAGGGGGCGGCGTTGACCGGCTCGATGATGCCTGCCTGCAGCAGCATGTTGAGTTCCTTTGTGACATCATCCCTCAGAGCGAGAGGGATCCGGCGCAGGGGCTGCATGACTGGTGACACCTCTGTGTTCACCAGGGGTCTGTGTGTGAAGGCTGTGAGGCAACCCAGTCCATCGAACAGCGCTGGCCATTTCTGCTCCCAGGTGGAGGTGACATGTTGAATGGCTGACCCACTGTCATCATGCAGTGTGAATCCCAGGCCCGTGAACAGGTCGAGGCCCAGCAGATTGGCACCCCGCTTAGCGATGTGGAATGGGAATGCAGACATGTGCTTAGATCCATAGTGCACTGGTACCTGAAGGATGCCCACAATCTCTATCTTAGAGCTATCATATCCGCACAGAGGAGTGGAGGGCTGCTGCAATGGCAGGTGGGCAAAGAATTTGTTGTAGGTGCTGAGATTGAGAAGAGACGCAGCCGCGCCTGTATCCAGTAACAAGGGAAGGCTGACCTCACCCAGCTGCACTGTGCATGTTTTAAAGCTCACATGGTTTGTCGACACAGTTCTAATTTCAGTATGGTCGCTGCGAGTTGAGCGGGGTCTGGACTGTGGGGGATGAGCCGCAGGAGCAGACCTGCACACTTTAGCAAAATGGTTGGGCTTCAAACAGTTCCTGCATGTCTGCCCTCGAGCTGGGCAGTTAGGAGCCCGTGCATTGTGTGAGCTAGCCCCACAGTTATTACAGCTATCAGAGCTACGTGTGTTCCCCTGTCTGCGAGCTTGCTGCACTGGGAACCACGCATCTGTGTCCTCTTGGCTGTCCTGGTAGGCGGGCTGAAGCTGTTGCGTGAGTGAGGCCGTGGGGGCGGAGTCGGAGCGTGAGCTGGCAGTCAGCATGCTAGTACACTGTAGCGCTGATTCTACCTGCATGGCTTTAGCTAGAGCATCATCTAGTGTTAGCTCATCTGGCTCCAAAAGTAATTTCTCCCTGATTTTCTCACACAATGTCCCTTCAATAAGCTGATCCCGTACGATTTGATCGTGAATCACCCCGTAGTTGCATTGTCGTGCCAGATCCCTGAGAACGGTCACGTAGCTCAGAACAGACTCACCGGGGCGTTGAAGCCGTTTTCGTAGCTTGTACCGCCGGAGAAGCACCCGTTGTTTGCCGGCAAAGTGATTAGTGAGGAGAGCGACAGCTTCCTCGTAGGTCTCAGCGCAGCCGAGGGCTCGGAATATCCTCTGACCCTCCGTACCGAGACAGTGACGGAGCAGCGACATTTTCCGCTTGTCGGAAATGTCTGTGAAGTCCATGGCGTCTAGGTAGACAGTAAAGTCATCCAGCCATCCTACCCACGGAATCGGAGGCTCGCCGGGCAGAGACAAGAAAGGTGCCGGTGGTGGCAAAGTAAATTCAGCCATCTTCGTCGCCAATATTATGTTTGTGTTGTGCTAAGAAACGTAGATCCACACGGGTATAATTACTGAGCTCCGTTTACTTGCCATGTGCCATGCATTCTGACAACTCACACACACTGCCGTAAAGCTCTAACGGACGTACAGAACGTGACGTCGTAAAGGGCAACAAAGTGCTGCAAACAATGACACTGTCGTACATAACAAGTATGTGATGCGACTTAATTGATTTCATTACTAGAGTGATTCTCACTGTGAGTCACCTAATGTGAACATTACAGGGGGCAAAGCCCTAGCTGATTTCCTCTCAATCAGCTTTTTGTGATGTGCGAAACGCGTGCTAAAAGATGTTGATAGCAACACCATATTTGGGGCTGGAAGGTGAAGCTGCCTCTAGCTTTCAAATGATTATGTCATACATACAAAACAGTTGAAGAAGACATGCTTATTTGAATGTTGGTAGTACACCTCAAAACTAATACTGGAGAAGATGGCTCTGAATCAAAACAAAAGTGTTGGCAGCTTAGCTAGCTATCAGCTGAAAAAGAACATCGCTATCAACATCTAACTGCGCGTTTAGCATATCACAAAATGCTGATAGAACATAAACATGCTAAAAACACACATAATTAGATAATAATTAGACCGATGAACATTTGAAATACCACATAAAAACCAGAGGACTGCACACCATTGAAAGGATAAGTGACATGCACTGAATGCAAGCTACAGTACAGCTGGCGCTACCTACACAGACTGTGGTGTGAGCTGCCACTCTGGAAACAGCTGATTAGGAAAGCGCAGCCACATCCTCCTATGAAAACAATGGCTTTGCACAATTCTGTTCTTGAGCTTTTGTGAATGCCATTTAACACTGCAGGGCTACAATTCTACACCATATTTGGGGCTGGAAGGTGAAGCTGCCTCTAGACACTAGTTTTGGGTCAGTTTAGCTTTTTTTCCTCAGTAATGGTCAAGATTAGGATTTGATGGGGCACACTGATCTCAGATCTTAAGGGGACACTACAGTATATAATACCCCTGAGACCTGCTGTGACAAATGTGACAAAATGTTTTTTTTTCCAGATTATGAAAGTGCAGATTGTAAGCTTTCAAATTATATGTCATACATCCAAAATAGTTGAAGAAGATATGCTTATTTGAATGTTGGTACACCTCAAACCAAATACTGGAGAAGATGGCTCTGAACCAAAACAAACGTGTTGGCAGCTTAGCTAGCTAGCTGCTAAAAAAGAACAACGCTATCAACATCTAACTGCGTGTTTAGCATATCACAAAATGCTGATAGAACATAAACATGCTAAAAACACATACCTACACATAATTAGATGATCACACAATCCTTGCTTTTGAACACGTCCTAAAACAAACGTTTGTTTACAAGCCACGTATCACTAACCCAGTAGCCTGTAGCAGGAGGGAACGCATTACAGTGAATCCAATTCACAAGTTCAAAGTATTTAGTGATCCTAAAACCATTGTTTGTTATATTGAGTGAGCTCTTCAATACTTCAACTTTCGTAATATGAGAAGAAACTGAATTAAGACAAAACGAATCAAAGAAGCCTTTTGGTCATTTGGCGCAACTTGACGATTCCCGTCCTGCAGACCGTCTCACCAGACTGTATCACTAACGTTTTGGGAGGATATTCTGCGGCAGGTGGCGCATCTCATCAGACCACAAGGGGTGAGGAGCATCTGCTGGCTCATCACAGCTGCCATGTTGGTGATGTGATCTCAGCCCCCAATTGAAACAAGTCCATATGCTTCACATCCACGCCCAATCAATTACCTAATAACTGTCTGAAGGAGAGTTCACTTGGAGGTCAAGGAGTCCTAAACAGACACCCATCTGATTGAGACGACTCTTATTGGCAGCTGCTAAGTGAATTGTTGGCAAGACCAGAGGAGTCACAGGAGTCTGAGGGACTGCATGAATTACAATATGACGAGACAACACCATTTGCGGTTGGAGAAGTAAAAGAACTGTCCTGACACCCAGGTACTACACTAGAAGGGGTGACCGTGTCTCAGGAGGTAGAGCCGGCGTCTAATGATCGCAAGGTCGGCGGTTCGATCCCCGGCTGGCCACGTGTCGAGGTGTTCTTGGGCAAGACACTGAACCCCCTAATTGCTCCCAATGAGCGGGCCGGCGCCTTGCATGGTAGCTTGCCATTGGTGTGTGAATGTGTGTGCGAATGGGTGAATGAGAGGCTGTCGTAAAGTGCTTTGGATTGGTCCATTTATCCATTTACAAGGATTTAATTAAAGGACTCTGAACCCTTGAACAGCCACATTACGTCACGGTGAAAGACTACTTTGGGGTTTGGTGATTAAATAAGGGCTCAGCACAGTTGGCGTGATGAACCTGGGGGCGTTTGGGTGTGTGGACGAACATACAGTACATCATCTGTTGCTGTGGACAAGATCAGCGAAGATTAAACTCCCACCCCAGCATCTGTTGACTGTAGACAGAATGTGAAATGACTAATGGGTCAACAGCATGACTTCACTGACTTCATTCATTAATCACTGACTTCATTAACCGACTTAATTAAGTTAAAGTTTTTACTTTAACTTCTCGTCCTACAGCCCGATCTGTGCTGTCACAAGCAAGACATGACAGGCACAAACAGGACGCAGGAGATATTTATGCGACCCGTGTCACTATGATATGACTAATGTCACATGGTCACGACCAGGGTCAGCCAGTTAAATCCATTTTCAAGCAAAGCCGTGTCCACGTCATGGCTGCACAGAGCAGGACAGGACATTTTGTGTCATTACATGACACCATCTTACATGACAGCATTCTAGCGTATGCAGTACTTGATTCAATGTGTAGTATTACGTGAGCTTAGAATGATAAGGTTCTATCTCCGTTTAGGGTAGTTCAGAGATATTGAGCGTCAAAGTTTGTACATTCCATTATGTTTTGTGAGATGGAACCTTTGTATTTTATTAATTACTAACTAAAAAATGTCAACATTTAAAAAATAACACACAGGCATTAATCAACACCTAATGGATCAGATTATGTAAAAAACTCAATTTTGACAAAAATGGAGATAGAACCTTATAATTCTAACGTCACGATTACTTGAATTACATCGTTTTTTTTTTAACGACAGATAACATTGTGTAACCTTGACTTCAATGACATGTGAGCACAAAGACAGGTCGCTACGTACCTTACTGGCCCCAGGGAGCAGGTGCAGTTTGACATAAGGATCTGAGAGGCCGTTGTGATCCATGGGTTTGATCCCCTGGGGAAGAGAGAGAGAGAGAGAGAGATGTGCTCGTCAGAGAACAAAGTTCTCAAGGTATAACACGACATAACAACATTACCTAAGTGAGGGTATTTTCCAACTCCTGCCGCAAAATAATCCATGTTAAAACCTCAGCAGACAAAAAGTGTGGCATACACCGCCTTCTCTGAACAAGAGAGCTACGTCAGGTAACTAGAGGCATCCAGAGGTGAGATCTGCTGCTTGGATGGCAACAAAAAGTGAATCCAATTTAGTTAGTTGACTTAATCAAATAATTAACAAATACATACAGCAGTCCACAGTAAGACTTCAACCAGACCATTAGAAGTGTTGTGAGCTTAGAATTATAAGGTCTAGGGTAGTTCAGAGATATTGAGCGTCAACGTTTTTACATTCCATTATGTTTTGTGAGATGGAACCTTTGTATTTTATTAATTTCTAACAAAAAAACATTCAACATTTAAAAAACAACACCACACAGGCATTAATAAACACCTAATGGATCAAATTATGTAAAAAACTCATTTTTGACCAAAGATGGAGATAGAACCTTATAATTCTAACATCACGATTAGAAGTGTGCCCTGGTAATTCTAGAATACTGGAGGGCTCACTTGTCCTTGTGGAGATTAACAAACAGGGCAAAGACCAAGTGCAATCACAAGCACCAACATGCTACTACTATCCTTTCAATAGAAAACAACTGTCAGAATGTGCTTTATTGCACCATAACTGAACTCCTCATCCGACACCTGTTATGATGATGGATGTGTTGGGCTTATCATTGGCTGCCCCTGACTCCCTTGACGATTGAGGGTTTGTAAACGGAAGCAGATAAATCACAACACATGGGATCGCCTCCTCCCATGAATCATACAACATAAATCACCCACAAACCATAAAGTATACGGTACTGTTACACAGAGAAAGGAACGTGGGAAATAAAGATAGGCTTGGTAATCAGATTGAATACCACATCATTGGGACCCACCGGGACACATCTCAATAATGGTTGAGTCTGGGGTTTTCTAGTTCTGACCTGTTCCCAGTGGGGACTTGAACTCTCGGTAGCAAATCTCAATCTAGATAATAATAATAATAATAATAATAATAATAATAGTAATAACAATAATTGTTTTTATTGACATGCAATCAACTCAGTCAAATTGTTGGAATTTGGTATTTTACACTCTGGGCAAGGGGTCTGCCATAGATGCTGACCCTAGAGCATTTAGGGGTTCAGTGCCTTGCTCAACGACACCTCGACACATGGCCAGGTGGGGTTCGAACCGCAGAGCTGCCGACCTTGCGATCATTAGATGCCGGCTCTACCTCCCGAGCCACAGCCGCCCACAAGTACTCTTCCTTAAGAGGTTGTTTAAACTATGAAATGGTGATAGTGTGACAGTGCAGTGGTATTGACATTGGTGGGCTGTAAGACAAACAGCTCAAGATCTAATTGGAGACCAAAATCTGAAAGCTGTTTACTTGGTTCAACTTCAGCCTATTTGGTTTCGACCCCTTACTATGTGACACGCACTCATGAGTACCTTTAGCTGAAGACCCCTATTCAATCAGCCGTATACTGATATGTATGTTAATACACAAACATGGTCATAGCACTTCAGGTCCAATTGCTAGTGAAACCACCACTGAATGATATTGAGATACAGTGGGGTGCAAAAATGTGGGACCCCTAGTCAAAATGCCTTTTACAATTAATATCTGTCAAGTGAAAAGAAGCACACCTAACCTCTAAAGGGTACAAAGTTAAACATGACACATTTCATCACAATTATTTATATATTTTTACTTTCTACAGTTCCTAAACTGAACACTTTACCCGGCTGCCCTCGAAAAGGCGGTACAGGACCATGGCCGCAAGGACAAACAGACTGAAGAACAGCTTCTACCCCAGGGCCATCCAGGCCCTGAACACAGCAAAGACCTAGGTTCTGGGCCCTGGACAGTCTGGACGGATTGATGGCAGCTGCTGGACTGAAAAAAGCAGGTGTAGTGCTGAGGCACAAATATCTACATTTCAAGCCTGCAAACTGCGACACTTTAAATGAATGTGCAATAACACTATGTGCAATATGACAACCCTATTCGTCTATCTGTACAGTATAGTATAGTGGATAGTGTACATAGCCTTTATTTATGTAAACCAGCTCCTTCCCTTCTTGTGTTTTTTTTTTTTTTTTTTCCTAACACCAGGGGAGCCACCCCTCCTAAATTTCGTTGTTTGGTACCTGTACTATAGCAATGACAATAAAGAACATTCATTCATTCATTCATAAATAAAAGAAGGAAAAAGGCCTTGTGCAAAAGTTTGGGAACCCTGTCAGCTAGTACTTTGTAACTCATCCTCAGGCAACTATAACAGCTTGCAAACGCTTCCTGTAGCTAGCTAAGAGTCTTTAAATTCTTGTTTTGGGAATTGTTCCCCATTCTTCCTTGGCAGAGCACGAACAGAGCATGAACCTCTAGCTCATAAATATTATTTGGCCTTCTTGCATGCACGGCATGTTTGAGAACTCTCCACAGATTTTCAATAATATTCAAGTCTGGGGACTGTGATGGCGATTCCAAAACCTTCATCACCTTTCCTAGAGGTACTTCATGGTTGATTTTGAGGTATGCTTCAGGTCATTGTCTTGCTGGAATACCCAACCTCTCTTCAACTTCAATTTCTGGACTGACCTTGGACTGACCTTCGAACATCAGTCTCTAGATTCTAGAGTCTAGAATGTCATGATATTTGGTGGAATCCATTCTTCCTTCCACCCGCACAATATTGCCTGTGCCCCCAGCAGCTACACAACCCCAAAGCATAATGGATCCACCTCCATGCTTAACAGTTGGCCTCCCCTCATCTCCTGGTTCTATTCTATTGTTCCTCCCCTCATCTCCTGGTTAATATTTGGGGATGTAACCTTCTGTAGGGAATCTTTTGATTCCTACAATTATTCATCACCACCGCCCCAGCAGTAAAATGTTGTTTGGATATGTGTCCACCCTGAAGCACATAAAGTGTGACTTCAAGCTTCCATCAGTATAACAAAGACAATACTGGCAACACAAGACCAGAGTGCATACAGGATAAAAAGGCAATACTGACTGTCTATCTCTGCCTCCACACACCCTGCCTTTTTGTTTTATTATTGAACGCCATTCTGAGTTGGACATAAATAAAATAATCATTCCGAGAGGTAACCCAATCTCTGGTGTGCGCTGGGATTCCTTCATTTTGATTGGAACTGAGACGCTAGCGCAGCACGCTAGTCATCAAACCAATAGTTCTTCAGCTTCTTTCTTCAGAGTCATATCTCATGGGACTGGGGGAGCTTACTCCAGATCATATGTTTTGGTAATATCCCTTCGACTCCCTAGTATCTCTACTATTCCTTCTTCTAG
Organism: Nansenia antarctica; assembly: GCF_963989245.1. Classification (NCBI taxonomy): domain Eukaryota; kingdom Metazoa; phylum Chordata; class Actinopteri; order Argentiniformes; family Microstomatidae; genus Nansenia; species Nansenia antarctica. Next base: position 30,401,632 of record NC_137689.1, on the reverse strand, counting down.
TGTTGTAGCTGCCAATGGCCCCTGGTTTTGGCATAGATTACTATTTCATATGATGACTGATGGACAGACGATTCACTTATTTAGACACATATAATAATAATACATTTTATTTGTAAAATCACTTTACATAGGGAATCTCAAGGTGTTACAATTAAAACAAGAAGATAAAACAATAAACATGTTCAATTAAAAGGCTAAAAAAAGGCTCTATTAAAAAGGTAGGTTTTAAGGCCTCGTTTAAAAGCATCCACAGACTGTGGTGCACTTAGGTAGTCAGGGAGAGCATTCCACAGCCTGGGAGCAGCCGAGCAGAAGGCCCGATCTCCCATGGTGCAGAGATGTATTTGTCACTTTGGATAAAGGCATCTGCTAAATTCCCAAAATGTAAATGTAATCTAAAATGGCTCTGTGTGGTACTTAGTCTCGTACCACATTTGCAGACGAAATGCAATGGAGTTGTTGGACATTAATACCTCACACCAGATGATGTAAGTAAGTAAGTAAGTAAAGCTTTATTTATGTAGCACCTTTCATACAAGAAATGCAGCTCAAAGTGCTTTACAACAGGAATAAGAACATAAAGTGAATATAAAAACATATACAAGCATAGAATGAATATAAAAACAGGGGAAAACAGTCAAAAGAAAAGGTAAAGATTTACATTTCTTACACACTATGTGATACATGTCATACATTCATACACTACTATATATTATTTTAGCCCCCTCAGTGAGTGTAGTCACGCTAGTATGGGACCTGCACCTGTGGTACACGCTACCCCACCCGCAATGTACTACACCCTCAGTGAGTGTAGTCACGCTAGTATGGGACCTGCACCTGTGGTACACGCTACCCCACCCGCAATGTACTGCCCTCTCACTTGGTTGCAGGGTATTTCAACCGGGGCCTGGTTACCCCTTAATATCCAGGACCTACTGTCCCTTCCTTAAGCCTAACTTGGATCTCGGCGGGCCTGATTACCCCTGAAATCTAGTATCCAGGACCTACTGTCCCTTCCCTAAGCCTAACTTGGATCTCGGCGGGCCTGGTTACCCCTGAAATCTAGTATCCAGGACCTACTGTCCCTTCCTTAAGCCTAACTTGGATCTCGGCGGGCCTGGTTACCCCTGAAATCTAGTATCCAGGACCTACTGTCCCTTCCTTAAGCTTAACTTGGATCTGGGCGGGCCTGGTTACCCCTGAAATCTAGTATCCAGGACCTACTGTCCCTTCCATAAGCCTAACTTGGATCTCGGCGGGCCTGGTTACCCCTGAAATCTAGTATCCAGGACCTACTGTCCCTTCCTTAAGCCTAACTTGGATCTCGGCGGGCCTGGTTACCCCTGAAATCTAGTATCCAGGACAGTAAAATATTTAAAGTGCAATAGCTGGCAAATGAGCAGTGGGCAGGTGCAGATAAGCTAGTTGAAGGCTATATTGAAGAAGTGCGTTTTTAGCTTTCTTTTAAAAATATTTAGTGAGCTGGCTTCCCTGATCTCTAAAGGTAATGTGTTCCAAAGCTTTGGGGCATAGTTGGCAAAGGCTGCGCTCCCGATCTTCTTCTGACTGTTGCTGGGAACCTCTAATAAACCTGCGATAGATGATCTTAGTGTTCTTGAGGGTACATAATTGGCAAGGGAATTAGCAATGTACTTTGGGCCTCGCCCATTAAGGGCTTTGTATATAAGGAGGAGGACCTTAAAATCAAGCCTACATGTTACTGGCAGCCAGTGCAGAGTAGCTAGGACCGGAGTAATGTGTTCTCTCCTCTTGGTTCTAGTTAGAAGTCGAGCTGCAGAGTTTTGAATGAGCTGAAGTCTTGCAGTCGTTTTTTTAGGAAGGCCAGTAAAAAGTGTGTTACAGTAATCGAGCCGGCTTGAGACAAAGGCATGAATCAGTTTTTCAGCATCTTTTTGGTTTATAAGTGGTCTTACTTTAGCAATGTTTCTAAGGTGAAAGAATGATGTTTTCGTCACCTTGTTAATATGGGACTTGAAGCTTAGGTCTGAGTCGAAAATAACACAGACTTGTAACCTCAGGTTTAATCCATGATGTCAGTTTCCCTAGATTATGTACCGTAGTAGTTTTCTACTTACATTAGCTTTAGAGAAGGTGCAGCTTGGAAAAACATTCATTGCACTGGCTAATGTGCTGTAGGTGTTGTGTACACAGTTAAGCTACTGTAGATACTGATACTCTATGTTGACATTCAGAGTAAATGAACAAGTGAAATTCTCCTCCATGCAGATCCAAATAGTTTGTTATGTATGCTAACATTTTCAATTGAAGTCAGAAGTTTACATACACCTTAGCCAAATACATTTAAACTATTTTTTTCATCATTCCTGACATTTAATCATCAGTAAACATTCCCTGTCTTAGGTCAGTTCGGATCACTAGTTTATTTTAAGAATGTGAAATGTCAGAATAATGGTAGAAATAACGATTTTCCTCCTTGCTCGCACATGCTTTTTCAGTTCTGCCCACAAAAAAGATGTCAATTACCCATTCAGAAGCTTCTAAAGCCATAGCATAACTTTCTGGAATTTTCCAAGCTGTCTAAAATAACTTAATGTATGTAAACTTCTGACCCACTTGAATTGTGATATAGTGAATTATAAGTGAAATAATCTGTCTGTAAACAATTGTTGGAAAAATCACTTGTGTCATGCACAAAGTAGATGTCCTAACCGACTTGCCAAAACTATAGTTTGTTAACATGAAATCTGTGGAGTGGTTAAATAATGAGATATAATGACTTTAACCTAAGTGCAAACTCTTTCTCTCTGGGAAAACCTACAATGCAATGTTTCTCTCATTGTCTTTGCCATTGCAGATGAACTGACACACTGCAATTTATTTTCTAAAGTCATTAGAGAGTCTGAAGAATCCACACCCTGTGAAATAGATACCATCCAAACCCTGTGAGATAGATACCATCCACAAACTAGTTGGGGAGTAAAACAAAACAGTTCTACTCCCCTTGCCAGTTTGATATTTGCCAGTTTGATATTTGCCAACTGAATGTTTGATACAGACAATTGACAATCAATTATTTGGTGAGGCATAACTTTATTAATTCATTGAGGTGTCTTTGTCACTGCTATCCTATTTTCCAATTTGCTCAGCCATGTGTGGGAAGAACATTCCTCACACTGCCAGGGAGTGGTCCGTGTCTCTCTCTCCCAACACAGAGCTGCACTTGTCAAAACAACAAATGGTAATTAACGATGTTCTGCTCCCTCGACTTTTGGTTTTCTTCAGTTTAAGCAAAGGATCTCAACAAAACACCTTGTATATGTATAATCACCCACCGCACCTCGTGTCACGTTCCAATTCTCAACTTCAAGGTCAGAGTCAGAACTATGAAAACTTGGTGCTGGGTGGCAAGTACAGTATTTCATTAGTGGAAAGGTCGGTGTGTTTTTCCTGTTCCTACGTTGCCGGCGGTTACCAGTCGTTTGTTATGTCTGGAACTCCTGGATTACTGTCTCTACTCCGTTCTCTGTCACCATTCTCTGCCTTCATGCTCAGTCAGCGTCTCATCTCTACAAAGCTACAGGTTCAGTCAGATGTTCGCGTAGGACACAGATGGATGTTCTCTTTGACGATGCTCTCTTTGACTGATGTAAATTGTTAGGATCTGTCGTGGTGGAACTGTGAACTTACTACAAAAGCCTGCACACGTACCCTCTCACCACCACTCCAAGCTATTCTATGTTAGGTAGATAACTACAGTACTGAGTCAGTCTCGGGCCTGAATCCAATAGGACTCAAACAGGTAGTGATTAGGTGTCTGCATACGTATTGGAAAGAGGAAGTTGTTTGTCTTCTTTTAGCTCTATATACTCCGACAATCTGGATTTAAAATGAAACAATGACTCTGAGGTTAAGCAGAGATTCATTCAGCTTATAATTTAACTTCAATGTTTTATTTCTTCTGATTGGTTTCACCATTTAGAAATGACAAACCCTTTAGACATTGTCTCCCTATTTCAGAGCACCAAAAGTACTGGAAGATTGGCTTGACAGGTGTTCCTGGTTAATCAGGTGTGTTCCGTCACATCATTTGAGGAGGCACAAGAGAGCTGTCAATGCCTAGCTTTGATTCTAGGCTTGCATTCGCCTTTGTAGTTTGATATTGGTTTGAACATGAGGACCAAAGAGACATACATTAAAGTCAAGGAAGCCATTATGAGGCTGAAATATCAGAAAAATCTATCAGAAACTTAGCCAAAAGCATAGACCCAAATCAACAGTTTGTAACATTGTTCAAAAAGAAAGAAAGTACTGATGAGCTCAGCGATTTCAAACCGGTGGGTAGGCCAAAGAAGACTTCTACAGTGGAGGACAAATGCTCACCATAATTAAAACCAAAAATCCAAAACAACTGTGCCAGGAACAGTTCTTCAGAAGGTAGGCGTGTCAGAGACTGCCACAAGAAATGTCTAACTTGTCCTCATTGAATATGTTACAGTTGACGGCAGCAACAGAATGTATTGTGAGTGTTTATCTTATCCGCATCTTATCAAGTACAAGCAAATGCTTCCAAATTAATTGGATGGAGGTCTTCATCATACAGTAAGACAATGACCCCAAACATACTGCCACCGTAAAATAACTTTTTCAGGGCCAAAAAAAATGACATTTCTTGACTGGCCAAGTCAATCTTCAGATTTCAATCCAAATGAACATGTATTTCATTTCCTGATGATAAGATTTTAGGCAAAATACCTAGAAACAAACAACAACTGAGGATGGCTGCAGTACAGTCTTGACAGAGCATCACCAGAGAAGATTCCAGTTCCTCTGGAACTCTCTCCCCACAGTGATCGGCAATGCCCCTACCCTGGACACTTTCAAATCAGCCCTCAAAACCCACCTGTTCTCCAAGGCCTTTGGCCCATAGTCTAGTTTTGTCACTCTCGTTGTCTTTGTTTCTTTGCTTTGTTTTTCTGTTCTGTCTGTCTGTCTGACTGTCTGTCTATGAAATCTGTTAAGCGTCCTTCGGTTTGAGAAAGGTGCTATATGAAATATATAAAGCTATTATTATTATTATTATTATTATTATTATTATTATTATTATTATTATACCCAGCGTCGGGTCGGGTCGCAAGCTTCAGGCAGTTATTGCATGCAAAGGATTGTCTAAACATGAGTGCTTTATTTGGACAGGAAATATAGGATTGCGACAGGGAGACCTTTAGAGGGACTGGGATTCAATCTCAGTTTGCAATTCTTGCTCGTCTGCTTACAGTGTTGCATGAGATACAATAACACCAAAGATTGGGTCGTAAAATTGCTCTAAATTTGAGTGATGTATTAAAAAAAACTTGGGAAAATAGAAGTAAGATAGAGATGTTACTATCTGATGACCAGAGACAACCTCTGTCTTTTTTTTTCTTTCCCTTTTCTTTTTTTTATAATCTATCGTTGTCCATTACTCTGCCTCGGCGTGAGTAACGAGACAGGGAAGCACGTTTCTCTTCTTACGGCTTCACACTCCATGAGGAATGGTATCAAACACGTGGATTCTATCTATCCAACATCTCCTCTGTGACGGCTACCTCTCCGCTGACCTCCTGAGCTCTAATCTGAGCAGAGAGGCATCATGGGGGCTGGCTGTCGGATAAGCAGACAGCTGAAGGCCCTGATTGCCGATGCTTCTCCTGAATAGCCGGTTGATCATAATTACGGGAGGGAGGAGAGAAATGACCGGTATGGAGGCAGATGGGCACCATGCATCAGTGTATCCCCACGTCTCCCGATCGTTCCCCCCCCCCCCCCACGCTGCGGTTCTCCACCCCCCTCCAGCCCCCTGTTTGCCACGGATTGTCTCCCGAATGCTTTGAATCAAGTCAAAGTCCTCCGCATCTAAAAACAATTACCCCTCTCTCTCTGCGTCATCCAGATATGAAGAGGCGAGGTGTGTAGTGCTGTGGGGGTGGGGATAGGCGGAGTATGTATTTGCCACTTAAGGATATATCTCTTCCACATTCACATTGAATGGAATGGAATCAAATTTACTGCCAGGGATTAGTTAACCCCGGGAAATGCTGCATGGAACTGGTGAGGCAGAGGAGATAAACTGAGCTATATTGCTATGACCAATAAGAACCGAAGTTTAAATGGGATTGTGTCGACTTTGATTCCGTAAAGCTGGACTCTAATTTAAAAATCAGAGAGCGGTAGATTTCAAAGGCCGGAAGCAAGGACTGAGAAATTCAATCATCTTTCAAACAAAGAGCCCAGAGGCTAATACTGAAGAATACTCTGGCGGCTTGCCTAAAATCCCCTTTTAAAGAACATTCATGGTATTACAGTATCAGACCTCCAGTATATAGAATACATAGAGGAGCATAAATGTCCACTGACTGAAAACGTTCAAAAAATATATTTTTTCCTCTATGTGTACAATTTCCTCCATCTGGTGTGATCTACATCCACCAGGAAAGCAGCAAGCTCCTTTTTCCTTTTGCTGTTTACAGTATTGGCCTTTCTCTCTGGACATTTTCACTTTCACTGTCCGAGGCATATATCTTTATTAGCATTTATCTGACTGGCCTGTGTACATGCAGGGGATCGAGTCATCAATCACCACCAGCGGTGATAATGGATCGGATGAGGCAGGACAGAGACCTTCGCCCAGAGGGAGCTGATCCAGAGGCCTGGCCACAGAGGGGTTCACTCGGCTGGGGCCCACCCGAGATCGATGGAGGAATGTTTCGTGGGGGGTCGCCTGCCACTAGCATGACAGGAGAGTGAATGATGAATGAATAGAGGGAGGTGTGGAGGATTTGTTAACATGGATGAATTCTGTGAATGTCTATGTTGAGTATGTGTGTGTCCATTTCACATAGAATGTAGATGCTCACAATGTAGTGGCTGTAACTGTCTCTGAAATCAGTTGAAATTCTTCTCTGTGCCTAGTGGTGCATAAACATTTTATGGGATGCAGACGCTCATCCAGAACAGCGCTGCCAGGATCCCGATGGGAGTCCGCCAATACGAGCACATAACCCCCGTTCTATACGCTACACTGGCTCTCTGTCTCATCAATGGACACGCACCTCCCTATCTACAAGAACTCATGACTCCACAAACCTCCAGCCGCACCCTCAGATCAGCAAACAGTTTGCTCCTCCAGGTCCCCAATACCAGGCTCCGCACCATGGGGGACCGAGCCTTCTGCTCGGCTGCGCCACGCCTGTGGAACGGCCTTCCTAGTCAGCTAAGGGCAGTACAGAGCCTGTGGAACAGCCTTCCTAGCCAGCTAAGGGCAGTAGAAACCTTTTTTATTCAAAAAGGCCTTTGACTGTTGAACCTGTGTTCATTCTTGTGATTTCTTTTATTATGTAATTTTATTTACTATGTTTTTAATGTATTATGGTTTTAGGCATTTTTATTTTATTATTATTTTTTTTTATCACTGTTGTGTCTTTGTTGACACTATACAAGAGATGATTGTGTGTGTAAGCTGGCACTCCAGTCTGGGAACTTTCCTGTTTTGCGTGAGGTTTAAAGGCCCGGGCCACTTGCAATTTGTCAAAGACCATTCTTTTAATAAATATTATACTTAGACTTAAAGTTACTATCTTGAGTCTTATTAAATCCATGACAGAGGCAAGATGGAGAACTAACCACCCCTTATTCAGCCATAAATGGAATGACAAAACGCATGACACCTCAGGGTCACTGTTCATTTAGACTGAAGCAGCAAACGAGTGGGTGAGATGCGTCATGTTGACGTATATATGTTGATTTAAAGGCTGCTCAGTTCACTAATGGCCTATAGTATTGTTCTGAAGTGAAAAGAAACACTGTGGAGAAGTCTGATACACGCTTCTAAAAGAGATGCAACGCAACTTCGGTGTTCGGTGTTCGGAATAGCATACTAGCATACTACTCATACTAGATGACGTAGATTTTGAGTATGTAGTGCGTTCACACTGTACATTATGCAAGATTTGAGTATGCGAGAAATTTAGTAGGCGAGCAATACTTCCGGGAAAATTGAAGTTTGTTACGATGGACACTAGCTCGGGTACTATTCCCCAAAATGCATTTCGCGTCCAGGGTTGCCAGATGGGGCGGGTTACCGCCGAATGGGCTACTTGATTTTGAGGTTATAGAAAGTTTAGGCTGTAAATTGTCAATCCCATCTGGCAACCCTGTGCGCTTTCAGCCTCGTCAAACTGCGTCATACAAACCCGTCATACAGCTGTTGTTTACTTCGTCCGATAGCCTGGGGACCGAAAGCTTGCAATAAACATCGTTTTTTGCACATATTTGAGTGTGCAGATGCTGCTTTTTGGCACTCTATTTGATACTCTTCAGCTGCAGCACCCCAGCTAAGTCTGATCACGGATGAGCGGTGGTATTTTCACTATACTGGGAATTAACATGGGGAAATGCATTCTTAAACAAGGCTACATGTCATGATTACAAATATGCCACTTGAAATGCATGAAATCCAAGTTTATTTGTGTCTTACACACATGTTCACCTAGTATTTGACTGCTTGTAACCCAATCACAAATGATCCCAGTATTGTAGCTTCAGACGGACAAGTTGGTTGTAGTGCTTGCCCACGATATGTTATTGCTCATATATATTTATTTTAATCATGTTATTTTACCAACTGTTAAGACAACAATATAGTAAGCTAGTTACTTGAGCTAGCTAAAGATATTGGCCCCCCAAATCATTTTACAACGTGTTGTAATTATGTTACGATGTTTCAGTCGAGTGAGTGAAGGTAAGCAACGTAGGGTGCGTTCGTAAAATCGCTCTGAGAGCGCCGGAGCGTGCAACGTCATAAAGGGACCAGGTAATTTGATTGGACAAGAGGCATTCCATGAGTGCTGATCATATTTCCAGGGCGAATTTACGAACGCAGCTAGCGAACAGAAGACGCAAAAAATCGTCAGATCAGATATATAAACGGGTTATTTTGGTAAACTGGACACATTTTGGGAATATATGTGGTTACTTTCTCGCCTGAAAACATATTAAAACTTCATAAAATGACATGTTAACACTTGTAAAGCCAAAATTACATATTTTAGCTAATGGAGGTTTAAAAGGAGGCTTAAATTCGCCGCTCCCAGCGAAATGCATTCTGGGAGGCAGTATGCATACAGTGTAAATGTTCGGCTGGTTTTCACATACTTATCAGTGGCGGCTGGTGCTAAACATTTTGGGTGGGGCACAGGTTATGGGGGCATGCTCCACGGGGAAGAATATCAACTTTAAAATCTGGATTTACAGTCGATTTTAGCATGAGAATAACAGTGTTTCCCCTAGGTTTGCTGCCTTGGGGGGGTGGCATGGACCGTGGCATGGACCCCCCCCCCCAGGGGGTAAGACCCTGCGACATACCAGCGTCATGTCCAGGGGGTGTACTAACTTGTACATTAAGCCGCCTCACGCTACCATCGGTTCTCAAGGCTACTTACTTATGTGGTCTTGACTACCTGTCCACTTTCTCACCTGCTTCTTGCTCTCTCTCTCTGGTGTGCCGACACCATCCTGCTCTCTCTCCTTCTCTCCCTCTCTATCCTCCTCTCTCCCTTTTGCTGTCAACCAAAAGGCAAACATAACAACCAGAGTATTTATAATCTAATAAGAGGTATAAATTGATCCATATCAATTTATAACATAATTATAATTGAATTTTGGATTGCTGTGGGCAATGCAGTCAGATAATGTCATTTTGACATTACTCTCTCACCTGGAAAAAAAACCATGTCCAACTATACTATACAAAACAGACATTTCAAATGCTTCAATCCACTGTCCATGTACTGTAAATATGCCATTATGGTATTACCAATGAAGCCCAATTCTAGCAGAATAAGAAAGATTGTATATCTACTTAAAATAATAAAGTGCCTCCAGTTAGCTCTTTAGCTGGCATGTGTGCAGCAGACTAGCTCATCTCATCACCTCTGAGCATATATCACTACATCTTATATATCACTACATCTTATATATCACTACATCTATATATCACTATATCTTATATATCACTACATCTTATATATCACTATATCTATATATCACTACATCTTATATATCACTATATCTTATATATCACTACATCTTATATATCACTATATCTATATCACTACATCTTATATATCACTATATCTATATATCACTACATCTTATATATCACTACATCTTCACTATATCTTATATATCACTACATCTTATATATCACTACATCTTATATATCACTACATCTTATATATCACTACATCTTATATATCATTACATCTTATATATCACTATATCTTATATATCACTACATCTTATATATCACTACATCTTATATATCACTACATCTTATATATCATTACATCTTATATATCACTATACATTATATATCACTACATCTTATATATCACTACATCTTATATATCACTATATCAGTGAGTTAGCTACCTAGTTAGTTAGTCAGTTAGTTAGCTAGTTAGCTACCTAGCTAGTCAGTCAGTCAGTTAGTTAGTTAGTTAGGTAGGTAGTTAGTTAGTTAGTTAGCTACCTGGCTAGTCAGTCAGTTAGTTAGTTAGCTACCTAGCTAGTCAGTCAGTCAGTTAGTTAGTCAGTTAGTTAGTTAGTTAGTTAGTCAGTCAGTTAGTTAGTTAGTTAGTTAGTCAGTTAGTTAGCTACCGAGCTAGTCAGTCAGTCAGTCAGTTAGTTAGTTAGTTAGCTACCTAGCTAGTCAGTCAGTCAGTCAGTTAGTTCGTTAGTTAGCTACCTAGCTAGTTAGTTAGTCAGTTAGTTAGTTAGCTACCTAGCTAGTCAGTCAGTCAGTCAGTTAGTTAGTTAGTGTCGTGTATTTCTACTTAAACACACACACATGCATAGATAGTGTGATAGGCTATGGCCTGTGACTGTATTTGCATATTGTGATGAACCAGGGTGAGACCCAAAGATCTATGTAGTATGTATGATCTATGTATGAATATGTAGTATATTTTAAACACACACACACACACACACACTCTGGCCTTCATGAGGGGTTGGGCAAACACACACACTGATCATTAACAGATGTCTCTCCCCTAGCCCCTGGACCAGCTATCAGAGACCTCTGGGGGTTGGACCCTTGTAAAGCACACACACACACACATACACTCTGGCCCCTCCCCTCTTGAACAAAACGGGCAGGGGAGGGAGAGAGCTTTCTCTTTCACCACCCGAGCCAGAGGAGACGTATGTATGTATACATTTGTATGTATGACTGTGTTGAACTTTGATTAAATCGTCTTAAACTCAATAACTGTTCTTTGATTCATAACCAACAATAATTAACATCATACGTGGCGAGACTAGCCCAAGAGATAAATATAGCTTGATTAAGTTATAGTCAAAAGAATCTTGTGTAACGTTAATCTTGTTGGAATAGAAACAAATCTTTCATAATCTTTAAGCCTGGCAGTGGCGGCTGGTGCTAAACATTTTGGGTGGGGCACAGGTTATGGGGGCATGCTCCACGGGGAAGAATATCAACTTTAAAATCTGGATTTACAGTCGATTTTAGCATGAGAATATCTCTACCCCCCTGTACAGACCTCGCCATCCCCTCTACCCCCCTGTACAGACCTCTTCATCCCCTCTACCCACCTCTACAGACCTCTTCATCCCCTCTACCCCCCTGTACAGACCTCTTCATCCCCTCTACCCACCTCTACAGACCTCTTCATCACCTCTACCCACCTCTACATCTCCTCTACCCACCTCTACAGACCTCTCCATCCCCTCTACCCCCTGTACAGACCTCTCCATCCCCTCTACCCCCTGTACATACCTCCTCATCCCCCCTACCCCCCTGTACAGACCTCTTCATCCCCTCTACCCCCCTGTACATACCTCCTCATCCCCCCTACCCCCCTGTACAGACCTCTTCATCCCCTCTACCCCCCTGTACATACCTCCTCATCCCCCCTACCCCCCTGTACAGACCTCTCCATCCCCTCTACCCCCCCTGTACAGACCTCTTCATCCCCTCTACCCCCCTGTACAGACCTCTTCATCCCCTCTACCCCCCTGTACATACCTCCTCATCCCCCCTACCCCCCTGTACAGACCTCTCCATCCCCTCTACCCCCCTGTACAGACCTCTTCATCCCCTCTACCCCCCTGTACAGACCTCTTCATCCCCTCTACCCCCCTGTACAGACCTCTTCATCCCCCCTACCCACCTCTACAGACCTCTTCATCCCCCCTACCCACCTCTACAGACCTCTTCATCCCCCCTACCCACCTCTACATACCTCCTCATCCCCCCTACCCCCCTGTACAGACCTCTCCATCCCCTCTACCCCCCCTGTACAGACCTCTCCATCCCCTCTACCCCCCTGTACAGACCTCTTCATCCCCTCTACCCCCCTGTACAGACCTCTTTATCCCCTCTACCCCCCTGTACAGACCTCTTCATCCCCCCTACCCCCCTGTACAGACCTCTTCATCCCCTCTAGTGAGTGTGTGAGTGTGAGTGTGTGTGTGTGTGTGTGTGTGTGTGTGTGTGTGTGTGTGTGTGTGCGTGTGTGCGTGTGTGCGTGTGTGCGTGTGTGTGTGTGTGTGTGTGTGTGCGCGTGTGCTGAATACATAAACAAACAAGCTAAAAGACGACAATAGAAAACGTACCATGCTGACGATATTACTAAATGTTTGAAGTAGCTTTTATCTTAGCTGACTCTCTTACCTTCAGGTCGAGTTTGTGTATTCTGGCTTCGCAAAACACCAACAGTAGCAGCCTAACAGCCGCGGAGATTGCGCGGAGATTGCGCGGAGATTGCGACCACAAACGAAGTTTGACTTCGGTAATAGGTCCAGTTGTAATATCCTCAAGCAGGGGAGGCTGGCTCCCCACCAAAGGGAGAAGAGAGAGATTTTTTTTCTATGACTTCTAGACAGTGTTGCTTCTGAATATCATAGTCCAATCAGCTAGTGTTCTGTGGCGTATATCATAGTCCAATCAGCTAGTGTTCTGTGGAGTATGTTCCAATCAGCTTCAAGTCCCGCCCCTTTCAGTGCATGTCCCAAAACCCCATAGACAATTGACCGAATGGCCTGAAGTTACCAAAATAGATTTTACATGCAAGTCTACGAGAACAGCCTAGTGCAACTTCGAGTAGACTGAAAGTTGCCCCGAAAGGGGCGGGACTTGAAGCTGATTGGAACATACTCCACAGAACACTAGCTGATTGGACTATGATATACTCCACAGAACACTAGCTGATTGGACTATGATATTCAGAAGCAACACTGTCTAGAAGTCATAGAAAAAAAATCTCTCTCTTCTCCCTTTGGTGGGGCATTGCCCAATTGCACCTAATGAACCAGCCTCCCCTGAAGCCTGGGTTAGTGATAGGGCCGAATTTGGTAATTCGCTTTTTGTGTAAAATTGTGTTGAGATATTAGTTTGGTAACTAATAGTTGTGATTTGTGAGATATTAGTTTGGTAACTAATAGTTGTGATTTGTTTGGATGGTATTACGGAATATCGTGAGTGTGTGTGTAAAATTGTGTTTTGATCAAGTGTAATTGGACTGTGTAGTCTATTTTGTAAGATATGTGAAAGAGCATTATTGTAGCAGAATCTTCAGAACTGTAGCAGAAGTGTGCTTCAGAACGCCATTGTCCTTTGTGTCGGCGGAGCAACAACACGCACGCTCGGGCACGCGCGCAGACACGCAGGACACACACACAGAGACCTTCTAGAGGAACAGTGAAAAACATATGAGAAAGATTTGGTTTGGAAACTAATAGTTTAACTGCATTGAAAGATAATCTTGAAATTGTTGTGTCGTGGAGAATGTAATTTGTTTGTGAAAACAAAGTTGTGTTAAGTTATTGTGGAAAAGCAAAGTATATGTTGTAAAATATATGCCCACAGGCTTTCCCCCCAGAGGAAAAGACAAGACTTGCCCCTCCCCCTCTCCTGTTGGTCCGGGCACACATGCACGAGCGTCAGGGCTTGTACACACATTGATTCAAACATACGGACACGTAGGGGGGCTGCGTGTGATTGTTGCATTACACAGATTGTAGTAATATAAAGATAGAAAGATAGTGAATTGATCATCGGGGTATTTAAAGTAGTTTAAAGATATTTGTCATAGTTTGTTAAAAGTAAAGATAGATTGTGGACTTTAGGTTAGATTCAAAGCATATGAGGCAACTTGTGCGTGAGCCTAGACAGGGCTGCTTTCCCTGAGCAGAATCACAGCAGGGTCACAGCACAGATATTTATGACCCCAATAAAACGGCCCTGCCTGCTTGCAGAATGTTGGTGAAAGAATCTAAAAGGTTGATGTATAGAATGATGTTTGTAAATGACTGTTGAATATTACATTACTTGTTTAAATACTAATTAGTCGAATTAATTATTCAGATCATTCATTGTCCGTTTTCACAAAACAATTGATTGATTCCACAGGTTTGGTCAAACGTCTGTGACTGTCTAATGAAAACCATTCTGAATAACCATTCATTTTGTTTGAGATTTTGATAACAGATAATTGACTCCACAGGTTTTACTTTTCAGCATATTGAGATCGCTGAAGCATTGTGTTATTAGGAGAAAAATAATAGATTGTGACTTTAGATCACGACAGGGTGTTTTGAAGCAATCGATACCCAAGTCGGTTGCTTGGCGCCATCTGCTGGCCAAAACACGACAAGACATTTTTAAAACATTGTCTCCCTGTAAATTTATGAAATACAACCCTCCTTCATTGATGATGGTTGTAAATGATTGTTATATATTACATTACTTTAATTAATTTAATTAATTACTCAGATTGTAATTAATAATTAATCATTCATTCCTTCCCAATAACAAGTCGATTTCTTTACAGGTTATAATTAATATTTGTAATTTACATCTTTTATTTTAGTTAGGTCATGTCCACAGCTTTTGATTAGGAATAGCAGAATAGTTTGTATTGATAATTAAGCAGTAAAAGGGTTTTTGTAAATCAGTGAATACTTAGGTGTTGACCAGCCTTTGTGATTTAATAATTGTGTTGACCAGAACTGTAATTAGTATTGAATGAGTAATTAAGTGACACATATTCATAAACAATTAGGAAACACATTTAAGTATAAAGTACTTACACAGATATTAGATTTAAGTTAATACTGCACTGACATACACAAGAGGCAAATCTGTTATTCTGAGTTGTAGGGTTCTGTGGGGAAGGTTAATACAGTTAAATTGGACTAGCATTTGTTTAGCAAACAAGGCAATAGGAAGGTGGGTTGTAAGAAAAGTACACCTTATAGAATATATTCAGCATATTGAGCAGTATAAATCAATCAGCTTAAAATGGGAGCAAATTCAACGAAGCTGTTAAAAGATATTAGTGAACATAGTGGAATATTGGCTACTTTATCCCCTATGGCTGTAGTGGAAAAAATGAATCCTCTTGTTAGGGAAATTAGCAAAATGTCTACGAAATGGAATAGCCGTTGGGCATACATTGAACAGCCGTGGCCGAAAGAGGGCAGCCTTAATTTACAAATAATTGCAACATTGGAAATACTTATCAATGTGCACAAAGCACATCAAAGAGGAAAGATTAGATCAGAGAAACGCAAGTTAGAGTTAGCTATTTTAGATCTATTTAAGGTAGAGGGACAGAAAATAGCTCAGATGGAACCGGAAAAGAAAAATGAATTGGCCAGAACACTGGAACAGAAATTGAACATTCCATCCACAGACATGTGTCCTGTCTCCAGTCCCCCTCCATATGCTAAGGCACTGGAGGACCATTCCCAGAAGAAGAAGACCAAGAAGGAGCCAAGGGGAAAAGGGGACGACAGGAGTGACGAGGAAGATGACAGCAAAGATGGCAGTGAAGACTCAAGAGATGACGACAGTGCAGATGAAGGCTACAACGCTCAGGTCAGGAAGATGATAGCCACAGCAGAAAGACACCACAGATGGCTGAAGGAGCAACGAGAAAGGGAGAAAGAGGAAGATTGTCATCGAATGACATCAAATACATTAAAGAACTGTCCAGTGCTGATTCGGGGTAACAAGATGGACTATCATCCTTGGCATCATACAGATCTGTCTGAAGTGATAGAGAAACTCCCCGTTCTCCAAGATGGTGGACACCCGTGGACGAGAGAGGTCGACGTGAGACTGACAGGAACGCAGGCCGCGATGGGAGACCTGAAAAGACTCTTAGCTTTTATTGCAGGATTGGATACAATGCAGGAAATATTGATGAAGGCAGGACTTCATAGATATATCAATACATCAGTTTATGATCCAGAGCTCTTCGCAGCAAGCAGAGGCAGGCTGTGGAAGGCAATCAGAGAGACTTACCCTACTCACATTCACCCAGACAATATCATTGTGAAGCCACTGGGGGGAGATGAGAATCCCAGGGGTTTTGTTGCCCGTGTGCACTCTCAATGGAGAAGTGTGACAGGGAAGGACGCTGAAGATAACCCCTTAGAACAATCCATAATCAGGGAAAAAATACAGGAAGGGCTTCCTACCCCAGTTAAGGATAAGCTAGCAGAAGTGGTGGGGCTACGACACATGAACAAAGCTGTTTATATAGACCACGTAGCTCATCAAGTTGAGTTATATCGAAAGAATATTCAGATACAGAAGACACAAGACGAAGAGTCACTCAGAATATTGACTCATGTGCAATTGACTGAAAGCGAGAGGAACATAGAGGGAGTGCAGGCTTTAGCCCCACAGCAACAGCCACCTGGAGTGCGGACTGCTACTTACCAGTCCTACTCACAGGGGCCACAAGGGGGGTATCCTGCTACTTACCAGTCCTACCCACAGGGGCCACAAGGGGGGTATCCATACCCACAAGGGCCACCAGGGGTGCAAGCGGTTCCATACCAGCCATACAACCAGCCTGGCCAAGGACCACCACCAGGGGGATGGACAGCAGCAGGGAAGAAGATGCTAGAACCATGTTATCAATGCGACCAGAATGGACATCTAGCCTGTACCTGCTACAACAGGCCCCAGGGGGGCGCAGGGGGGAGCCAAGGAGGAGGATATTGGCCCCCTACTACACCTGCTCCAGGAGTGATGAACCCTTACGGAGGCCCAGCAGCTGGCCTATAGGGGTGCCCGGAAGATCCGAGTGGGAGGTGCCAGCTGGTGGTGACAAAGAAGCCTGAAGACGCCACGCACCTTCCTATGTCTGGAGAATATGTGAAGACAATCGGATTTGAGGGAATTAAACAGCTGATTCCTACAACTGAGCTTGTAGACTTAGAGTACAAGGGACAGAGAGCAACTCTGTCAACACTTGTGTCAGAACACACGCCAACAGGGCTGCTAGGGAGAGATGCTCAACGCCACTGCATTTACTGAACTGTACAGTAAAATGCACACCTGACGGCTGTCAGGTGACGATGCCATCCGGTGCTCAGATTCCATCGACAGCCAGAGTGATTAAGCATAGAACAGACCTACAAGCTTTGCCTTTAAAGGGAGCTGATATAGAATATTGGGTTGATGGGTCTTGTTACCGGGTAGGAGAAACTTTGTGCGCTGGGTATTCCTTAGTTAAAGCACAAAATTCAAAGTTTATTGTGGAACAGGCTGAGGCAGTTCCTCAGCCTTGCTCAGCTCAGTTGGCTGAGTTGATTGCCCTCACAGAAGCATGCAACTTGGGAACCGGACGGAGAGTGACAGTGTACACCGACTCTGCCTATGCACATAATGTTTGTCATTTTAATGGAGCTGTATGGAGGGGGCGGGGTTTTAAGAGAACTGATGGTACGCCTATACAGCATCACGCACAGATCATGAAGCTGTTACAAGCCATGATGAAGCCAAAGGAATTAGCCATAGTGAAGTGTGCCACACACAGGTCTGACTCATCACATGTCACACAAGGTAACAGGGCTGCAGAAGATGCAGCCAAAGCCATTACAGGAGCAGACAAGGCAGGTAAAGGTCTTCTGGTCGCACATGAAAAGCAATTACAGGGCATGGTCACACTTGAGGATTTATTGATGTTACAGAGTAGAGTAACTACGTTAGACAAGAACGTTTGGCTAGCAAGGGGGGCAAGTCAGGATGACACAGGTCTATGGAGGAATCATGAGGGGTTGGTTGTAGCACCCTCAGATTTAATAGGCATGTTAATACGGGAAGCTCATGGATTAGCACATGTGGCTAGGGGGGAGGTAAGACGCAAGATCACCAAGGAATATGGGTTTTGGAGTCCATATTTGATGGAACAGATTGACCATGCTTTAGGTCAATGTGGGGTCTGTTGGAGAAACAACATCAGAGTGGGTACACCAGTGGTGTCTGGGCATATCCCTACCCCAATAGGGCCACGGGTGGTGGACAGGGGGGTGGATGTACAGAGTAGGCAGGATGTTGTGCCAACAGGTGCCGAGGTCCCCAGAGAACCTGAGAAGGAGGAGCTACGACGAGATGCTGTGGTGTTGCCAGAGCCAGTGGCAATGCCAGCGTTACAGCCAGTGATATTACCGGCAATGCCTGAAACCGAGGGGACAGTGGAAAGCTGTCCAGATGCCAATAAACCAGAAACCAACGAAGCAGAGAGTGTTGACAGTCTGGAGGTCCAGCCTGGGGGTGTCCAAAGCCTGGACACCTGTGCTACTGGGGATGCTGGCGAGTGCCTGCATCATGCTTCAGATGATGCTGAGGGCGACTCCCCAGACCTTGATCAGCGTGGGAGGGGACCAGGCGGCTGCCTGAACCTCAATGACACTGACGGACGACGACCAGTTAGGAAAAGATTAAAGACTATGAATAGGGTAGTGAAGCAGCAGATCAAAGGGAACGACGGGAATGGACAGCAGATGATAGCATGGCTGGAAACGGTCTTAGGGGCATGGGAAACTTATTTTGCTAAGATAGGAGCACCTATTATAGCAGACATGATTTTTGACTTTCTTAGGAGACAGGGCCTCATTGACTGTTTTTGGAAAATCAGTCACTCAGTCCACGTTGATGAACTTTTCAGAAGACTAGTTCTCACCTGAGGTGGAGATCTATGCATTAATGCATTCCCTTTGTCCTATGCTTACTGTTGGAGAATTATGTGTTATGATAACGGAATGTCATTATCTGTGTATTGTTTGTTTGTTTCTATATCGTATGTGATTGAGGTCAGTTGAGAAGTGATGTGGTGGTTATACAAAGATAGGAAAGAAGTTCTGTTCCTAGCGCAACGAAGAATAAGCTCCTGACTAGGAAAGGTTATCAATCTGAGACAGCGGTAAAGGTTGTTCTGAAGATGCGAGTAACAAGAAGACGTTGGTCGTTGGAAGTTTTTGTGTTGAAATATGTATGATGTACTGTGTTTAGATTAATTTGTATTGTTATTTTTTGATTTTATTATGTTTCTTGTGTTGTGTGTTGGTGTAGTTTTTCTGTCTTGTTGTTTATTTAAAAAAAAAAAAAACTTTGGTGTCTTAGTTGCGGTTTGTGGGGTTTTGTGTTTTTGTTTTTGTTTTGTGGTCGTTTAGTTTCGGAACACCCTCTGGGTGGTCCGAGGGGGGATGTGTCGTGTATTTCTACTTAAACACACACACATGCATAGATAGTGTGATAGGCTATGGCCTGTGACTGTATTTGCATATTGTGATGAACCAGGGTGAGACCCAAAGATCTATGTAGTATGTATGATCTATGTATGAATATGTAGTATATTTTAAACACACACACACACTCTGGCCTTCATGAGGGGTTGGGCAAACACACACACTGATCATTAACAGATGTCTCTCCCCTGGCCCCTGGACCAGCTATCAGAGACCTCTGGGGGTTGGACCCTTGTAAAGCACACACACACACACACATACACTCTGGCCCCTCCCCTCTTGAACAAAACGGGCAGGGGAGGGAGAGAGCTTTCTCTTTCACCACCCGAGCCAGAGGAGACGTATGTATGTATACATTTGTATGTATGACTGTGTTGAACTTTGATTAAATCGTCTTAAACTCAATAACTGTTCTTTGATTCATAACCAACAATAATTAACATCATTAGCTACCTAGCTAGTCAGTCAGTCAGTCAGTCAGTCAGTTAGTCAGTTAGTTAGCTACCTAGCTAGTCAGTTAGTTAGCTAGTTAGCTAGCTAGCTGGTTCCTGCGTACCTCTCCAAGGCCTTCACCGCGTCCTCGTCCCTGAACACCACGTAGGCGTTGATGCTCGCGCGCACAATGTTGTATTTCTGGTTTGGAGCCGGAAATTGCAAAACGTCACGTTTGACGTCAGACTTAACAACCGGATATTCAGGGCGCAATTTTTGCGCCCCGGCCGAGAAATAGGAGACAGCCAATTGGAGCGCTGCTACAGCTCACGTGTAAGACAAAAGTATTTGGCCTGCCATAGACTTGCATTCGGCCGGCGCCCCGACTCCTCCCCCTATGTATTTTAACAGTGAATTTTACACACACACAGATCAAATGTTTATTGTATTGGAGGATTTTTAATGAATGCTGATAGGCGCCGACAGAATATCAGCCGCATTTTGTGAATAAACAATGTTTATTTAAAAAAAAAAACTTTTACAAATCGCAACTAGGAAGTGAAGGTGGGGGCGGCGCCCCAGCGCCCTCTATCGGCCAGCCGCCACTGATACTTATTATGAATTTAGTAGGCAGTATGCAGTATATACTCATTGAGTATGCTAGTATGCAGTATGCTAGTATACCATTCCGAACACAGTCTTAGGGGGTGTTCACACGTGACTTCTTTTTTTAGAAAAAAGCGCTGCCTTCAGCGCCTTTTCACCGCCTTTTTACATACAACCCATGGGAAAAAAGCGCAGCCTTCACCGCCTTTTCCCCAGAATGCATTTCGCACCGGCTAGCAGCGGGCAATTTAAATCGTCCATTTTAAACCTCCATTGGCTAAAAGCTGTAATTTTGGCAATACAAGTGTTAACATGTCATTTTTAATATGTTTTCAGGCGAGAAAGTAACCATATATATTCCCAAAATGTGTCCAGTTTATCAAAATAACCTGTTTATATATCTGATCTGACGTTTTTTTCGTCTTCTGTTCGCTAGCTGCGTTCGTAAATTCGCCCTGGAAATCTGATCAGCACTCATGGAATGCCTCTTGTCCAATCAAATTACCTGGTCCCTTTATGACGTTGAACCCAGTGTGCGCTCCGGCGCTCTCAGAGCGAATTTACGAGCGCACCCTGCGTTGCTTTTATACCTTCAATGCGGAGAAACATCGTAACATAATTATAACAAGTTGTAAAATGATTTGGGGGGCCAATATCTTTAGCTAGCTAAAGTAACTAGTTTACTTTATTGTTGTCTTAACAGTTGGTAAAAGAACAGGATTAAAACAAAAATATCAGCAATAACATCGTGCTCTGCAGCAAGCACAATTACAACCCAACTGAAGCCACAATACTGGGACCATTGTTAATGTTATGTTAATGTTAATGTTAATTTTATTTATAATGCGCCCCCCATCCAACTTTTACATCGGCCCGGGGCGCAGCCCGGGTAAAGGAACAGATAAAGACAAAGACAAGGAACACAGAAAGCAATCAGACACAGACGACTTAAACGTAAATCTCAGGCATACAATTCACAACAAATAGGGAGTAGACTTAGGGAATATCATTTAGGAAGAGGTGGGTTTTTAACTTGGCTCTAAAGGAGTCCAGAGTGGGGGCAAACTTGATGGCAGAAGGGAGCGCGTTCCACAGGGTCGGTGCTATCAGCTTAGTCCTTGGGCCAAACCCCCAAATTGAACATTTCATTACCAAATTCTGGGCAAATTCTAGATGTGATTTTTTTATTCCTATACATCCCTAGATTATGTTTTGATATGATAGACCTTTTGGTTTGGCAGATTATTAGTGGTTATCACCTCTTAAAGGTACGGAGTGCTTTTTTTCAAAACCGGAGTTTTGCCTAAAAAAGTCCCCTGCCATATATTGCTCCCCTTCCTATGATTCGCGCCTAGCTGTGGTGTGGTTGTGATAGAGACATGAGCCCTTTCATGTTCGTTATGCGCCTGAGTCTCCTAAACACGTAGAGACCAACCCCGAGTCGATCAAAGCTTCCTGCGCTGAGCTATGGTAACTTTACCGCACCTACCCCCTACCGGTGAATGCCTAATTTTTGCGGTTTTCCGGAGGTATTGTGCGGTAGGTGCGGGAAAGTTACCATAGCTCAGACTTGTGGACCCGAATGCAGGACACTGAGGCGGAGTCAGATGAAAGGTCAAACCCATGGATGGGTACATTTATTGTTTTCTGAATTTGTATGTTTAAATATACAAATGATACATTATCTACTTATGCATTAATTTACATAGTTTTCCAGAATAAAAATCTAATCTGTAAAAAATAAAAAATAAAAAAATAATCTAAGCAAGCCTTTAGAATATGGATAATAACACATAGGCCTACTGTAAAGCCCTTTGAATTGCCCTTGTTGTATGAAATGTGCTATACAAATAAACTTGCCTTGCCTAAACCCTTTTTGAAGGTTTTGTTTATGTCCAGGTATCACACATCTTTGTGCATACATGTTCGGTGAGTGAGTCTGTAGCATCTCGGTAGTTACATGTTCAGTGACTGTTGCTGGTGACCGCTAGGACCATAGGCAGATGCCTTGTTGGTAAGTAATTTGTTCAAAGTATTAAAACAAATAAAGTGTGTTTTCAAATGAATTAACTTCATTAGCCCCAGACAGATCCATATTTAGAGGTAACAAACTTACCTCAGTTACCTCAGGTAACTTTAGCTAGCAAGCTAGTTTAGAGTTAGTGGTAAAGTGACCGTGGGTTCCCTGAAAGGCGCTATATAAATGCAAGTTATTATTATTATTATTATTAATAATAATAATAATAATAATAATAATATTATAACTAGCTAGCTAGCTAGTTAATAACATTTTAGTTAGCTAGTTTAGCTAGCAAGTAGCCTGCTGTGTACCCAGCATTGAGACAGGTGTTTATATTGTAGTAATATTAGGGTCATTTTTTTCATAGGGTGCCATTTGGACTTCATAACTTATATAAAGGACACATCTAACTTGCTGAAAAACATGGTGGTCGAGCTCAGGCACCTAAATTGTATTATATTTAGATATATTAACAACATAGGCAGGACATAGACATAATTGTTTAATTGTGTTTACAGTGCATGATTGCTATTAAAATACTTTTTAAATAGGAATTCTATGTCCCTCACTCTAATCAGATATTTGTCTTTACAATTAAATCATTTTTAAACAGCATATATTGAGAAAAACAAGTGCTCATTATGAGAATGGGACATATTCTTCCACTTTCTTTCTTTAGAAAAGTGAATTATGATAAGAATTACTAAAAGTTTCTAACATGTGTAATCAACCCATTCCATATCTTTATGTAACTATAAATATACACTTGCTATTTGGTAATTTAATTAAACTATGAAAGAAAAATTCCAACATAAGAGGGTGGACAGAGGTCTAACAGAATGTAACAGTAGCAAAACAGGGTGGACGAAACCCCAACAAATTATATGACAAAACTGCATTCCTCACCCAGAGTCTGGAGCAGAAGGCCACAGAAGGCCTGGCCCCCTGTCGGGTCATCGCCTCCTTTCAGTCTGAGTGGGAAGGACTCCCAGGAGGGGAACCCTCAGCACCAGACCCTATCCTCTCAGTGCTGGACCGGTACTTTCAGGTCGGGTGCACCTTGGACCAGGATAACGGTTCTGGCACCACTGGAGCGGGACTACAGGACGTGTGTCATGTTTACCTGTCTGGGGCGAGCATCACAGAGGCCACCTGTGCTGCTGAGGGTCAGAAGGAGGAGGAGGAGAAGGACCCAAGACTGGCACGGGAATGGCGTCTGGTCATTCACCTCAATGGCTCGATGGAGTTTACAATGGTTTGAAAACAAAAACCCTATGACTTACCAGTGGGTAAAGACAAAGAGCAGTGCTACTGTATATTCGACTGTATATTAAACAAAGATTGAGATGCAAGGGAAAGCATTATTTAATTGGCAAATTACATTGATGCAAAACTACACAGTTCCATGACAAGATGACAAAGAAGAAGTTGAAAACATTCTCAGAGATCCAAAAGAAACCACGCAGCAAAGGAAAAGACAAGGAAGTTGCCCTGATAGCAGATAGAAATCTCTTTGGCCACATGGTTCTGGTGGCCCAGAGCCGAGAGCTACACATGAGTGATGTGTTGGCTCATCCCCTGGGACCACTGCCATGGGCCCTAGCTAATGGGGATGGATCTCCCCGCAAGACAAACAAGGCAGCTCTTGCCAGAGATTTGGAGAAGAGTGTTGCCCCAGCAGATGTCATCCCAGAACCATCAACAACCATCATCGATGGAATGAGCTTGGTACAAAAGATGAAAGGGAATGACAAGACATTTGCACAGCTGGCAGAATCACTCCTAGCGAAGGTCCTGCATGAAGGAGACAAGAGTGAACGCATTGATGTTGTTTTTGATGTTTACAAGGACATGTCAATCAAAAATTCAGAAAGGGTGAACAGAGGTGCAGATGCGGGGATCCAATGCAAGAATATTGTTTCTGGCCACAACATCCAGCAGTGGAGAAAACTGCTCTGCAGCGCTGCCAGCAAAGCCAGTCTGATCAAGTTCTTAGTTGAGGAATGGAAAGGACCCAATCACAGAAATAAACTACAGGACAAGACCCTATATGTTACCTGTGAAGAAGTCTGCTTCAAAATCAGCAAGACCCAGTGGAAAGAGGTAACACAGCTCAAATCCTCTCAGGAAGAAGCTGACACCCGCATGCTATTGCATGCTCTCCATGCAGCAGAGTCTGGCTATAAGGCGGTGATCATCACGGCTGACGACACAGATGTTCGGGTACTGACTCTGGGTTTGAGCAAGGACATCCCATGCAGAGTGTATAAAAAATGTGGCACACAGAACAGGACAAGATTCCTGGACATCACTAAACTATGCCAATCCCTTGGCGATAGTGTTTCTGGTGCCTTGATTGGCATGCACGCATTCACTGGCTGTGACACTGTCAGCGCGTTTGCAGGGCGTGGGAAAGTGGGGACCCTCAAACAGTTGAAGTCAGACATGACATACCAAGATGCCTTCCTTGAGCTGGGTCGTACTTGGGATGTCTCCAATGAGCTCTTCAAGAAGCTGCAAGAAATCACATGTCGCATGTATGTACCCTCTACAAAAACTACATCTGTCAACCTTCTTCGGTACCAACTGTTCTGCACCAGACGTGGGGAGGTTGAGTCGAGCCAGCTTCCACCTTGTGAGGATCGTCTATTCATGCATTCCATTCGTGCCAACTATCAGGCTGCAATCTGGAGACGGTCTCTTCAAACCCAGCCATCTGTACCAAGCCCCAAGGAGCACGGGTGAACCACAGACGATCAGGGACAGCTGGAAATCCAGTGGATGCGCGGTTCCCCAGCACCAGATGCTGTCTTGCAGTTGCTCTCCTGCAAGTGTGTGAGGTCATGCAAACCACCACAGTGCACATGTATCAACAATGGCCTGAAGTGTACAAACCTGTGCAAACTACAAACCTGTGCCAACCAACACAGTGAGGAAGAGCCTGCTGCACATCTGACAGACTCAGATGTGGATGAAGATGCAGATGATGATCTGACCTGAAATACACTCCCACCTCCGCTTCATCCCATGGTAATGTATTCCTAGTGTTTCATATTGTGATCTCTGTCTGTGGTTGCACTCCTGCCTTACTGTGATTGATTGATTGATTGTACTTTATTGTCCCCGAGGGGAAATTTGTCTTAGGCATGGTACTTTCATGCTTCAAGTGCAACAGTGTGTATTCTACTCTGTCCACAGGACCTTCACCTCCCCTGGTCTGCTGTGCACCACTGCCCCAGGGCTTCCCCCACCAACCACAGGACTCCATACACTGCCTTGTGGGCTAAATAAATGTAACTGTCCATGGGTTTGACCTTTCATCTGCCTCTGCCTCAGTGTCCTGCATTCAGGTCCACTCCCATACAGAACGTAGGCTAACACACATTTTAAACTAACATTTCTGAAAACTTGTAATACTAAAAATTATTGTCAATGTAAGTAATCAACTGGGGAAGTTTCATGGTGATATCTATCATAAAATGTTTTACCCATTAAAAAAGTCCCCTGCCATATGTTGCTCCCCTTCGCGTCAGTCGCGCATAGCTCGGGCTGTGGTTGTGATAGAGACATGAGCCAAGTTAGCTTTATGCGCCTGGGTCTCCTAAACACGTAGAGACCAACCCCGAGTCGACCAGAGCTTCCTACGCTGAGCTATGGTAACTTTCCCGCACCTACCGCACAATACCTCCGGAAAACCGCAAAAATTAGGCATTCACCGGTAGGGGGTAGGTGCGGTAAAGTTACCATAGCTCAGCGCAGGAAGCTTTGATTGATTGATTGATTGAAAACTTTATTAGAAGATTTGCAGAAGTAGGTACATGAAAGTACATATTACATACAAGGTCAACTAACAGGATAAAAACCCAAGAAAGCCACTGGCTTATTTCAATTGGGGTCCTTGATTCTCAATTCATCGTTACATGTACATGTTACATGATCGACTCGGGGTTCGTCTCTACGTGTTTAGGAGACTCAGGCGCATAAAGAACATGAAAGGGCTCATGTCTCTATCACAACCACAGCACAGCTACGCCGCGCGAATCATACGGAGGGGAGCAATATATGGCAGGGGACTTTTTTAGGCAAAACTCCGTACCTTTAAGAGGTGATAACCACTAATAAGCTGCCAAACCAAAAGGTCTATCATATCAAAACATAATCTAGGGATGTATAGGAATAAAAAAATCACATCTAGAATTTGCCCAGAATTTGGTAATGAAAAATGGTTTGGCCCAAGGACTAACTGACAGTCAGTCAAATACTAGGTGAATATGTAATAAACTTGTATTTCATGCATTTCAAGTGGCATCTTTGTAATCATTACGATGTAGTCATGTCTAAGAGGCAGACAAGGCTTCCCTTTAACTCCCCGAGGCTGCGACTATGCAATGTCCTGTGCCTATGCTGTTCCTCAGTCCAGCGCGCTTCGTCATCCCCCTTCTAAAACCCCTTTCCATCCCTTATGTCATTTTATCAATGAACATTGTATTACTGTTATTTCAACATTTAACCCTTGTGTGGTGTTCGGGTCAACCTGACCCGTTTTACATATTTACTTGGTGAGAAATGGTACAAGAATACATTTGATCAATATGAAACTCCATGGCCTTGGCTTATTTTCTATGAAAAACATGTAAAAGTGAAAACATTTTTTTTTTACACATCCTACAATACCCCAACATGTCCTTCATAAGATCTTTGGGTCATTTAGGCCCGGATGCACAGAGACACACAGAAACATACACACACTCACACTGACACTCACTCACTCACTCCCTCACACACCTCTGCTCTAGCTTTCCCGTGCCAAGAAGCCGTCTGCTCTCGCACTTTTTACCCTTTGAAGTGCAACATTGTAAACATTTTTACATTTTCTTGCACTGTACAGAACGTATGCAGCAACTGCAAAAAGTACATTTGAGGTACACACACTGTCACATTCTGTGCTTCATGTGTTGTGTAGACAGGCATACCCATGCACACACAATTGTAGCCAGTGCTATTTCAGAATTATTTGGGATTTTTCAGACATAATACTGTATTTCGACAGTGACAGTGAAAACAGTGTACATTCCGTTCGTGTTTTGTGATTCAGCATTTGCAGACATTTTTGAGAGATGTATTTCATAGCTATTGGCAAAAACAATCTTAGTTTGGTTCTTTCATTTCTATTCTTGTTCATCACCTGTATTTTCTTTACAGCTTTGATTATAATTAGATAAATGTGAAATTCAATTGAGAATATAAATTCAAAATAATAAACAGCAATGAAAACATTGTTTCATTTACATTTTTCCTAGATAAGTATGATTTATGACACCCAGGTCTTTATTATAGTGGATCTTGCATTTTCAAAGTTAGGGGCATCATGTGCGTAAAAACGCTTCTACTCATCATGCTGTCGTTCGGCCCCACCTATTCCCAGGGGTCTGACACTTTGTGGGTTGTTACTAAGCATCCTCTGCTCCAGCCTCTCCAAAGGGCAGCCCCCTAGATCCACTAGAACAAAAGATATGCACTTTTGAATGTGTACACAGTACCTATTGTGCATTATTGGGTACAGTACCTGTTTGTGCCCACAGGAGGCGCCCTTTAATATTATGGGCTATTTTGGGGCTTTCTTGCGCCCTGAGTATACCCCCTTGTATGGGTCACCCTTGGGACTAGGAGCACCGTGTCAAGACAAGTGCTTTTAAAACCCCAATGATGTCCCACACAAGGGTTAAGCCTCATTCACACATACGCGGAGATTGTATGAGCCCCGCGTCAGTCAGGCTGATCTGTGCATGATAGTGCTGCATTATGTTGATCTATTTATATCGATCTATTCTTGCCAATTCCTTATTACCAGTGGAAAGGGGGAAGGCTAAAACACTTTGAATGGAATGGATAGGACTTTCCGTTCAATGGAGGAAGCATGATACTCGCGAGTTCATCTCGCTTTCCCCCCGTTGATGTATTAAACAATCTAAGCAATCTAATCAGAGCAGTTGTTATGATGGATGTGCCATTTTTGATGGAGAGCAGTGAGCGGATGACTGGATGTGAGCATGTATTTGACTAATGCCGATAGATTCGCGTCTAGACAGGATTTTACAGCGTTCCTTCAAACTATCGTAATTCATGAACTATATGCAGGGGTGCACATAACTGGTGCGCCAGTGCGCATGCGTCGCCAAAATGCATGCTGCGCGGCAGATCAGCCGCATGAAGGCGCTCTTGCGCACCAACAGCTGGAACCGCTGGGAGAGGAATTTACTTCCTCAAAATCCAACTGCTGGATGAAAGAAATGTAGAGATAAATGACAATGGAGATACTAATCCAACTATTATATGGGAGGGCCTTAAAGCGGTACTACGAGGACAGATAATAGCATATTGTGCATTTAAGAAAAGACAAACACAACAAAAACAGAAAATGCTTGAACAACAAATACAACACTTGGAAGACAAATTAAAAAATACAAATGAAATAATAGTAAAAAATGAATTAAAAAAGAAGTATAAGGAGTTGGATAAAATTCGTACAGAGAGAAATTAATGACATACACCAAACAGAAATATTACGATGGAGGACCTAAGTCTTTAAAACTCCTAGCATATCGACTTAAGACACAGACTAAAAAAGCACACATTTCGAAATTGAAGACTGTAGAAGGCTCTGGAACAATAACGGAAAAGGATAAAATAGCTGAAGAATTTGTAAAATATTATGAGAACCTCTATAAAAACACAGAAAATATTGACCTGGGACTAATGAAAGATTTCTTACATAAGTTAAACTTAAAGCAGGTAACAAGATCAAAAAATGAACAGCTCATTAAGGACATCACAGTAAATGAAATACAACAACAAATAAATAACCTTAAAATGGGGAAAACACCAGGTGATGATGGATATACTAATGAATTTTATAAAACTTTTAAAAAACAATTGATACCACTACTTTTACAAGCATATAAGTATGTATTACAAACGGGAAATTGGGCAACTACTTGGAATTCATCTATAATAACGGTTATACATAAAGAAGGTAAGGACGCTACTGAATGTTCGTCTTACAGGCCAATATCGCTACTGAATACGGACCATAAAATAGTAACAGCTATTATTGCCAATAGGTTAAAGGACATCGTGCCAGATATAATAGACAGCGACCAATGTGGTTTTATACCAGGTAGGCTGCTGTCAGATAATATAAGGAGGACGTTAAATATAATGGACTATGCACAAAATAATGGTGCAAACCTTCTACTCTTGACACTGGATGCAGAAAAAGCATTTGACAGAGTGCTATGGCCATTCATGTTTGAAATTGTAAGAAGCTTTGGATTTCATGAGAATTTTAATAAATGGCTTCAAGGAATGTATAAAAATCCAGTGTCAAGAGTAAAAGTAAATGGCACAATATCCAGAAGATTTCCAATCTATAAAGGTACAAGACAAGGAGACCCACTCTCAGCAGTTATATTTGCTATATGCATGGAAGGACTAGCAGAAAGTGTAAGAAAAAACAATACCATCAAAGGCATAATGATAAAAGAGGAACAGCATAAACTGGCATTATATGCAGATGACGTGGTCGTTTATTTAACATCACCAACCCAATCCTTACCAAGCCTAATGGAAGCAATTACAGAATATAGTAAACACTCTGGTTATAAACTAAATGAAAGTAAGTGTGAAGTATTAACAATTGGAGAACAGATAGATTCGGAAATTAAGGAAAAATACAAGTTGAAATGGGATGCAAAGAAAATCAAATATTTAGGAATCTACCTCACCGGAGATATAACAACATTATACATTGACAACTATCAAGCCCTTGAAAATAAAATACGAGAAGATCTTAATAGATGGAAGATAACACCTGAATCCTTAATGAGTAGAGTAGAAAGCGTCAAAATGATGATCCTCCCACAGTTTCTGTTTTTATTTCAAACATTACCAGTTCCCATTCCACATGGTAGCTTAAAAAAATGGAATACAATGCTCTCAAATTTCATTTGGAACTACAAAAGTAAACGGAAAAAACTTAGTATACTAACTCAAACCAGAGAAAAAGGAGGGTTTAATTTCCCTGATCTAAAGTCCTACTTCCATGCAACTCAAATAGATACAATAATGAAATGGATGAATAACTCGGTTCAAACCAAATGGAAAGACATAGAAAAACAAGTAATATCAATATCAATAGGAACACTACCTTTTCTGAGTCTAAAGGATATTCAAAAATATAGTGGAAATAACAGATGCATAGAAAATACCCTCATAAATTGGAAAACTATTCGTAAAATGTATAAATGTGATGACAAATGTATTTATTTGAGAGAGATAGCCAGTGATCCAGACTTTTTACCTAATAAAACAGACAACATATTAGAAGAATGGGCTAGGAAGGGCCTACAGGTGTACTCACAGATGGTTACAAATGACATGATAGACTCATTTGAAACCTTAGTTAATAAATTTAATATAAGTAATAGCCATTTCTTTAAGTACTTACAAATTAGAAGCTACCTTATAACACAACAGAGGAGACAGGAACAAAGATCACATATACTGATGGAATATCTGAGCAAAAATAGAAACAGCGAAAAGACAAAAATCTCAAAACTTTACAAAATCATGCAAGAAATCAAGATACAAGAAGATAACACTAAAGAAAAATGGGAAAACGAATTAGCAATAACAATTACGGAAGAAGATTGGAAAGAAGCATGCAAAAGAATATTTAAGACAACACAATCAAAATTCTGGAAAGAATTTGCTTGGAAAATAAATATGAAGATCTTCCTAACACCGAAAATGTTGTCAAAATATAGGCCAACAGGCAATGCAGAATGCTGGAGGAAATGTACGGAACAAGAAGCCAATCACACACACATTTTTTATACATGCCCTAAATTAAAAAGGTTTTGGGAGGCAGTTCAAGTAAAAATAAAAAATACATTTACCTTACAAAATCCTATACATCCAGTCAATATTATACTCAGTCTTATTCCATTAGATATACACAGGGAGGGAGATAAATATTTGTACACTATATTACGTATTGCAGCTTTAAAGCAAATTACACGTAAATGGTTGGACTTAAACCCACCATCTGTTAATAATTGGAAAAAAACTGTTGAAGAGATAAAATAAATGGAAAGAATTACTTATAAAGTGGGAAACCGTGAAGAGCAATTCACTATGAACTGGAGTAAATGGACCGAATGAATGAGTAGGAGGAACCCCCCCCCCCCCTCACCGATCCCACCCCTCCCACCCCCCTCCTTTTATCTCTTACTTTTCTATCTCTATCCCTATAAGTTCTCTCTTCTTTTTCTGTATTTTCTGTCTATTCTTTATTCTTTATCTTTTTATTTTTTGTTCTCTTTAAAAAAAAAAAAAATGATGCAGGGTGAACTTAGACAAGTGAAGAAAACTTGTAAAGTGTATGAAATGAACTTGAAATGTAATGTACAACCCTGCAATAAAGTATATATAAAAAAAAAAAAATCCAACTGCTGACTGCTGACTGCTGCATCACTGCAAGCCCCACTAAATAACTTTTTGTCGTCCCCTCAGCCGAAGGCCCGACGAGTAATCCATCACAACGAGTAATCCATCACAACAGTAGCCCGACGACGACCACGGCGACTCCCCTCACGAAAACATTTGGAAAGTAACTCGTACTTTCATTCTGCGTATCGCACGGTTATCACGCCGCCACGTGAAAATTCAGTCACGAACGACTCGTCGCTAAAAGGAAAAACAACACCAAGGTACACGTTTCTTTTCTCTGAAGCTTTCAAACGTTCAGACGTTTGTTTTACAGCTTCATTATCGCACCTCGACCCCTGACCCAGGGAATATGGCTGGGAATTCTATTAGAAAAAGAAAAAAAATGCACAATCAAAATAATGAGCTATTTAAAGTGATAGCCTACAACATCCTCTACCATGGTTGAAATTGAGGACAGTGATAACAGCAGTCAAGAGAGCAGTGATGATGATGATTAAGTTTGTAGCATAAATAAATGGTTAGGCTGTAACTTTTTGTTGAAAAGTTGATTTCAGTGTTTACAGAACAGAGCAGTGCTTAAAGAGATGTCCGTTTATTTCAGTGTGTTTAAAGAACAGACATTCAGTTAGTGCTTAAAGAGATGTCAGTTGATTTCATTGTGTTTAAAGGAGTCTGACAGACTTTCATGCTTAAAGAGCAGTCATTTGATTTTGCATTTGTTTATTTTGTTTTGCACACAATCATTTGTTCGTTCATCTTTATTTATGAATAAATGTCGTTATCCATGTATCCCTTTTTTATCCATCCTGGGGGACGGGTCGTGACTCGTGAGCTCGGGGAGCACCAAGCAGCATCCCTAGGTGCTCCTCTGAGCACTGGCCCCCAAAAGTTATGTGCACCCCTGACTATATGCCCAATCTAAAAAATTCTAACAGTTTCTGAAAGCAGAGAAGTTGCACTTTTTTAACGAATATGTAATAAACTTGGATTTCATGCATTTCAAGTGGCATCTTTGTAATCATTACGATGTAGTCATGTCTATGAGGCAGACCAGGCTTCCCTTTTACTCCTACGACTATTACCAAGTCTATCGCTGGGTATATTTGCAAGGTGTGTTGTGTTGAACTGGGTATATTTGCAACAGTGTTGCGGAAAATGAAGATTTCTGCCGAATGCTGCTAACACTGGAACCACGTTATGAAACACCAGTAGCAATCACGAGTTCATTCTACAACATTCTACGATTCTAAGGTACACGCGTACCTACTCTCCTCGTCCTGATTGGTCAGCTGTCAGAAAGGCGCTTGACGACACACAGCGCCTTTCTGAAAAGTTAAATAAATTCAACTGAAAAAGGTGGCGGCAGCTGCGCTTTTCTCACGCTTTTTTAAAAGGCGGCCGTTTTTTCCTTTTCCCATAGGGTTGTATGTAAAAAGACGGTGAAGGCTGCGCTTAAAAAAAAAAAAAAGAAGTCAAGTTCAGTTGAAAAAGACGGCGTTCGAAAAAGTCGGCGGCAGCTGCGCTTTTCTCACGCTTTTTAAAAGGCGGCCGCTTTTTTAACAAAGCGGCAGTTTTTTCCCTTTTCCCATAGGGTTGTATGTAAAAAGGCGCTGAAGGCCGCGCTTTTTTCCAAAAAAAGAAGTCAAGTGTGAACACCCCCTTAGACTGTCAGCCAGGGCAAATACTTCTGGGTAAAGCCTTAGGTGTACTCACAGAATTTCAACAGGACTCCATCTCCCAGGTAAACATTCAAACAGCTAATTATCATGGAAACTGCAAAAGGTGCAAAAGGGCCACTCCATTCCATGGTTTCTGTTCAACAACAATATATCAACGTCATATCCCACAGAGATAGAAAGACAGAGAATGAGAGAGAGAAATCAACATGAAGGATGTTAAAGGGAAAACTAACTACCACACAACTACTACACACTAACTACACAATTATGCTCAAATAGGGTATGCTCTATGACTTGTAAAACCTCAAATGTGTCAAGGTGCTACAATTATTATTATTATTATTATATACAATTATACACCCTAATACACCACTACACCAGTGTTACACATAGTTACAATATACTGTAGTGACCCCCACAAAGTACTGGGTGTATTGGCAACATAACCGTTCACAGCTGACCAGCATTCCCTAATCAACCAGTGGCCAGGGAAGCAAACTACAGACTCGTCAACCGAATGTGCCACACCTGTGCCTCCTCCTTGGGGAGACACAGATAAGCAGGAGAGGAGACAGCACACAGAAAGAGGGGTGAACCGAACCAGATGCGTCGTGAGGGTGAGGGCCGGTTTCCGGCACAGCAATTCCATAGTAAAATATTCTAACTTGTGTTTGTCTGTTGCCAGGCCGGCCTGGACCTAGGCCTTGGAGAGAAGGGGGAAGAGCCCCCCCCAGCCCATAGAGTGGAAGCCCCCTGTGATCCGTACCCACGGAGCCGCCCCTGGTCATGGACCCACCCCACACGCCTCCAAGGCACAGAGGCCTTTTGTGACTTATATTCCTGAGACCTGAGTTGGATTTTTATTTCCCTGTATTGCTTATTCTTTAGTAAATGTGCCGTCAAGGCTAAACTGCTCCCTGTTGTCGGTGTCTGTTCCTACCTTGTTGTGCTCATCATACCCGGTCCTACGTGGTGGTCACCACAATACCCAAACTGTATTCAACCAGCTAGGTAAAAAACATACTTTTCGATGGTGTTACGTCCGTAGTGTGTTTGTGTGTGTTCTGTTTGTTTCCTGTGTTTCTCTCAGGTGATTGTTCTTCCTCCCTGCCTATTGCCATGGTGACGGCCTGATTGGGCACACCTGTGCTCAACCCTCAATCAAGGTGGAGGTGGAAGATAAAAGCCTGGGAGAGACACTCAGTTGGTGCCAGTGGGCCATTCCACAACTTGTCTGTGTTTGCGGTTAAAACGTTAAGTCTGTTACTATAGTCTGCTACTGTGTGTTCAGCTGTAGTATCCTTCTGTGTGTTTAGGTTAAAGTTCTAGTCTGTCACTTTGTGTTCTACTATAGTTTGCTACTGTGTGTTCTTCTATAGTATAGTTATGTTTGTTTGTTTCTAGTTAGCGCAAACTACCACTATAGAGTGCTAGGGTGGGTTGCTATTACTTGTAGTGTGTGTGTGATTTTGACTCCTCCATACAGAGGGAGTGTGTCTGTTGTGTTTTGAGTCACATTAAGTTAATTGTTTTACTCTTGTTTAATTGTTAACTGTTTACTTGGCTATCTTTCTTGGCTATCCTTTATTACTATATTATATTAATTCGCTCTTCTTTTTATAGAGTAGTTTTTAGTTCAAGTGTTTCACGGAAACCTGTTTTTGTTATCCTTTTACAATAAATATTGTTTATTTTATTTTATCCCATCTCCTCTGGTCCCCCGGTTTTATCTAATTGTTCCCCCCATATCCCTAGACCTTATATGGGGTCGTAACAGATGGGTGTGAATCAAGGGAGGGGAGGACAAATTGGTGAGTTTGGAGTAGCGTGGTTAGGGCTTGGAGTATTAAGGTTAGGGTTGGTTGGGGTTTAGTTAGGGTTTGAAGTAGGTTGGTTAGGGCTTGGAGTATTAAGGTTAGGGTTGGTTGGGGTGTAGTTAGGGTTTGAGGTAGGTTGGTTAGGGCTTGGAGTATTACGGTTAGGGTTGGTTAGGGCTTGGAGTATTACGGTTAGGGTTGGTTAGGGCTTGGAGTATTAAGGTTAAGGATGGTTGGTTAGGGTTAAATGGGTCTCAGTGCCTTACCTTCTTATACCTGGGGATGGGGAGCTGTTGCCCATCAAACATAAAGCAGCAACATGCAGGAGGAGTGCGTATTAGCGTGAGGGTGGAGAAGGAAAAACAACATTGAGATGTTAGAAATGATATCAACAAACTAGGAAAACAAAAATAAACCTGAAATGGTTTTTCATGTGCAGTATTTCCACATGTGAATAGCCCAAACAGCATGATTTTCAAAAGCAGACCATATGCTGCCCCTATACCTATTTTCAAGAGGTATATTGCGCCTAAGCTCTATGTATAGAATATACAGTGCCTTGCAAAAGTATTCACCCCCCTTGGCTTTTTACCTATTTTATTACATTACAACCTGTAATTTAAACATTTTTTTAAATCAGAATTTTATTTGATGAATTTGCACCAAATAGTGTTAGTTTTTAAATGAAATGAGAAATATATATATAAAAAAAGAATTTAAAAAAATAAAGAACTGAAAATTGGCATGTGCATATGTATTCACCCCCTTTGTTATGAAGCCCCTAAAAACCTCTGGTGCAACCAATTACCTTCAGAAGTCACATAATTAGTGAAATGAAGTCTACCTGTGTGCAATCTAAGGCCCTGTCCACACCTATACGTTTTTTTGATAAACGTGGATTTTTATATTCGTTTTGGGGGGTTCGTCCAGACGCAAACAAGTTTTTGCCCCCTGAAAACGAAGATGTTTAAAAACGCCTGCCAGAGTGAAGATGTTTAAAAACGCTGTATATTCGCCGTATATTTTTGACGTGTGGACGAGATAGATGGAGCTTTTTGTATTCGTCACGTCATCATGCGCGTAGATTTCTATGATCATGCGCACTGCAGCTGTTTGCTGTTCCCTCCAACGTCATATCCTGGCACCAGTAACTACTATGTTTACAACAGGCAACGGTGTTCGAGGCTACACAAGCGAGGAAAATGGATGTGAACAAAGTGCTTCTAGTTCTTTCACTGTTAACTGGACTTTTAACCTGTTCACAGACAGCCTAAGTGTCACATGTTCTGTCAGTATATACACACCTTTTCTGAAAGGCCCCAGAGGCTGCAACACCTAAGCAAGAGGCACCACCAACCAAACACGGCCATGAAGACCAAGGAACTCTCCAAACAACTCCGAGACAAAGTTGTTGAGAAGTCAGGGTTGGGTTATTAAAAAATATCAAAATCTTTGATGATCCCCAGGAGCACCATCAAATCCATCATAATCAAATGGAAAGAACATGGCACCACAACAAACCTGCCAAGAGAGGGCCGCCCACCAAAACTCACGGACCGGGCAAGGGGGGCATTAATCAGAGAGGCAGCACAGAGACCAAAGGTAACCCTGGAGGAGCTGCAGAGTTCCACAGCAGAGACTGGAGTATCTGTCCATAGGACCACAATTAGCCGTACACTCCATAGAGCTGGGGCCTCATTCATAAAAAAAGTACTTGAACGTCATCTTTGACTTTCACGTAAGCACATTTTTCTAAACGGACGTAAGCATTATTTATAAAACGGGCTGAGATGGTTTAAAGTTGCGTACGTGCTTTCTTCTATAAATACCAACGCAGGTAAAATGAACGCAGGTGAATGACGCTTGTATTAACGCCCTGTGATAGCGACTCAATTATAGCGGCTGAATTAAGACAAGTGCTATAATATAGGGTAGGCGTTCGTCTGGAAGTGGGAGAGGGCGGAGTAGGGTGGCTTCTCGGTAAATTGCATTTGTAACGTTTGATCATGACAACTAACCAGGCACATGCTTATACTCTACTCAAGTTGTAAAAGAAAATCAGGGGAGGTGGTGGATTTTATCATAAGAGGACAATTTTAGCATCCCCTCAGCGTCAGTGACTTCAGTGTCAGTAACTTGGTAAAAATGTAATTGCATGTGTGCGTGCCCCCTCGCACCTTGAAATAGCAGTAATACCACGTTCATTGATAAAATGACATTAAGTATGGAAAGAGGGGGGCGATTTTGACTGTTTTTATTTCAGGCCTCAACTCGAGTGCTGCTTATACTTTAATAATATAATCAGTGGCGGCTGGCCGATAGAGGGCGCTGGGGCGCCGCCCCCACCTTCACTTCCTAGTTGCGATTTGTAAAAGTAAAAAAATAAAATAAACATTGTTTATTCACAAAATGCGGCTGATATTCTGTCGGCGCCTATCAGCATTCATTAAAAATCCTCCAATACAATAAACATTTTTATCTGTGTGTGTGTAAAATTCACTGTTAAAATACATAGGGGGAGGACGCGGGGCGCCGGTCAATGCAAGTCTATGGCACTGCAAATACTTTTGGCTTACACGTGAGCTGTAGCAGCGCTCCAATTGGCTGTGTCTATTTCTTGGCCGGTGCGCAAAAATGTGCGTCCTGAATATCTGGTTGTATATCCAGCACAAGATGTTTGGGGTTTGCCATCTTTCATTTGTCTTCCACTTCCTACTTCCGGTGGCGCTGCTCTGTAGCGACTCGGGCCGGTGATACTGCTGGTTTGCTTCAAGTGTTTTTATTTGTTTTGTTCGTTTTGTGTTTTGTGTAATACACACAAACACAGATCACGGTTAGGGATGCTCCGATTTATCGGCCACCGATTTAAATCGGCCGATTTCACTCCAAATGACTCGATCGGTGATCGGCAAAAATGGCCGATCGCAAAAACCGATCTTTTTTTTTTTTTTTTTTTTCCCTGGGGAAGACAGATAACTGAACAGAAAACATAGGAGGATGTAACAGTATGTAAACCATGAAGGCCACGTTTATGATGTCTTTTATACAGCCATATCACTGACTTGGGCTTCAGGCCCTAACTGGGTGATAGGCCAGACTTTTACTATGCCATAAAAATGGGTCTGCGTTTGCTTGGTGCCTAATGGATCAAAACTTTTGTCTAAAAAGCAAAAAATATGTAGGCTATCCAGTCAGTAGGCCTACAGTTATGTATTTTTAAAAAAATCGGTATCGGTATCGGTATCGGTTGATCTTGAGGAAAAATATCGGTGATCGGTATCGGCCCCAAAAATCCAGATCGGAGCATCCCTAATCACGGTATCCAACGGTATTTAATCTCATAGTGGGGAAAGCAATTTCGTCTAAACCCATAAATCCTTTCACGTCAGATGGCTCGGATTTTGTCCTATGGATCGATTGGACTGTATAGCGCTTTCCCGTTTTCCGTCGGTAAAGAGCAGATTCATTCGCACAAGGTAAGATACAGACAACAGGCTGTTCACATAAATTAGAGTTTACTGTTCATCTTCTACACATATTTACGCAACTAGACACGATGCCCAAGAGAAGCTGATAGTGTGGCGGGCATTATTGTTGCATTAATAATCTATGCGCCTAATCATATTTCTGTTGTTAATTCATTCGTTTTAGGCATTTATAAATAGATTATGTTTTAAGCTTCAGAGAGCCCACGTGAGAGTGTTTTAAGGCTTCAAGCAGTTTTTATATTTTTTGGTTTAAATTAGGCTACATTTTACAATTTAGCAGATGCTTTATCTAAAACGACGGACAATTAGAGATTAGCCTACAGGGACAGTCTCCCTGGCGTAATTGAGGGCTAAGTGCCTATAATCGTAACACAGACGGGGTGAATTTCAAGAATGAAAGTGAAAGTTCTGTCACAAAACGCCGTTACGTATCCTTACACATGTTTAAGTGGGTATTGCGTGGGTAAAGTGAAATTACGTCTTTGTTTTGAGCGCCAGTGTGCGTGTTATGCGCGTGCACGCGGGGAAAAAAATCGTGCACGCGAATTTTTTTTTGAAAGAGGACCCCCCCGCCACTAATGTGAAAAATCCTGGAGGAAACACTGCTGTACCCACCCAAAATGTTTTGCACCAGCCGCCACTGAATATAATGGTCTTATTCTTATCAGATGGTCTTATTCTTATATGGCTGCTCACTCCCTGACACCGGAGAAAATCCAGTATAATTTAGCGCATGGCCGGGCAAGGTCCGTTGTGGAACGCACTAGGCATGTTGAAGGGGAGATAGACAGCTACGGAGGGATATAAAGGAAGACTGAAATACAATCATAAACATCAGTTCCTTTTAAATCTTGAATTGAACTAATTTTCTCGGCTGGTAACAACATTGTTAATTTTATTACGAGCCACTTAAACTTCGCATGAATTACAGTAGACAACGTTTTTCCAGTGCGGCTCACATGCCTGTAATAACTCTGCATAACCAGTAGGTAATGTGCGTACGCAAGGTCAATACTCGACGTCGAGCTACGATCGTTTCCACGTTCAAATCGACTCACGTTGAAATTGTATAAATCACTACGTTGACGTGGTTTTCTACGTACGACACGGGTAAGATCAAAATTTGATCTAAGCACGTTCTATGAATGAGGCCCCTGGGCTTTATCGAAGAGTGGCCAGAAGAAAGCCATTACTTTCAGCTAAAAATAAGAAGGCAGGTTTTGAGTTTGCAAAAAGGCATGTCGGAGACTCCCAAAATGTATGGAGGAAGGTGCTCTGGTCAGATGAGACTAAAATGTAACTTTTTGGCCATCAAGGAAAACGCTATGTCTGGCGCACACCCAACACATCCCATCACCCCAAGAACACCATCCCCACAGTGAAACATGGTGGTGGCAGCATCATGCTGTGGGGCTGTTTTTCAGCAACAGGGACTGGGAAACTGGTCCGAGTCGAGGGAAAGATGGATGGTGCTAAATACAGGGATATTCTTGAGCAAAACCTGTACCAGTCTGTAAGTGATTTGAGACTAGGATGGAGGTTCACCTTCCAGCAGGACAACGACCCCAAGCATACTGCTAAAGCAACATTTTTTATAACCCAACCCTGACTTGTACTTCTCAACAACTTTGTCTCTGAGTTGTTTGGAGAGTTCCTTGGTCTTCATGGCAGTGTTTGGTTGGTGGTGCCTCTTGCTTAGGTGTTGCAGCCTCTGGGGCCTTTCAGAAAAGGTGTGTATATACTGACAGATCATGTGACACTTAGATTGCATACAAGTGGACTTCATTTCACTAATTATGTGACTTCTGAAGGTAATTGGTTGCACCAGAAGTTTTTAGGGGCTTCATAACAAAGGGGGTGAATACATATGCACATGCCAATTTTCAGTTCTTTATTTTTTAAATTTCTTTTTTTATATATATTTCTCATTTCATTTAAAAACTAACACTATTTTGTGCAGATTCATCAAATAAAATTCTGAAATTACAGGTTGTAATGTAATAAAATAGGTAAAAAGCCTAGGGGGGTGAATACTTTTGCAAGGCACTGTATGTATCTATATATGTATGTATGTATAGAATAAGCTAAGACAAATGAGTTGGTCATGTCAATGACACCATATGGGCATGTTTTAATAACTGGAAAGAAAAAAAGGAAGAGTGAGATAATATAAATAAAATGCTGAACTACACACTAAACTCCTGTTAAAATAAAAAAAAGACTATGTCTTTTAGTGTGTAGTTTAGTGTGTAGCATTTTATTTACAGTATACTGTAAACATTGTATTGAGCGTGAATACAATTACTCACTGAAAAAAACCAATGTAGTCAAATGAGGTGTGAGTTTGTGTTTCACGGCGAAAAGCTGCAGGGCCAATTTGCCAGTGTTGAAACATTATCAACCTTGAAATGAAGTTGGCCTCGTAAAGGTTGTTTTAATTAACATTTCCAAATTCTATCTTAAAAGAAAAGTTGCACTTTCGATATGACACTAAAAATAATCCAGTGTGACACATACTAATACATAATACCATGGCACCGAAGGCAACACAAATAATGAGCGTATCATTTCATTAACTACCAAATTAATATGCTGCCTGGAGGTTCAATTAAACATCAATTTAGCCACGTTTAATTCTTTGTTAATGAGCTGTTTTAAGAAGACTGCTCCAAATCCAACAATTTTCCAAAGTGCAGGACAGGTCAGGGCAGAGGAGAGACAGTTCTTTGATAGAGCTCAGGTAGTAAAAATTAGAACTGAGTCAATAAGGGAATTGACTCAATCGCTTCTCTCCACATGTTATGTTCTGGAAGAGCTGTACAACACACGCTGCCTCAGGAAGGCCTCCAAGATCTCCAGAGACCCATCCCACCCTGGGTACGAACACTTTGCTCGGCTGCCCTCGAACAGGTGGTTCAGGACCATGTTCGCAAGGACAAACAGACTGAAGCTCAGCTTCTACCCCAGGGCCATTCAGGCCCTGAACACAGCAAAGACCTAGGTTCTAGGCCCTGGACAATCTAGACAAATTGATGGCAGCTACTAGATTGAAATCAAGTGTAATACTGAAACACAAATGTGTACATTTCAAACCTGCAAACTGCGACACTTTAAATGAATGTGCAATAACACTATGTGCAATATGACAACCCTAGGGTACATAAGGTTCAGAGAATAGGAAATGTTAGAATAGGTATAGCATAGCATAGAGTACAGCACAGTGTTTTATTTGTATAGTATAGTATAGTGGATAGTGTACATAGCCTTTATTTATGTAAACCAGCTCCTTTCCCTTCTTGTTTAGTTTTTTTGTTTTTTTCCCCCCCCCTCCCAAATTTCGTTGTTTGGTACCTGTACTATATCAATGACAATAAAGACCATTCATTCATTCATTATATATCTCTTTAAACCTAGAACCAATCAAAATCCCATCTGTGTAGTAACTGGGGAACCATAGATCATTCTGTATATTGGTCTCTGTAGAGAGAGAGAGAGAGAGAGAGAGAGAGAGAGAGAGAGAGAGAGAGAGAGAGAGAGAGAGAGAGAGAGAGAGAGAGAGAGAGAGAGAGAGAGAGAACAGACCAGTACATTTCTGCTTGATATACTGTACAATATCCAGTGTAGTTGATTTTTAGCGACTATGGACCACACATACAATGTTGTATGTAATGTTGACCCCCTCTTACTTCTAATGCCCCACATACTGATTTTCCATTCCAGTGGTTGTCTTGGTAAATGGATTGTCTGTGTGCGGGGGCGTGTTTAAATGGAGTGTTCTGCTCTTTCGGTCAACGGCTCGTTTCACAGCATCAAAATGTCTGTAGGTGTGTCGTTGAGAGAAACCCCTCTCTGCGGGTGACTTAGCCGCTGTTGGTGATGCTAATGAGTGTGACCCCTTCAGAGCAGTCAAAGTACCCAAAGGTCACAGCACAGGTGACTTTAATTGAACGAGGTGTGTGTGTGTGTGTGTGTGTGTGTGCGTGTGTGTGTGTGTGTGTGTGTGTGCGCTTGAGTGTGTGAGTGTGTGTGTGTGCGTGTGCGCCTGTGTGCATGTGTGTGTGCCTGTATGTGTGAGTGTGTGTGTGTGTGTGTGTGTGTGTGTGTGTGTGTGTGCGTATGCTTGAGTGTGTGAGTGTGTGAGTGTGTGGTGAGTGTGTGTGTGTGTGTGTGTGTGTGTGTGCGCATGTTTTTTTAGTCAGGACCACCACCAAAGCCTGTTTTCGAAATGCTCTGAGCCCATGGCCCTACGAGTGCACATTACATGGTTCTGGTGCCACTAAAATCAAGACTTATCACCGCTCTCCGACCGGTGGTTGGGATTGCTGATTCTGTGCGATGCCATTGGCTCCTCACCTGCCAAGGTTTTCATCTACGGTGGCCATGACTTGATATGTCAAGGACCTGACCCTGACAACAATATACAGCCATTCTGCAGTCTCTCATTCTGTTGTCATGACACCACATAGGACGACTGGACAGGGGGAGATAGGCTTGTCACACACCCGTGACACAGAATGAATCTGTTGAACTAGATGTCTCCCACAGTAGATTAATTTACTCTGTTAAAAAGGATTCACTGAGATTGCCATCTCCAGTGAGTCACCCCTACACACACACACACATACACACACACACACACACACACACACACACTCACACACTCAAACACTCAAGCACACACACAGGCACACACACATCCACACAGGCGCATACACACACTCAAGCACACACGCACACATGCACACACACACACACACACACACACACACACACACACACACACACACACGCACACGCACATCCTGTGAGAATGCATATCGGTTACAGCATTATGATGTCACGGGAGCCTCAAAGTGATTGAAATGCATTTCAGTCTTACGCAACTCCTGAGCAAATCCCTGCAACGACACATGTTGTGTGCTTTATTAAGTGACATTCTGAGTGCGATTACAACCGTCCCATTATTTGATTTGGCCCGTGGTCGTGTAATACCCCCGTAATCCTGTCTGGTCCTGTGAGAGCGATCCTCTCTTCCCGATGGCTTCCTAATACCGCCTGACTGCAACAGCCCTTCATTCATAGTGACAACTTCTCCCATAAACCTTCTCCCCAACCACAACACTGGAGTCATACTCTCTCTCTCTCTATATACTGTATATATACAGTATATATATATATATATATATATAAACCCCTCAAAAACAAATGTTTTGTTGATTATTCCTCCCCTTTAATAATACCAATTGGTATTGTATTTTATATCGTTGG
Organism: Nansenia antarctica; assembly: GCF_963989245.1. NCBI lineage: Eukaryota > Metazoa > Chordata > Actinopteri > Argentiniformes > Microstomatidae > Nansenia > Nansenia antarctica. Next base: position 30,357,225 of record NC_137689.1, on the reverse strand, counting down.
AAAGCCTGATTAGTCACCTTTACAACGAGGTACGTTGTAAGGATCATGCATTCGTGGAATGAGCAACACAGCTAAACGTGTGGGTAGCGGCCCAAAAATATTTGCCAAAATCCCCAATATTCTTCTGTTGGTATTCACTCTCGTTTTGAGTTGGTTGGTGGATTGGATGATTGCACTCTCCCACAGTAATAAGGAAAAAACAACACATATTGGCCATTTTTACACTTTATTAAATTTACATTGTCAGGGACCTCAGTAGTGTGTGGAAGATCCATATGCAGTCACAACAGCTTGGCACCTCCTCCTCATGCTGGTCACCAGCCTGGTCACACACTGCTGTGGGACGGCATCCCATTCCTCAACTAGGATTTGCCGCAAGTCAGCCAACATGGTTGCGTTGGTCACTCTGGCACGTACAGCACGCCCAAGCTGATCCCACAAGTGTTCAATTGGATTGAGGTCTGGGGCCTCATTTATAGAACGTGCTTAGATCAAATTTTGATCTTACCCGTGTCATACGCAGAAATCCACGTCAACGTAGTGATTTATACAATTTCAACGTGAGTCGATTTGAACGTGAAAACGATCAAATCTCTACGTTGTGTTTTCGACTTGCGTACGCAAATCACCTACTGGTTATGCAGTTATTACAGCCATGTGAGACGCTCTGCCTACTGTCATTCATGCAAGTGGCTCGTAATAAAATTAACGATGTTGTTATCAGCCGAGAAAATTAGTTTAATTCAAGATTGAAAGGGAACTAATGTTTATGATTGTATTTCAGTCTTTCTTTATATCCCTCCGGAGCTGTCTATCTCTCTTCAACATGCCTATATACGCGCTCCAGAACGGACCTTGCCCGGCCACGCGCTAAATGATACTGAATTTCGAGTTGAGTTGGGATGAGGGGGAATGGCACCCCCCCTGAAATAAAAACAGTCCAAATCATCCCCCGTCTAAAACTGCCATCCCCTCTTTCCATCCCTTATGTCATTTTATCAATGAACGTGGTATTACTGCCCTCTCCCGCTTCCAGACGCACGCCTACCCTATAATATAGTATTAACGCCCTGTGATAGCGGCTCAAATAGCGGCTGAATGAAGCCAAGTGCTATAATATAATATAATACAGACAGTACATAATATATAATAATATTATGTATATTATGTACTGTCTGTATTATATTATATTATAGCACTTGGCTTCATTCAGCCGCTATAATTGAGCCGCTATCACAGGGCGTTAATACAAACCTCATTCACCTGCGTTCAATTCCAAGTATGTTTGGTATTTATAGAAGGAAGCACGTACGCAAGTTGAAATCATCTCAGCTCGTTTTATAAATGATGCTTACGACGGTTTAGAAAAATGTGCTTACGTCAAAGTCAAAGATGACGTTCAAGTACTTTTTTATGAATGAGGCCCCTGGACTCACGGCAGACCATTCCACCCTCTCCACTCCCAAATACTGGAGGTGCTCTGTGATGATCCTGGCTCTGTGGGGGCGAGCGTTGTCATCATGGAGGATGGAGTTAGGTCCCAGATTCTGGAGATGTGGGATCGCCACTGGCCCCAGAATATCATTCCTGTCAATTAGGTGCCATTCAGGTGCCAGTCACACACCTGTGACTGACATACACCTGCCAGCACTTCAAGCTCAAAACGAGAGTGAATACCAACAGAAGAATATTGCAGGGGATTTTGGCAATTTTTTTGGGGTCACTACCCACACGTTTAGCTGTGTTACTCATTCCATGAATGTATGATCCTTACAAGTTGTACCGCATTATAAAGGTGACCAATCAGGCTTTCCAACGATATAAAATACAATACCAATTGGTATTATTAAAGGGGAGGAATAATCAAGAAGAAAAGCGTTTCCGAACTTTTTTTGAGGGGTTTATATACTGTACATTCTTAAAGTGGAGGTCACATAGCTAAGCCCGACGTCATTCATGAACAATGCATCTTTTCGTTGGCCAAATGTGACATATCTCATCTCATAGACATCCTGTAAAAGAAAAACTCAGCTAGAAATGTATATATGAAGTACAAGAACGGGCATATCAACAATACTTATCTTCTGGGGATGATTGTCATCACTAACGTTATGTTGGGGGACTAATATCCATGTTTGTTCAGCATAACAGTTTAGTTTACCGTTGTTTTATCACTTCTATCACAGATAGGCAAAGTAAAGAAAGACGCCCGTCAACTTAGTCCCAAGGTATGTAATATGTGTGTGTGTGTTTGCGTCTGTGTTTGGGGGTAGGTGTGTGTGTGCTCTCTGTCCAGACATAAGCAGCGACACAGCTATGAGTGTTGTCCAAAGCACTCAGTCAATAATCCCCAATTAGAGGCAGCTGGTCAATGTGTGTGAGTGAAACCAACTGAAGAGTGGGTGGGATGGTAAAGTTCACTGTGTATGTGTGTGTGTTTTTGATACCAATTGCAGAGCCAGTGGGGTGTTGAGGTTTAGTGTGTGTGTTTGTGGGCGGGGGCGGGGGGGACTCTGGGGGGAGTGACAACGACATCAGCGAAGATGTCCCATCCTTTACAGGAAGTGGTGTTCCCCCTGACACTGCCCACGGCTATTTCTGTCTCCCTCTGTGCCTCACTGCAAAAGGTCAGCTCTCAAAAACTAAAAAGCAATACAATGGGGGATATATTAATTAAAATAAGCAAAATTATCTGCCAACATTACAAGACAATTTAAATTCTTAAAACAAGTAAAAGATATCTTAAAACTAGTGCATTCAGACAAAAAACATGCATGCCTTGATTTAAGATATTTAATCTTAATAATAATAATAATCATCATAATCATAATAATGATAATAATAATAATATCTTGGTGTGGGGAGCATTGCGCGTTCTGGCCTGCAGGTGGAGCCAGACTGTGGTGGGGGGTGGATGACGGGGCTGATTGCGGACAGGTGTCAGCAATCAGACTCGTTATCTAGATGGTCTTTTTAACCTGTGTGTGTTTGTTCCCCCTGGGAGTGAACAAACACACACAGGCTGATTATTGTTATTATTATTTGATGCTACGAGACTTTTGATCGCCAGCACACCCAAGTAGGGGTGCTGTGGTACCTGTCGAAAAGACAATAAACGGGCAACGCCTAAACTCTCTCTCTGTGTCGACCTCCCTCTGTGCCCGAAACCTTTACACTTGGTTTTATATAGAGCCTTTCACAAACCCAAGGACGCTTTTACAGACAGAAAGTCAGTGTCATAACAGAAAAAACACAGCGACAGCGACAAAGGCCCAAGGACGAATTTACAGACAGAAAGTCAGTGTCATAACAGAAAAAACACAGCGACAGCGACAAAGGCCTTGGTAAACAGATGAGTTTTGAGGGCTGATTTGAAGGTGACCAGGGTAGGGGCATTACGGATCACTGTGGGGAGAGAGTCCCCGAAGATCCGTAAGTTGGTGCATCGCAGTGACAGCATGCTCCTGCAGATTCTTCCTTTCCAACATCAGACGGATCCGTCCATTCCTCACCAGAGAAGCAGCGCAACTCTTGACCGAGTCACTGGTCATCTCCCGCCTTGACTACTGCAACGCACTCCTGGCCGGGCTCCCCGCCTCCGCCATCAGACCTCTGCAGCACATCCAGAATGCTGCTGCCCATCTGGTGTTCAATCTCCCCAAATGTTACCCCCCTCCTTCGCACCCTGCACTGGCTCCCGATAGCAGCTTGCATCAGATTCAAGACCCTGGTGCTTGCCTACCAGGCAGCAAAACGGACAGCCCCTGCCTACCTGCAGGCAATGGTCACCCCCCAAACATCAGCCCGTTCACTCCGCTCCTCCACCTCTGCTGGCCGACTGGCCCCACCACCTCTATGACAACACGGCAGTCATGCTGCCCGGTCACGTCTCTTCACTACACTGGCTCCGCAAGTATCGATTGTAAGTCACTTTGGAATAAGGCGTCTACTAAATGCCAAAAATGTAAATGTAAAAATGATGCGGAGTGTGTAAAGCAGACCCATGTCTGAAGACCGCAGGTTCCAGGATGGGGTATGTTGGCAGAGATGGTCAGTTAGGTACTGGGGGGCGCATCCGTGGAGGGATTTGTAGGTGAGAAGGAGGATTGGAGTGGAGGTGAATGAGGGTGGGGGTGGTGAGCCTGTCCAGGGCTTTGCTGGGAACCCCGAACATACTGGAGCCTGCTCAGGGCTTTGCTGGGAACCCCAAACATACTGGAGCCTGTCCAGGGCTTTGCTGGGAACCCCGAACTCCGAAGGACTCCATTGCAATAGTCCAGGCGGGAGGTGACGAAGGCGTGGACGAGGGTTTCGGGTTACGGAGTCAAGAGAGGGAAGGTCGGAGTCTGGCAATGTTTTTGAGGTGGAAGAACGCCGATTTGGTGATGGATTTGATGTGTGACTGGAAGGAGAGGGTGGAGTAGAGGATGACGGCCAGGTTGTGGATGGGGAGATGGAGCCACCAACCTTCTTTTTACTTTTACCTACTTACTACTTACTTTGTCGTACTTACTTTTTGCTGTGCTCTCTCTGCAACCCTCCTAACCCTAACCCTAATCAGACCCTCCTAACCCTAACCCTAATCAGACCCTCCTAACCCTAACCCTGTCTAGACAGAGGCTGGACGAGCATGTGCTCCCACTTCAATCAATTTGCGGCAAAGGGACCAAATTGACAAAAAGCTATTTTCTTATTTGCTTCATTTTAAATAAGTGGGGAGAGGACCCTGGGAAAGAGGGCAGAGCTAGACAGGATGACAGGACTCCAACGAGGGGCAGGTGAACAATGTGTCTCTGTCTGCCTAAGCCTCGCAGCACCGGTCGCTAGGATCCAGGGTTACGTGTGTTATCGTATGACTGACGGGGGCTCATTGTATCCCAATGAAAATAACAAAGAACACAGGTTCTCCGTGGACCTGATTCAAACTGTGGTCAATCATTCCAAAGTAGTGATGTGGAATGGACGCTCCATTGTCTGCATAAAGGCTTTTCCAATGACTGTATAGAGAGCACAACACTGTATAACTCCAAAGAGGGTATGTTCCTAGTCTGTCTAGTAAAAGATCTGTTCAATACTTAACCGATTGTATGTGTGGCTTAAATAGTGGTGAGAATAGCTCATTGCTCATACCTTACGGCTTACGTCATCAGGAAAGATACTGTGATGAAGGCCAGGTTTTTCAATAACATGACCCATGTTTTAAAAAAACAGATAAACTGCCAATTCTAGACACAGTGGCACTATGCAGCCTTTATCTGTATGTTGAGGGTTAGACAAGAGCAGCACCCATTGGAATGCTATGGCAACAGGAGGGACGATTAGCTTGTAGTCTGTGCCTTTCTGATATGAGATTGTATTACTAACGAACGAGATTGTATTACTAACGAAGAGTATTTAATGTCCTCTTGTCTAGGTTCGTCGTTGCACTTGCACTACTGGAAGCTGGACTGTAAGCTGGAGAAAGAGCTGTATATTTGAACCCTGTACGCTACACTTAAAATCAATCAATCCGTCAAATCAATCCATTATCTTATAGACAAGGTGCAACCCGTGTGGAAACGTCTACCAGTTGTGAAAGAATGTGTACTGTGCGAAAGCTGTGACTTCACAGAGAATCGTTGGAACAAACACAACGCAGAGACTACGATACGGAGAGACCATCATATCTCTTAAACACCAAAAGCCAACACTAAGAGGTAAGAGGTTCCATACTAGAGAGGGGGATCTTCCATTTATGCTATACATAATCACAAACCATACACACGGCACAGGCTAGCTTCACTGAAAGCTTCTGGAGGTGGAATGCTGGAGTGTAATGTGAATAATACTGTATGTCATCACCAGTCCCTTTATAGACTAGGGGATCTGTCATAAAATAAGACACGTTTCTTCTCTTTGACTGGCAGGTGCCTTGATTGTGATCATGGCTTGTCACCCCCAGCATGAAGTGGACCTCTGACTTAATTGAAAGGGATTTTAGATGTTGCCATGTTGTCCGCTGTGATCGGTTTGAAAGGCAGCTTTTCCGCCCCCCGAGGCAATCATTGACTCTGTAGAGTCTGGATGCACGGCGCATCAAAACAAGCTCAGTAGACTCCTGTCGACTCCAGCTATCAAATAACAGGTGCATCGACGCAGGGGGCTCAAAACAATCCTCCAGATCCATAACGAGGTCCAATCAAAAAAGCCTTCCAAAACAAACAGTGTTCAGGCTATTCACCTCTTCCTTCCAACAAATAACTATTTCATAATGCACCAGGGAGATAGACCTTCACCTTCTATCAACAGACGGGCTCACATCTTGGCGAGGGCGCTAATGAAATATTAACAGGAAGGAAGCCTCTGGCCAAATGGAGTCTGTTGATTTACATGCAGCAGGGCCTGTCAGAGGGAGCAGGGAGACAGGCGAGCTGTCTAAGCCGCCAGGTCAAAGGACAGAGGTGCCCATCTGGGGGATGATAGAATTGTACAATATTCTACACTCACTGAACACTTTATTAGGAACGCTATACTAATAGGGTAATAGGTAGGGTAGGGCCTCCCTTTTGCTCTCAAAACAGCCTCAATTCTTTGTGCCATTATTTCCACAAGATGTTGGAAACATTCCTTTGAGATTCTGGTCCATGATGATTTTTCAGGTATTCTTTCAAGCTGTGAATCTCCCGTTCTACCCAAAGGTGTTCTATTGAATTCAGATCTGGTGACTGGGAAGGCCACTGAAGAACACTGAACTCATTGTCATGTTCATGAAATCAGTTTAAGATGACTTTTTCTTTGCTTTTACTTTTATCGTGCTGCCATTAGAAGATGGGTACATTGTGGCCATGAAGGGATGCACATGATCAGCAACAATACTCAAATAGGCTGTGGCATTCAAGCGATAATTGATTGGTATTAACAGGCCCAAAGTGTGTCAACAAAACATTCCCCACACCATTACACCACCTGAATGAATGAGGTGTACATGTGTGTACTGTGTTCCTAATAAAGTGTTCGGTGGGTGATTGTATATGTGTAAACCTTGTATCGCTGCCTGCCATTTCCTAGTAGGCCATAAAAACACAACGCATTATTAGTAGATGTTCTGAAAACCAGATACTAGGGGAGGGAGAGAGAGAGAGAGAGAGAGAGAGGGGGGGGGGGGTCAGGGTATTGGTTACCATAGCAACCTAGGACCTAGGGTCTCTCAAGGACACATTCAAAGACAATCTCTGGTATAAGCGCTGGGAGGAGAAAGAACCTAACCGAGAGAGAAAGGACAATGCGAACTGTTAGATCAAATAAAGCCCTCTCCAAAAGATGTCCTTTATTTCATCTCATCGCATACTGAAACCTGTTGCTGTGGAAGAATGACACAACTATCTAACAGGGAATAACACAGCCCAGATAGAAGACCATAGGCCTGTCTGAGGGCAGCAGGGAGATGGGTTAGTCATCTGAACAGCCAGGAGAAGGGACAGAGGCCCCCATCTGGGGGAAAAACACAGCCCAGATGTAAGAGCATGGGTCATTCTGGCGGGTCCGAACTGAACTTTGATTATCAACATTCAGGGGGGTTTGTGACCCAGTCCCGCCATCAATCAATGGCCGTGTTTGTTCTGAGAACACACTCAGACATTGGTGAGTGGGTTTTTACCCGGATGCTTATAAAGATACTTGGGGTAGTTCCAAGAGGGTTTGTCTCCAATATGGGGGTTCAAGGCTGTTGTATTTTTAAGATTATTATTATTATTATTATTATTATTTTCTCATATATGTATTTTTTATTGGGTTAGGGTTAGAGACAGTGAAGACAGGAACATCAACAGGAGGGGGCACTTCAGCAGGGAATGGACTGGATTCAAACTCATGCCGACATGGGCTTATGTGTGCACTGTAGGCCATGGTCCATATACATTTTGAAACCTAAGCAGTGGACTCATCTCTCTGCATTCTGAGTAAGTAAGACTACTTCTATTAACCTGGACTACTTATAGTGGATACCTGTGTTGTTTATGAAGTTTAATAGTTTAAAGTTGTAAGTTGTTTAGTAAGTGATAGTGTTGTAACTGTCTATTTTAAAAGACAAAGCCTGGCAGAATAACTCTAGTGAAACCACTAGCCCCCCTGAGCCAAGTAGGTGCTAATCTGCAAGTAGGAGGAGCCTCTGTCCTGTATATATGGAATAGACCAGGGGACATTTGCCTCATACATGAGACTAGTGAGAACACCTGTCAGTCGGCATTAGTGGTCGTTAGTGGGAGGGGCTACAAGCCTGCTAGTTGTTAGCAATTACTGAGTCTCCATTAATATCTGGCCTGTCTGAGAGCGACAGCCTCTGCGACAGCCTCCTGACACCAAGACTCTTGACACCAAGACGGGAGTCTATCTGTGGGAGTCAAGACTCATGACAACAAGACGGGAGTCTATCTGTGGGAGTCAAGACTCATGACAACAAGACGGGAGTCTATCTGTGGGAGTCAAGACTCATGACAACAATACGGGAGTCTATCTGTGGGAGTCAAGACTCATGACAACAAGACGGAAGTCTATCTGTGGGAGTCAAGACTCATGACAACAAGACGGGAGTCTATCTGTGGGAGTCAAGACTCATGACAACAAGACAGAAGTCTATCTGTGGGAGTCAAGACTCATGACAACAAGACGGGAGTCTATCTGTGGGAGTCAAGACTCATGACAACAAGACGGGAGTCTATCTGTGGGAGTCAAGACTCATGACAACAAGACGGGAGTCTATCTGTGGGAGTCAAGACTCATGACAACAATACGGGAGTCTATCTGTGGGAGTCAAGACTCATGACAACAAGACGGGAGTCTATCTGTGGGAGTCAAGACTCATGACAACAAGACGGGAGTCTATCTGTGGGAGTCAAGACTCATGACAACAAGACGGGAGTCTATCTGTGGGAGTCAAGACTCTTGACAACAAGACGGGAGTCTATCTGTGGGAGTCAAGACTCATGACAACAAGACGGGAGTCTATCTGTGGGAGTCAAGACTCATGACAACAAGACGGGAGTCTATCTGTGGGAGTCAAGACTCATGACAACAATACGGGAGTCTATCTGTGGGAGTCAAGACTCATGACAACAAGACGGAAGTCTATCTGTGGGAGTCAAGACTCATGACAACAAGACGGGAGTCTATCTGTGGGAGTCAAGACTCATGACAACAAGACAGAAGTCTATCTGTGGGAGTCAAGACTCATGACAACAAGACGGGAGTCTATCTGTGGGAGTCAAGACTCATGACAACAAGACGGGAGTCTATCTGTGGGAGTCAAGACTCATGACAACAAGACGGGAGTCTATCTGTGGGAGTCAAGACTCATGACAACAATACGGGAGTCTATCTGTGGGAGTCAAGACTCATGACAACAAGACGGGAGTCTATCTGTGGGAGTCAAGACTCATGACAACAAGACGGGAGTCTATCTGTGGGAGTCAAGACTCATGACAACAAGACGGGAGTCTATCTGTGGGAGTCAAGACTCATGACAACAATACGGGAGTCTATCTGTGGGAGTCCATCGAGGAAGGCCTGAGAGGAAGCCAGAAGCCAGGGTACTAAGTACCTTCTCTTCCAGTTGTTTGTAGTGTTGCTGCTGTCTTCTCAAGTCACTCCGGTCTACTGAGTGCGCTTAGCTACTCCTAGTTCTGTTGGTTCCTTAGCCCTCTTCCCCTCTACAGACTTTTGCCACAATGTGCTTTCTCCCTATCCCTGTTCTTCTGACACTCAGGAGGACACCTAGATGCTACATCCCCCCTCGCAAACCTTCCAATCTCATCTACCCTCCTCTTTCTACTGACCATGACTTTATCGCCGCAGGCGGTCTCTGGAATTGCCAGTCGGCGGTCCGGAAAGCTGACGCTATCTCAGCTTATGCATCTCTTATGGCCCTCAATTTCCTTGCTCTCACTGAAACCTGGATCACACCAGAAAACACAGCTACACCGGCAGCCCTCTCTGCCGCCTACTCCTTTTCTCATTCCCCGAGACCCTCTGGTCGAGGGGGAGGCACAGGACTCCTCATCTCGCCCAAGTGGTCACACACTGTCCTTCCCCTGGCACACTTGTCTACATCCTCCTTTGAATTTCATGCTGCTTTTGTCTCCTCCCCGGTCAAACTCCACATTGTCGTCATCTATCGCCCCCCAGGCCAGCTCGGTGACTTCCTAGGCGAGATTGTAAGGCGTTTAACTTCTCCAGAATCGATTTAATTGAGTCGTCACTTACAAGCGAGTTCGTTTAATCTCAACGAGACGTCCTTGATATCACTTCTTAAGATAATATGATCCAATCAAATATTAGGCACCACTACTGAACTGTTCATTAAGATAATATTTATTCAAGCACATCAGCAAGCAATAATAGTTCATTTCCATGGAAAAGTGGTCCCATCTAGTTTCACCTCTGCAGGCCCGTATCAGCTAGCCGTCAACAAGTTAACTGCAGAAGCTCCACCAAACAAGAGTCCCTCTCGCCTTCGTACATAGTCCTTTATCCATTTGATTTAACATTGTGGGGCTGGGCTGTCCCCCCCCTGTTAGTTTTTTTAATTCTCAGCATAAAATCTGTTGCAGCTGCGAGCAAGTGTTTTAGTTAGGAATGTGGCCTTCAACTTCTCTCTGTGTGTTATCTTCTTCTTGTGGCCTCCCGTTGTCATGGTGATCTACGTACTTGTGTGAGCACAGAGCGAGTCAGTGTCCTTATCAGAATGGCTTGTGAAAACATAACTGTTGAGTTTACACAGTCCTATGAGTTAGGATTCGATTAACAAGTTAAAATACAGTATAGAAGAATAGACTTATCATTAATCATTAGTTATGAAAGTATAAAATCAGTACAGAAAAATAGAATATCATAACAGCAGGTATAAAATGGTTGTTAGCACATAGGTAAAAATAAGTAATTTACAGGCAGTTTGAATCATAAAACGTTCTTTTAGTCAGGAGCTTGTCTTCTTGTCGCTCACAAACAGAACCTCTCTTTTGGCTTTGCGTGACCTTCCTATTGTTCTCAACTGACCTCAGTCACATATTATTTAAATGAGCACATAGTACATGATTTATCACTTCTAGTTATTTTAATACAAATTCCCAACAAGATGGATGGCCTTCTCAGCTCCTTCCCTGATGATGGCACTCCGCTCGTACTATTAGGTGACTTCAATTTCCAATCTGAGAAGCTTCTCTTATCTGGAGTACTTGACCTTCTCCTCTCCTTCGGCCTTACCCTGTCCCCCTCTCCTCCGACTCATAAGGCAGGCAATCAGCTCGACCTTGTCTTCACCAGATCTTCCCACACTTCCAACCTTACCGTTACCCCTCTTCCAGTTTCTGATCACCACTTTATATCCTTCTCCCTTCCCCTCAAAACTTCCTCTTCCCTCTCAGCCTCTAACCACTTAAGACCCTCTCGTCGTAACCTACGTACCCTGTCCCCCATCACCCTCTCTTCTTCTGTCCTATCCTCCCTACCCTCTGTCGAATCCTTCTCCCTTCTATCCACTGATGCGGCATCCTCAACCCTCCTGTCCGCTCTCACCTCATCCTTCGACACCCTCTGTCCACTAACCTTGAAGCCAGCTCGATCCTCTCCTCGAGCTCCCTGGCTCTCTGAAACGCTACATGCTTGTAGACTAGAGCTCAGAGCAGCTGAGAGGAAATGGAGAAAAACTGGCCTTTCTGATGACCTTAACCTCTATCACTCTCTCCTTGCCAACTACGCCTCCTCGGCATCAGCTGCTAAAACATCCTACTATCATTCAAAAATACATTCTTCTGCCTCTAATCCTAGAAAACTGTTCTCCACTTTCTCTTCACTCCTTAATCCACCTCCTCCCCCTCCTCCTTCCTCCCTGTCCGCCGATGACTTTGTCACCTACTTTGAAAAAAAGGTGGACGACATCAGCAGCACCTTTCTCCCCCCACCGCTCCCTCCTCCCACTAACAATGCTAACACTGTTCCCACTAACAATGCTAACACCCCTTCCAAACTCTCCCCTCGACACTCGGTCTCTGGATTGTCATCTTTTTCCCCCCTCTCCCCTGATGAGATTCTCACACTTATCACATCAAAGCGGGCAACCACATGCCCTCTTGACCCCATCCCCTCCCCCCTTCTCCAATCCATTTCCGCCGACATCCTTCCTTACCTTACCACCCTAATCAACTCCTCCCTATCCACTGGATCTGTCCCAGCGGCCTTCAAAATAGCCAGAGTCAAGCCTCTCCTCAAGAAACCTACCCTTGACCCATCATCTGTCCACAATTACAGACCGGTATCCCTTATCTCCTTCCCTTCCAAAACCCTTGAACGCGCGGAATCTAAACAACTGACTGACTATCTCCGGAAGATGGATCACTTAGACCCCCACCAATCCGGCTTCAAGGCTGGGCATTCCACTGAGACTGCGCTCCTTGCTGTCACGGAAGCCCTCCACTCTGCCCAAGCTTCCTCCCTCTCCTCTGTTCTCATTCTCCTTGACCTGTCTGCTGCCTTCGACACAGTCAATCACCAGATCCTTCTCTCCATCCTCTCAGACCTGGGCATCTCTGGCACCGCACACTCCTGGTTTTCTTCCTACCTGGCGGGCCGCTCCTACCAGGTGACCTGGAGAGAATCGCTATCTTCTCCACGAACCCTCTCCACTGGAGTTCCCCAGGGTTCCGTCCTAGGGCCCCTACTCTTCTCCCTCTACACCAAGTCTCTTGGCTCGGTAATCTCTTCACATGGGCTCTTCTAACACAGCTACGCAGACGACACTCAACTCTTCCTGTCCTTCCCCCCGTCTGATGTACACGTGGCAACCCGTATCTCAGCATGTCTCGCTGACATTTCAACTTGGATGGCTGACCACCATCTCAAGCTCAATCTTAACAAGACCGAGCTCCTCTTCATCCCCGGGAAAGCCTGCCCTCTCCAAGACTTCTCCATCACAGTGGAGAACTCTACTGTAACCCCCTCCCTGACAGCCAAGAACCTTGGAGTGATCCTGGATAACCGACTATCCTGTGCGGAGAACATTGCAGCAACGGCTCGCTCCTGCAGATTCTTCCTCTACAACATCAGAAGGATACGACCATTCCTTACCAGAGAGGCAGCGCAACTCTTGACCCAGGCACTGGTCATCTCCCGCCTGGATTACTGCAATGTACTCCTGGCTGGGCTCCCCGCTTCAGCCATTAGACCTCTGCAGCTCATCCAGAATGCTGCTGCCCGGTTGGTATTCAACCTCCCCAAATACTCGCATGTCACCCCTCTCCTTCGCACCCTGCACTGGCTCCCGATAGCAGCTCGCATCAGATTCAAGACCCTGGTGTTTGCATACCAGGCAGCTAAAGGGACAGCCCCTGCCTACCTGAAGGAAATGGTAACCCCCCAAACCCCTGCCCGCTCACTCCGTTCCTCCACCTCGGCTGGCCGACTGGCCCCACCTCCTCTACACAGCAGTCGGGCTGCCCTATCACGTCTCTTCACAACACTGGCTCCCCGCTGGTGGAATGAGCTCCCCACTGCTGTCAGAACGGCAGAGTCAGCCCCTGCCAGCCATCTTCCGTCGTAGACTGAAGACCCATCTCTTCAGGTTACATCTTAACTGCTCCTCCTGAGACATCTTCTGACCCTCACCACTACGTCTCCTAAAGACACCCGCTTTCCCCTCTACTGTGTCCCTAAGAACTTATATTGCCCCCCTTGTACTGTTTCTCAGTTTCTCCAGTAATATAAAAAATAAAAAATAAAAAAGTTTTAGTAGAAGGCGATAATAGGGAGAAGGTTTTTCCTTCTATCAGTGGCCCCGGGCCCGAGCTAGAGTACTCTTCCTGCAACGAATGGTGGACTGCTGATTCACATGCTTAGTATTCAAATGTATTGATTGTAAGTCGCTTTGGAATAAGGCGTCTGCTAAATGCCAAAAATGTAAATGTAAATGTAAATGTAATGGTGCTAAACCACTGGACCACCACAGGACACATATGGGTTAAATATTGAACAGAGCAGGTATGCTATTTTGGGCCCAAAACCATGTATATAACAAAATGTGAACATTTAACAATAACTGACAGAGTTCACTCAAACGATGCTTCTTTGCATAGCGAGAAACCCACCCTTCTACCCCTCCTTGCTCCGTTAGGATGGAAACCTAGCATCCTCCTCCACAACCACTGGCTCGTCAAGCTGGGGGTATCAACCGCAGAGGCTCCAAAAAAAAAGACAAAACAAAAATTCTTTCCCAGTTCTCTCACTGTTCATTCCAGAAAACGGCAGGTCTGGAATTAGGGTCTGTAGGTCGACCAAACCACCTCTGAGAGGACTTTACACATAGTTGCTTCTAGTGAAAGAGAGAGAGAGAGAAAGTAAGAGGTAGAGTTCCCTCCCCTCAATATTCTTCCCCCAGCTTGGCAGTAGGTAAGGCACAGGAGTCAACCAGTGTTGCAAATAGCCACCATCAATCACTGGTAGCCTGCCTGCCAGGGGGTGCCCACTCCCCTGCCAACCTCCATGTCAACCCCTGTCCTCTCTGCCATCCATCCACCTGGACAGATAGACAGGGCTCTGGGCACTGTGGGAACCGTGAGTAAGTCATTCTATCTAGTTTTAATCTTGGGTTACTGATAGGGGTGTAACGGAGCACTTAACTCACAGATCGGATTGTGTCGCGGTTTTGGATAATAAAAGATAAGATAATTCTCCGGATCAACACATTTTTTTTTTTTTTTATTAAACCTGCTTTTTCCTTGAATTCTGTAAAAACACCACTTTTATTGTGTGAAACAAAAAAAACAACATTCAAGGTCAAATATATGTATAACATATTCTACACTCAAACATTACATATTATACTGAAATGCACATTCAACTTAAATGACTGGTTGCACCAGTGAATCATTGGGCTCTTTAAAGCAGACGAATAAACATGTTTTATGCCACTTTTAACTAAATAATAAAGTGAAACCTTCCTTTAAACATGGTATGAAAAAAATGCCTACATTATCAGACGTTGTCGAGCTGCCTTTTTCGTGCCTCCCGTCAACACACCAGGGTGATGTCGCGTCAAATGTGTGGCCATCCTCGACGTATAGCCTCCCTCATACGACTTTCTCGTTGCACAATGCCTACAGTACACACCGTAACTTTTTTATCGACCACCCTTCTTCCATCATTGTTATAATTGACAGAGAAGCCTAAGTGCTCCCATACATGGGATTTAAATGACGAGGGAGGCCTTTAGAGTTATTCTCCGCCACCAACGTTACTAGCACTCGCCATGATACACTTGTTGCTGTGGATTCCCAGCTTCACGTGTAGTGAGTAAACAACAGATTTTGCAATTGATCCGCGGTACACATGCCTGCCGAACCGTGGGGGGCGATCCGTGATCCGTTACACCCCTAGTTACTGATAGTGGATAGTGTGATAGCTGTGTTTTTTTTTAACTGTTGGCCTGCTATGTACTTTCTACTGAAACCACTGGCTTCTGAGGCCTAAGGACTCACTACATTGTGACTTAGTGAGTTCAGCTGCCCGGTCGTTAGTGGGTAGGTAGTGCTCGTTAGTGGGGAGGGTATACAAACCTGCCAGTCTTCAGAAACTACTGAGATCTCCATTTAATAATAATAATAATAATAATTCATTAAATTTATATAGCGCTTTTCCGAGGCTCAAAGACGCTGACAATATAGGAGATACGGAAAACACAAAAACAACAAGTAACATGGAACACAGAGTCAGCGAACGGGGAGGGGGGGGGGGGGGGTGGTAGGGACAGGGGAGGTGGTTAGGGGTAGGGGAGGCTGTATGCATATCAGGGGGGTGGCAGGGTTAGGGGAGATGGGTAGGGGTAGGGGAGGTTGTATGCGTGTCCAGGGGGGGGAGGGGTGGCCGGGATGGGGGAGATGGCTAGGGGTAGGGGAGGCTGTAGGCATGGGAGAACAGGTAGGTTTTGAGGTGGGATTTAAAAGTGAGGAGTGAGGGTGAGTCTCTGAGTGGTTGAGGGAGAGAGTTCCAGAGGCGGGGTGCAGCTCGTGAAAAGGCACGGTGACCGAAGCCTTTGAGTTTTGAGGGTGGGACAGTGAGGGGAACAATGGATGAGGATCGGAGGGTACGGGTAGGGCGGTGGGGGAGAAGGAGGTCAGTCAGGTAAGGGGGGGCCAGGCTATGGAGGGCTTTGTATGTGAGGATGAGGACTTTGAATTGGATCCGTTCTTTGATGGGGAGCCAGTGGAGAGAGTGGAGGACAGGAGTGATGTGGTCACGGGAGCGGGTGTTTGAGAGGAGGCGTGCAGCAGAGTTTTGGACCATCTGGAGTCTATGGAGGGAGCGGGAGGTGAGGCCGGTGAGTAGGGAGTTGCAGTAGTCAAGGCGGGAGGAGATGAAGGCGTGGATGAGGGATTCAGCAGCGGGCGGGGAGAGGCAGTGTCTGATTTTTGCTATGTTTCGGAGGTGGAAGTAGGATGTCTTAACAATAGAACTGACGTGGGGATCGAATGAGAGGGTGGGGTCCAGAATGAAGCCGAGGTTGCGAGCCAGGGGGGAGGGAGTGATGGTAGTGTCGTCAATGGTGAGTGGGATGGGTCCGGTTTTATTGAGGGTGGATTTGGTGCCGATGAGGATGACTTCGGTCTTTTCACTGTTGAGTTTGAGGAAGTTGTGTGTGAGCCAGGTTTTTATTGCTGAAATGCAGTTTTCGATGTGACTGAGGGGTGGGTTCTGGGTGGAGTTTGTGGTGATGTAAATCTGGGTGTTATCGGCGTAGCAGTTGAAGTCCAGGTTGAATTGGCGGATGATGTGACCGAGGGGGAGTGTGTAGCAGAGGAAGAGCAGGGGGCCGAGGACTGAGCCTTGTGGGACCCCCTGTGTGACAGAGGAGGAGGAGGAGGTGTGACCGGAGAGGGAGATGAACTGTTGTCTGTTGGTGAGGTAGGAGGTGAGCCAGTCCAGGGCGGTGCCCTCAACACCCAGTTGGCGCAGCCTTTGAAGGAGGATGGAGTGGGACACTGTGTCGAAGGCTGCGCTCAGGTCTAGTAGAACTAGGATGTTGAGGGCACCTGAGTCTGCGGAGGTGAGGAGGTCGTTTATTACTTTGATTTATATCCAGACGGTCAGAGAGCGACAGCCTCCTGACAATAAGACTTGTGACAATAAGACAAGGGAGTCTATCTGTGGCAGTCCATCGAGGAAGGCCTGAGAGGAAGGTCAGGACACTGAGGGCCCTATTATGCACTTCATAAGTCTTAAGCAATAAGACGAGGCGGTAGATCTAAACTTAAGACGTGGAGGCGTGGTCAAGGCCACTTTGTTATTATGCGTGCGGTAGTGGGCGCCTAAGACCCGGCGCTAAGCCCAGAAATTAGTCATGGGTGTGTTTTGGGCGTCTTCTCAATCAACCCAATCAGCGTGCCAGGTGCCATTCCCTTTAAGAACCGGCTGCGTTAAGTCATAAGCACTATGCTATTATGCAGTTCATAGGCGCTAGACTTCATGCACGTTTTGAAACACGAGCGCGCCTCCGCGGTTTGCGCATGCGCGCTGACCCACTTCTTAAGAAGTCGGTCGGCGCGCATGCGCAAACCGCGGAGGCGCGCTCGTGTTTCAAAACGTGCATGAAGTCTAGCGCCTAAGAACTTTTCAAACCACTTCTTAGCGCTAGGCGCAAAGTCAGATCGCATAATAGCAGGGGCGCCTAGCGCACTTCATTAACATATGAACACTCCCACAATGAGTAATATATGCACGGGAGTCTTACGTCTTATGTGTGGGCGCCTAGCGACACCTGCATAATAGCAGTAGCGCGTATGAAGCGCATAATAAGGGTGGCGGTAGGTCTTAACCTGGCGGTGCGTCTTAATTAAGACTTAAGACGGCAAGTTAAGAAGTGCATAATAGGGCCATAAGTATCTTCTCTTCCATTTTTGATTGTTCTCTTGTCATATCTGTCTACTTTGAGTGCACTTAGGAACTCCAGCTTCTGTTCATTAACCCTCTCCCCTCTACTGACTAATATCACAATGTGCTTTCTCACTATTCCTGTTCTTCTGTCACTCAGAAGGACACCTAGACGCTACATCTCCCCTCGCAACCTTTCCAATCTCATCTACCCACCTTCTTCAACTGACCATGACTTCATTGCCGCGGGAGGTCTTTGGAACTGCCAGTCAGTGGTCCGGAAAGCTGAGGCTATCTCAGCTTATGCTTTATTCATGTCCCTTAACATCCTCGCTCTCAGAGACCTGGATCTCACCTGAAAATACAGCTACAACAGCAGCCCTCTCTGATGCCTACTCCTTTTCTCATTCCCCCTAGACCCTCTGGTCGAAGCACAGGACTCCTCATCTCGCCTAAGTGGTCACATACCGTCCTTCCCCTGTCACACCTGTCAATATCCTCCTTCGAATTCCATGCTGTCCCCCCCTGTCAAACTTCACATTGTTGTTATCTATCGCCCCCCCAGGTCAGCTCGGTCACTTCTTAGAACAGATGGATGTCCTTCTCAGCTCCTTCCCTGATGACGGCACTCTGCTTGTACTACTGGGTGACTTCAACATCAAGTCAGAGAAGCGTCTCTCACCTGGAGTACTTGACCTTCTCCTCTCCTTCGACCTTACCCTGTCCCGCTCTCCTCCAACTCATAAGGCAGGCAATCAGCTCGACCTTGTCTTCACCAGATCCTCCCACACTTCCAATATTACTGTTACCCCTCTTCCAGTTTCTGATCATCACTTTGTATCCTTCTCCCTCCCCCTAAAAATCCACCTCTTCCCTGTCAGTCTCTAACCACCTTGTACCCTCTCGTCGCAACCTACGTACCCTGTCCCCCACCACCCTCTCTTCCTCTGTCTTATCCTCCTTAACCTCTGTTGAATCCTTCTCCCTTCTATCCAATGATTCAGCTTCCTCCACCCTCCTCTCACCTCATCCTTCGACACCCTCTGTCCACTAACCTTGAAGCCAGCACTATCTGAAACCCTACATGCTTGTTGAATAGAGCTCAGGGCAAAAGAGAGGAGATGGAGAAAAACCGGCTTCCCTGATGACCTAAACCTTTATCACTCTCTCCTCTCCAACTACGCCTCCTCTGCATCAGCTGCTAAAGCATCCCACTAGCCACCACTTCCCCTTCCTCCTTCCTATCTGTCTTCCGATGACTTTGAAAAAAAGTTTGATGACATTAGCAGCACCTTTTCTCCTCCTCCTACCTATCTAAACACTTTTAACAGTTAATCAGCCATGAGGGGTCATTTGACCCCTGTAAGTTGAAAAAAGTGTTATCTTTGCACTCGATGAAATTTCAGGACCCTCCTTTCATGACTTTTCCTAGATATGTGTAGGAAGCAGGCTAATTTACAAGCGGCCAACTAGTGGTCGTTGTGTGTAAATAGCAGGTTAGCATTTTAAAGAGGGGCTCTCTGGACCGCATCAATCCGGCTTCAAGGCTGGGCACTCCACTGAGACTGCTCTCCTTGCTGTCACAGAGGGCCTCCACTCTGCTCAAGATTCCTCCCTCTCCTCTGTTCTCATTCTCGTGGACCTGTCTACTGCCTTCAACATAATCAACCACCAGATCCTTCTCTCCATCCTTTCAGAACTGGACACTCCTGCAGATTCTTCCTTTACAACATCAGACGGATACGTCCATTCCTCGCCAGAGAAGCAGCACAACTCTTGACCCAGTCACTGGTCATCTCCAGCCTTGACTACTGCAACTCACTCCTGGCTGGCCTCTGGCTCCCGATAGCAGCTCACATCAGATTCACGACCCTTGTGCTTGCCTACCAGACAGCAAAAGAGACAGCCCCTGCCCCTGCCCCCCAAACATCAGCCCGTTCACTTCGCTCCTCCACCTCTGCTGGCTGACTGGCCCCACCACCTCTACGCCAACACGGCAGTCGCGCTGCCCGGTCACGTCTCTTCACTACACTTGCTCCACGCTGGTGGAATGAGCTTACCATGGCTGTCAGAACTGCAGAGTCACTCCCCATCCTCCTTCTGAGAATGAAGACCCATCTCTTCAGGTTATACCTTAACTGCTCCTCTTGAGACATCTACTACCGACCAGCACTGTGCCTCCTGAGACACCTGCTTCCCCCTTCTACTGTTTCTCCAGTGTAAAAAAAAAAGATCTTTCTTTCTTCTATCACAACGACTGCCAATGGCCCCTGGCCTGAGCTACATTACTCTTGCTGCTACGACTGGTGAACTGATGATTCACTTGCTTAGTCAAATGAATGAATGAATGAATATCAATTGTAAATCGCTTCGGAATAATGCGTCTGTCTGTTAAATGCCAAAAATGTAAATGTAAATGTAAAGCCTGATGCCAGTGGGAGGTTTAGTCACTGTGTTCCTCAAACCACCTGGCAACCAGGGAACAACACCACAGGACTCTGAACTGGTTGGGGCTGGACTCCAGAGGATGCTGCTGCTCGCTGTGGCAGCCCGCCCACCTGTGTTTACAATAATAAAGGGGCTCCATTGTTGACAGACGAAGCGTCAAGCAGACACAACAAATTAACAATTGAACCATATTATTATCAGAGTGTTCCTCTGTGGGGAGGGCTTCCCGGGGCTGAACACTGAAGCCACATCAAATTTAACCAGCATGTTATGCAATTACTGCTGTACTAATTGTTACATGCATAAGAGATACAAAACCCAAACCAAATACAGTAAATATATCAATGAATGCCTTGCTGACAATCTTAAGTTCTGTGTGGCTTGGCACATGTACTGTGTTTGTGTGTCCATCGATGAGTCAACACTACCAGCTGCATGTACAGTACAGTATCTGATTCAACGCGAGGTGTGACAAGGGTCGTTTCATGGTCCAGCAACACGAAAATCAGTGTTGTATTGAATGCAGACTCCTGTTGATCATAATAGTAATATTAAAAACAGATTTGTTTTTGGCTCAGCGTTACTGGAAGTAAAGTAATGTGCAGTGGGGAGATGAGGATGGTTAGTTTCACACATAGACACGCCATACCATGGATTTGATGACATACACCCGACCCCCCACCCACCCCCACCTCCCTTTCACCCCCCCCACCTCCCTCTCTGTGCAGGCTATGAGTGCTCTGACTAATTAAAATCTATTGATTACCCCCCACCCCGCCAGCAACAAATTAAAGACTTTGTTTTGCATGATTAAAGAAAGAGAGTGTTTTTTTCCCCCATATACCAATATCAATCTTGCAGTTAACTAGTTATTGATCATGTATGTCCAGAAACACGGCTTTCAGCATGGATTAGGACTTTAATTTCACATTAACACACGTTGCAATTTAAAACAGCCATCAAATGTCTTCTGAGAATTAAACGAAAAGTCTGATTCCTTCCTGAGTATCCTAAATAGGGGCACTAGGCATCAGGGACATTCGGTCAGGGGAGGCAAGGGAGGCAGAGCCTTTTTTTAAAAGAAAAATAAAACAATATTAAAAATGTTCCACTTATAGTCAAAATCACAACATTTGCGGCGCTCCACTTACCTGTATGCGTGTGCAAAGAATGCTGATATGAAATATTAAACATACGTTGCCAATGTGCAACCTGCTAATTGAATGGTGAATTGAAGCGACCTCTATGTGTGTAAATCTGGCTCTGACACTAGCTAATGCCTCCCCAACCATTGACCTCACTGCATGTCCCTGCTATGCATAAAAAGCATTAGGAAACCAATACACAAATACCATCAAATAAAAGCTAAGAATCTTTACTTTATTCTCATAGCAATTGTTTGATTCAAAATCCAAACTCTTGAAGAGTATAACCAAAAGAAGACAAAATTAGTCACTGTCCTATTACTTGGAGATTACTGCATCTCACTGGTGATTTCTAGTGTGTTGACTTTCATTAAGTAAGCATATCTACAGCATATTGTCAAACCAAAAGCAAAATGTGGGACAGCCTTGCCATAGCGCTGTCCCTGACAACCTTGTATGGTGTTGGCCTGGCTGGGTGACTAAGGCCCAGATGGCCCAAGTCAGTTCATTATGTGTGAAGCAGAAGATGAGTCTGTCCCATGTACGTCATAGAGGTGCGATTCCGTAGCACGATGGAACAAATGGCAGCGCTTACATAATATCCTGCTTTTTTTGTTGTTGGTCTCAGCCACTCAGTGTGACTTCGGCTACACAGGGACCGACCTACCCATGAATTGCTTCAGTGAAGGCGGCGCAGGCTATTCTATGTAAGGCATTATAATACTGTACTGTCTATTGTACATTATAATACTGTACTGTCTACTGTACATTATCATACTGTACTGTCTACTGTACATTATAATACTGTACTAGCTACTGTACATTATAATACTGTACTATATACTGTACATTATAATACTGTACTGTCTACTGTACATTATAATACTGTACTGTCTACTGTACATTATAATACTGTACTGTCAAATGGAATACAACACAGATATGGATTTACAAAACAAAACAATGTTTGTAGACTTAAAGTACAGTATAATCATCAAACTACGCAGTTATGGTGAATCTAGGTGTGGTTTAACATGGCGTGGGCTAGACTGTTTTAGTGACTGTTTTTATATTCCTCTCCAATCCTTGATACTGACATATCTCATTACTAGTCGGTAAACGTTGCATGTGTTAAAGCTCCCACTGACGCTCACTGCATGCAGCATACACCCTCTGCAATTAGCTGCGCTGATCCAATAGGCTACCTGACTTTTCAGACCACAACAGTTTAGAGCAGTGGTCACCAACCTTTTTAAGCCCAAGATCCCTGACCTCGGCCTTGGTGAAGGCAAGATCTACCTATTGAAGCGTTGAGAGAAAAAGACAGCCAAGATAGTACTTTAAACTTAATGACGTTTATTTGCCTGTATTTTAATTAGATGCAATGCATTGGTCCAACATTAAAATTGATGCAACAAAAAAAAAAAGACTGTATCTAGCATATCAGGCAGCTGTCTTGCTTTAAGAATTGTACATAACTGAAATTCAATTCAAAGTTTGATTATGTCATTTCATTACAACACAAAAAAATAAAGGCATGGAATGATGGAATGGAGGAATGTATGATAAAATCATTTTGTTCATAGTAAGTAACGTTAGCCAACGTTAACAAATTGACATTCTTGACATTTTGACACTTGACTGACTTAATTATTATTCTTACTTATTAACATTGACAAACATATTTACAATTAGCATTTTATAAAGTAGAACTGTAATGTGTACTTTCTCAGTCAGTGCTAAGTGCAGTCATCTTATGCAGCATCACTTTTCACATCAAAACAAAAGTAGAACTAATGTGTACTTTCTCATATTCTTAACATTGACAAACATATTTACAATTATAGCATTGTATAAAGTAGAACTGTAATGTGTACTTTCTCAGTCAGTGCTAAGTGCAGTCATCTTATGCAGCATCACTTTTCACATCAAAACAAAAGTAGAACTAATGTGTACTTTCTCATATTATTAACATTGACAAACATTTACAATTATAGCATAAAGTAGAACTGTAATGTGTACTTGTGTCTCAGTCAGTGCTAAGTGCAGTCAACTTATGCAGCATTACTTTTCACATCGAAACAGTCATGTTACTCACTCAAGTCAGTGTGATGGTTGTGACTGGATACTGTCTACAAGTGCTTTGTAGTTTGGCTCATAGCTACTGACTGCCAGTCTGAGACAGTCTGTGAGGTGTCTGTCAGTAAGGCGGCTCCTGTACTTTGATTTGATTATTTTCATCTGTGAAAATGACATTTCACAGAGATACGTGGATCCAAAGTAGGCACTCACTCTTAGTGCACATGCAGTGAGAAGAGGAAACTTCTCTCTGCTGACAAGTCCCCAAAAGTCACTGTCCCTTGACCTGGCTTTCAGCTCTGTCATTTTGTAAATCAACCATCTCCATGTCAACTCCACTTGGCAAAGTAAATACTTGCTGGAATTTGGCTGCTACCTGCTCTATATAAATAGCCACGCATCGTCTGACAGTTCCTTGTGCTCCTCGTTCCTTGTAAGTAAGTAAGTAAGTAAGTAAAGCTTTATTTATATAGCACCTTTCATACAAGAAATGCAGCTGGAAAAAAAGCAAAGTGCTTTACAACAGGAATAAGAACATAAAGTGAATAAAAACATATATAAAAACATATACATGCATAGAATGAATATAAAAGCAGGGGAAAACAGTAAAAAGAAAAGGTAAAGATCTGACTTTCCACACCAATTTAAGTCCTTTGCCTATGACAATATTTAGTACCACTTGCCTTGTCGACAGGAACGTCTTGATCTCGGGCAGCAAGTCGACAAATCGCTGCGACTCAACCACCGCACATCAGCATGGAGAAGCAGGTCTCCGTAAGCAGTGTCGAGCTCGTCCAATAACCCTTTGAATAAGCGGTGCTGAAGCGCTTTCGCTCGAATCGAGTTGACTAGTTTCACCACCAGTGTCATTACATGGGAAAAGTCCAACACCTTACCAGCCAAGGCCTGCTGATGGATCACACAGTGATAATTGACGAAGGAGGGAAAATCAGGGTCATTACGACACAGTCCAATAAATCCATTGCGCGCACCGCTCATTGCTGGGGCCCCGTCAGTAGTAATCGCCACTAGTTTATGAATGGGTATGTCATTTTCACCAACATATTTTTTGAACTCATTGTAAATATCCACACCCCTCGTTTTCTCCTTTAAGTGCAAAAGAGTGAGGAAATCCTCCTTTGTTGTAGAATCCTGGAAAACCATTTTGACAAATGCAACAAGCTGAGCTGTGTCCATTACATCCACGGATTCATCGAACTGTAATGAGAAATATTCACAGTGTGCCAAATCCGTTAACACTTGTCTGTCCACGTCCTCTGACAGTGACTCGACCCTCCTTGTCACTGTTGCAGGGCCCAGAGGTACACCACGTAGTGCGGTTTTGATCTCTTCTTTGTTTTTGAAGTCACTGAAAACAGTCTCCGCGGTAATGGCTATTGCTTCCTTGACTAATTCTCCATCTGTAAAGGGCTTCTTGTGTTTAGCCAAAAGGTAACTTACCCGAAACGACGCTTCACTAGCAGCCTTATTTTGATTCGCAGGTTTGGTGCTGGACCTTCAACCCTGATTTCAGCTCGTTAACTTTCCTTGCACGGATTGTGCTCTTTGGCGGGTAGCTGTCTTTGAATTTCTGGTGGTTGGTGTTGTGGTGCCGCTCCAGATTTCTTCTTTTAGCCAGTGCTTGTGTTTGGTTGCACAGCATACATACACACTTGTCGTTCACCAAGGTAAAAAGAAATTATTCTTCCCATTCTGGATGGAAATGATATATTTTGGGTTTCTTCCGTGGAGCTTCCGCCATGCTGTCTCGCCAACTGTCACCAACTGTCATCGATTTGTTTTGCAAGTCACGTACCAGTACTATTCTCTTATCTGATTGGTCACTTTCATGCAGCGTTTGCGACACAACAGTTTGAGTTCGGAGAGAGAGAGAGAAAGAGAGAGAGAGAGAGGCGCGTGCAAAACATAGGCTCTTTGTGTATTTATTTGTCTCATTTTCTATTCTTTTTTGGGACAGGGAAAGTCAGTCAAAGATCTACAGCAGCGGTTCCCAACCTGTGGTCCGCGAGAGTACTGCAAGTGGGCCGCCAAATCATGGGCAAAAAATAATAATTATTGACGTTTTTTGTTACAAAAACGTTTTAATTTTAAAAAGATAAAAAATCTTGGATTAAACAGCCTTGATCGTATTGTGTGTGGTGTGCGCCGATATTTCCATCCGAAAAGAAGAAGTCAGCTCGCTTCTTGATTGGCTACATTCCATCCCGGACTCGCGAACAGGGTTGCCAGATGGGATCGACATTTTCCACCCTAACCACAGTCTAAAACCGCTAATTCCACCCAAAAAAACCGAGCCCATCTGGCAACCCTAGTCGGGAGTCGGGAGTTGCCCACACACATAAGGATGTTTGGTCGTAAATATTGAACACATACAACATTTACGATCTTGGTATTTGATCACCTGCTATATAAAACATCGCCGCTCGGCTTTAATGGTTTAGCCGCTATTTATTTAAAAAAAAATTGCCACGCTCCCTCTAGTTTTTGGTCAAATTACGTCATTGTTTTGAGCGCTCGTGCGCGTTTCATGCGCGTGCACGCGAAAAAAAAGTTGCGATCGACGGGTTGGTGACCACTAGTTTAGAGGTACCGTACAGGTATTTGTTTCTAAATGAAGATGGCAGAGGGGTGTGAAAGTGCCTCCATTATACACAATAAGTGCCTTATTATATTTGGTTTTCCTGATTAAAACATTGCTTTGGAACTGCCATAGCCAAATGATGCCCCTTGCAGCCACACGTTCCATTAAACTGATGGAGGATCACGGTGGGAGAGAGGGACCTGCTAATCTCACCGGAGAGAGACTGTGTTTGATGCTAGCCCAGCGGCCTCCACTCCGACAGGATTGAGAGGTTTGCCAGGAGCGTGGCCAGTGGCTCCCCGGCCTGGGAGGTTCACTGGTCTCCTGCCAGGAACGGGAGCCAGAGCACAGAGGACAGAGCACAGCCCAGGGTGCATTCACAACATGTACAATGCACTCCCGTAAGTATTGAAAAGAGAAAGCTGTTTTTTTGTCCTTCTTCTAGCTCTATACTCCAACAGTTTGGATTTGGAAATCAAACGATTACAATGGGGTCAAAGAGAGATAGAGATAATCAGCTTTAATTCAGTGTTTTTTTTCTTTCAGATTGGTTTCACCATTTAGAAAGTACACATTTTGTTTTTACAACATACTCCCACCAATTTCAGGGCTTCAAAAGTATCGGAAAAATCGGATCATGTCCAAATAAAGCACTCATGCTTAGGTCATTTTGGTCGACCATCCTTTGAATACAATAACTGCCTGGAATCCGCAACCAATTGACCCCACCAGACGCTGGGTATATTCTCTGGTGATGCTCTGCCAGGCCTGTACTGCAGCCATCTTTAGTTGTTTGTTTTGAGTTCCCTCTTCAGCAAATTACATTTTAATCTGGAGATTGACTGGGCCACTCTAGAACTAACTAACTAACTAGTTGCTATGGCAAGTGGTACACTTCAGAATGTATTCTGTTGTTGCCGTCAGCAGTGACATCATCAACAATTACAAGGGAGCCAGTTCCTCCATATTTCACAGATGAGGTGAGATGCCAGGGGATTTTGGCAGTTCCTTTTTTTCCTCCACACCTTATACTTTATACTTGCGAGTATAGAGCTAAAAGAAGACTATACACTCGAACAGCCATGCCTTTTTTTTACCTACTAAAAGAGCTCAAGCTGCTATTTAGACACAACGACCACTAGTTGGCCTCTTGTAAATTAGCCTGCTTCCCACACAGAAAAACAGAAAAATAGCAAAACAGTTTTATATTAGCTTATGATTTTGAAAATGTAAGGATACTGGGTTGTAGAACGCACATATCTAGGAAAAGTCATGAAAGGAGGGTCCTGAAATTTGATCGAGTACAAAGATATAACACTTTTTTTTACTCACAGGCTGTTCTATATGGAGGACCAAGTCTGTCAAAATTAACAATAAATATATAGACACATAAATGAATGTATGAACAAATAAATTAATGAATACACACAGTATAACAAAATATTATTATAATTTCTATATTTATTTATTCTTTTCCACATTCATTCTTTCTTTTCCACATTGTTTTCCACATTCATTCTTTCTTTTCCACATTGTTTTCCACATTCATTCTTTCTTTTCCACATTGTTTTCCACATTGTTTTCCACATTCCTTCTTTCTTTTCCACATTCATTCTTTCATTCTTTCCCCGATTATCAGATCTGTATGCAAATATGGGGGCGTGTTTCGCATTTTCATTGGTTGATGCCCCACGCATTTTCATTAGTTGATGCCCCACGCATTTTCATTGGTTGATACCGCGCGTGACAAAGTCGAGATCGTCCTTGGGCCAAACCATTTTTCATTACCATCTGGGTGGGCAAATTCTAGATGTGATTTTTTTTATTCCTTTACATCCCTAGATTATGTTTTGATATGATATACCTTTTGGTTTGGCAGCTTATTCGTGGTTATCACCTCTTAAAGGTATGGACTGCTTTTCTTCAAAAAAAGAGTTTTGCCAGAAAAAGTCCTGCCATATCTTGCTCCCCTTCGTATGATTCGCTCGTAGGTCGGGCTGTGGTTGTGATAGAGACGTGAGATCAGAGGGTTTTTTACGCACCTCAGTCTCCTGAACAGTAGATATCGACCCCTAGTCGATCAGACCTTCTTAGGCTGAGCAATGGTCACGTTTCCGCACCTACCCCTCTGTAATATTGTTTCTTTTTTCTTGTATTGTTTCTTTTTTGTAATGTATTTGCCTTACCTTGATTCCTAGATAAATGGTTCAAAAGGAAAACATTAAGTTAACAAATGTAAAACTGCACTGTTTGAATTGTAAATTATTTGTAGAAGACTAAACAGGTGTAGCATTTTTGCCCACCTAGTGCCTTAACTAGTGTGGGTCTCTGAAATAGAGGAATACATCTAGTTTGACATTAAATTACCAACCTTATTCTAAACTAAAATATTGTCAGGGTGCAGTAATTGGGGCAGATCTCATTACAACTTAGAGGCGCTACAAACAAGGAATCTTCTGTAAATTTAACGTAAATTAAGTTACATTAATATTACTACAATATAAAACCCTGTCTCAAGTTTGGAAATATTTCTGAGATGATAGGAGGTTTTGCACAGGTGTTTTATATGGTCACTGAAGGTCATGTGAGGGTCAAACCTAGGGAAAGCAACTTCCTTCTCTAGCACCTTGGACAGGAAGGCAAGGTTGGAGACTAGGTCAAACCCATGGATGGGTACATTTATTGTTTTCAGAATGTTTATGTTTAAATATACAAATTATACATTATCTACTTAAAATAGGCATTTTCCCAGACTTTTCCAGAATATAAATCTAATCAGTAAAAACGAATCTAAAACGAATCTAAGCAAGCCTTTAGAATATGGATAATAACACATACAATACATACAAATCGTACTATACTCCTCTTACTGTAGGCTATTGCCAATGTTTTGAACGATATGTACTCTCTGCTTAGAAAACACATTGATCCACTGCTAGATGTTTTTCAATTTGCCTATAAACAGAACCGTAGCACAGAGGATGCTATTCTCTACACATTCTGTATCCAAGCACCTTGAGAACAAAAAGGCCTATGCCCGAATTATGTTTGTTGATTTTAGTTCCGCCTTTAATACGGTACAACCCCACGTGCTCTTAGGAAAGCTCAAAGACATGGGTGTCAATCAGTGGCGTAGCGGACGGGCCCGCAAGCGACGCACCGCGGGGGGGCCCCAGCCACTAGGGGGCCCCCTAACATTGGATCCACATTTTTTTTTTTTTTTATAATTTAAAAATATATAAAACAAAGAAAATAAGTGGCCCTTCATTGTGTCAACCTTAATTTTAATATATAGGCCTATATAAAAAAATATATACATGGTTAGCCGTATCCAATAGCAACATGACTTTGACGTCACACGTAGGCAGCGAGACACAAGGAAAATGAGCAAGCGAAAATACAATACAAAGTACAATAAGCATTCTTTAGGTGGTGATAGATTCTCTATTCGGACATTATAGCCGCTATATGTGGGACTGTCGGTCCGATATTGTAAAAAAATCCAATAAAAAATGTATGTTTACGGAAGTACATGTCTCAAGTATTATCTCGGCGGTTAGTCGAGTGAAAGAAAAACAACATACAGATGATAATTCACACAATATAATACCACGAAAGCGTACAGCACTAAACAATAACATTTATTTGGGCAGCATCATACTCAAACTCAGGCAGAAAGGCAGGGTCCGGCCAGGTTCACAGTCACAGGCTGTCAGTGCATCATACAGGTACATAATTCAGCATGGTTAGGCTATATATAGCTGTTTCTTTTTCTATTCTACTATTCTATTCTACTTCTGCTGTCTGCGTCTCCCTGGGTATTCCTAGACCAGATGGCAAACAGTAAAGAAATGCCACAATATACCAGGACTTAAGAAACGAGATGTCCAACAAAGGATTTGACTAACCCTGGCCAATTTTACGCAACAAGTAGACTCTGATGCAGCGGAGACAGGGTTGCCAGATTGGCTGGTTTTTGGTGGATTTAGAAGTTTTTAGATTGATTAGGTTGGAAATTCTCAATCCCATCTGGCAACCCTTAGCGGAGAGTCTACAGATATGTTTACAGATATCACACTGCTGTGCACACCACACTTTGTTAAAATAAATAAAGCTTGTACTATTCTACTTATAATACATTCTACTGATGTAGTGTAGTCTACCATTTGGTTTTAGTTATAGGCTATTGGTATTGCTCTCACTTGTTTGTACCTTTTGCTAAGTCAAGCATTTAGAATGTAGAGTGCATATTGCGAAATTTCGCAACGTCAATAACGCATCGGCCTCTAAAAAACGCATTTTTTTTTTTTTTTTTTTTACTCCGTTGCGAAAGGGCCCCCGCCGCCACCTTGCGGGGGGGCCCCGGGATTTTGCGCTACGCCACTGGTGTCAATAGTACTTTAATCAAATGGATCCATTCCTTCATGTTAGAAAGAGAACAGCAAGTGAAAGTCAATGGAACACTGTCAGTGACTAAACACTGCAGTACAGGTGTCCCCCAAGGTTGCATTCTGTCCCCATATCTTTTCTCAGTATACACCAACGACTGTAAAAGTAACCACCCAAGCAACCATATTATAAAATATGCTGACGACACTGCAATTCTAAGTCTCCTTGCTAAAGATACAGACCCCTCGGTGCTCCATGATGAGATTAACATATTCATTAAATGGTGCGACAGCAACCATCTCATCTTAAACCTCACCAAAACTCAGGAGGTTGTGTTAGACCCAAGGCAGGTAACTGACCATGAGCCTGTGGTCGTCAAAGACCAAATAATCATCCAGGTGCCCTCTTATAAGTACTTAGGTATTCAATTAGACAACCATCTCTGCTGGAATACACACATAGACAGCTTATGTAACAAACTACAGCAGAGGCTTTATCACCTGAGGCGACTCAGACTTTATGGGGTGAGAAAGCAGATCATGAGAAAAACTTTTTTTATATCAGTCCATTGTTGAAAGTGTAATCAGATATGGAATAATTGTGTGGTTTGGCAACTTAACTGTACAACAAAAAAACAGACTAGTCAGCATTCACAAAACAGCCATGAAAATTGTAGGTGAAAGAGACTATGTGATCCTAAATAAACTATATCACATCGCACATCAACACCTTGAGACTCGTCTTGTCGAGACGAGACGCAGAGGAGAGAGTGGGGACGCGCTTTTCTCTGGAGCAAGCATTCTTGTTGATGCTTGCGCTTTGTATTCGGACAGGAGGCATGTAGGCTACTCTTGTAAAAAGTTTATTTTCAAGTAAGTACTCTACGGATTCAAACAAGGTCGGATATTTATTGTTTTGTAAAGTTTTCACATCAAATCACAGAGTCGGAGTCCGACGTTTTTCTACGCTGGCAGTTTCGTCGCCCCTCAAGAAGGTATATCGCTCTTCTTGTTCCGCGGCGGAGGACAGAGGAGAGAGACGCTCCTGCTAGGAGCTGGACGGATGGAAAGTGGAGAGTGATTTTTATGTTTTATTTTTTCGGGGGTTGGTTGATAAACATTTGACATTTTCTGCAGAAGGGAGAAAGTGAGAGATCGCGGACCGTCGGGGATTGCCCAGCCAGACGTTTTGGAGGTCTCGGCTATAACGGATATATTTCTTACGCAAACATTTACTGGGATTTACTACCGACGTGTGCGATGTGGAGAATACAAGTGGTGTTGTGGTTCACTTTCTCTGTGCTGCTGTCCTTGTCTGGAGGGGAGATGAAAGCCCGGAGCTGCAGCGAGGTTAGACAGGCTTACACGACCAAAGGCTTCAGTCGGCGATGACCCCCCCTCCCCCCTCCCTCCCCCACCCGGCGACGACCCCCCCTCCCCCACCACCCGGAGACTCTCTACCGAAACCGTGGAACAATGGACAACCCCCCCCATCCCCCAATCCTCACCCCCCTACCTGGTCTACACTCTGAGCAAACGCAATGTTATTATGTCGCCCCTCCCCCCCTCCCCCCCGCCTAAATCTACTGGTGTTTTTGTACCCCCCCCCCCACCATGACCACACACTGTACATACTTGTTGTTTTGTCCCCCCGCCCGAACTACCCATTGTACATATTATATGTCTGTCCCCCTGCCCGAACTACCCACTGTACATACTTTGTGTTTTGTCCCCCGCCCCCACCTGTGGTGTATGTCCCCACCTGTCCTACCCGCTGTACATACCTTATGTTTTGTTGTATTGTTCTTCCCATGTTGGATGTATGTTTATCTTGTAGATAGTACTAGTTATTTGTCTGTATTATCTTGTAGATAGTACTCGTTTTTTGTCTGTCTTACATGTAACGATTAATTGAGTATCAAGGACCCCAATTGAAATAAGCCAGTGGCTTTCTTGGGTTTTTATCCTGTTAGTTGACCTTGTATGTAATATGTACTTTCATGTACCTACTTCTGCAAATCTTCTAATAAAGTTTTCAATCAATCAATCAATATGAAAAAGCTGTCCTGGACAAGGCTAATAAGATCATCGCAGACCCCCAACATCCGCTCTCCACAGAATACGAAGTTCTCCCCCTAGGTAGAAGGTTTCGCATGCCAAGATGTAATAATAAGCTCTTAAAACTATAATTTGTCCCATTCTCCATTAAACTAATCAATTCGCTCAAGCAGAAACGATGATTAGGACATGACCACCAGCACCTGCACTTTATCTTAGACACCACTTGAAGGGTCATGTGCAATATTCGAAAACACCACTTGAAGGGTTATGTGCAATATATATATATATACCAAATGATGCCATGTCCAGGTGGAAACTGCTGCCAATGTCACTCAATGTTTGCTGCTGTCCTGTTGTTTACTTTGCCTGCTGTATGTTGTATGTATCGTCTCTGTAGCACTTGAGCGCGTGGACATTAAAGTATAATCAATCAATCAATATGTTACTCCCCTTCGCGTGAGTCGCGCGTAGCTCGGGCTGTGGTTGTGATAGAGACATGAGCCAGATGTACTGTATGCGCCTGGGTCTCCTGAGAGACCCTGAGTCGTTCAGAGCTTCCTACGCTGAGCTATGGTAACTCTCCCGCACCTACCGCATATTACCTCCGGAAAACCGCAAAAACTAGGCATTCACCGGTAGGGGGTAGGTGTGGGAAAGTTACCATAGCTCGTCGTAGGAATCTCTGATCGACTCGGGGTTGGTCTCTACGTGTCTAGGAGACTCAGGCGCATTAAAAAACATGAAAGGGCTCATGTCTCTATCACAACCACAGCACAGCTATGCGCGAATCATGCGAAAGGGAGCAAGATATGGCCACTAATAAGCTGCCAAACCAAAAGGTCTATCATATCAAAACATAATCTAGGGATGTATAGGAATAAAAAAACACATCTAGAATTTGCCCACCCAGATGGTAATGAAATGTTCAGGTACTCTTGGCTGAGGGCTTTACCACGTCACGTGCAGTATCAACCAATGAAAATGCGTAGAGTGCGCCCAAGATACGCCCCTATATTTGCATACACATCTGACAATGACAAAGACAACCTATTCTATGTGAATAGATAGGTGAATACAACATTGTCTTTCGCTTGATCACATCGTTTCTCAACGGGGCGGTACCGCCCCCCAGGGGGCGTTCAGACAACATCGGGGGGCGCTGGAACAGATATTTAAAAAAGGGGGGCGTTGAGGTGTTCTTGGGGGGCGTTCGCGCATTAAGTATTTTTCTCATGAAAAACAGCTGTGTTATTACGGGCACATTCGTAAATGCACGATAGCTGAATGTCGATACACGATGAACGGTCAGTTCGCTCGGACAAACCGTGTTTCGGTCGACTGTTCGACCCTGCTGGCTGCCTGTCCCGCCCTAATGCGAGCCACGGCCGCTGCTATTGGTTGATAGAACGACATGTAGAAATGTGATTGGCTGAGCGGGAAGCCTTTTCTAAAAAGCTGCTAGTTTGGTTGCAGTGCGCCGTAGAGCCCTACACGTGCCCATCTCTGAGCACTCTGAACTTGGCCGGGCTCTGTGATGCAGACACACGTAGCGCAGCGCCCCAAAAAATTAAAGTGAGAGTGTCATCAAGAAGATGGAGAAGCTAAAAACTCAGCTAGCAAAGGCAGAGCTTTTGATAGTTTCCAATGTGTCTGGGTAAGCTGCATTGTAGAAGAATCTTGACAGTTCATGTACAGTGCAGAAATTGCAATACTATGCTACGATAGAAAGAACCCCGGTTCATCCCATCTGTAACATCATGTTGACCAATGCCCAACTTCTATGAGTGTTTTCCTTGTCGGCTATGCTTGAGTGACATATGTTTCAGTTTGTGGGCTCATTGTAATTGTTGCGTTCGCTTCGTTCGCTTCCTTTCAATACAGCTTATTTAATTTAGTTAAAATGAGTGCTAATACCATACCACCATACCAGAACATCACAGCAGGAACAACTTATCTCAAAAAAGCGATCGTATTGCAGGGCTGGACTGGCCATCTGGCATACCGGGCATTTGCCCGGTGGGCCGCGGTAGTTTTGGGCCGAGCCGACCGGCAAAAAATAAAAAATAAAAAATAAATACATTTTTACCAGCCGGCCGGGCCGAAAGCTACCATCGAACGGCCCATAAATCGAAAGCTACCATTGGACGGCCCATACATCAGGGACAGCGGCCCATTGGTCAATTTTCGATACAGACACTGGGCTGGCCCAATCAACAGAGAGAAGGGGGGGGGGGGGGGGGGTCAGGGGTCACGCACGCACGCAGCACCAGACCTCCGTCTCAGTTTCGCGGTAGTTTTGGGCCGAGCCGGCCGGCAAAATAAATTTAGTTAGCCTGGATAGTTACTAGATAGATACTGAGAGAGATGGAGCGCAAAAGCACACTAAAACGGAAGGGAGGCTGGGAAAAACTTAGGGAGAAAAACAAGAAGAAACTCGAGGCAGATGCTGCCAAATGTGTAAACATTAGGGACATGTTTGCTGCACTCTCAAGTTTACCACAGCAGCAACAGCAACAGGTTGAAGAGGAGGCTGGCAGGGAGGAGCGGGAGCAGGGTACAGATACAGAGGATAGAGAGGATACAGAAGAAGCGGGGCCGAGTCAGCCTGTAACCGTTGACCCGGTAAGGAAAATATAGGTAGCTGTGTAGGGGTGTAACGGATCGCCCCCCACGGTTCGGCACGCATGTGTACCGCGGATCAATTGCAAAATGTAACCAAGTAATAATATTACTTAATATTAGTTAATATCCCTTGTAAATCACAATGTAGAGTTGCCATGAAAAGATAGACGCGACAGTTGCGTGCTTTGTTTTACTCTAAAGCGCAATGATAGGTTGATAATGGAAAAAAAAATCTAGAACAACAAGGCTGCGTTCGTAAATTCGCTCTGGAATCTGATCACTGAGTACACTGGTCTACTTGCACTGGTACCATTGCTTACTGTATGTAGTCGTCTTTGTAGTGGTTTGGGGGAATACTACAGTTTGTCATATGACTGTACAGCACAGTATATAAGACGAGTATATAAGGCAAGTATTTTTGTGCTGGTGGGTGTGGTCCGACCGATTGGGGTGGGCCTGTCTGGGCCAAAAATGCCAGGGCCTAATTTTTGTCCCAGTCCAGCCCTGTCGTATTGTAATAAACCAGTCCTGAAAGTTCTCTGTCGCTTACCAATAATCGAACCTAGAGAAATCAGCTACGAATGTCCCCTCCCCTCGCAGGTTCATTACAGTATATTACATAAATGTATTACTGTTAAGTGTTGTTGTGGATGTTATCCCTAGTGCCATTCTGAGGTTAGCATTGCGATGTGTTTGCAAACAAAAATACGATCGCTTTTTTGTGATATGTTGCTCCTCTTGTGATGTCCTGGAAACGAACGCATCAGCTGCAGCGTCTTTTGTATTGATCAGCTGTCAGCTGTGTTATTACGGGTACGTTCGTAAATGCACAAACGGTCAGTTCGCTCGGGCAAAACCGTGTTTTCAGTCAGAGCACCCATCTCTGAGCGCTCCCAGAGCGCAGAGCTCTGAACTTTGGAACTTTGTTATGTTTTGATATGTTTTGATATGAGAAATTCGAAGTGGTCAGTTTATGAAAATAATACCATAGAACACTAAATAAAATATTAAAA
Source organism: Nansenia antarctica (assembly GCF_963989245.1). NCBI lineage: Eukaryota > Metazoa > Chordata > Actinopteri > Argentiniformes > Microstomatidae > Nansenia > Nansenia antarctica. Next base: position 30,320,978 of record NC_137689.1, on the reverse strand, counting down.
TAATAGCCCCCTAGCGTTTGCCGCCATATTGTGACACCACCCCCCAAAGTCCAATCAAAAATGAATAAATATTAGCATCATAAAACAGCAATTTGGAGAAATGCAACACCAGCACACTTAAAAAAAACTAACAATGTTAGTTGTAATGTACAGTTCTGCAGCCTATTGTTTGTTCTGCATCGGACATGTGTGAAATTGCTGCTGTTCCGTAGCAGTCTGTTTGTATTCTCTGATGTTGTCTGAGTTTGTTTAACACTCAGAAACAGCATTTTTATTCACATTCACATGGCTTTTATGCTCTCTGGTAAACTAATGATAATGATATTCCAACTGCCCAGTTAAATCCAATCTATTATTTGGCATTCAGTGACATGCTTTTTAAATTATATAACACAGAATATTAGTCAACATTAATATTTAGGGAAGAAAATAAGCCTACTTTTTTTGATGGGGGGGCGGTAAGAGGCCTGGATAATGGACAGGGGGGCGCTGGCCCAAAAAAGGTTGAGAACCACTGCTTTATCAGATGTGTATGCAAATATAGGGGCGTATCTTGCATGTTGTCCACGCCCCTGCGCATTTTCATTGGTTGATACTGCGCGTGACGTGATGAAGCTCTCAGCCAAGATCAGACACTACTTAATTTCCAATCATAGCATGTTTTTTTTTTTTAAAGGGTTAGGGCATATGAATCATAGTGGAGGTATGATATATGGCATATATATATGGCATATATATATATTTTTTTCTTTTTCTTTTCTTTCCTAGCACCAGGGGAGCCACCCCTCCTAAATTTCGTTGTTTGGTACCTGTACTATAGCAATGACAATAAAGACCATTCATTCAAAAGCCATTTTTAGTCACCACACGTCTGTTCAAACCCAGGCAGCGAGACCAGCAGGAAAACACAACTAGATCTTCTATAATTCTAACTGGATAGTACTTCATTTCCAGTCATAGTCAGCTAGATTACTTACTTAGCTAGCTTACTTTTACTTATCAAATGTACATTTTGTGATATAAACGCAGTGGAGACACTCTCAGCTGTCTTGCATCGCGCATAGCCCAGAGCATATGTCTAATTGAGTCAACTGGTATTGTGGTTATCACCAAGTTCTCCCATACAGTGCTGATGGACTAGTATAGATCATTGCCGACATGTGTGAAAGGGGACAACACGGGAATAGCTTGGGATGTCGACATAGTTTGGGATTCCATGGAAATTATAGGGAGAAACAGGCTGTGTGAGAACGGGGCTATAGACGACTAACGACTCTCTCCCCGTCTGTGATGATAACTGCGTCGCTGCTTTCACACGTCACGCGCGGTATCAACCAATGAAAATGCGTAGGGGCGTGGACAACATGCAAGATACGCCCCCAGATATTTGCATACAGATCTGATCAAGTGAAAAAGAAAGAATACATGTGGAAAAGAAAGAATGAATGTGGAAAAGAAAGAATGAAAGAATGAATGTGGAAAAGAAAGAATGAATGTGGAAAAGAAAGAATGAATGTGGAAAAGAAAGAATGAATGTGGAAAAGAATGTGGAAAACAAAGAATGAAAGTGGAAAACAAAGAATGAATGCGTAAAAGAATAAATAAATATAGAAATGTATTTCGTTACACTGTGTGTATTCATTCATTTATTTGTTCATACATTCATTTATGTATCTACGTATATATTTATTGTTAATTTTGACAGACTTGGTCCTCCATAGTTCTAGTGCTCGGTACTACAATCTCAAGAGAAGCATCACTAACATCACAGTTAGTGTCGCTAACCAAGGGATACACTCTGGAAAGTGTAGCTAGACGGTCTCTAGCCTGGTGTGTTCCACTCCTGACAAGCTTTCTCCAGGGAGGTACGAGGGCTTGGCTTGGACAGTCTCATGTCAGCCAACTGGTTCTCCTAGGGGGAGAAAACAGGCTGTTGGGAGAAAAGGAGAGTTCGCTCTCTCCCTGGTACTAGTCTGCCAAGCCAGTCCATGTAGGTCTGGCTGGGTTCAATTAAACCTACTTAGCCTGAATGAAGACATTTACAGGTGAGGTGGGAAAATGAGGTGGAATTGGCCACTTCAACTTTGAGTGGAGAGGGGGAAAAGATAATAAAAGAGTATCCAGTAAACATCACATTTCAGGCTGTCATCACCACACCACCTGAGCCTCTGATTTCAGAGATCCACTTTGGCGCGCTTGCACAGCCTGCCACGGCACGACGGTATGCAGTGTGAGAAATGTCATTTAGAACAATTTACTGGCGAACGTCACGCCAAATTTAACCAAGCCATGGAGAGAAAGAGACGTCTTGAAACAAATACAGATGTTTCCCCCGCTCTATCCTCGAGCCCAGAGAGCCGTCAGCGCTGTCTCCATCTTCAATAAGGAGGCAGCAACTCAATAAACCAAGACCAGGGGGGAGAGAAGGCTTCCACTCCCAGACATGAAGAGATTTCTCAGCTTGGGGGGGGGTTTGAATGAGTGTGTGTGCGTGTGTGTGTGTGTGTGTGTGCCTGTGTGTGTGCGTGTATGTGTGTGTGTGCCTGTGTGTGCCTGTGTGTGTGTGTGTGTTAAAACCAGTACCGCAGAGAGGACAGCCCAACGGTTTGGATCCAGAGCCTAGTGGACAGTACCAGCTGCTAGCAGCAGCTTGTTGTCAGGGGAAATCCCCTTCACACCCGCCCCCGCGCCAGAGAAGCAGGGAACACAGGCGACAACACAAGCCACTGATCCCTCCCCGAGCCTCCCTGGCTCACCAGCAACACCAGGAGCCTCCCTAAGAGCCACAGGCCAGTGTTTGGACTGGCATTGGGGTTATTATGACATGGGGGAAAGCCTTTTTGACTGACTGTAAAAGTGCTCTGGGTTTTTGTGTGTGTGTGTGTGTGTGTTTGTGTGTGTATGTGTGTGTGTGTATGTGTGTGAGAGAGAGAGAGTGAGGGGCTGAGCGAGTGGTAAGTGTCTACTTGTCAACACAAGCTGAAAGCGAGGCAGGGTGGACCGTGCCAAAGTGGCTATCAACCTGACGTTTATTGGACGACATCGAAAAGTAAATGCCATTTCCCACGCTTGATTTTGAGGTTGGAACGGAATTTGTCGCCATTCGGAGCAGTTATCATTCACAACATGGGGAATTCATCGGTTCGCCGCAACAGGGAAGCGGTGTTCACATCCAGGAAATGTACCACCCCAGACCTACAGAATGGTCAGACAGAATGATAGACTCCTACAGAATTACAGCTCCTGGGACCGGGACCGGGGGGCACTTACTGGAAGTGGAATCGACTCCAGTTAATCCCAACAAATATAAATGACTCTGTCATGACGACTGGCTTTAACATCAGGGACTCAGTCATCATCATGGCATCACTTGTACACCTCACTGTCACTTAGTGAAACACTAATAACTCATTGAAACTGAGACAATATGGATTCATATCTGGGGGGGGGGGGGTTGAGGGGAAGCATGTGGACAATCATCATCACCATGACAACAACTACCTTGGCTTTGTTGATGGTGCAGTGGAGAGCGTTGTTCTCCTGGTCGTACAGCAGACTGAAATCCAGGGTCCCCAATGTTGCTGTAGGAGGAAGGAAGGAAGGGAGAGAAAGAGAGGGAAAGAGAGAGGGGGAAAACAAAATCAGACATTAGAGCACAGCTATATACGTATATATACAGGATATATACACTAAACCTCACCCCCGAAGGAGGGGGGAGGTCATACACTGCTGCTTCATCACCTGGGAGGAGAGGGACTTCATGAGGCCAGTTGTCAAAACAGGAAGTGGGATTGGCTGTCATCCACGACTCAAACTAAGATGAGATACACTATGGGTTGTGTGTTGCTAAGATACAGTATGGGTTGTGTGTTGCTAAGATACAGTATGGGTTGTGTGTTGCTAAGATACAGTATGGGTTGTGTTTCAGCCTACGTGGCCGTGTAGGGCTGTCAACATGTAGTAGGTGTAGTAGTAGTATGCTCACTGCCTGTCACACACACATACACACACACACACACACACACACACACACACACACACACACACACACACACACACACACTACTGATACTACCCACCCACTATTGTTGCTGTGTTTTTCTGGCGCTAAATATTTGTTTTATCTTATGCTATTGTTTTTATTATTATTATTATCACTTTCGTGAGCTTGAGTTCTATCTCCGTTTAGGGTAGTTCAGAGATGTTGAGCGTCAAAGTTTTTACATTCCATTATGTTTTGTGAGATGGAACCTTTGTATTTGATTAATTACTAACTAAAAAAGGTCAACATTTTAAAAATAACACCACACAGGCATTAATAAACACCTAATGGATCAGATTATGTAAAAAAACAAAATTTTGACAAAAATTGAGATAGAACCTTATAATTCTAACATCACGCACCGTTGCACCGTTGAGGAGCTAGCTTGCGCGTAGCATTTGATTGCACTTCGATTTGATTTGATGAACCTAATTTTAATTCTCAGGAGGAATCATCTGATTTGCTACCTAATGTCCATGTGGAATGTAATCTTATCCAAACATTTAATTAAATGCATAATCATACAATCAAATCCTTCAAACAGACATGAACATAGGCCTATTCCCATCTGGAATTATGGAAACCCAAATGGACTGACATATCACACTGGGCACAAGGCTGCGCCGTCTCCTCTGAGAAACCTTCATGCTGCTTGTGTTTGTCATCTTGCTGTGTGTTAATTCAATAGACATTCCCTCATGTTAGGGAACGGTGTGTGCGTGTGTATGTGTGTGTGTGCGTGTGTATGTGTGAGTGTGTGTGTGTGTGTGTGTGTGTGTGTGTGTGTGTGCGCGCGTCTGCGTGTGTGCGTCTGCGTGTGTGTCTGCGTGTGCGTGTCCGTGCGTGCGTGTGCGCGCGCGTGTGTGTCCATGCGCTAGCAGCTAGCTGATGCTACATAGGATGGCGTCAGAGGACACCTAAGGGATTAAACCTGGTTTATTTTCGATTACCAAGATTGCCGCCCGAGCCGCGACTTCAATCTTTAATACATTTATGAGATGCTGGGGGGACTGCAATCAGCCAAGGCTTTTGCCCTTTTTTTTCCACCATCAGAATTGCCTTGTTTTTCTTTCTACTCACAAACCACAAACCACTCCCCCCCCATCCACCTACAATTGTCTTCCCCTTGGTTGCCTTGTGTAGCGTGCAGCTTGAATCAAATCCATTACCCCATGTTGTATCATTATTTCGAGGCTGTAAACAGGAACATATCCCCAGCATTTTCTCGGGCAGAAATCACATAGAGTGGAAAATGAGGGAGCAGAAATTGGCAGGTAATAACACTATCACATTTATTCAGGTCTGCAAACTGTATATATCTGGTTGATACAGAAGGGCTAACAAGCACTCAATGACTTCAAACCCCGACTCCTCCAGCCTCTCGCTCCGCCTCTGCTCGCTCTCTTTCAAAATGAAAGCGTTCAAAGCTTTTGATTTTCGGCACCGTAAACATAACTGGAGTTGTTTTATGGAAAGCTTGACAGTCGGGTACAATACAAGTGCATTTCATGTTACCATACAATTCAAAGGTGGAATTGAATGTCTACATTCTTTTGAGGAGAAATATTGATAATGTATTAAACACAATATCCATGGCATGGACCTCAAGAATGTTGGCCTTACTGATTATTTTTTGGCTAAAAAGTTTTAAAGTCACAACGTGGAACTTTCGACCTCTGGAGGAGCTCTTGAGCTAGGCAGCGATTGAGATTGAAATATCAAATGAAACGAAATCAAATTACATTTTATTTGTCACATACGGCCGTAATCGACATAGTGAAACGCTTTGGAGTCTAATAAAAAAAGTAACAATAGTAATAGTGCAATAATGCACAATTATGTCAGATGTTCTATAATAATGTGCAATAATGTCAAATATTGTTATTGCTATTCTTATTGATATTGCAATATTGTCAAGAAATACCCTGACAGGGGCAAACCTCCCCATCCCCATGAGCAAAGCTTATTTTGTGAAGGTTTGGAAGCCTTAAACTAAGAACTGTGTGATGTAATGAGATAAAGAATCGATTGACATGACAGTAGGGTGACCAGATGTCCCGCTTTGCGCGGGACTGCACAGCATTTTCACGACTTTTGGTGCGTCCCGCAAATTGGGACGATGTCCCGCATATTTAATTTGTATTGGCTAAAACACTTTTCTAAAATCAGATTTATCCAATGGCTGTGGAGAAAGCAGGGAAGGCTCTCATCACGGGGCCAGTGTCCATCTATGCGCCGCAACAAAGCACCGCAACCAAGCGCAGTGATTTGACATGTTCAGTTGCAGCAGAACGTCCAGATTATATGGACAAAATCAGCAATGGGCAAAACACTGCCCACCTTCAAAACCACTCTCCAAAAACATTTACAGGAGGCTGCAATCCGTAACTGGACCCTCTAAAACAAAAATCAGATTAAAAGACCCGAACTACCCACTGTACATACTTTGTGTTTTGTCCCCCGCCCCCACCTGTGGTGTATGTCCCCACCTGTCCTACCCGCTGTACATACCTTATGTTTTGTTGTATTGTTCTTCCCATGATGGATGTACGTTTATCTTGTAGATAGTAATAGTTATTTGTCTGTATTATCATGTAGATAGTACTAGTTCTTTTCTTATGTCTGTCTTACATGTAACGATGAATTGAAAATCAAGGACCCCAATTGAAATAAGCCAGTGGCTTTCTTGGGTTTTTATCCTTTTAGTTTGACCTTGTATGTAATATGTACTTTCATGTACCTACTTCTGCAAACATTCTAATAAAGTTTTCAATCAATCAATCAATCAATCAATGGAACGTCTTCAGCCTATCAGGAAACAGCATTAATGTTCCCATGGCAACGGACATTGCCCCACGTGGACATAGGGAGATGGCTGAATGTGCGAACTAGTGCTGTCCCAAACGACTATTTTTCTAACGATTAATCTAGCGATTATTTTATCGATTATTCGATTAGTCTAACGACTAATTTATCGCTAAGTCTAACGATAATTTTTGTACTGTAAAAAAAAAAAAAAAAAAACGTATTTGTCTCCACCTCACTGCTATGTTTAGCCAACTTGAATGCCAACATGGCCATTTAGAAGTCTGTCCATCACCACAACACATAGCTAGCTAACGTTACTCTCGCTGCTATGTTATGATTAGCTAAATTGATGCTAACGTAGCATGCGAGCTACGAGCTAGATAACGTACAGTAGGTGCTCGCACCACAATGACAATAGGCTACCGTAGCTAGCCAGCTACATAGCTAACGTTACTAACACCAGAAGACAAGACATACGAACTGTGGTGAGCTACATTGCTTGTGTAACATTAGCTAGTAGCTATCCATTTTTCACTCATACACTTAATTGTCTCGCCTGGTAAAATAAAGGTCAAAAAAAAAAAAAAAAACGCCATTTTGTTTATTTACGACTAACCGACGCATATTACGCTAACCGACGTATTGACGTAGTCGATGACGTCGACGACGTCGAATAATCGTAACAGCCCTAGTGCGAACCACCCGCTGACTCAAAGGGGTCGTAAAGTGAAACTTCCCAGTGAGCAATAGACGTCTTTTCAACCTCGCGTCTACAATATAAACCAATATAAACCAGCTATATTACGGCTATATTTTCTACTTATCTTAAATGCATGAAAACCGTTATTAAACCCCTCTAAACTGTCAGAATACGTCCCAGACGTCATGTAGTATGAGATTCCATGTAGTCTAGCATAGTTATTCATGCGGAAGTGGTGGTTTAAATTGCGTCTATACGTCGCTGTCCTTTAACCCAGATAAATGCGGTCTGTGTCTAAACCTGTTTTAGTCTAGCAGCACGTTGAGTTTAAATTAATACCCTAAACGCCTGTAGATTGTCAAAATATGTACCAGACCGTCATTTAGTCTGAGATTCCATGTAGTCCAGCATAGTTATTCATGCGGAAGTGGTGGTTTAAATTGCGTCTATACGTCGCTGTCCTTTAACCCAGATAAATGCGGTCTGTGTCTAAACCTGTTTTAGTCTAGCAGCACGTTGAGTTTAAATTAATACCCTAAACGCCTGTAGATTGTCAAAATATGTACCAGACCGTCATTTAGTCTGAGATTCCATGTAGTCCAGCATAGTTATTCATGCGGAAGTGGTGGTTTAAATTGCGTCTATACGTCGCTGTCCTTTAACCCAGATAAATGCGGTCTGTGTCTAAACCTGTTTTAGTCTAGCAGCACGTTGAGTTTAAATTAATACCCTAAACGCCTGTAGATTGTCAAAATATGTACCAGACCGTCATTTAGTCTGAGATTCCATGTAGTCTAGCATAGTTATTCATGCAGAAGAGGTGGTTTAAATTGCGTCTATACATCGCTGTCCTTTAACCCAGCTAAATGCGGTCTGTGTCTAAACATATTTTCTACTTATCTCAAATGCATTAAAACCGTTATTAAACCCCTCTAAACTGTCAGAATACGTCCCAGACGAGTTGATACATCCAATTGTATCGAACCTTTCGAGTTTTGATACTTTTTTGCCAGCGCCAGCCCAGCACACATATATGTACAATTGGATGTATCAACTCGTCTGGGACGTATTCTGACAGTTAGAGGGATTTAATAACGGTGGGAATAGTACTCGGACGTTTGACAAACTGTTCGGCACGTATCGGACACTAAAAAGAGTCGTTCAAAAAGATTAGTTCGTTCATTTTCGCCCATCACTAATCGACACAGCTAGCCCTTCTTGCCATGACTCCGGCGTTTATTCAGTAGGCTATAACAGGTCAAAACAACTAGACCAAACGGCAGCAAACACAAATCAATAACAGGTCACGTCGACCTTAAATAACAGTGTACCAGTGTACAATAACTAACAGCTAACTCTTACAGTAACATGTGGCCTGTGTTTTTTGCAGTTCAATTAAAATGAGCATTATTACAAAACATTTAAAACACAGTGGACGTGAAAATGGCGGATCATTTGCATTCCGTTCATAACAAATGATAAATTCCACACGATTTATTTGATAGCACATCAGTGATGCAGTGACGTTGAACTACAACAAAGAGGCTGAGAACTACAACGACCGTCTACCTACCCGCGGGCACTCATGGGACTACTACACTGCGCCTGCGCACAGCCAGCAAACGGTCGCGCGCAAGATTTGAATGTTGTTGGCCAGAGATTTTACCGTCATAATATGAATGCCTATTTTAATGGATTTTTAATGGAACTATGTAGAAAACTATGTCTAACGGAGTTTGATTTCTAATGGGCAGGAATTTAAAAAGTATGTTGAAGATCTGGAGGTTAGGCCAAATGTAATATGTGTACAAGAATCCTGGCTGATTCCTAAACTAGATTTTGTGATAGCAGGATATGTGTCAGTTAGACGGGACAGAGATACCGGTAGGGGTGGGGGGGTCATCACCTTTATTCAGAGTGGCATACAGTACAGGGAGGTGAGGAAAGGAGATGACTTGGAGTTTATCATTATTGAGGTGTGGTCGAAGGAGGGTAAAGTCCTGATCAATAATTTCTATAACCCATGTAGACAGTTAGAAATTAAACAACTGGAAGGTATTTGGAAGGATCTGTCTGGGAAAACAATCTGGTGTGGGGATTTTAATGCGCATAACACACTATGGGGAGATAGGGATGATGCTAATGGGACTGTTATAGAGGAGTTCATGGGAGAGGAGGGTCTAGTGTGTCTTAACGATGGGTCTGCAACTAGAATAGATATCACCAGAGGGACTGAATCAGTCTTAGACTTAACCATAGTATCCAGGAATGTGGCAGATAAATGTGAGTGGGAAGTTCTTGCAGGGAATACAATTGGAAGTGATCATTACCCCATCAGGGTTCGGGTGGGGGTGGAACTGGGAAAGGATTGTGAAATAAGAGGAGGGAGATGGATACTAGAGAAAGCGGATTGGGGGAAGTTTGCAGAAGTAAGTGAAGAGTGGTTGTCCTTGGTAGATGGGAGTAGGGGTATTGAAGAGGTATGCAGGGAAATTAACGCAGGTATAGTGGCTGCAGCAGGGGAGGCGATACCGAAATCAGGGCCAAGGCAAATGAATAGAAGAGTACCGTGGTGGTCAAAAGAATGCAAAGATGCTGTTAAAATAAGGAATGGAGCATTTAGGAGATTGAAGAATCTCCATAACTTTCAGCTACTGACTGAATATAAGAGAGCACATGCACTAGTAAGGAGAGCTGTTAGGAAGGCAAAGAGGGAGCACTGGAGAAAGTTCTGTGACTCTGTGGGACGTACTACTCCAATAGGGCAGGTGTGGGGAATGGTTAAAAATATGAAAGGGATAGGGAGGAAATATGGGTATCCTATGCTTATTGAAGGTGATGATGTTATTGTTACAAGTAAAGAGAAAGCTGAAGTCATTGCTAGAACATTGGTTAGGGTACATAGCTCTGACAACTTAAGTCTGGAAGAGAAGAAAGGGAGGGAAGAGACTATGTTAAGGTATCCTGATGTAGATGTGAGGGTGGATGGAGTAGAGGGCAGCTTGGACGCATTGTTCACTAGAGCGGAACTACTTAAGGTGCTGAGGAAGTTAAAGAAATCTGCTCCAGGGAGGGACTCTATCTGTTATATCATGTTGGAGAAACTGAGTGACAAAGGGAAAGATGTTCTGTTGATGCTGTGCAACAACATTTGGGTAGAGGGAGTGATTCCCCAGGGGTGGAAAGAGTCATAAATTGTGCCAATTAGAAAACCAGGTAAAGATCCCCACAATCCAAGCAGCTATAGGCCAATTGCATTAACCTCCCAGGTGGGAAAAACTATGGAGAAAATGATAAATGACAGGTTAACCTACTGGGTGGAATCAAAAAATCTGCTACAGAGTTACCAGAGTGGATTTAGAAGAGGGAGAGGTACTATGGACCCAGTTATATGCTTGGAGGATGACATTAGAAGAGCTCAAGTAAACAAAGAGGTAGTGGTAGCAGTCTTTTTTGATATTGAGAAAGCATATGATATGATGTGGACAAAGGGCCTGTTGATAAAACTGCAGGAAATGGGGGTTGGGGGCAGAATGTTCAGGTGGATTAAGGATTTTTTGTATGAAAGGAGCCTGAGGGTTAAAATTGATGGGGAGGTCAGTGCTAGATATATAGCAGAGAATGGAACCCCCCAGGGAAGCATTGTAAGCCCCTTATTGTTCGATATTATGATAGATCATATTTTTAAAAATGTACAGGGAACTGACGGAGTGGCTTTGTTTGCTGATGATGGTGCTATGTGGAAGAAGGGGAGGAATGTAGGTTTTATTGTTAAGAAAATGCAGAATGCAGTTAATGAAGTCCAGCAATGGGCTGTACAGTGGGGATTTAGGATTTCGGTAGAGAAGACCAAGGTTATGTTTTTCTCAAGGGGGAACATTGGTCCTGAATTTAAAATTCAGTTGGCAGGCAGAGAGTTGGAAAGAGTTGAGGTTTTTAAATACCTCGGGATGTGGTTTGATAAGAGGTTAACTTGGGCCTTCCACATACAGTACAGGAGATGGAGGCTAAATGCAAGAAAGTTTTAAATATAATGAGGTGCTTGTGTGGAGTTGAGTGGGGTGCGTCTGGGTCTGCATTGAGAGCAATCTACACTGGCATGATGAGATCAGTATTTGATTATGGCTGTGTGGTTTATGTGTCAGCGTCTAAATCCACATTAAGGAAACTTGATATGTTGCACAATCAAGCTCTGCGCATTTGTAGTGGTTTAGCTAAAACTTCTCCGATAGCAGCAATCCAGGTAGAGGTGGGCGAGATGCCTTTGCATTTGAGAAGAGACCAGCTTGCTCTGGTATATTGGGCTAACCTCAAGGGACACAGTGGGGACCATATTGCACAGCCAGTCCTGAGGGATTGCCAAGAGAGGCTGTATGAGGGAGGGAAAAGCTTTGGGTGGACAATCCAACATAAAGTAGTAAATATGAGCATAAGCAATTTTAATATCAGCCCCACGGTGGCATTCCCTGCAGTCCCCCCCTGGACATTTGAAGAGGTGACAGTAGATTTAGGACTGCTTGAAGCAAAACAGGAAGGGGGAGTAGATAAATGGAGGGTACAGAGATACATTAGGGAACAGTATAATCAGAGGTTGATTATATTTACAGATGCATCAAAAAGGAGTGATGGGAGGGTGGGAGTAGCTCATGTGATACCGGAAATGGGTCTGGCTATAACAAAGAGGCTGACCGATAATTTGGCGGTTTACACAGCAGAACTTTTAGCCATATGGTTTGCCCTGTTATGGGTTGAAAGTGTTGGGTGTAACAGGCAAGCAGTAATAGCATCTGACTCCAGCTCTGCTCTTTTAAGTATGCAAAATGCATACTCAGCATCCAGGATGGATATTATTTTAGAAATGTTACAATTAGCAAGTGGGATGTTAAAGGCAGGTTTTAAATTTTCTTTCCTGTGGGTGCCAGCTCACATAGGGGTGGAGGGAAATGAGTTGGCTGACACCTATGCCAAGAAAGCAGTAGAAAAAGAGAGAGTGGAGGTGGAAATTAAATACAGTAAGGCAGAGGTAAAAAGTATTATAAAGGCAAAATCGTATAAGAAATGGCAGTATATTTGGAACAGTGGGACCTCTGGGAGACACCTCTTTTATTTTCAACCAAAAGTGAGGGTGGATAATAGTACATGCAGGTCCAGGCGTGAAGAGGTGGTGCTGGCCAGGTTAAGGATTGGACATACCAATTTAAATAGTACCCTGTTTTTAATAAACAAGCATGCAGATGGCAACTGTGAGCAGTGTCTATGGAATAGACCAGAAACAGTGGAACATGTTTTAATACACTGCCAAAAGTACCATAACGAAAGGCGTAGGTTTATTGCTCAGGTGGAGGAAAATAAAGAAGTATTTGAGATGAAATATATTTTACAGAGAAGGGAAGGGAAGATTTTAAAGTTGTTGTTTTTCTTTTTAAGGGAAACAGGGCTTTTAAAAAGAATTTAAGTTAGTAAAGTTAAGAAGCAAGTCCTGTGCCACACTCCAGTCCAGCGGTGGCGGTAATACACCATTTGGTTGTCAACCGCCAATTGAAAAAAGAAGAAAAGGAAGAAGAAGAAGAACTATGTCTAACCTGTCGAGGTCAGAATTGGTTTCATCATCTGAGAGCAATCTGTCCGTTTCTAGTCGAACTAGTAACAGAAGTTTGCGATTGGAAGAAAGAAGAAAGAACGAGGCTGACCCGTTCCTGTCTGCGCTGCAGTACCTCTCCCAGGGTGAGTAGCTAGTTCAGCTATACTAACATTTATCTACTCTTTTTATCAACATTTATCAAGTCTTTCGGCTTAGCATTGGCTTGTTTGCTTTTTCTATATGTCAACATTGTGGAGTTATATAACTTCCAAGACCACTCTGTCTTCTTGTTTTTAACTAGCTAGCTATTTTTGGCTAAATATACCTACCGGCATCATCACTAAAGTAGGTGGATGCGTCCAAAACAAAAGCCTTATATTTGACATGATCCTCTATACCCGTATAGTAAGTTAATAACCTCTATACCGGTATAGTACTATAACTAGTAACAACATTGTCAATGAGGTAATTACATGGCTATATGGAGTTTTATCAGTTTGTGTTAAGTGGTTTGTACTCTGTGAAGCTCTGTGCAGACCAGCTGTCTTCAGTGCTCACAGACATCTGATCTTCAACACACATCAAACCTGGTTAAATGCATTAGAATTTTCCACTTATGAATTCGATTCTAATTTAGAACTTTGATCTCTGTACTGTAGGCCGCCATGTTGTTGTTGATCAGGCCTGCACCGTCATCAGCTAACTTGACTTGATCAAAAAGGTGTGCACTAAAGGTTTGTTGTCTATAGCAACGGCTTCAACTCTACTATCCATACACGGGGGTCTAGGGTGGGTGGTAGCATACTACATATTATTTTGTGGCGAGTGTCAAACATTTGCTCACTATAGGAACAAGAGCTACAGGGCACCAGACATTCAAGCATATTACATTTTCTTTGGCACATAGTAGGCAATCCACAATTGATCTGGCTCTTTACTCTTGCTTTTTAAAGTTTTAAATGGGATTCTTCTGTGAAAATAACTTTTCTTTTGCTTTATTTAATTACAGAAGCTGTCATGAACCTAAAAAAGGTCACAGAGGTGGAGGCAAGGGCGAGCATTGGAGATCACCTGAAGCAGGCCCCAGGCAGAACGGGCGGTGCTGGCTACAGACAGAATAACCCAACCTAAATGTTGTCTCCATAACTGTCAATACATACTATTATGTTGTTAAATGTTCCTATTTCATTGTTATTATGTTATTAAATGTTGTTAAATATGTTGTTATTATGTTGTTAAATGTTCCACATCAATCAACATTGTTAATATTTAATATTCTTTTTTCCTTATTTTTATTTTGTATTTACTAGTTAAATGTTTACTAGTTAATGTTCCTATTTCATTGTTATTATGTTATTAAATATGTTGCTATTATGTTGTTAAATGTTCCACAACAATCAACATTGTTAATATTTAATATTCTTTTTTCCTTATTTTTATTTCGTATTTACTAGTTCCCTAAATAAATACATGTTCCTATTCATATTTCCTTATTTATATTTACTTATTACTCATGAAAATTGTATTTGTCTACTTATACTAAGTGTTTAAACATCTAGGCTATAACAAAGCTAAATTGATGTGAAATTGGAAATTGAAACGTCTGTTTAAACTGCATTTCAACAGCTATATATAGTCTGCCGTTGAAATGCCTATAGAAACAGTCGTTTCAATTTCACCTCCATTATGCTTTGTTTTAGCCTAGAGGTTTAAACACCAGTGTTTCAATGTCTAGGTTATAATTAAGCTAAATGTAGGCTAAATTGGAAATTGAAACAACGTCTATGTTTAGACGTTGAAATGCCGTTGAAACATAGACAAGGAAACAACGTCTATGTTTCAACGGCATTTCAACGTCTAAACATAGACGTTTTTTAAATATCCAAAATGGCCGATATTTAGCCTCGATTTGGCCTAGACGTCTACGGGCCATTTAGACGTTGTTTAGACGTCTAATCAACGTAAAATTGCTCACAAAACAATATCTAGTTTTCGTTTTTTTCACAAAACCAACTTGAAGTTTTAAAGTACCCACTCGATATAATAAACAATAGTTTAACTATCACTAAATACTTATAATTTATGGATTGGATTCACTGTTCTCGTTTGCCGTAGCCTACTGGTAAGTGACCACTTTCGTTTTAGGACGTGTTCAAAAGCAATGACTACAGTGTTCATCTATTTATGTGTTTTTAGCATGTTCATGTTCTATCAGCATGTTGTGTGATGTTATAAAAACGTAGTTAGACGTTTGTAGCGATGTACCAATGTTAGCCGCTAGTTAACAGCATCTGTTGCTGCAGCAGAGTGATTTGTCTGAGGTGTACCAACATTCAAATACTCGTGTCGTCTTCAATTCTTTTCCGATTTAAATGTATGACACATAATTTGAAAGCTTACAATCTGTAGTTTCAGGCTATCTAAAAACTGAAAAATGACTTGGGCAATTGGTTTATCCTTTGACTAGCTGTTATCACTGTCATTGTGTGTTGTTTTCGTTGTTGTTTTCGTCTAGTGTGTGCGCGCCTTAGCCTTGACACCTATGTCAATGCATTTGTGTTGCAAATGGGAGGCAAGTTAGCTAGCTAGATAGCCTACATACTCAATCATCTACAGGCCTAACACTGTCATGCTACTTTTCTTTATTAATATACTAAATTGATACTGCACTTTGACCTCACTTTCTGCTCCATACAGATAGTTTATTGTGAGGTTCACATTCAAATAAGATATATTTGTTTGTATCTGCATAGTCTATTGGATGCTACTGAATAAACCAAACAGAATAGGAAACAGAATGGAAATGCACATATATAAAACAATTTGGATAGACATAGCTCTCTCGGCCGGGGGGCGGGGGGGGATGCTATCAGGGGCACCTAAAGTTCGATCCAGGCCTGTTGAGAGGGTGTCCCACATTGTCCCACACAAACATACTCCTTGTCCCACATTTGGTTTGTTGGGACCTGGTCACCCTACATGACAGTATGTCATGAGCCTCATCTCTGACCCCTGAATCTAATTTCTCCAGATTCTGGGGGCCCAGGAAGTCAACGTGCTCTCTGAAGTCCTAACCAACCACGTTTCTCTGTAGGCTCCACCTGAATGGACCTATCGCTAAGCCACGCCCCAAAATATAAATTGTCCAATCATATCACAGCAAAAGTCACGACAGGCAGAAAACTCGGACAAACAACTCGCTAATAATCTGATGGTGAAAAGCTTCTCGACGAAATATTCTTGTCATTGTCTTGCCGCCATTGTAAGTCATTGAATGTCATCCAGTCACGGTCGGTCAGTCAGTCACTGTCAGTGAAGCGTTGTTTGTTTGTCTGAGTTTTCAAAGGGGGCGTGGCTTAGCGATAGGTCCATTGCATGTGATGATGACTACTGCTCTCTATTTGTCATAGAATCTGCGTGTCTCTGGCGAAATTCACAGGATGCGCCGACTCCCATCAGCACATTTCGATGATTGCGCCGTCAGATTCTCCATTCAAATAGAGAGACTACCACGAACCATACAGTCAACACTGGAGACAGAACATCATGCTGTGACAGCCCCCTCGTGTGCTGCTCTAGTTCTGAGGTAAATCAGCTGCGACACTTCAAGAGGTAATGCACACGCCTTCACGACATCTCAAGAGGGAGAAAAGCAATAACCTACAGATACACGTACAGTACAGTACAGGAAAACAAACAAACAGAGTACTTTGTTCTCTTGATACTAGAACTGCAGTCTCTGTGAATGACGTTTTCCTCCTCCACAATAGAAGTATAGAGTGCTGCGTATCTGCATGTTGAATGTTCCTGGTAATTAAAGGAAATGTCAATAACACAAAGCGCAGGCTTCCGTTCTGCGCCGGATTCTTGGACAAGAACAGTAATTGTAATTGAACACTGCCTAATTCATCAGCACAGGCAGACTGGCAGAATCGGCTTGGGGTTTGAGCTTGGTGTTCGATATCTTACGCTTTGATTCCCTACCCAACTTAAACTGCTTTTGGGATTCATTCAAAGTACCAGTCTAGACTAGGTTACCAATTATGATTTTTGATCTCTGTTTTTTAAACTTTGCACGTATTAGAAAGCTCTTTCTGGACGCATTAGCGGGCTTGACCTCCTTCTTTCCTTTCATTGTTAGAGCACTCTGGAAAATAGAAGAGATTCACAGTGGCTACAGAGGGAAGGAGAGAGAGAGAGAGAGAGAGAGAGAGAGAGAGAGAGAGAGAGAGAGAGAGAGAGAGAGAGAGAGAGAGAGAGAGAGAGAGAGAGAGAGAGAGAGAGAGAGCCAATGAACACTGATTGTGTGTAGAAGTAAGGGGCTGAGTCAATCCTACATGTCATTTAGAAAATGATCTTTTCTACCCTGCTGTACATTCAGTGGAAGATTCACTGGAAGTGGAAGATTCATTGGAAGCTAACAGCTAAACAGATTGGATTCGGGCAGAGGGTTTCTGAGGATACTGTACCTCTTCTGTGGACAGCAGCAGTAAGGTGAAACAGGGAGCTTTGTGGAGGACGCACGCACACATGCACATGCGCATCGGAAGCCTAATACGTTGCCGTGTTACGCTAGTCTGATGAGCTGAATGCTTCATTAAAAGCTTTCGGTTGGGCATCGAGAAACGTTAATTTCCTTCCGCTCCTGCATTAATTTCCTTCTGTCTGAAGCTGCTCAAAGCTTACTTTACATTTGAGCCCATTACCGAACCACACGGGGGGAAGCCATTAAGGGCTCTTTTCTCCTCACCAACCCCCCCGAAAAAAGCAACACACAGCTGAAGCATTTAATGATATTGTTGACAAAAAGGCGCCAAAAAAAAACAAAGACAAAAAACAAAGACAAAAAACCTTGGTCACGCGCTGGTGGACGGGGCTCCGAGGTGCTTAATAACCCCCTGATCTGCTTCAATTAAAGTGAATTAAAATGTAATTAACTCTGGGGGTAACTGGGTATTGTATTATCGGACCTCACTGCCTCAAGTCACTGGATGAGTCGTCGGCGATCCTCGCCAAACAAACACAACACAACATTATCATAAAAGCAAGTCGACCTGGTTCATCTCCATGGCGATGGAGGGTAAAAAAAAACAAAAAACCGTCCCCCACTTAGTGTTGTTGGAGACGGACAAGCCAGCGAGCTTTTATGTACGAACACATCTGAAATGTCAAAGCCGTACCGGCTCAAAGAGAGAGAGAGAGAGAGAGAGAGAGAGAGAGAGAGAGAGAGAGAGAGAGAGAGAGAGAGAGAGGCCAGGTTTGGATAGCAACAGAAGACAGGAGAATAACCTGACCCAGAATCCTTTTGGTCCACTCCTGGGGGTCGGTGGCATTATCACAAGGCAGGCAACCATTCTGTGTTCTGACAGAAACCCGCTACTGGAACCGTGGCTACCTGCGCAGCATATCAAACGGGTATCAGAAGGCTTAACATGAACGACAAAACAACGGACAGAAGGTTGTGACACTGCACTGTTGGATGCAATGAACATGTAATACACCACAGCTGTCTGCTCCGATAGAGAGAGAGAGAAGTGTAGCTTCAGTAACGCAGGCACAACAGCATACTGTCGCACACATGCAAATCATTTTATTTGTGTAAACACAGAGCATATACAGTTTTTTTAGATACAGTATTTCTACTATATAACTGTACAGTGTGTGTGTGTGCGGTTAGACAAAGAGACAAAGAGACCAAGGCAATACGTTAAAGCCCTGTCTTTGAAATGGCATAATTTACCTAGTTATCTAAAACAGTTTCCCTCTGACCTTTTCCCAGGACCTGATTTCCATTGATCTCATCTTTGACATTCCACTAATTTGGCCATGTTTGATGGCATGCACCCGTATTCACTCTCCTCTTCATGAATGGGGATTCACAGTTGAGAGAGATCAGCCAGGAATAATGTAATTATCCGTATAGGCTATTATAATTCTGTTTCGATTCTATACGACATGTATTGTGTTTTTATCTATATCAATATGTAGACGAAATATCACTGCACTGGTACTAGAGGAAGATTTACTGTATGTGCTTTAGTCACTGCGTTTGTGACATGGATGTTGATCAAGAGTGTTGCCTGGAGACTGTTAAACCTGCACGATGACGTCACGCCTACAAAACACTTGGTCGTACATTGTAAAGTTACTACTATATTTGGTATGTTATACGCGTGTTTTCTGAGATTTCAACTTCACACCTGATGAATGAATGAATTAATTAATTAATTAATGAATGGTCTTTATTGTCATTGCTATAGTACAGGTACCAAACAACGAAATTTAGGAGGGGTGGCTCCCCTGGTGCTAGGAAAGAAAAAAAAACAACTAAAAAAACCACAAGAAGGGAAGGAGCTGGTTTACATAAATAAAGGCTATGTACACTATCCACTATACTATACTGTACAGATAGACGACTAGGGTTGTCATATTGCACATAGTGTTATTGCACATTCATTTGAAGTGTCGCAGTTTGCAGGCTAGAAATGTACATATTTGTGCCTCAGCACTACACCTGATTTTTTCAGTCCAGCAGCTGCCATCCATCCGTCCAGACTGTCCAGGGCCCAGAACCTAGGTCTTTGCTGTGTTCAGGGCCTGGATGGCCCTGGGGTAGAAGCTGTGCTTCAGTCTGTTTGTCCTTGCGGCCATGGTCCTGTACCGCCTTTTCGAGGGCAGCCGGGTAAAGTGTTCGTACCCAGGGTGGGTTGGGTCTCTGGAGATCTTGAAGGCCTTCCTGAGACAGCGTGTGTTGTACAGCTCTTCCAGAGAGGGGAGGGGGGCGCCGGTGATCTTCTGGGCTGTTCTCACGACTCTCTGTAGCGCACTCATGCTTCAAGCTATACTTATTCACTGCTACATTGTTTTCTGAGGTGTGGCTTAACACTAGAACAGCCACGAGGGGTCATTTGACCCCTGTGAGTAAAGATTTTTTTTTAAATATCTTGGCACTCGATCAAATTTCAGGACCCTCCTTTCATGACTTTTCATAGATATGTGCGTTCTACCACCCAGTATCCTTACATTTTAAAAATCACATCAGTGATTTAAAGAACTCGAGGGATGGCTAAGCTCTTTCATATGGAGCAAAAGGAGACCAAGGTTGAAGCTAGCTAAACTCCAAGTGTCTGGCTCCGATAGGGGCCTAGATTTACCCAATCTTAGATTCTATCAGTTAGCGGTGCACCTTTGTGTAATGGCAAAGTGGTTTAAAAATGACCCAACATCAGTTTGGATTGATATTGAGAATTCTCAATCTAAATGCCCCCTTTGGAACCTGCTTTTTCTTAAAGACCTTAAATCTCTTAAAAAAGCATGCTCTAATCCTATTACACTATGTACAGTGAAAGCCTGGAATTGTACTCGTAAGATAGAGGGTCGTGCTGAATTAACTTCTCCCCTTACTCCAATTCTAGATAACCCCGATTTTGAACCAGGCCGTGCGGACAGGGGCTTTAAGAAACTGCATGCAAAAGGCTTGAAGGTATTCGGGGATATGTTTCAGGGGCAAACTTTACTGTCTCTCTCTCAGCTAGAGCATCAGCTCGGCCTTCTCAAATCGGATCATTTTAAATATGTACAACTTAAACATTTTATTGTTAAGGACAGCACATTAATAACTAACAACACAGTCTCACAAATTGAACAGATCTGAAGTTCCTGTACGAATTAACACTTTCTATAAATGTTTCATCTCTATTTTACCGCCTACCTCCCTGGCCACTAAAGTGGCGTGGGAAAGAGATCTGGGTATCTCTATTGGAGCCCCAGACTGGCAGCAGGTCTGGACATATGCCAAAGATATATCTGTTTGTAATCGGTTTAAATCAACTCAACTCAAAATTCTCCACCGTATACATATAACTCCTGCACTCAAAAACAAAATGTATCCAGATTCTTCCCCAATGTGCTGTAAATGTCAAACCTTTATTGGTGATTTTATTCACTGTTTTTGGTCATGTTCGAAGATACAGAATTACTGGTCAAGTGTAGTAGACGAACTGACCTTTATTTTTGATGCACCTATTGAGCTTAACCCTGTAAATCTGCTTCTTGGCTTTACCGACTGTCATATTACAAGACCCAGTCATAAGAGACTGTTTAATTTGCTCACTTTTGCTGCAAGGAAGAACATTCTACTATACTGGATTAAAGAAGCCTCTCCTTCAAAGAAGGCACAACATTATTATGAGCTGCATTCCTTGTGAATTTGTTACAGCAATGTTGCACTCCAGAACTGACCATTTCCACAGTATGTGGGATCCATATCTGGCCTTTATTGGCCCAAGACTGGCCTCTACATTACTGCAAGGACTGCGCAGTACATAAGTGGCTCTCCCTGTTTAGTTTTTTTTAGCTCTGAGATCATGGATGGATGGCTGTCTGATTATGATTATTATGTTCACGCCCTGCCATGCATACCCCCCCAAAAGAAATGTACCTTTGTACCCAGATTATTATTATTATTATTATTATTATTATTATTATATATTTTTTTAAATGTATTTATATATTTTTATTTTTGTTTGTCTGCTTCATTGTTTGTGTATTACTTGTATCTTGTTTGTTTTTGTTTTTTCCCCGTTTGTGGCGTCTGTCTCTCCTGTTGTTTGTTTTTCTGTTCAAGTGTTTTGTGTTTTCTTGATGAAAAAAAGAAATGAATAAACAGATTATAAAAAATTTTTAAAAAAAAAATCACATCAGGATAAGCTAATATGAGGCTATTTTGCTGTTTTTCTGTGTAGGAATTTACAAGCGGCCAACTAGTGGTCGTTGTGTGTACATAGCAGGTTAGCATTTTAAAGAGGGGGTCATTTAGTAGGTAACAAAGGCACGTTCTATTGTTAACTCATCACATTAATGGTAGGAGAGACCTGGACATCCATCTCTAGGCCCACACTGGGGTAATGAGTAAACAGTCATCCTGGTAGAGGTCAACGCCCTCTGTTAATTGGCAGCAGACAGGAGAGTGTGACCTATGACCTTCTGACAGTGTCACTTACTTAGTAGAGTAAGATGTATGTGAGTATGTGTTTGTACTTTATGCAGTTGATAGCGCACATGGTGTGTATGAAACAAATGAACGGATGGAACTCCAAATGAGTACGAACGACAAAGATGACCCAAAGAGCCTTTAACCGTGAGGGTCCAGACTGAGGAGTTATGGGGCAGTCTGGTGGTCCTGTGGACGAGTCAGAGAGCTTAGAGTTTAGAGAACATTCAGTAAAATCCTCCCTCTGCTGATCGTGACATTCTGTAACCAAGCCAGGTAGAGGAAATTACTTGGGACAGTCAGGGATCCTGGCAAACTTGAGAGAGCCATCTGTCTTGGAGATGGAGACTTCTAGATAGAAATAGATCTAGACTTCTAGATAGAAATAGATCTAGATATATAGATATATAGATATATAGATAGATAGATAGATAGATAGATAGATAGATAGATAGATAGATAAGACTATCCAGGAAGAGGAGGAATAACAGCAGAATAGAAAATAGAAATGAAAAATCTATGGCCCAATCCCATTTCCCTTTTTTACCCCTATACCCCTCGTTTCGGAGCCACGGATTTCCAGAAAAATGAATTTAATGTTACAACTGTGTATTTATGTTTTATATTATGTGGTGGCTGTAGTTTACCATTCGGCTTGGCCTCGTGCCACAACCCTGTACCAGTGGTAAATGTCTCCACAACCCCCTTCCTCTCATGGTCAATTGCTTCCATAATACATTGAAATGACATTAAACTAAGATAATATGATGGTTATCATATTTTAAAAAAATCTTTATTAACAAAGAAAATAATGACATGTACGTTTGCGTCAGGAGTGGCCAGAAGTCACCCAACAGCAATGTGAAAGACTGGTGGAGAGCATTCAATCATGCATGAAAGCTGTGATTGAAAATCTGGGTTATTCCACCAAATATTGATTTCTCAACTCTTAAAATGGTATTGTGTTGTTTGAAAATGAATATGAACTTGTTTTCTTTGCATTATTCAAGGTTAGAAAACACTGCATCTTTTTTGTTATTTTGCCCAGTTGTCATTTTCTGCAAATAAATGCTCTAAATGACAATATGTTGATTTGGAATTTGGGAGAAATGTTGTCAGTTTATATAATAAAACAGAAATGTTCATTTTACTCAAACACATCTATAAATAGCAAAACCAGAGAAAGTGATCATTTTGCAGTGGTCTCTTAACCCTCAGTTAGATGAGAAAATCCAATGTCTGTCTCTTCAAGCCACATATCTCGTATTTAGAGATGGTTAACTGCCAAATAATTCTGGAACACTCACCACCTACAGTAGAGTGCCAAGTGTTTTATGTGTAATTTAACCAGAAACAATACGTTGATTGGCTACAAAATGAATCATCATAATTTATGATTTTTTGGGCGAATAAAGTCACCTGTGATTTTTTTGAGGTGAGTGATTTTATTCACCCTCGGCACTCAATGAGTTAAAATGGTATTCAGTAAATGAGTGCTGGCTTGGCCAAGACTTGACTAAAATTGAAGACATGAGGCCAACCCTTGGTCTGGATGGTGACACCTCTCTGAGATGCTGTTTTAATCGCTCATTCACTGGGTTAATCCCCTTTAGTGAGGAAGTCTTCCCACTTTCATTATCACACTGTGCTGAGAACTGCCATTTGTCTAAGCTGTGACTAGTGTAATGATTCTTACATCAACCCGACAGAGAGAGAGAGAGAGTGTCACGCCCTCTACCTTGAGGTAGTGGGCAGTGCCTCTTTCCCTCTCTCCTCTCTCTCTCTCTCTCTCTCTCTCTCTCTCTCTCTCTCTCTCTCTCTCTCTCTCCTCTAATTGGCAGGAGTGGCTTCAGGTGCGCGTTTTGTCCGGCTGTTCACAATTACCTCATCGTTAGCCCTCCATAAAGACCCGGTCCAGCCTTCACTACGTTGCCGGATCATAACTTCAGTTCCCCTGTTATGGCCCTTGCACACAGGGCCATTGCGTTGCGTTGCGTTGTGTTGCGTCGTTCTGGCGCAACCTGGTGGGATGGACTTGACGTACTTCAACGTGCGATGCAGACGCAACAACGCAATAAGAATCCTGTTATTATCATATAGGCCTATAATAGCCGCTGAGGTAACGGCGGTAAGCTCTACTCGTGTTGCTAGCGAAGTTTCCCACAGAAGTGAGGGAAAAAACGTCAGATCAGATATATAAACGGGTTATTTTGATAAACTGGACACATTTTGTGAATATATATGGTTACTTTCTCGCCTGAAAACATATAAAAACTTCATAAAATGACATATTAACACTTGTAGAGCCAAATTACAGATTTTAGCCAATGGCGGCCAAAATTGAGGATTTAAAATCTGAGGCGAGAGCTCTGGGCAAGAAACTACTTCCGGTTGTTTTGACGGATCCAACGCAACGCAAAAGCTGACATTTTTTGACTGATTGCCACACCCTGACGGTCAAGAAATGCAATGCAGAGCAACGCAACTGATCAACGCAACGGAAACGCAACGGCCCCATTGAGATGAATGACTTCCGGTGCAACGCAATGGCCCTGTGTGCAAGCGGCGTTAGTCACGCTTCCAGCCTTGCTATAATTCTGTTCTGTCGGTCCGCTTTGTACCCTAAACCCTTATTCCCTGTGCCTGCAGTCTGTTCAGCCTGACTCCTGTTACCTGCCCTCCTGCCTATCTGCCTACCTGCCCTCCTGCCTGCCCTCTTGCCTACCTGCCCTCCTGCCTGCCTGCCCTCCTGCCTACCTGCCCTCCTGCCTACCTGCCCTCCTGCCTGCCTGCCCTCCTGCCTGCCTGCCCTCCTGCCTGCCTGCCCTCCTGCCTGCCCTCCTGCCTGCCTGCCCTCCTGCCTACCTGCCCTCCTGCCTACCTGCCTGCCTGTCCTTCATGCTCGCCTGCCTGCCTGCCCCACCAGTCCTCCTACCTGCCCTCCTGCCTACCTGCCCTCCTGCCCTACCAGTCTCGCTACCTGTCTCCCTGCCTAGACCCCTGCCTGCCTGCCAACTACTCCCCCTGCCTAGACCCCTACCTGTCTGCCGACTACTCCCCCTACCTAGACCCCTGCCTGCCTGCCGACTACTCCCCCTGCCTAGACCCCTGCCTGCCTGCCGACTTCTCCCCCTGCCTAGACCCCTGCCTGCCTGCCGTCTACTTCTCCTGCCTGACCCCCCCCCGCTTGCCTTACGACCATTCTCTGCCTCAGTCCTTAAATAAATATACCTTATTTACTTCAATCAGTCTCTGGTCTGTGTCTGCACTTGGGTTCCCTATCTGATCGTAACAGTATGATCCGGCCACGTAACTGAACCCAGCAGACACAGCGTCAGTGCACTACCTCGTCCCGGTGTCCAGCAAACACCATCCTCAGTCTCTACCCCCCCTCCGCCCTTTTGTTTGCGCTACTGGTCTCCTTCCCGACGAACTGTCCCGTCAGTTTGCGGTGGACGAGGCCGGCTCTGACCCTGAACCCATTCTGCCTCCCACTGGTCTCCTTCCCGACAAACTGTCCCGTCAGTTTGCGGTGGACGAGGCCGGCTCTGACCCTGAACCCATTCTGCCTCCCACTGGTCTCCTTCCCGACGAACTGTCCCGTCAGTTTGCGGTGGACGAGGCCGGCTCTGACCCTGAACCCAGTCTGCCTCCCACTGGTCCCCTTCAGCCCCTACCGGTTCCCCGTCGCCTCTGGTCCCACGTCTCCAAGACAAGACCGGTTACCACCAGCCCACTGCCTGCCTGCCCTCCTGCCTACCTGCCCTCCTGCCTACCTGCCCTCCTGCCTACCTGCCTGCCTGTCCTTCATGCTCGCCTGCCTGCCTGCCCCACCAGTCCTCCTACCTGCCCTCCTGCCTACCTGCCCTCCTGCCCTACCAGTCTCGCTACCTGTCTCCCTGCCTAGACCCCTGCCTGCCTGCCAACTACTCCCCCTGCCTAGACCCCTGCCTGTCTGCCGACTACTCCACCTACCTAGACCCCTGCCTGCCTGCCGACTACTCCCCCTGCCTAGACCCCTGCCTGCCTGCCGACTTCTCCCCCTGCCTAGACCCCTGCCTGCCTGCCGTCTACTTCTCCTGCCTGACCCCCCCCCACTTGCCTTACGACCATTCTCTGCCTCAGTCCTTAAATAAATATACCTTATTTACTTCAATCAGTCTCTGGTCTGTGTCTGCACTTGGGTTCCCTATCTGATCGTAACAGAGAGAGAGAGAGAGACAGAAAGAGAGAGAGAGTGAAAGAGAGAGACAGAGAGTGAGAGAGAGAGAGAGCGAGAGAGAGAGAGAGAAAGAAGCCAATGAACACTGACCGTGTGCAGAAGTAAGGGGCTGAGTCATTCACTGGAAGACAGCTAACAGCTAAACGGATCGGATTTGTGCAGAGGTTTCCTGAGGCTACCTCTTCTGTCAGTGCATCAGTCAGGTGAACCAGGGAGCTTTGAGGAGGACGCACACACACACGCACATGAGGAAATACACCCCGACACACAGACTAACAATCTAATCTTAATACTTGACGCCATGCAGTTCATGTCATTCATACGATAAATTATCTTACTACGACACTTCCGAGCTCCATGGCTCCGTAGCCTACCTAGTCTTAAGAGTGACAGTGAGACAAACCACACAGCCTGCTCTCCTCAGGGCAGTACCTGGCAGACATGGCAGTTACCTCTGTGATTGGGAGCGCTGCTTGATTGGAGCAGTGCTTTAGCTCTCACTAATCACTCCTGTGCCGTCACTGTGAAGCACCTGTCCCTCCAGAGGGCCTGGCAGCGTGGGCCGGAGGCTGGGACAAATTGAGGTATAGCAAATCCACAGATTTCACAGTTGGGGCAGAAAAAGAAGAGGAGATGCAATTGGATGGCATGAGTCATGAGAGTGTGTGTGTGTGTGTGTGTGTGTGTGTGTGTGAATTTACGATGTTGGTGTTCATGTCAGTCTATGTGACTATGGAGGGTGTGTGTGTGTGTGCACAATGTGTGTGCGTGAGGACGTTTATATACGAGTTCTGGTGTCGTCCAACAAAATATATACCTAGCCACCTGGCAGAGGCACATGGAAATAGACAGTTTAATCTTCTCGGAGCCCAAGGCATTACTGGGAATCAGGTAAGCAGGGGTGGATGTGGGCGGACAAAACCCAATCAGCAACCAAAACCCAATCACCACACTGGGCCAGACTTCATCTACTGTGATATGATCCAGAACAATAGATGGGTGGGTGTTAGGGGAATTATGCAATGGCTGGAGACGACAGCCATATTAGAAACGGGGGGAGATTTGAAATGAAAAACCCCTACAGGGATATATTCAAGGATATATTCTGCAGACTCACAGGAAGAGTCCCTCGTAGCCTCCGGGGTGCAACACCTGTTCTAGTCATGGGTGGCAGAGGGATAGTTTAGTGAATGTTCTCTAAACTCACCAGCTGTTGCTGTGGCTCTGCGACTTGAGCGCAGAAACACTACCAGAGTGCTCCATAACTCCTCAGTCTGGGACCACACGGTTGAAGAGCTGTTCGTGTCGTCTTTTTCATTGTATTCTACACATTAAATGTGGTTCAATTGCGGTTCAATCCATTAATCTGTTTCATACACACACTATCACACACACTTCATGCGCTATCAACTGCATAAAGTACAAACACATAACTCTCTTACTCTACTACACATACAGTATGTGTGTGTGTGTTTATGTACGAGTGTGTGTGTGTGTGTGTGTGTTACGGCTGAAAGTGTCCCAAGAAACCAAAAGGGACTAAACCAAAGTGCTGCTCAAAAAGCAGCACCAAGTCACAACATAAGAACATGAACAGAGTCACTGAAATGGCATATGAAAGGTCAATATTTTCATAATAAGCCCTCATACCTACACACAACACACAGTTAACGAAACTACTATATATGTATGTATGTATGTATGTATGTGTGGAGATATACCTTCAACCCTTCAGACCCTAAACTCATCTGGCAGACATTTTGTCCGCATCCCCCCCCCCCTCCCCCCCTACCCCCCTCAGCTTGGAAATATATATATCATCATATATATATATATATATATATATCATTTGTGTCACATTGGGATTTGGAGGGTTTTTATTTCCTCCAATATCTGGGATAAAAGTGTGGAAGATCAATAACCTCCTGTCAGCCCAGACGTGTGTGATCTCTCCCTCTCTCCCTGGGTAGAATACCACACACCTTCAGTACAGTGTGCTGCAGAGAAGACTACAAATTCCCCACCACGCTGCAATAGAGAGGAGAATCACTATGGAGAGAATCTAAAAAAAACAGACTGTGTTACTCCCTCACATCTTATCCTCTCACAACCTTGAGCTACCAGGGTGGAACCTAAGAATATAGTCTGTAAAGACACGTCTCCAGACTTCCCAGCTTTCACTTGGATGCTTCAAGATTTAAAAAAAATGGAAAACTAACGGTACACATTAACATTATGATAAACATCAAACCAACATTTCTGGTTTCATTTGAGCACAATCACTTCTCACTGTCAGAGCCCAATCTGTGGTAATATAAGTGCTGTGGTACAACATGAATGGATTTAGTGCATTCTTAGTGCATTCATCCCGCACCAACCTACGGACCTTTGGGGACAGAGCCTTCAGCGTGGCCGCACCTACTCTCTGGAACTCTCTCCCCACAGTGATCCGCAACGCCCCCACCCTGGACTCCTTCAAATTAGCCCTCAAAACACATCTGTTCTCTAAGGCCTTTGGCCCCTAGTCATTGTTTCAGTTTTGCTTTGTTTGTTTTCTGTTTTGTCTGTCTGATCATTCCCTTGTAAAGTGTCCTTGTTTTTTTTGAAAGGGGCTATATAAATGAGTGATTATTATGATTATTATGATTATGATTATTCTTTAGTGCAGTCTTAGACAAAAAGGCGCTACCTAAAATTATCGTTCTCTTCCTCAGTGGGTGAACCCTTTTGAGTGCCATGTAGAACCCTTTTGGGTTACCTTTCCTAGAACCCAAAATAGTTTTACATGGGGCCTCATAAAGGTTCATCAAAGGGTTCTCCAACTAAATAACCCTTTTTGGGGCTACTGTATAATATACATTCAATCAATTTAGTCCAAGATGGGCTAGTATCACTGAGTGAAAGGGTTAATAAACTCCACACAGTGGCTGGCTCTGACCGCCACCTCTCAGTATAGTTGGCAGGGGGGCAGCTGCCAGACAGCCAGAGGCTTATTAATCGCAACATCAGTCTGCACAGGCGATAGCTGGCTGCCTGAGAGCACTGCTCCCAGCCTGTCGTCTCCATTCTCCACCGGAGCTCCTGGCCATCTCATGGACCTATCGCTAAACCACGCCCCGAAATGGAATTGTCCAATCATATCACAGCAAAAGTCACAACAGGCAGAAAACTCGGACAAACAACTCGCTAATATCTGATGGTGAAAAGCTTCTAGACAAAATATTCTTGTCATCTTTAAAAAGCACGTCTATTACTTGCTGTGGTAAATCAGAAATCAGAAATTTGCCAACTCCCGCCATTGTAAGTCATTGAATGTCATTCAGTCACGGTCGGTCAGTCAGTCACTGTCAGTGAAGCGTTGTTTGTTTGTCAGAGTTTTCAAAGGGGGCGTGGCTTAGCAATAGGTCCATTGTCATTTCAGTAACATGGTAACCAGTGGCGTAGCGCAAAATCGCGGGGCCCCCCCGCAAGGTGGCGGCGGGGGCCCTTTCGCAACGGAGTAAAAAAAATAAAATAACTGCGTTTTTTAGAGGCCGATGCGTTATTGACGTTGCGAAATTTCGCAATATGCACTCTACATTCTAAATGCTTGACTTAGCAAAAGGTACAAACAAGTGAGAGCAATAGCCTATAACTAAAACCAAATGGTAGACTACACTACATCAGTAGAATGTATTAGAAGTAGAATAGTACAAGCTTTATTTCTTTTAACAAAGTGTGGTGCGCACAGCAGTGTGATATCTGTAAACATATCTGTAGACTCTCCGCTAAGGGTTGCCAGATGGGATTGAGAATTTCCAACCTAACCAATCTAAAAACTTAAACTAAATCCACCAAAAATCCACCAAAAACCAGCCCATCTGGCTGGGCCATCTGGCAACCCTGTCTCCGCTGCATCAGAGTCTACTTGTTGTGTAAAATTGGCCAGGGTTAGTCAAATCCTTTGTTGGACATCTCGTATATTGGTATATTGTGGCATTTCTTTACTGTTTGCCATCTGGTCTAGGAATACCCAGGGAGACGCAGACAGCAGAAGTAGATTAGAATAGTAGAATAGAAAAAAGAAACAGCTATATATAGCCTAACCATGCTGAATTACAGTATGTACCTGTATGATGCACTGACAGCCTGTGACTGTGAACCTGGCCGGACCCTGCCCTTCTGCCTGAGTTTGAGTATGATGCTGCCCAAATAAATGTTATTGTTTAGTGCTGTACGCTTTCGTGGTATTATATTGTGTGAATTATCATCTGTATGTTGTTTTTCGTTCACTCGACTAACCGCCGAGATAATACTTGAGACATGTACTTCCGTAAACATACATTTTTTATTAGATTTTTTTTACAATATCGGACCGACAGTCCCACATATAGCGGCTATAATGTCCGAATAGAGAATCTACCACCACCTAAAGAATGCTTATTGTACTTTGTATTGTATTTTCGCTTGCTCATTTTCCTTGTGTCTCGCTGCCTACGTGTGACGTCAAAGTCATGTTGCTATTGGATACGGCTAACTATGTATATATTTTTTAATATAGGCCTATATATTAAAATTAAGGTTGACACAATGAAGGGCCACTTATTTTCTTTATTTTATATTTTTTTAAATTATAAAAAAAAAGAAAAAAGTTTGGATCCAATGTTAGGGGGCCCCCTAGTGGCTGGGGGCCCCCCGCGGTGCGTCGCTTGCGGGCCCGTCCGCTACGCCACTGATGGTAACCCTTTGAGGTTGTTTTTGGACAACATGCTCATATGAACATAGAAGTTAGCCTCAACATGACAACAATGGCTATGTATACTGTATACAGTTAAGTCGGAAGTTACATATATCCAAACACCTTAGCCAAATATATTTCAACCAGTTTTTCACAATTCCTGACATTTAATCCTAGTAAACATTCTCTGTCTTAGGTCAGTTAGGATCACTACTTTATTCTAAGAATGTGAAATAATAGTAGAGGGAATGATTTATTTCAGCTTTTATTTATTTTATCACATTCCCAGTGGGTCAGAAGTTTACATACACTTAGTTAGTATTTGGTAGCATTGCCATTCAATTGTTTAACTTGGGTCAAATGTTTCGGGTTGCCTTCCACAAGCTTCCCACAATAAGTTCGTGGAATTTTGGCCCATTCCTCCTGACAGAACTGGTGTAACTGAGTCAGGTTTGTTTGTCTCCTTGCTCACACATGCTTTTTCAGTTCTGCCAACACATTTTCTATGAAATTGTGGTCAGGGCCAGTCCCTCCTGCAAGTACCCCCACAACATGATGCTGCCACCCCCATGCTTCACGTTTGGGATGGTGTTCTTCGGCTCGCAAGCCGACATTTTTTGTTTCATTAGACCAGGATATTCCTCCAAAACGTTACATCTTTGTTATATGTGCAGTTGCAAACCGTAGTCTGGCTTTTTTTATGGAGCAGTGACTTCTTCCTTGCTGAGCAGCCTTTCAGGTTATGTCGATACAGGTCTTGTTTTACTGTGGATATCAGATACTTTTGTACCTGTTTCCTCCAGCATCTTCACAAGGTCCTATGCTGTTGTTCTGCGATTGATTTGCACTTCTTGTGCCAAATCTCTAGGAGACAGAAGGCGTCTCCTTCCTGAGTGGTATGACGGCTGTGTGGTCCCGTGGTGTTTATTTGCGTACTATTGTTTGTACACAGGAACGTGGTACCTTCAGGTGTTTGCAAACTGCTCCCAAGGATGAACCAGATTTGTTTTGATTATCCCATGATACCAAGCAAAGAGGCACTGAGTTTGGGGGTAGGCCTTAAAAGTCATCCACAGGTAAACCTCCAATTGACTCAAATGATGACTGATTAGCCAGAAGTCCAAGCTGTTTAAAGGAACAGTCTTCTGACCCACTGAAATTGTGATATAGTGAATTATAAGTGAAATAATTTGTCTGTAAACAATTGTTGGAAAAATGACTTTGTTAAATCTGTGGAGTGGTTAAATAATGAGTTTTAATGACTTGTATATTGTATATTGTGTATGTAAACTTCCGACTTCAACTGTAACAGGCGTCAAGCTGCCGCGAAACAGAATTACGTCCTCCATCACAAACTCACACCTCAAAATTGTGTCCTCTGTAGTTTGCCAACATACTTGACCACCCTCCGAAACAATCGATGTTAGCCAGCTACACCGAAAGGCTAACAATTCAATGGCAAGTTATGGGGGTATTTCAACTTGATGAGTACGTTTACCATCTCAAATCTGTAATATATACATAGACTAGAGCAGCATGCAGTGACCAAGAGTATACAGTATATTAGTTCCAACCAGCAGATAAGGTACTGGCTAGATTGCCAGAAGAGAGAAAAACTCATGCAGATTGTACAGAAACTTCCAAGCATCCAGATTGACTTGCAACTGGTGAAGTGGCTATTCATAGATTCTCCTTTATTGAGAATCTTTATACAGCTTGGGGGATTTTCACCACTTTTGTGTGTGTGTGTGTGTGTGTGTGTGTGTGTGTGTGTGTGTGTGTGTGTGTGTGTGTGTGTGTGTGTGTGTGTGTGAGGAAGACAGCTGGTGGTTTCAAGATACATTGATCAAGGGGAGGGATAAAGGTTTTAGCAGCCTTTAGAGGATAGTAGGAGAGGATAGCACTATGCCCCGCTGGATGGATCACCATGTGTTAGCTAGCTGCGGGATACTGTAGAGGGATGTCTGTGTGTGTGTGTGTGTGTGTGTATTTGTTTGTGTGAATGTGTGTCTGTGTCAATATGTGCGCCTGTTGTAAAAGCATGCCCTGTTCTGCCCCTATGTGATACTAACACATCACATGTACATGGATTCATGAGTGGTGAAATCTGACCTCAAGTTGCGAGGTAGACAAAAGAGCCTGTTCATGAACCCCAAATGGGTTTTTAATGCTTGTTGTGTCCCTTTAATGGCAAACTGAGATAAAACAGAGATCCTAAAAAAAAACATGTACCAACCCACCAGTCATAACAATAATATATCACATTTTCTTGGGCTCATCCACTAGGCTGCAAGAGACCTGAATCAGATCAGTTTAACCCCTTTCACACATACGAGCCTTCCCAGTAGATTCCATGGCATTTACCTGGTACGGTGCATGTGTGAACGCAACTGACCAGGGAAATTTCCCTGTAATTTAATTAATAATTGTCTCAGGCAATTACCCTGGTCAGGATCTTGTATAATTCCATGGAATTTGGGGGGAAGGCGTATGTGTGAACAGAAGCCTGAACATTGCCTGGTCCGGTTACGTATGTCTGACGCAAGACGTTTTCACATGGAACAAGTTAACCTATCACAGCGAGGAGTTTCTCACTTGGTACTTTTGATTTGCTCCGCCAATGTTACAGAGTTGGCTAGTTAACCCACGTCACATCAGCCAAAGTAGTGATCAATCACTCGTTAGCTTACTTCCCTAGCTTACTTACTTATCAAATGTACATGTTGTGATATAGACGCATTTCGGAGCAGTGAGCACACACACCATCTCCTCCCACAGCTGTCCTGCATCGCACAGTCAGCAAGGAGAGAGCCCACAGCGCAGAGCGTATAAGACCTGCCCCAGACTAAATATAATTCCAGAACTGGATACTACTTCATTTCCAATCATAGTTAGCTATCTTACTTACTTAGCTAGATTACTTATCAAATGCACATTTAGTGCACATCAGTGGCACTTCCAGTCACTTCCTCGCTTCAACTGTGCTTACTCAGGCTGACAATACAGTGTGCGCTGTGCTGTAGCAAGTTCTGTAGCAGGTGGCGGGGTGGCATGGGCGAGCGGGGGGGGGGGGGGGGGGGAGTGGGGGGGGTAGGTATGGGTGGGGGGAGGGAGGATGTTCTGGGTCAGTCCGACCCGTCTTCGTAGAGCAGCAATCAGTGTCGCCATGGACAACGGCCTTGAGCACTGCCCCAGAAGGCGGCACAAAGTTCACCAGAGGGGGGGGGGGGCACGCTGCATGGAGGCTTCAGGGCATGGGGGAGCTTTTGAGCCATAATCAGGTGAATGGGTTCACTGCGAGGAAAAACAGCATTCCATAGAATCAAACCTCTCGAAAATTTGGGGTCTCCTGTCATTCGCCAATTCGGGGAGCAGCAAGATTGCCCACCTTGCGATCCAGATCCAGAACCCTACGGTTCAGATCCGTAAGCGCAGCGCCGTGCATTCCAGCCACCCTCCCCAGTTCTTTGATCAAGAGGGGCAGTTCGCGCAGATCGCTAATCACTGCTCCCATCTTTTTAATTTGCCGATAGATCATGGCAGCAATGTGTCCAACTATCATAAATCCGAAAATGAAAACATCTCCCACGTCCTCAATCCACATGGCTGCCGAGCAAACGAGACGCCAGTTGTCAGGCGTCTCTGATGTAACCTGCGGCAAAAGTTCCGTCTGGGCAGGCAGGTTCCTCCGAACCAGCTTTCCTCGTGGAAAATAGGTTATCAATTGCATTCAGGGACTAGCTTAACAAATCCATTTTGCTTCTGAAGAGTCAGTGCAGTGTAGAGCAAACAAAAAAAGCAGGGGAGAGGGAGAGCGAAAAGGAATGCGACCCACGACCGAGGGGAGAGAGAGTGGTTCTTGTGCAAACCCGGGATGCAACCTGGCGATCTTCCGGCATTTAGCTCAGGTGTGAACGGCGAAAATCACTGGCGGACACAGGTTGGGATTCCATGTAATTTACTGGGTACTATGTGTGAAAGGGGCTTTTGTGACACACTGTAAAAACAACAACTACGCTTTATTCAGTAGAGTTAGTATTCTGAATTGTTCAGACTGGAACATTTAAATTACTATGAGTGAACGTAAAAATGTACATCAGAGTAATGGAATGGACCCCAATAAGTTCTAAACATACAATTGTGAATAAACTGAATTTGCAATTCGTTGTTGGCATATCTGGTTCGTTGGTATAACAGCAGCGCATGCGCACATGGCAGCTCAGACCTCAACGCTAACCCTAACCCAAAATGTGTTCATGGACATTGGCTCTGATTGCACACAGCACGTGCGATCTCTTAAGAACAAACTCTTGATTTAATGCTTGTTTGGACAATAACTTGGTTACTTTCTTGACTTTTTCACCCAAATGTTATCGCCTGGTTACGCGTTACAGCGAGCTAGCTAGTCACGGCTACTGTTAGGTTCACGACTGTTGTTCGTTGTGTTGTTGTTGTTCATTGATTGGCCGCTTGGCCAACTGATTTGCATATTAGCGGCCCCAAAGGATTATGGGCACATTCTATGTAAGTTTTATGGGTCAAACCGTAGCTGCATCGTACAGGGGGAAGTATGGGGTAGTTCGAGTTCAAAGGGATAACCCAAGCAATAACCGTGCCTTGAAATTGTGACTGTGTCAGTGTTCGATGCCATGCAACGGTCAATAAAAGCTTGCGTGATTACACTTAGTGTGCGGAGTCAAATCTATTTCCACGCTACAGTATTATTGATTCATTTCAGAATTTAGGTTATATAATTATCTTGGCTAATGACACCATTTATTGAACAAAAAATCTGCATTGGCAGAATGAAGAATTAAATGTGCTGACCATTGGCAGGACAAACTAATATTAGTTGGACCAACAATCTAATATTAGTTGGACCAACAATCTAATATAAGTTGGACCAACGATCTAATATGAGTTGGACCAACGATCTAATATGAGTTGGACCAACGATCTAATAGTTGGACCAACAATCTAATATGAGTTGGACCAACGATCTAATATGAGTTGGACCAACGATCTAATATTAGTTGGACCAACATTCTAATATTAGTTGGAACAACAAACTAAAAATTCTTAGTTGGAACAACAAACTCAAAATTCTTAGTGCATAAGGTTGCCTTGACTATTCTTTTTTTAGAGTGCAGACTTGGTAGTATAGACCTGTCTCAGTAGGCAGTTACAATACGGAATGGCAGGGAAATGGCAAGGAAACATGGCTCTGTATTGTCAATAACAAAGCATACTTTACTATTGATAATCAGACCGTTTGGGTTGGCTAGAGCAAGAATGGCCAAGTGAGAATAAATCAAAGAAGGCTTACATTGTAATAACATTGTAAACCATTACATCTATGACAAGGAAAATACATCATTAATACATGTCACATCCTACCCATCCTGAAAGAGAGAAAGAGCAGAGAGAGAGAGAGAGAGAGAGAGAGAGAGAGAGAGAGAGAGAGAGAGAGAGAGAGAGAGAGAGAGAGAGAGAGAGAGAGAGAGAGAGAGAGAGAGAGAGAGAGAGAGAACAAGACACATGGCCTGCATACTCCCAGACCCACAGCGGGAACCAGAACAGTATTCAAATCTGAGTTCTTGTCAGAATCAATCATCCTATCAGATCCAGAATCAGATGACTCTCAGTATTCAAACAGTGGAGAGAACCACATGCTGACAATAAACAGGAGTGAACTGAACCTCAGAGGGAGACAGTCATCACAATCATCAAGGGAAGGGATTGAAAGAAGGGGGTCAGACTTGGATTGTCCGCCTTCTGTAGCACTGATGTACCAACAACACAT
This sequence comes from Nansenia antarctica, assembly GCF_963989245.1. Lineage (NCBI taxonomy): Eukaryota > Metazoa > Chordata > Actinopteri > Argentiniformes > Microstomatidae > Nansenia > Nansenia antarctica. Next base: position 30,284,113 of record NC_137689.1, on the reverse strand, counting down.
GGGCTGATATGTCTGGTGTCCCTTTAATACCAAACTCAGCTGAGGAGGAGTCAAACCGCTGGACTGTTTAAACATTCCTTTGTTGTCTTGCTTAAAAAGTCTAGGTTATGTAAATGTCTGGGAGAGAGTTTTCCACTCATGTTTCAGAGGATGGATCTGTCAGAGCCACTTTTTCTAATGGCGTTTTTCCATCAGCAGCCCAGCCCAGGTCGGTTCAGGTCGGGTCGGGTCACTTTAGCCCGCTTTTGATCAGTTCTGGTTTTCCATTATACACAACCGACCCGGACTAGTAGGAGGAGTAGGCGATAGTAGGCGGAGTTACGCGTCATAACAGCGCGCCATGGTGGTGACGTATATTTTCATGAGACACAACACAGCAACAATAGCAGAATGGAGGAACTTGCAGCTATCCTATGGCTTTCCCTCGGCGGCATGTGGTATATTATTAACCATGGTTTTTTGGAGAGAAAAGAGAGAAGACAGAAGAGCGAAGACAGAAGGAAGGATACTCGAAAGAGGAATGCTGAAAAGAGAAAGAAACTTATGTGGGCTATCGTAAGGAGATGGCTACTACTTTACCTCACTGACTGTAGCATCATTGTTATGTTCAGCATAGAGATTTTTTTTTATTTATTTTTTTTTATTTAACCTTTATTTTACCAGGAAGTCACATTGAGGTTAAAACCTCTTTTACAAGAGAGACCTGGCCAAGACAGGGTCAAAATAGTAGCTTAAAAAACAGTTCAAATAACAAGACAGGACATAAGACAGTGGCAACAATACAATAGACAAACAATGGTAGGGGTATTTACAAGGTGATTAAAACATGGAGAAGTCTAACCAAAGCAGGTACATCGAGCGGTGACCACATCCTTTAATCTACGCTTGAAGATACTTATGGAAATAAGGGCCTCTAATTTAAAAGTAGTCTGTAGGTCATTCCAAGACCAAGGGCCATAATAAGACAAGCTTGCCCTTCCAACATTGTTCATGATAAGTGGCACCTTGTATTGTAGCCATCTACGAGACCTGAGACCCGAGCCACTCGGTATAGGGATGAACTTCAGGCGCAGATAATTCGGTAAGAAGCCAGAGATGATTTTAAACACAAGAGTGTACCAGTGTTGGAGCCTTCTGACAGAAAGAGATGGCCATCCAACCAGACTATACAGTGTACAGTGATGGGTCCTGAAGGCACTATTGGTGATGTATCTTAGAACCGAATGATACAGGGGGTCTAGCTTGGATAAAGTGGACAGAGAAGCAAACCTATATACTGTGTCACCATAATCCAGTTGTGAAAGGAAAAGGGCGGAGACAAGACGTTTTCTGGAAGCCAAGGAAAAGCAAGATTTAAATCTATACAGGAAGCCCACTGTATGCTTAAGCTTTATGGCGAGAAGATCAACATGATGTTTGAAGTTGAGGTGAGAGTCAAGCCAAATGCCTAAGTATTTGTAGTGGTCGACGGGCTGTATAGCGATGCCATCCAGTGTAGTGACTGGAGAACAAAAGGCACTGGCCTTTTTCCTCCCGGAGGTGAAAGACATTGCCTTTGTCTTTGAGGAGTTGAGGCAGAGTTTAAGTCCAAACAAAGCATGTTGAAGGGCATTGAAGTCTGCCTGCAAGTTGGAGAGGGCTTCCTCAGCAGAGGCAGCGCAAGAATAGATAACGGTATCATCTGCATATAGATGGTATTTGCAGAAGCTGAAGTTGTCACAGATGTTGTTAATATACAGCAAGAAAAGTAAGGGTCCCAGGACAGAGCCTTGGGGAACACCTTTTGTGATGAAGACGGGGTCCGACAAGAAATGTCCATATTTAACCTTCTGGGTTCTCTGGGATAGATAACTCTGGAACCACCCAATAGCATTGGATCCAAGGCCGGCCCTCGACAAGGATCCAAGTAGCAGAGGATGGTCCACAGTATCGAACGCTTTAGAAAGGTCAATAAACAAGGACTCACAGGACATTTTTCTACCAAGCGCCTCCTTGATGTCATCAAAGACCTTAAGCGTGGCAGAAATAGTACTGTGCCCAGAGCGAAATCCTGACTGCATCTCATTGAGAATGTTATGAGAGTCTAGATGTAATTTAACTTGGGCAGCAGTCAAGGATTCCAGGATCTTCGAGAGTACAGACAGATTAGATATAGGTCTGTAGTTGTCAAGATCTGTTCGTGTACCAGATTTGAAGAGCGGTGTGACAAAGGCTTCTTTCCAGATTGATGGAACTTGATTAAGATCCAGGGAAAGGTTAAGGATGTAGGTAACAGCCTTTGCGATGATAGAGGCACCTGCCCTTAGTAGAAGAGGATCCAATCCATCAGGCCCAGGGGCCTTTTTAGGGTCAATAGATGAGAGCGCTTTAAGGACATCCGAGAATTGGAAGGGTGTGAAGTTGAATAAGGGAACAGTGAAAGGGGGCAAATCCGCTGGGTTTAGACCCTCAGAGGAGTCAGCAGAGGGTACTGAGGATTGCTGGTCAAATATATGACCTGCCCTTTCAAAGTGACTGTTGAAGGCATTTAGTAAATCTTGTTTATCTGTAATAGGGATATCACCAACAATCAATTGTTCAGGGAAGTCCGAGACCTTTTGGTTCTGTAAGACCTTGATGGTTTTCCAGAATTTAGAATGATCAGAAGCACAGTCATTTGTCAGGGTAGGGTAATATGTTGATTTAGCCGTCCGGATAGCAGAGGTGCACCGGTTCCTCAAGAATCTAAAGGACTGCCATTCCAGATTGGATTTAGCCTTTCTGGCTTTAGCCCATTGCAGATCTCTGGCGTGAAGTAGGTCAGCGATATCAGATGTGAACCAGGGGTTGTCTCTATTCTTGATTCTAAAGGTTTTAAAGGGAGCATGCTTGTTCGCCACAGACAGAAACTGTGTAAACAAGAAGGAGACAGCCTCATCTACAGACGGGATAAGAGTAATTCTGTCCAAGTTCAGTGCAGCCAGGTCGTTTAGGAAGGCCTGCTCTGAGAAGTTTCTAAAACTTCGTCTGAGTACAGATAAGCCCTTGGCCTTTGGGAGTCGTGTGTCTCTAACACAGCCAATGACGCAGTGATCACTTATATTTGCAAATACACCAATAGCAGTAAATTTGTGTGGTGCGTTGATGAGAATGACATCCAGCAGAGTATCACGGTTCGGCTTGGAGGAGTTGCATCTTGTTGGGCTATCAATAAGTTGGACTAAGCTCAAGGAGTTGCAGGCTACCTTTAGGGCTTCGGACTTGTCCGAAAGCCAATCCAAATTAAGATCTCCAAGCAAGACCAGCTCTGAATTCGTCAGGCCAGACAGAACTTCAGTAAGTCTGGACACTGAATCGGCAGTAGCAGAGGGAGGTCTGTAACAACCGACGATGGTTAATGGGGCATTGGCAATCGTTAATTGGAGAGATAGGAGTTCAAACTGTCCCGGAATAGACATGCAGTTCAAGATGGACACGTTGAACTTATTTGAAACATAGATCGCGATGCCACCAGCATGTCCTGTACGGTCACAACGAAATATGTTAAAACCACCCACATGCAGAACGTCATCAGTTACTGAGGGCTTCAGCCAAGTCTCGGAAATTACGACAATGTCTGGTTTAGCCATTATAAACCAGGACTTTAGTAAGTCAAGCTTGCGCACAAGGCTTCTTGCATTAAGATGTAGAAATCCCAGACCATGTCTAGTTGCTAGATCCGTTGGGGTGGTAAGGTGATGTAGACCATCGGAGGGGGACGTGGGGCCTGGGTTTACATTGACATTACCAGACACAAATAGGAGCAGTAAAATCAGAGCACGAGAAAATTAGTTTTTGTCTACGGTGTCGGACTGTGTAACAGAGGAGCTACTCGAAGAGCCATGGGGAACAAAATAATCCAATACTAAAAGGGAGTGAGGGCAAATGTATCTTACGTGATCCATTATAAGTAGGCTAAGTAGGCAATCAGATGTAACATGAGGGCTAAATTGACCATTTGGTGGTGACACTTGGCATCTGGGAACAGGAGGACTATAACCAGTAAGAACTTGAGGAGAATATGGCTTATATATACAGCAGGAAAATACAATTAGTACCGCCAAATAGTAAACAGCCATTGTTGTTGAGGCCAGATAACAGAATTTGATAAAATAACAGTAAAATAAAGTAAACTAAGTAATGAGAGAAGGAAAAAGAGAGAAAGCGAGAAAAGAGAGAGCAGTCAACAGAATAACAGATAACAGTAACCCTAAATGAGCTAAATAATAATGGGAGAGAGAGGCAGAGGCAGGGAAGAGGAAAAGAGAGAAAAGCAGCCGCCAGAACTAAACAGCTGACTAGCTAAATAAATTAGAGAGAAAGAGAGAGAGAGAGAGAGAGAGAGAGAGAGAGAGAGAGAGAGAAAGGGGGGGGGGGAGAAAAGGGGGGGCAGTATGATAGAGAGAGAGAAGAGGGGGGCTGTGTGGGAGCGTGCGTGCACCTGGGCATGCACGCGCGCACATAGAGTAGTGCGTGTGCGCACCCGGGAGGGAGGGAGGGGAGGGAGGGAGGGAGGGAGGGAGGGAGGGAGGGAGGGAGGGGAGGGAGGGGAGGGAGGGAGGGAGGGAGGGAGGGAGGGAGGGGAGGGGAGGGAGGGAGGGAGGGGAGGGGAGGGAGGGAGGGAGGGGAGGGGAGGGAGGGAGGGAGGGAGGGAGGGAGGGAGGGGTGGGAACAGGTGGGGGTGGGAGTCAGAGAAGGGGGAATCACTCAATTTGATAAAAGTCTGTGTGGATAAAAGTCAAGTAAAACAGAGATCAACACCGCCTGTATTCTAATCACTTGTACTATGAGGAAAAAAGTCAATTCGGAGATTCCAGCGTAGTGTAGCCTACCGAGGCAGCATCACAGCGACAGTGGAAGCAGGGCCCAGAGCAGGAGTGATGCCGGTAGTAGAGTCACCGCGGCAGGTAACTTGCAGTCAGGGGAATGGGCTGAGTGACTGAAGGTAGCACGCCGACACCCACGAGGGTCGCACTGGGCTAGGAAAGTCCAAACACGCAGCACCGTAGTTCCACAGTAGATAGGCTACAGCAACAGCGGGGCAGGGTAAATCCAGGCGAATTATAGTTCAGTTGTTTAGCGATCTGGGTCGCAGACAGCAGATGGGGAAACAGCGCTCATACACTGGAAAACACCGTAATCAGAGTGACGGACAGGCACCTGAGCACCTGGTCTGACTACGGCTCCACCAAGCTGCTTAACCCAGCAGTTTTACAACAGGTAAGGCTCGGTGAGCCAAAACAATTTGATCAAGGTGTGGTAATTATTTTTGGTTTGTTACCTTAAACATAAAACGGTAAACTTGACGCATGACAAAGAACAAAAATAAAACAAGGAGCTGTTTTTTTGCGCTGCCATCATGCCGCATCCATCTTGGATTGCTTCTGGACAAAAAGCATGCTCCTCCAGCATAGGAAATGGTGGAGCAGGCTACTGCCTGATTGTCTGCATGTTTGAATCATTTCTATTGGATTTTGTTCTGCACATATGTTGTTCTACACATAATAAAGTCATGTTTTTTGAACCCTTAAAACCACTGCCTTCACTTGTCTGCTTTATGAACTGTAGCATCATTGTATCTCAGCATCGGCATTCAACGACATCATTATAACATACAGACAGGCTGATAGATACGAGTGCAGCGCTGTCTTGCTGGTAGTCAAATATATATTTTTATACAGCATATGGATGTTACGTGCCTGTTAGCCTACTTGCCGCTTTCAGTTCTAGTAGATTTGTAGTTTAGATCTCGCAACCAGGGATTGGGAAGCGATGTATTTCTACGAAAAGGCTGACTGACGCGGGGCTCCAATCTCCGCGTTTATAGAGTGCTCCGGTGTCTTGCTGGTAGTCAAATATATGTATGTACAGCATATGGATGTTACGTGCCTGTTACCTGCCTGCTGTTTAATACATCAACGGGGGGAAAAGCGAGATGAAATCGCGAGTATCATGCGGTGCTTTATGAACTGTAGTATCATTGTGTGCCGTGTTATTCACGGACAAACACGGTGCCCTTTGTGGGTTAATAACTTCGGTTTACCGTGGGTTAGGATAACAATTCAAACATGTCCGGATAGGGGAGAGGACAGGGAATCCAAAACCATTTGAATGGTGTAGATCCTACACTCCTATCAACGTCGACATCGCGGAGCGAATTCCCTGTTAAAACGTTTCTCTGCCCCCGCTGTCAACTTTCAAACAGGAGCAAGCGGTGCTGCGAGCAGCAGCAGCGGGTGAACTCCCGGTTCATTGAGTTTACGGTTAAAAGCATAACTTCTCGGCCCTCTCGGGGTGTCAGCGCGGTGGTTAAGGGCTCAAAATGACCGTATACCGATGGTGAAGTTAGCAAAGGAGTATTGTGTTTGTACCACCTACACAGCCGGTGTTATTCACGGGCAAAGACGGTGCATAATAGCGATTTTTGTGTTGTGCTTGTTGTAAATAAAAGTTCTATGATTCATTGAAATGACATTAAACTAAGATAATACGATGGTCAGCATAATTTTTCGAATCTTTATTAATAAGCGGGCTGGCCTGCTTTGGCCCTGTAATGGAAAAGCGCCATACTACTACTACTACTACTACTACTACTACTACTACTACTACTACTACTACTACTACTACTACTACTACTACCACTACCACTACCACTACTACTACTACTACTACTACTACTACTAATACTAATACTAATACAAATACTAATAATACTAATAATAATTTTAATTTGCCATGCAATCAATTGTTGGAATTTGGTATTTGTTGCTCTAGGCACAGGGTCAGCCATAGTCAGGCAGGGATTGAACCAGCGACATTCCGATTGCTAGCCGGCCTCTCTAGCGACTAGGCTACCGCCTCCACCTAAACCTTCGGCCAACACGGGGCTTGAACCCGCGACCCTGAGATTAAGAATGTCATGTTGTACCGACTTTTTATTTTATTTAATCTAATCTAATCTAATCTTTTATTATAAAAAATGTATCACACACATTAATAACACATAGGTAGGCACCAGCCCCCTATCAACTCAAAAACAATAAAAGAAAACAAATCTAAATGCACAACAATTCATTCAAAATCCCAAACCCTCCATCACAGTTAGAAAGGTGCTGTCTCCTTCCCCACATACATCCTCATCATCCCCACATCCCTTCTCACCAGAGCCTTAAACACATCCCACACATCCACCACCCTCTTTTCATAATGAGCCACATTCCTTGTCACTCTGACTGCATATGCTCTAGCGACTGAGCTAGCCAGGCCACTTGCTTGTTCTGTAATGTTACAAGTCGTGACGTTAGAATTATAAGGTTCTATCTCCATTTTTGTCAAAATTTTGTTTTTTTTACATAATCTGATCCATTAGGTGTTTATTAATGCCTGTGTGGTGTTATTTTTTTAAATGTTGACATTTTTGAGTTAGTAATTCATAAAATACAAAGGTTCCATCTCACAAAACATAATGGAATGTAAAAACTTTGACGCTCAATATCTCTGAACTACCCTAAACGGAGATAGAACCTTATAATTAGCAAAACAAGCCTTTCCACGGATCAGTCCTTCTCTCATTCTCTGCACAACCAACAAGGTTGTGAAGGAGGGAGACGTGACAACTGTTAGGGTTGGGGGGGAGAGACGTGACAACTGTTAGGGTTGGGGGGGAGAGACGTGACAACTGTTAGGGTTGGGGGGGAGAGACGTGATAACTGTTATGGTTGGGGGGGAGAGACGTGAGAACTGTTAGGGTTGGGGGGGAGAGACGTGACAACTGTTAGGGTTGGGGGGGAGAGACGTGACAACTGTTAGGGTTGGGGGGGAGAGACGTGACAACTGTTATGGTTGGGGGGGAGAGACGTGATAACTGTTAGGGTTGGGGGGGAGAGACGTGACAACTGTTAGGGTTGGGGGGGAGAGACGTGACAACTGTTATGGTTGGGGGGGAGAGACGTGATAACTGTTAGGGTTGGGGGGGAGAGACGTTATAACTGTTAGGGTTGGGGGGGAGAGACGTGATAACTGTTAGGGTTGGGGGGGAGAGACGTGACAACTGTTATGGTTGGGGGGGAGAGACGTGATAACTGTTAGGGTTGGGGGGGAGAGACGTGACAACTGTTAGGGTTGGGGGGGAGAGACGTGACAACTGTTATGGTTGGGGGGGAGAGACGTGACAACTGTTATGGTTGGGGGGGAGAGACGTGATAACTGTTAGGGTTGGGGGGGAGAGACGTGACAACTGTTAGGGTTGGGGGGGAGAGACGTGACAACTGTTATGGTTGGGGGGGAGAGACGTGATAACTGTTAGGGTTGGGGGGGAGAGACGTTATAACTGTTAGGGTTGGGGGGGAGAGACGTGATAACTGTTAGGGTTGGGGGGGAGAGACGTGATAACTGTTAGGGTTGGGGGGGAGAGACGTGATAACTGTTAGGGTTGGGGGGGAGAGACGTGATAACTGTTAGGGTTGGGGGGGAGAGACGTGATAACTGTTAGGGTTGGGGGGGGGGCCCCCCCGGGGCGGTCGCTGGGTGTATCCCTCCCTTAACTACAGACGTGTCACCTGCACCTGTGTGTAACTGTCACTGATGCTTTATGTACCCTCCCTTTCTTTCACCCCCCCCCCCCCCCCTTAGTCTTCACTGTGTGTTCACCGTTTGTGGGTCGCATCGATAATGGAAGCTCATTGAATATACGAGTACTGTTTTTGTGTTCTCGTGCTTTGTTTTTTAGCTTAACACTAGAACAGCCATGCGTGTGAGTAAAGAAAAATGTTATATCTTTGCAAAATTTCACATTTCAGGACCCTCCTTTAATGACTTTTCCTAGATATGTGCGTTCTACCACCCAGTATCCTTACATTTTCTAAACCACATCAGGATAAGCTAATATAAAGCTATTTTGCTGTTTTTCTGTGTAGGAAGCAGGCCAATTTACAAGCGGCCAACTGGTGGTCGTTGTGTGTAAATAGCAGCTTGAGCATTGTAAACAGGGGGAAGACTGTTACGTCACATGTTTCTATCCTGTTTTGGCGACACTTTATTAAGTAAAGATAATTTTCTTTGGTACCTCTACGTACTCGTCTGCCACCCTTTATCTGCACGGCACATGGGTCCGCTTAAATCGTAACAGGTAAGATATGTGTGTGTGTGTGTGTGTGCGTGTGTGTGCATGTGTGTGCGCTTAATACGGAGGCCAGGCGGAGACTGAGTCTTTATCTGGCCTTTGCAGGGACAGGTAGGCTGCTGTACGCATTGTCAACCAGTCTGTCCCAGCTGACAGCGCCTGGGCTGAGCGACACCACCAACAGCCTGATCAATACTGCACACCAGCCAGGAGGCCGTCACAGCAAGCATATCTCAGCATCTCTCATTGAGCAGATTTCATTTGAATTAAAGGGGGTTTCTACTTCATTTGCTGTTCATTGTGCAACACAAGTCCAATAAGAATCGGGGTCTTGAAGGGGAGCGCTCCCAGTCCATCATATTTAGAAGTAAGAACTGGATAAGACTCTTCATAAGCCTTCATAGACACGTAAGCAAATGCTCCATGACATGCCCTATTCTGATGTACGTTTCGACCGTGAGGTCTTCTTCAGTACCTCACGGTCGAAACGTCTATTTTTACTTGCTGCTTGCTAAATAAAAATTGGAGCAACGAAAAGTGAGTGCGGGCTACCTTGTTTTGTACTAAATATTACTGCACTGTCAGTTATAGCTCAGCACCGAAGACAGGAGGATGTGCGTTATTTTTTTTCTCTAAATGCCCTATTCTGATGCCATCCACCACCGAATTTCTACCTGTCCGTTCCACCTCACTCCCTGAAATCACTTCATTCTTCATTCACGGTTTCCAATTCCAACTCATTCCGATAGAGAAGAAAGACACAGAAGAAGAAGAAGAAGAAGAAGAAGAAGAAGAAGAAGAAGAAGAAGAAGAAGAAGAAGAAGAAGAAGAAGAAGAAGAAGAAGAAGAAGAAGAAGAAGAAGAAGAAGAAGAAGAAGAAGAAGAAGAAGAAGAAGGAAGAAGAAGAAGAAGAGAAGAAGAAGAAGAAGAAGAAGAAGAAGAAGAAGAAGAAGAAGAAGAAGAAGAAGAAGAAGAAGAAGAAGAAGAAGAAGAAGAAGAAGAAGAAGAAGAAGAAGAAGAAGAAGAAGAAGAAGAAGAAGAAGAAGAAGAAGAAGAAGAAAGAAGAAGAAGAAGAAAAGAAGAAGAAGAAAAGAAAGAAGAAGAAGAAGAAGAAGAGAAGAAGAAGAAGAAGAAGAAGAAGAAGAAGAAGAAGAAGAAGAAGAAGAAGAAGAAGAAGAAGAAGAAGAAGAAGAAGAAGAAGAAGAAGAAGAAGAAGAAGAAGAAGAAGAAGAAGAAGAAGAAGAAGAAGAAGAAGAAGAAGAAGAAGAAGAAGAAGAAGAAGAAGAAGAAGAAGAAGAAGAAGAAGAAGAAGAAGAAGAAGAAGAAGAAGAAGAAGAAGAAGAAGAAGAAGAAGAAGAAGAAGAAGAAGAAGAAGGTCATGCAATTTCCCCCTCCTGCTCCTCAGTCCTCAGTCACCTCAGGTGCACATTCAGGTTCCTGGATGGATGAGTTCTTATTATCAGAGAAGTCAATATGGTGGTCTCTAGAAGCACGGCGCGGCTGAGGCTGGGGGGGAGCGTGTGCCAGCGCATAAAACAGCCGTCTACTTCCCCGTGTCTCAACATGACGTTCTCGACTTGCTGACAAAAACAAACAAATCAGCCATGTCCTTCACACTCAAAACACTGCCGTTTTTCCTCCGCCCCTACCCGTGTAACCAACACTACCCACGGATCAGGGTGGGGGGGCGGGGGGATCATTGGGGAATGCTTGGAATAATACTCAAATGAAAGCGGCAACAAACAAAAGTCAGGGATAACCACACCCTAGACACCTGTAGGGCTGGATGAATTACACCGGCGGTGGTTAAAGGCAGGGGACGATGGTTTATGATTAGTAATACTTCCTCTCAGCGTCTGCAATAAAGGGAGCCACAGGGTAGCCAACATGTCCACGGGAAGCAAACAATAGTGCAGGTGAGAGATATGGAGGGAATTAAAATAATATCATATTCTGACGCTGCAAGGAGGTGCAATTTCATAAAGAAGTGGCGGTTCTCACAAACTGTGCCTCCTCACAAGAATATTCTGAGAATGTGTGGTGTTTATTGAACAATATTCTTATGCGTAGCTCGTTATGTTCTTATTAAATTCCTCGGTCAAGAACTCTCACCCTCATTCACCTCCACTAGCTCCCGGTCAAGTCCCGCATCACATTCAAAATCCTCCTCCTCACCTACAAATCCCTCCACGCCTGCGCCCCCCAGTACCTAACTGACCTCCTCTCCCAACATACCCCTTCACCACGCCCTGCTATCAACCTACGGACCTTTGGGGACAGAGCCTTCAGCGTGGCCACACCTACTCTCTGGAACTCCCTCCCCATAGTGATCCGCAACACCCCCACCCTGGACTCCTTCAAATCAGCCCTCAAAACACATCTGTTTTCCAAGGCCTTTGGCCCCTAGTCAATATTTCAGTTTTGCTTTGTTTGTTCTCTGTTTTGTCTGTCTGATCATTCCCTTAGAATTGTAAAGCGTCCTTGGGTTTTTTGAAAGGCGCTATATAAATTAAAGTTATTATTATTATTATTATTATTATTAAGAGGATAAACATGAAAAGGACATAACATTTCTTAAACTGCAGGGAGAGAGAGTGTGAGACAGTCACGTGTTCGTACGGTTGCCCTTATTGTAACGACTAATCACGTAAAGTCGCTGAGTGACGCGAGGAGGGTCTTGTTTGCTACTTGTATGACGTGCCAAAAGCAATTAGCTGAGATAAAAAGAATATGTTTCATAGCATTTACTGAAGAGGAAAATCAAACTTCGTAACGCACAAAAATAATCACACAAATCCAGAAATAATGATCAAAGTGTTCAGGTAGTTCAGATGCCTACACAAGGCATTCAAAAGCATACCAAATGCGTATCAAAAGGCGATCAATTGCGAATGCGTTCAAAAGCTGACAAATGCGTTCACATAGTCCAGAGGCGAATCGATGCGTACAAGAATGCATAGTTCAGAGGCGGTCAACAAAAATACAGCGACCCAACTCCCCTCTCTCCCTTACCTCCCGCCCTGCAGGTGAACAGGTTATATGACCCTAGGATATCACCGCCCATAACCATGTGCCTTCCAGAAGATCAACAATCACCGTGATCAAAGCAATAACAAACCAAAACCAAAACAAAATAAACAAAATATAAACTCACAATAAACCCCATTCACCATTTATACTAAATACACAATATTCATGGCTCCTACACTTATCCTTCCACAGACAAATTTGACAGACAACCCTTTGTGAGAGTCAACATTCACCCAGTATGTAATGTAATAGTGACTGCATGAGCGTAAAAGTCAGGCAGCATCACCTCAACCTGCAACCTTCTCACCAAGTCTCTCAATACTGACCTCACCCACACATGTCTCTCTCTCTCCCTCCCTAGTCCACTTTCTTCCACAGTCTCTGTGACTCAATTGCACCCCATTATCTCTCATTTGGACTCTCTGTCTCTCTCTCTCTCTGCTATAGCTACATGTTATGGGAGTGAACCAGGAAGCCATTGAGAGGACCCTCGCTGAGGCCTAAAGCCTCTAATCGCTGCGCCGCAAGGCTAAATTTAGCCAAACAGACAGCCAGTGCTGCCGTTGGGCCCCATCCAGTGTATGGTATTAACGTGACATTGAAGGGATTAGCATGGAGCTTACCACTGTGTATCAGCTTGTTGTGGAAATGTGACCCTGCGATAGTGTGCCTTAGATGCAGGCAGAGCATCAGAGGAACTGCGTGGTTTCTGTGGCAGGTTGAAGGAGAGCAGTCTTTTGACCTTGACGCCGCTGTCGTCTGATCAGTTCAAATCTAAGCCCAGGGTTCAGATGAGTCTGTCATTGGTGAAGGTGGTAGTAGATTGATAGTAGAACCTATACCCAATGAGTAACAGAAGAATTTCTGTGACAGACTATACTGTACTGTACATCCACTAGAGATAATACATGAATGAATAATGGTCCACTGTACAGCAATCAAAGTAAAATATTGAATACAGGTTGTTAAATTCCCTCTGACATCAAAGGGGTACAGCATGCGATCAGTAAGCCTCTGTGAGAACGCAACAGTGAGAATCCAAACGATTGCATTTTGATTAGGTCAAGACAGAACTGCACAAATTGTTGCAACAATAGCAGGATTAGATCTGTCTGACCGGATTTGAGTAGCAGAGGGGAAATCAGACAGCTCAAGCTGATCCTGGATAGCAAAAAATAATAATTCTGATCCAGATTAAAACATTCTGAAATACAGAATCGCCTGGTCCAAACTGGAAACCTGTACGGATTCAAGAATGTACCCCGGCTACATCACACAGTTTCCCAACCAGCACCGAGGACAGATTGTGCCACAGAGGGTGCAGTAACACCCAGACTGCAAACACAGAAGGTAAGCGGAGAGAAGAGCCCAGCTGGCAGCAGCATGTATCTCTAATAATAATAATAATAATAATAATAATAATAATAATAGCTTAGATTTATAAACCCAAGGACGCTTAACATATTTCATAGACAGACAGTCAGAACAGAAAAACAAAGCAAAGAAACAAAGACAACGGGAGTGACAAAACTAGACTAGGGGCCAAAGGCCTTGCAGAACAGGTGGGTTTTGAGGGCTGATTTTAAAGTGTCCAGGGTAGGGGGGGCATTGCGGATCGCTGTGGGGAGAGAGTTCCAGAGGGTGGGAGCTGCCACACTGAAAGCTCTGCCCCCAAAGGTCCGTAGGTTGGTGCGGGGGGTGGAGAGCAGGCCCATGTCTAGGGACCGCAGGTTCTGGGAAGGGGTGTGTTGACAGAGAAGGTCAGTGAGGTACTGGGGGGCGCAGGCGTGGAGGTATTTGTAGGTGAGGAGGAGGATTTTGTAGGTGATTCTCTGACGAGAAACCCCCATCCTTGGGCCCATGACACCCCCATCCTTGGGCCCATGACACCCCTATCCTTGGGTGGGACGTGCCTGGGTCCCCACAAATGGCTGCAATCCCCTAGGATTGTAAACCTCAATAACGGACCCCCACAATCCAATCTTCACAGCGCCCTACACCTGACAACTGATTACAAACCCCGAATGACACCAAGCTGTCCTCCGTAACGTGCAGAGTGTGTACCAGACAAGACGGTGTTCATCATCTTGAAAAGGGGGCAGGAACCGCTGCGTATGGCGTAACAAACCTTAATGCCCGCCTGGGGCAAATGAGTGCATGTAGGATGGACCGATAGGACACGCAAGTCACTCACACTCTTGGTTGTGGCCAGGGCAAGTATGTGGTCTCAAGGCCACACCTTTACAAAACACGTGGGGGGCAATGGTGGCCTCGACACACTTTGTGAAAGTCCTCGGAGACAGGGGACCTAGGAAAGTGGCTTCCAAGTGCCTTATGGGTAAGCATGCGAAAGCGATAGGTCTGCAGCAGTTAAATGATGGAATGCAGCTCACTAACATGCTCTATTATTTATAATATTCATATCATAATTATTATAATATTCTAACCTATTCATGTTGATGATGTAAATTGTGATTTTGGCTATTTTGTGATTTTGTGATTTGTTGCATGAAATAGGCCTAGAGGGATTTAAATGTGTTTTAATTTCTATGTTGTATTTTGTTGTATTATAGTGTATTATTGTATTGTATTGTATTATACTGTAATGTATTGATTTTGTGTGGACCCCACTAATAGTAGCCATTGGTTAATGTCTAATGGGGATCCAAATAAACAAACAAACAAACAAACAGTCAAACAGGCTAGCTGCAGACCTTCTTGTGTTAGCCTGGTAGCTCAGAGAGTTAACAAGTGAAAATGGTCAAACTTGGTTTATTTCGAGTGTCGAGCTGAACCTGATGCCTCGGGGGGGGAATCCTAGGATTCTCAGCGTAACAGTTCTTTTCGTTTCTCTGAAGCGTGGTGGTTATATGACAGTTTCCCATTTCTTTACACAGTCCTTTGCGTTCTTGTTGAACACTGCAAGGTCTTTTGAGCTGCAGGGGTTGAGTAGTAGAGGGCAGACAAGGCAGTGCTCCCTAGTATGGCCTGCTCCTCCACACTCACAGGTGGTTGGGTCAGTCTTGTAGCCCCGTCTAACCAGAGCAGCCCTGGGTCGTCCTGTTCTCCTTCTGAGGCGGTTGAGTGTTTTCCACCGAGCCCATGGTGCTTCTGGGCCAGGGGGAAGGGCTTCAGTGGGGGGTGTTCCCATGGCAGTTGGAGGAATGAATGAATGAATGAATGAATGAATGGACTTTATTGTCATTGTTACAGTACAGGTACCAAACAACGAAATTTAGGAGGGGTGGCTCCCCTGGTGTTAGGAAAGGAAAAAAAAAAAAAAACTTTTAAAAAAATCACAAGAAGGGAAGGAGCGGGTTTACATAAATAAAGGCTATGTACACAATCCACTGTACTATACTGTACAGATAGACGACTAGGGTTGTCATATTGCACAATAGTATTGTTTCACGTTATTTAAAGTGTCACAGTTTGCAGGCTTGAAATGTACATGTTTGTGCCTCAGCACTACACCTGATTTTTTCAGTCCAGCAGCTGCCATACAATCCGTCCAGACTGTCCAGGGCCCAGAACTTAGGTCTTTGCTGTGTTCAGGGCCTGGACGGCCCTGTGGTAGAAGCTGTTCTTCAGTCTGTTTGTCTTAGCGGCCAGGGTCCTGAATCGCCTTTTCGAGGGCAGCCTGGTAAAGTGTACGTGCCCAGGGTGGGTCGGGTCCCTGGAGATCTTGGAGGCCTTCCTGAGACAGCGTGTGTTGTACAGCTCTTCCAGAGAGGGGAGGGGGGCGCCGGTGATCTTCTGTGCTGTTCTCACGACTCTCTGTAGCGCATTTCTCTCCGCTGTTGTGCAGCTGGAGAACCAGTTACAGATGCCGTAGGTGAGGATGCTCTCCACTGCGCCGCGGTAAAAGGTCACCAGTATCTCCTGCTTGCTGTGTTCCTTCCTGAGGCATCTCAGGGTGTATAGCCGCTGTTGTGCCCTCTTGATGGTGCCTTTTGTGTTGTCCTTCCAGGTCAGGTCATCCCGCATGTGATGTCCCAGGAATCGGAGGGTTGAGACTCTCTCCACGCTCTCTCCGTCGATGAGCAGGGGCTGGATCTCGGACTTTTTCCTCCTGAAGTCTACGATGATTTCCTGGGTCTTTGACTTGTTCAGCAGCAGGTTGTTAACCTTGCACAGGAGGGTCATTCTCAAGCGTAACAGTTAAGTTGTACCTAGAGATAAGAATACAACTACAGTACGTTTTGGACAGTCACTGAGAGAAGAAAGGATGAAAAGAGTCACCAGTCTGTGCCAGGAGTGATTGAATAGGCGTCTTCAGCAGAAGGCACACAAGGGCGTTTCTCATCGTGAGGGGTCGAAACGAGCTGACTGAAAGAGAACTAACGATTCACTCGACTGATTTCTGTTCCCTCAACAGATAATGCTACTGTATAAGTAAATGCTACAGAGCTACAGTTTTACATTTTGTACATTTAGCAGACGCCTTATTCCAAAGCGACTTACAATCAATACATTTGACTAAGCAAGTGAATAATCAGTTCACCAGTTGTAGCCATACCTGTCAACCCTCCCGTTTTTCCCGGGATTCTCCCGTATTTTACCTTTCTTTCCCGCTGTGCTCCCGTTTAAATATTTTCCCGTAAATCTCCCGTATTTTTAACCTATAATAAAATATAATTTAACACTTAATTGTTAGACGTTAGACGCATGCGCACAATCGCTATATCCATGTCAGAGTTGACTTGTCTCCTCTCGTTTCTTGGGCTGCGTTCGTAATTTTGCTCTGAGAGTGCCGGAACGCACACTAGGTGCAACGTCATAAAGTGACCAAGTAATTTGATTGGATAAGAGGCATTCCATGAGTGGTAATCAGATTTCCAGAGCGTTTTTTACGAACACAGCCTCGATTATCGCTGTTTTGAAATGATCGCTGGTTGCTTTGCGCCGCTCTTTTCCCATTGACATCATGGTGTCAAGTAATGTATAAATAAATGTGCTGAATTTAGATGCCCTTTTGTGTTTTCATGCAGGGATGTTCAAAGTATTTTACTTTCAACCAGGTATCTGATTCTGACCACCTGTAGTCACTTACTTAATGTAGGAACTACTTAATTCTTGTTGCACTAAAGCAGGTGGTTGATTGACAGTGTATAGCTTTGTCTAAATGTAAGGGGTATCCTATGGTTGTCTAGCAGTGGCGGCTGGTGGTAAAAAATGTGGGTGGGGCACACAGTGTTTGCGGGGGGGTCCTCTTTTTGTTTCACTTTCAAACTGAAGTGATCCGCCAAAGTCACGTAACAGTAATGAGGTCTACAATTGGCTATGGGGAATTGCCTCCCCTTCCTCCATCTGGGTGATCAATTGGCTATGGCGGAGATCCCTCCCCCTCCATCCGGATATGATCCTTACATTGTAAACAACTAGCTGCGGTCCAGCTGCGGACAGCAAATCTATCACTCGGAAGCTCGATGGACCAATGCATTGTCTGCAATACAACGCACATTTTTGCGCCCAGGCCAAGAAATAGAGACAGCCAATTGGAGCGCTGCTACAGCTCACGTGAAAGCGAAAAGTATTTGCAGTGCCATAGACATGCATTGACCGGCGTCCCGACTCCTCCCCTATGTATTTTAACAGTGAATTTTACACACACACAGATAAAATGTTTATTGTATTGGAGGATTTTTAATGAATGCTGATAGGCGCCGACAGAATATCAGCCGCATTTTGTGAATAAAAAAAAAACTTTTACAAATCGCAACTAGGAAGTGAAGGTGGGGGCGGCGCCCCAGCGCCCTCTATCGGCCAGCCGCCACTGTTGTCTAGTGGTGATGTTAGATTGACTGTGTGTACCCTTGTCTAAATGTAAGGGGTATCCTATGGTTGTCTAGTGGTGATGTTAGGATTTACTGTGTGTACAGTCTAAATGTAAGAGGTATCCTATGGTTGTCTAGTGGTGATGTTAGGATTGACTGTGTGTACAGTCTAAATGTAAGAGGTATCCTATGGTTGTCTAGTGGTGATGTTAGGATTGACTGTGTGTACCCTTGTCTAAATGTAAGGGGTATCCTATGGTTGTCTAGTGGTGATGTTAGGATTGACTGTGTGTACAGTCTAAATGTAAGGGGTATGGTTTGTGGATGGTGGGGGGGGGAAAGGATGACCCGGGGGTGCGCAGGAGGGATATCCCTTATTTTCCCTTATTTTTTGGAAAATATCCCTTATTTTCAAATCCCAATGTTGACAGGTATGGTTGTAGCAGGAAGAGTCATCTAGCTCACGCCAGGGGCCATTGGCAGTCTCTGTGATAGATAAAAATGTTATAACATTTTTATATAGACACTGGAGAAACAGTACAAGGGGGGCAGTAGAAGTCTAATGGCGCTTTTCCACTACCGGGCCGCATTTGCATCCGTGCCGTGCCGTGCCATGCCGTGCCATACTTTCAGAAACGCTTCTCCATTATACTGAGCGACCCGGGACTGTAGGTGGAGTTACGTGTCATAAGAGCACTTCACTGTAATAAGTGCCGCTATACAGCTCAACAGGGGAAATGCGATAAGAATTATATCAAAATGCAGCACTATCATGCACAGATCAGCCTTAAAACATGTAACGTTAAGTGCCTATTACTTGCCGCTTTCAGTTCGTCACATCAACGGGGGAAATGCGAGATGAACTCTACGCGAGTTCCATAAATTCCTCAGTTGAACAGAAAGTCCTAAAGTGTTCCCCCTTTCCACTGGTAATAAGGAATTGGCAAGAATAGATCGATATAAATAGATCAACATTTAAAAACAGATGAGGAGAATGATTACAATATAGACATAAAAGTGTTATTACTGGAACTGTATTCTATTAGCGGGATAAAGCACTCTCTCTATTTCGGGCTAAACTGTGCAGTGTAGCCGGCGTCCTGGTTCCTCCAGCAACCGGACACAATAACAACAAAAATGTAATATGTAAATATGTATAATACCACGTTCATTGATAAAATGAAGCCAGGGATGGAAAGGGGTGATGGCAGTTTTAGAAGGGGGATGATGAAGTGCTGGAATATGGAACGGCACAGCACAGCACAACGGGGGGAAATGCGAGAAGAATTATGTCAAAATGCAGCACCATCATGTTTTTTTCTGACATGGTACAATATGTGTTCTGTGTCTCCTGCCCTCTGGGAGGAGGGGGAGGCTGTTTCAGGTCATGTACATTGCATTGGCCACAATCATTGCAATGATGGCCTGACATTTCAAAGGGTCCTGTTGTACATTAGAAATGCACATCTTTATTTGTCCACTCAATTGACCCAACCAAGTATCCTGTGAATGCTTTTAGGTCAGTCTTTGTCAACTGCGATTCTCTCACTGTGATTTCGATTCCAGGAAATGGGATCTTAAATGTAGCATAACAAATGTACATTTATTTTTCCACTGATGAGGTGTTCCAAAGTGTATTTCGTTGGAAAAGGGTATGACTATAAAGCATTACACTGCACTGAGCAGTGGAAAGAAAGTAGGGGGACTAGCAACTAGCAATGTATGACATGATGTTACTAGTGGGGCGGCTGTGGCGCAGGAGGTAGAGTCGCCGTCTAATGATCACAAGGTTGGCAGATCAGCGGTTCGAGCCCCGGCTGGCCACATGTCAAAGTGTCCTTGGGCAAGACACTGAACGCCAAAATTGTTCCCAGTGAGCGGGCCGGCGCCTTGCATGTGAATGTGTGTGTGAATGGGTGAATGAGAGGCCGTTGTAAAGTGCTTTGGAGCAGCAAAAAAGGCGCTATATAAGTGCAGTCCATTTAGTGGGAGTTTGTGTAACATCAGGGATGGAAAGAGGACAACAACATGGACTCATCCCCAAAGCCTTGGCCCTGAGTCTAGAAAGATATAACTGGAGGTCTGTGAATATGTGTGTGAGAGAGAGTGTTTAAGTGTGGGAGTTCCTCATCTTCAGAATATCAGGTGGCATACAGCATACAGTGTGCATGCGTGTGTGTGTGTGTTTGCATGAGTGTGTGCATGTGCGTGTGTGTGTGTGTGTGTCTGTGTGACATGCTAATTTCCAATATACCAGGCACATTCCCATTTCCGGCCTTGGCATTACTTTCAACAACAACATCACTGTGTAATAGTTGGCAACCCAAACGAAAAGCTGGCTTGTCCAAAAGATTAAAGCACCCACACCCTCCTTGTCCTTGTCCTTGAATTCCCCCTGAATCACTCAGATGGACCTTAAGCCACTGGGGCCTTGCAAACCAGCAAACCGTTTAAACCGTCAGGGTGCAAATCCAATTATGTAAAAAGACGATGAGAGATGATAAAAGACTCCCATTTCAGATGTGGACTTCTTCCCCCTCTTTGTGGTGCACTGCTGAGGGAGGGTGTTCTGAGAGCCTCGTCTCCTCCTGTCCTGCTGAGCTCGGATGAATCACCTCCAAGACTCCCTCAACGGTTCTAGCTAGCACACAACACTGCAATAGCTTGGCTGAGGATGACCTGAAACAATGCTTCCTTACTTTCTATCTATGCACTTTCTCTGTCTATCAAGTGCTTCCTCATGAGAGCAGCCTCAGACAAACTAACTTAAATTGATACAGCCAAACCCAAGGTCGCTTTACAAGGGAATGGGACAAACAAAACCGTGGGTCCTCCTTGTCCCCTGCTCTCTCCTCTCCCAGTGAAAGGCCTCCAGTGTGGGTTCGCGATTTTCCTTGTTTAATGAGCAGCCTCATGATCTCTGTGGGGGAGCTAAGGCCTGGCTGTAGAAATCATAATGACCTACCTGACTGATCAGCCATGGAGACGGGGTGGGAAAAGAGAGCGAGGGAGTGGTTGAGGGAGGGGTAGAGAGAGAGAGAGAGAGAGAGAGAGAGAGAGTGGTAATTAACTAATTGGTCTGGGAGGGCAGACTGGGTTCAGTGGGTCACTTCAAAGAAACAAAGTCAGGGAAGTGTTCCATTAATGTGTTTTGAATAGAGCAGAGGGTTCAAATCGATGTTATTATCCCCATTCCACATACTGTGAGGTATAGCTTCAGGTTCAAGGATCTGTGTTCTACAGTATACGCTGCATATAATAGTATTTTGTGATTAATCAGATTAATCATGATTAATCACAGGTTTAAAATAATAGTATTTACTTGTATTTTTGGAGGGGGATAAAACAAAAACATGTGGTTTTGGAATAAAGAAATGCATGACAAACTAGTTAGAGGGATCAGAGTTTTTATTGTATTTTATATATATAGTGTAGAGTACTTTATTATAACATCTGGCTTTGCCCACAACATCCATAATGAATTAGAACAGTTACAAAGTAACGTCTGCTAAAAAGTGAATGTAAACAGCTTGCCTGAAGATTGTTTGCAAAGTAACATGCTGATTAAGTAAGTGCTGACTGCTACTTTCAATACACATTATTGTACACAGTAGCAGGTTGTATTGCTCATTGAAACAGCTGTTATTGTTATACTTGTTAGCTCAGCACTAGTAGCTACGCTATTATTGAAGCTAGTGTCGCTGTCCCAGTCTAAAACAAAGGATATTCCTGGTCCAAATAAAGATATGAACCATATCAACCATACTATCAACAATACTATAGGACAAAAGGGGTGTGTTGATTTGATGGCAGACAGGAAGTCTGCTAGACGTGCTCATTCATCTGTGACACACAGGACCCAGAAGAGAGAGTGATTAGCTTCTATACATATGTAAACATCTTAAGTGGCAATGAATGTAACCAATGACTGGTCACAACCCACTATACAAATCAGTCTGTCTTGAAACCCCTCTACAGTGTTATCTGTGTTTACGTGTTAACATTGACAGCCCTAATGTATACACAGCATCCACTTGCGTCTCACAATACCGTGCCCCAGTGGTGTAGTCTAGTTTTTTCTAGTGGGTATACTGTGATTTTGCCCTCCCAGTCAGAGCGACACCTGTCCCGTAGCGACACCCCATAAGCACCACCACACTCACTTTGCATACAGTATGCATCTACACCAGTGTTTGCTGCCTTGGGGGGGGTGGCATGGACTGTACTTGTACATCAAGCTGCCTCACGCTACAGAAACAGGAGATAGGCTCCTGCCCCCTAAGGGCCGTTAGGCTCGAGAACCATCGGTTCTCAAGGCTACTTATGTGGTCTTGACTACATGTCCACTTTCTCACCTGGTTCTTGCTCTCTCTCTGGTGTGCCGACACCATCCTGCTCTCTCTCATTCTCTCCCTCTCTATCCTCCTCTCTCCCTCTTTTGCTGTCAACCAAAAGGCAAATATAACAACCAGAGTATTTATAATTTAATAAGAGGTATACATTGAATTCATATCAAATCATAACACCATTCTAATTGAATATTGGGTTGCTGTGGGCAATGCAGTCAGATACTGTCTTTAGTTACTCTCTCACCTGTAAGAAAATCGTATGTCCAACTACAAAAAACAGACATTTCCAATGAGTGAGGGTTTGTTCCAATGCTTCAATCCACTGTCCATGTACTGTAAATATACCATTATGGTATTACCATAAAGCCCAATTCTAGCAGAATAAGAAATATTGTATATCTACTTTAAGTAAAATAATGAAGTGCATTCAGTTAGCTCTTTAGCTGTCATGTGTGCAGCAGACTAGCTCATCTAATCACCTCTGAGCATGCTAGTTCTTTGACACTATTATTCACACCATGAAACTATAATCAGACACTTTCTAGTCACAATAATAACGACTAATTTGAACCAACTTTCTCTGTCAGAACACAGTAATTATATTTGCTAACGTTTCAACTTGCTTACTTTCTTCTGCAGAGCTTTCACCCTGCAAAAACTCTCTCGCGTCGCACGCGCACACTCGCGCAAAAACAAAACAAAACAAAACCATTCTCCAGCGCGGTACGAAGCGAAGTGTGGAGGCAGGTCTGGCCCGCCCACCCCAAGGCAATTGTAGGGGAAATACTGAGCATTCTGAACGACTGGTTATGCGATAACAAACATGTCAGAAAGTTCGAAGTAAGTGCTTCCTAACACAGAATGAATTTTATGAATAAAAGTGTGAACGTTTTGTCACAAAACGCCGTTATGTATCCTCGCGCATTTTTAAGTGGGTATACGCAAATCCTTGTCCTTTCCTAGTGGGTATACGGCGTAGTCCTGCGTATCACGTAGACTACACCACTGCCGTGCCCCCCCATAAGTATTGGAAATCTTCTTTTAGCTCTATACTCCAACACGTTTTAAACGTCATACAATAAGACAATGACCCCAAAAACATCGTGCCATAGACACTTTTTCAAGGCTTGACTGGTCAAGTCAATCTTCAGATTTCAATCCAATTGAACGTGCATTTTATTTCTTAATGATAATATGTGAGGCAAAAAGACCTCAAAACAAATAACAATTGAAGAGGGCTGCAGTACAGGCCTGGCAGAGCAAAGTCAAAGTCAAAGTCAATTGTATTTGTCACGTGCATATCGTACAGGTACAATTTAGAGAAGATACCCAGCGTCTGGAGGGATCAGTGGGTAGCAGACTTCAGGCAGTTATTGCATGCAAAGGACTGATGACCAAATACTGAACATGAGTACTTTGGGCCCAATTCCGTTTCCCTTTCCTTCCCCTACGGCTCGTTTTGGAGTGCCACTCACTTTGGAGCCAAGGCCTCGGAAACAGAGCCACAAGGCGTAGTGGTTGTAATCTTCCCCTATGACATGGGACAACCCTTCAAGACCCTGATAAGTCATCAGAAGTGTCGTAGAAAAGCATTGACGGTCGCGATTCGTTCACAACTTAAGTTTCACATGATCAAGCGATCAAACACGTCATCAAATAAAAGAGAACAATGCTTCATTATCAGGCCATGACAGAAGAGTGGTGTTCTGTAGGCTAGCAACCCGAGCTCATACCCAGCCAGTCTGCACTGATATCGGACAACAGTGCAACAACTTAGCGGCTGAACTTTAGTTACATTTCGGGTGTCATACGCCATCAAAGGGGGGAAATACGGAAAATGGAAATATGTCAAATGGCGTGACTATCATGGACAAATCAGCCTTAAAACATGTAACGTTGGATAGACAAAGTTAGTAGTCACGGAGCGCAGTTTTGGTTTGATAAGTGCCACATTTATAGTGTCATATGCCATCAAAGGGGGGAAATGCGACATTAAATATGTCAAAATGCGTGACTATCATGCACAAATCAGCCTTAAGGTAATAGTTTTGCTATTATTATTGTCCTCTACTGCTGAGCACCAAAACCCTCGGATCTTAAACTTGGCTGAAGCGTGCTGGACTTTACGTTTGAAATGTTGGGACTTGTTGGCATTAGGGCTGTTACGATTATTCGACGTCGTCGACGTCACCGACTACGTCAATACGTCGGTTAGCGTAATATGCGTCGGTTAGTCGCAAATAAACAAAATGGCGTTTTTTTTTTTTTTTTTTTACCTTTATTTTACCAGGCGAGACAATTAAGTGTATGAGTGAAAAATGGATAGCTACTAGCTAATGTTACACAAGCAATGTAGCTCACCACAGTTCGTATGTCTTGTCTTCTGGTGTTAGTAACGTTAGCTATGTAGCTGGCTAGCTACGGTAGCCTATTGTCATTGTGGTGCGAGCACCTACTGTACGTTATCTAGCTCGTAGCTCGCATGCTACGTTAGCATCAATTTAGCTAATCATAACATAGCAGCGAGAGTAACGTTAGCTAGCTATGTGTTGTGGTGATGGACAGACTTCTAAATGGCCATGTTGGCATTCAAGGCCATGTTGGCATTGGCTAAACATAGCAGTGAGGTGGAGACAAATACTAAAAAAAAAAGTTTTTTTTTTTTTTTACAGCACAAAAATTATCGTTAGACTTATCGATAAATTAGTCGTTAGACTAATCGAATAATCGATAAAATAATCGCTAGATTAATCGTTAGAAAAATAGTCGTTTGGGACAGCACTAGTTGGCATTTGTTTTGTTATGCTTGTTGTTATAGGGTCTATAATGCATTGAAATGACATTAAACTAAGATAATAAGATGGTTATTATCATCATTTTTCAAATCTTTATTAACCAAGAAAAAGTCTTTACTTTTGTGGTTGTCTTCCACATTGCCTAGAGCGAAATCAGATTTCTGTAGATGATTTGTCCTGGGAGGTAGGGCCATGGCTCCGAACCTAGTCTGGTCCTGAAAAATCTCCAAACGGAGCCGTGAATAGCCCTATGGCTCAGCCCAACCCTAAATGAAAACAAGAATTGGCAAAGGAGCCGTAAGGGTGAAATTGGATTGGGCCTTTATCTGGACATGATGATTTTTCCAATATCTTTGGAGCCCTGAAATATTGGTGAACCCAATCGGAAAAACAACCAAACAATTGAATTAAAGCTGCAAATCTCTACTTTGACCCCATAGGAATTGTTTTTATTTCAATTCCAAACTGTTGAAGTATAGTGCTAAAACAAGACCAAATACTTCCTCATGGAAAATACTCATGGAGGGCACTCACGGAGGGCACCCTATCCTTCTCCTTACTGGAGCCGACACAGTTGTGTGGTTCAGCCCCCACTGTGTTCTACACTCCAAGTAATGGCTCTGGAGCCTGACAGGTGGCTATCGCTATGGATACCTGTAATCAGACACAAATACACTGAAGTGGGACTGAACCTTACATGGCAGCACACCCATACTAAACACAGCACACCCACACTAAACACAACACACCCATACTAAACACAACACACCCATACTAAACACAACACACCCATACTAAACACAGCACACCCATACTAAACACAACACACCCATAATAAACACAACACACCCATACTAAACACAGCACACCCATACTAAACACAACACACCCATACTAAACACACCTTTAATAAACACAACACACCCATACTAAACACAGCACACCCATACTAAACACAGCACCCCCATACTAAACACACCCATACTAAACACAACACACCAATACTAAACACACCCATAATAAACACACCCATAATAAACACAACACACCCATACTAAACACAGCACACCCATACTAAACACAACACACCCATACTAAACACAACACACCCATACTAAACACAACACACCCATACTAAACACACCCATACTAAACACAACACACCCATACTAAACACAGCACACCCATACTAAACACAACACACCCATACTAAACACACCCATAATAAACACAACACACCCATACTAAACACACCCATACTAAACACAACACACCCATACTAAACACACCCATAATAAACACACCCATAATAAACACAACACACCCATACTAAACACAGCACACCCATACTAAACACAACACACCCATACTAAACACAACACACCCATACTAAACACACCCATACTAAACACAACACACCCATACTAAACACACCCATACTAAACACAACACACCCATACTAAACACAACACACCCATACTAAACACACCTAGAATAAACACAACACACTCATACTAAACACAGCACACCCATACTAAACACACCCATACTAAACACAACACCCCCATACTAAACACAACACACCCATACTAAACACAACACACCCATACTAAACACAACACACCCATACTAAACACACCCATAATAAACACAACACACCCATACTAAACACACCCATACTAAACACAACACACCCATACTAAACACAACACACCCATACTAAACACAACACACCCTTACTAAACACACCCATAATAAACACACCCATAATAAACACAACACACCCATACTAAACACAGCACACCCATACTAAACACAACACACCCATACTAAACACAACACACCCATACTAAACACAACACACCCATACTAAACACACCCATAATAAACACACCCATAATAAACACAACACACCCATACTAAACACAACACACCCATACTAAACACAGCACACCCATATAAATACACCTATACTAAACACAGTAATTTTCCTCCTGTCCACTGAACGACTATTAGGTAAAAGGATTAGATTCAAGAGTAGAGGGAAGGCTAAGGATTGGAAAATATAATTGTGGGGCTTGTGTGTAAAGCGGGGTACACATAAGGATTTTCAAAATCTTAACCGAAATCTTATCTGAGACAGACCCCACACATGAAGATACAAAATCTTGGATTGAACAGCCTTGATTGTATTGTGTGTGGTGTGCGCCGATTTTCCCATTTCAGCACCCCACAGACATAAAGATTTTCGTTACGACAGACTCCAGACTCTCTAGAGTCTCGTTCCCCAAGCCAGAAATCTCGCGTGAAGCCATCCTTTTAATATTGCCTTTAAATTACAAAATAATTAAATTAAGATTATATAATGATTAAAGCACTTTGAGCCGCAACGTTTGCAGGAAAAGCGCTATACAAATAAAGTTATTATTATTATTATTATCTAATGTAGTACCCTGACTGACCTGTACGAGACAACCATGTGCGACAGGGCAAATAAAGTGCAGAATAACAAAAAGAAGAAGTCAGCTCGCTTCTTGATTGGCTACATTCCATCCCCGTCATAGTTGGACTCGCGAGCAGGGTTGCCAGATGGGAATGACATTTTCCAGCCTAACCACAGTCTAAAACCGGTAATTCCACCAAACAATCTGGCAACCCTATGATTTCTGGTCGTAAGTATTGAACACATTTGACATTTACGATTGCCGGCCACGCCCATTTTCCGAGCAGGTTGTCGGGAGAGATTGACTCTTAACACACCTCACACCACAGGATTTTGTTATAGGAAAATGTTAAGATCCATCTGATAATCGGGCGTTTCTGTGTTTGGTCGGAAGGGGGAAAATCAGGCCAAAATCGGCCAGAAAATCCTTGTGAAAATGTGTGTACCCCGCTTAAGGTATAGTATGTGTATCTCGACATTTACACATACATGTTTGTGTGTGTGTGCGTGTTTGTGTGTGTGTGTGCGCGCAAGCGTGTGTGTGTGCGTGAGCGTGTGTGTGTGCGTGAGCGTGTGTGTGTGTGTGTATGTGCATCTCCACAGGAAGTCGAGCCCCAGGCCATGTTTTTGCAATTTGGGGAGCAGTGGAGGGTCATGGGGGTCTTGGGGGTCTTGGAGGTCTGTACTTCAATGGCCTCTTGGGTTATCAGAGGCTCAGCAGGGCTTGTTACTGCAGCTACAATCTGCCACTACCAGCAGCAGGGTCTCTACGGGCCAAGAGAACTGATTAACTACATTATGACAGAGCAGAGAAGGTCACACCAAATATGATATTCATAGTATTCAGGAAATGGATTCTTTTTTTTGGGCGCAGGATGCTGCACTGATTATTCACGTCCATGCTGATTATTCTTGAACTGTAGAGCTAAAATTAAAGACACTGAAAGTGTGATTGGAAGGATTTGAAGGGAGTCTTTGTTGCTATTAAGTTAAAGTTGAATAGCATTTTTGGACCATCAAGATATACAAAGCATTCTTTGTGGGAGTGCAACATGTTCAGATTTTGGGGGAGTTTTAATGTGAACCATTAAAAAACCCAATCTCCTGCCTCTATCCCACAGTATATCTCCAACTATGTCATCAAAATGCCTAGCATTTATGGTACTAAGCTACTGAAAATGCCCTGTTCGCAGTTTCAAAAATATGTTTATGGAATGCATTCTAACAGCATAAACACAAGCTTTATCACCTTGCAGTGAGCCAAACACTTCCCGGAAAACAGTTCTCTAAATCTGGCTACAGATCTGGCAGAAAACCTGATTTTGTGCCACCATTCCCAACAATACAAGGTGCTCTCTAAAAAAATGCTCTCCACTTCTCCCTTAATGCCTTAACTCTTGAGTACCGGCACTTTTGTCGAAACATACCAAACATACCCTCGAACGGAAAAATTGGAGTGCGTACTACGTACTAACCACTGCTTTCAATGCTAAAGGCCAAGCTCACAGGCCTAGGCCTTAACCCTGGCCTATGTGACTGGATACTGGACTTCCTGTCGGACCGACGGCAGGTGGTGAGAATGGGCTCTAAGATCTCTGAGTCCCCTCCTCTACTCCCTGTACACCCACGGCTGCGTGGCCACACACAGCTCCACCTCAGTGAATCAATTCGCTGATAACACAACAGTGATTGGTCTGATCACCGACAACGACGAGACGGCATACAGGAGAGAGCTCAGTAGAGCCAGGAGAACAACCTCTCTCTCATCGCCGACAAGACCAAGGAGCTGGTAGTGGACTTCAGGATTAGTGGTCGGGGACAGGACCCCATCACCATCAATGGGTCAGCCGTAGAGAGGGTCAGCAGTTTGAAGTTCCTTGGCGTCCACATCTCTGATGACCTCACCTGGGACGTGCAGACCAAACATCATCTCTGATGACCTCACCTGGGACGTGCATACCAAACAGGTGGTGAAAAAGGCACATCAGCTCCTCTTTCACCTCAGGCGGTTAAAGAAGTTTAGCATGAGGTCGACCCTGCAGGCCTTCTACAGAGCCACTACCGAGAGTATACTGACTGGGTGCATCACTGACTGGCATGGCAACTGCACTGCCCTCAACTGAAAAGCGCTACAGAGGGTGGTGCGAACAGCCGAGCAAATCACTGGATGTGAGCCTCCCTCCATCCTGGATATATACGACAAACGTTGTGTCAGCAAAGCCTGGAGGATCATCAAAGATCCCAGCCACCCCAACCACAGTCTGTTAGACCCCAGCCATCCCAACCACAGCCTGTTAGACCCCAGCCACCTCAACCACAGTCTGTTAGACCCCAACCTCCCCAACCACAGTCTGTTAGACCCCAGCCCCCCCAACCACAGTCTGTTAGACCCCAGCCACCCCGACCACAGCCTGTTAGACCCCAGCCACCCCAACCACAGCCTGTTAGACCCCAGCCACCCCAACCACAGCCTGTTAGACCCCAGCCACCCCAACCACAGCCTGTTAGACCCCAGCCACCCCAACCACAGCCTGTTAGACCCCAGCCACCCCAACCACAGCCTGTTAGACCCCAGCCACCCCAACCACAGCCTGTTAGACCCCAGCTATCCCAACCACAGCCTGTTAGAGCCCAACCACAGCCTGTTAGACCCCAGCCACCCCAACCACAGCCTGTTAGAGCCCAGCCAGCCCAACCACAGCCTGTTCAAACCGATGCCGTCCAATAGGCGAGGCCTCTTCTGGAGCCTCAGGGCCAAAACTCAGAGACTGCTCTTGAACAAGCCCACTGTAGACAATTGACTATCTTCCCCTAGCTCACCCCATGTACACGGACTACAGTAACCTTAAGCTCAAAGCCACTTTACTACTGAACTCTCCATTATCACTAGTGGCACCACTAGTGTATCCTGTCTTGTCTTGTCCTGTACTATTGCCACCTTATCTTGTATCATGCACACACGCACACACACACACACACACACACACACACACACACACACACACACACACACACACACACACACACACACACACACACAGAAACACACACAGAAACACAAACACATCCCACAAAAGAAAACACACACACACACACACAGAAACACAAACACACCCCACAAAAGACAAAGAACCGCTGCCTGTCTGAAGCCAGCCCCAGACGGATCCAAACGGGTCCGTAGTTCTGTGGCTGGCGGCGTTCTTCCAGGCGTCCAGAGAGGCAGCGGTAGGGAGGAGACAGAGCCTGCGGTCCGTTGCCAGTAAATACAATTCGCTCGTAAACCCCAAAATTATATAGACAGAGTACACAAGTAATAATGACCTATAATGTTGTTAGATCAGAATCCGGGGCGGGGGGGGGGGGGGGGCGAGTTCTCTCAGCCTGAGGCCAACCACAGGAGAATATCACAGGGGATATCCAGCCATTATCAGATGACAGCTTAGTAGACAGACTCCTAATAGGATTCTACTGTACGGCAGCGGGAAGCTGAAACCCCTCTTTCGTCCCCCGGGAGGCTGGCTGGGAAGCTACTACGCTGGTTCTGCTTTGCACACTATTACGTGGGTGATGATAATAATAATAATAATAATAATAATAATAATAATAATAATAATAATAATAATAATGATAATAATAATAATAATGATAATTATTATTATTATAATAACAATTATAATAATTATAATAATAATAATTATAATAATAATGATAATAATACATTAGACTTACAGTATATAGTGCTTTTGTAGACACTCAAAGACGCTTTTCAAACTGAAAAGATCGAGTAGTAATAATAAAAAGACACCAAAAATAAATAAAATAAAGTATTGGGGCCTAATTAAGGTAGTGCTGGGGACACATGGGAAGGGGAGGGGGAGAGGGTTAACTGGTGAAGGCGAGCTTGAAGAGGTGGGTTTTGAGGGCCTGTTTAAATGTTGGGAGGGTGTTGGCCTGTCTGATGTGGTTAGGGAGGGCGTTCCAGAGGGACGGGGCTGCGGCTGAAAAGGCCCCATCACCCCAGGTCCGGAGCTTGGTCCTGGTGGTCTTGAGGGTGGTTTGGTCGTCAGACCTGAGGCAACGGGAGGGGGTGTGGAGGGGGACGAGGTTGGCAAGGTAGGAGGGGGTGATGATGGAAGAGACTGTACATTAGAAAGCCTGCTGTGCATCATGGGGGTGACGGCTAGGTTGGGGAGGGGGTTTGGAGCCCAAATGGTTTCCATGCCGATCATTTCCCCTTCTTCGCCCTTTTACATCTGTCGACGTCTCTCACTTTCTCCCTCGCTCACGCTTGCTCTTTTCCTCTCCGTTGCTCCTCCCTTCTTGCTTTCTTTTCCTCCATCCCTCCTTCTTTACCCCTCCATTGTCTCCCTCCAGTTTCTACAGCCCTCCCCCCTTTCCAGCTCCATCTCTCCTTATTTTCCATTATCTCCTGTTTGTCGTTCTGTCAATCAATTCATCTAGTCTAATCCGTCTAATCTAGATGAACCTCGTCTCTCTCACGCGGCAGCTTCTAGCACACTATCCCTCCACCCCTCCCTATGTCTTTAACCCCCCCCCCCCCCCCTCCTTGTCCTGTCTTTCTCTCATGCAACAGTTCAGAGAGAGAAGCGAATCCCTCCGGCCTGCACATCCACTCAGATGCCGAGGCAAGATGTCTCATAGGAGACCCCCCCCCCGCCCCCCTCCCCGCCCCCCTCCCTTCCCCCCTAGCCCTTCGTGGGGGAAGGGGGGGGGGGGGCGCGCACTCTGTGGGTGATAGAACTTCTTCCTTCGGTTCTTAATCTAGGGTGAGTCAATTAGCTAGCAGGTAAATAGCGTGTGATTTGGCACATGGGGACCGAGTTGCCACCCTCAGAGGAGAGCAGACACAGATAGTGGATCAAGTACCCAGGGACACGGCAGCCCCACTTCTGTTGCTCCGCATCGTCGAGTCGCAAATAAGAGGAAGATTGTTAATTCCTTCTATTTATTATTTTTTTTATCTTCTCTTCTCTTCTATTTTTGGAGCGGGCAGTCCCCCTCTTATATGTTTGATTAGAGACAGTGAAGATAGAACCACCCCAGGTCACTGGACCACCCCAGGTCACTAGACCACTACAGGCCATGGTGCTAGACCACTACAGGTCATGGTGCTAGACCACTGGACCACCCCAGGCCATGGTGCTAGACCACCCCAGGCCATAGTGCTAGACCACTGGACCACCCCAGGCCATGGTGCTAGACCACTACAGGTCATGGTGCTAGACCACTGGACCACCCCAGGCCATGGTGCTAGACCACTGGACCACCCCAGGCCATAGTGCTAGACCACTGGACCACCCCAGGCCAGGGTGCTAGACCACTGGACCACCCCAGGCCATAGTGCTAGACCACTGGACCACCCCAGGCCATAGTGCTAGAGCACTGGACCACCGCAAGCCTATTTGCTTCTCCTTTAGGTGTTTTGGCAGTTCAAATTCGATCTGTAAATCTCGATCTCAAATTCGATCTGTGATTTTATCTAGTCATATTATACATTGGAGATTTTGGCATTACAGAGTCATTACTGTAGTAAGTGTTCTCTAAATAGTCATTTGTATATGTTCTGGCTATAACAGTGAATGTAAATGGTCCTAATTTACACCCCTTAACAACCTCCACCACTCTTCTGAGAGCAATGATGTTACAGCTCTTAACAGCATGACTCATCCACCTCTCACCAAGACTGCCAAGGCTGTAATCCTAATCCACATAAAAAGTTGACTTTAATATACTGTAAATCTACTAAACATTACCGTAAATGTACTTCAACATACAGGAAGTCCATTACTAACACAACCGTACAACCATAAATTGGGTAATGCCTCGAGCACTAAAATGAAAGCTCCAATTGGTTTGTATCAAACTAGAAAACACATAAAAATGTCCTATTCTCATGTCTGCCATGCAGTAGCAGCCTTAGTCATCTTGCCAACGGGCAGATCTATGAATCACACCAGTACTGTTATTCAGTTTAGCATTAAGGATACTAGCTGTGTACCGGGGGTGAAAACTCAACTGCCTCTGTAGACCAACTCCCCTGGCACAGGGTGATAAAACACAAGGGCTTATTCGGGGGGTGTTGCGTCAGACTTGAGTGTTTTTTTTTTTTTTTTCAGCGTCTCTGTTCATTAGAGACAACACCGGAAAGTGAATCCTCTGGAAGGACGGGGGACGAGTCACAAACTTCCCATGACTTCCAGACAGACAGCCGAGAGGAGTCGTTAGGATCTTGAAACTTAACGATGTCGCCACTGACAGCTAAGTTTGAAGGAGTTTAAATCACAATGAATCGCACACAATCGTTACTGTAACTTGTGTTTGTGTCCCCCCTGGCAGCTTTAGTTGGAGGCTGCCAGCGGAACCGACATTGTCCTGTCACAGACGACCAGGGCTGTCAAGGTGGAGACAGTAGTTAAGCGGGGAGGGAATGACAAAGCGTTCTGTCACTAAATCTTGCCAAATCGAGAGACGCAGCGGTGGCCTATAAACAACCCCTCTTACCTTGACTCAACAGGAGTCGAGTTTATGGAGAGAGAGAGCGTCTCAGGTGACTCTTTTTGGGTTTCTCCACCCATTTACACTGTCCTGCAAATGGCTTTTCTAATTGCCTTATTTATATGGCACATCTCAGCTGTGGTAAACAGCTCCGTCAGAGTGAACTCAGGCCCCTCTGTTGTTGTTAATGGGTGCTTCCTCGTTCTGCGCTCGTTACCCTTCAACGAGCAGGCCCAGGAGGATTGTGGGTTGGAAAACACTGCCGCCGCCGCTGTGTGTACCGGACGGATGCCTGAGAGCAAAATTATGTCTCTCTCTCCTTCAGTCCGCCCATCAGAACTCATTGTTTCACACAACATCAGACGCTGCCTAGGCTATGATACACAGCATCAGACGATGCATAGGCTATAATAATAATAACTTTAATTTATATAGCGCTTTTCAAAAAGCCCAAGGACGCTTTACAAGGGAATGATCGGACAGACAAAACAGAAAACAAACAAAGCAAAACTGAAGTCCAGGGTGGGGGCGTTGCGGATCACTATGGGGAGGGACTTCCAGAGAGTAGGTGCGGCCACGCTGAAGGCTCTGTCCCCAAAGGTCCGTAGGTTGGTGCGGGGGGTGGATAGCAGGCCCATGTCTGCGGACCGCAGGTTCCGAGAAGGGGTATGTTGGGGGAGGAGGTCAGTTAGGTAGTGGGGGGCGCAGGCGTGGAGGGATTTGTAGGTTTTGTACGTGATGCGGGACTTGACCGGGAGCCAGTGGAGGTGAATGAGGGTGGGGGTGATGTGCTGCCAGGGCTTGGTGTGGGTGAGGACCCTGGCAGCTGAATACGATACACAGCATCAGACGCTGCATAGGCTATGATACACAGCATCATAGGATGCATAGACTGTGGTATTAACAGCTGCAGTGAGAAAGAAACCTGTTGGTGGAGACGTTCTAATACCGTTTTCTTTGTCATTCGGTCCAAAAAGCAATTCCTGTTGGTTGTTTCCAAACTCCTATCACGAGAGAACTGTGATCCGGCTGTGCTCTATTGTATCGCACCTCCTTCTTGCACTTGTGAAACACGTCCGAAACAACCACATTGTTGTGCAGCCTAACCCCAAAAAAACAACTCACGACTGAATACTCAGCCCCACCGAGCGACCGTCTCTTTGCTCAGTATATTTAACATTTGGAAATGTTTGGATATTCAAGCAGAAGCCTTTATCCCAATGTACGACAATACGTTCGACGGAGTAAGTCAATCATCTATCCCGCGAGTCATAGCGGGAAAAAGTAATCTACGCTCAGGCCTGGAGCCATCGGCAGTCATCGTGCTAGAGAAGACGATTATTCTTTGATTTGTTGTCGTCTGACTCTGTATGACTCTGTGTCACGCTGCAAAGCCATTGCATAAGTCAAAGCAATTCCATTCCCCCTTCGAACCAGAGCTAGTTTCATAGAAAGGTAAGCTCCGTGTTCCTTTGCTGTCTGGTTTAGTAGCTTGTGCCATCTGGCACACACAAGGTCAAAGGGCAACCTCTGTCAGAGCCGGCCTATTCCTATAACGTATCCATCCCCCATTACCCAACAGGATTATTCAGTAGGAGCCCGACGGTAAGCCTTGTTCATGTCAACAGACGACAACTGACTAATCTTCATGGAAAGCAATGGGAGGCGTGCCCCCCCCAACCTTTTGAGCATATCATTCATATTCTCCCAGGTCTGATTAGGCACTAGTTACCGTTCTAGACACACCTGGATATCTGCACACAGATCTGTCGGAGAGGAGAGTTTCCTTGGCGAGCGACGACAGCGTCGAGACGAGAACAGATGTACACACGCAGCATGCTGAGCTCTCTCTCTCTCTCTCTCTCTCACACAGACACGCACACACACACACACACACACACACACACACACACACACACAGAAGCTCACATGTAAGCACACACACACACACACACACCCACACACCCACACACATAACAAGCTCATTGACTTCTCTCCCTCTCTCCTCTCACACACGTACACACATACAAGTGCGCACACACACACACACACACACACACACACGCACACACACACACACACACCTCTCATATCTGGAGCTGTCAGCTATCTTCAGCGTTTGTCGGCTGCTTGCGTGTGGATTGTAAAAAAAAAAAAAGCTCTCTTGTCGAGACTCAACAGCACGCCCACAAACCTCCACCAGCGCTGCTAATTTAGAGCTCTACAAAGACAGAGGCGTCCATCACAGAGTCCTAGTCTCACGGACACGACAAGCAGATTCTTCTGTGGTCCTTTTAACACAGAACACAGAGAGAACCCCGTCTCATTTGCCTCCCCCTCCTACAGTGGCAACATGCTCTGTAAACGGTGTAATAACAGGAGCTTCTGCTGCGAGAGAGAGCGCAGTCCTGCACACGAGGAGGAGAAGCAACAGCCTCTGCAGCAGCAACAGTTGGCTCTCTCTCCACAGCTCCCAGAGTTTAGTGAGCTACGCCACGCAGACACAACAGCCAGACACAACAGAGATTCTGGCACCTGGCAACCAGAGGAGTAATAAGGAGCCAGAGGAGGAGGAGGAGGAGGAGGAGGAGGGATAGGATGGATGGAGAGATGGAGACAGACACAGTAAAAAAGCCACACAGCCGAGAACCAGACACCTGGCAACCAGAGGGGCATAGGGAGGTGATGGTGGTGGTGCTGGGGGTGGGGTGGGGGTGGGGGCAGAAAAAGAGGGGAGGAGGCTGGAAGACAAGTCAGAGGTTGAAAAGAGGAAGAAATAAAGGGAGCAGAGAGAAGAGACAGAAGAGGAAAGGAAGGAAGGAGAGAAGAGAAGAAGAGAGAGAGAGGTGGAATATAAAAAGAAGAAGCGTCTCACTCACTGGAGTCGTCCGAGTCGTAACCCTCCACGTCCACAGGCTCCTCCTCCTTCTTGGCGGTCGCCAACGGCGACGGGGCGGCGGCGGCGCCTCCGAAGGCTCGGTCCGGGTCGTCGTCATGGGAACGGGCCGGCGGGTTGTCGGCGGCGTCCGGGTGCGAGGAGGAGGTGGAGGAGGTGGAGGTGCGCAGGGAGCCGGCCCGGCTCAGGAGCGGCGGAGGGGGGGGCGCTGCTGTGGGGGGGGGGGAGACCCCGCGGGTAGCGGGGGAAGTAGTCAGAGATCTGCTTGATGGGCTGGATGGGGCCAGGGCACACGTCAATGGCCATGTGCTCCTGGATACTGATGGTGGTCTTCTCGCCTTTGCGTTGTGTCATGCATGCGGTCGATCTCAGAGAGGTACCAGAACCCAGCGCCAAAGAACCGAGCTGCGTCAAGAAAAAACGGTGAAAAAAGTGCGAAAAGGGTCCGAAAAAAAGAAAGAAAAACCAGAGAGACCCCCGCCCCGCCCTCCTGCTAAACCCACCCAAAAAAGGACCACCCCGACCCCCCCCCCCCCCCCGACCGAAAATAGGATCGTCAGTGATGCTTCTTTTTTCCTCTAAGCGTGTTCCCCTGAAGAGAAAGCCGAGAGAGAGAGAGAGAGAGAGAGAGAGAGAGAGAGAGAGAGAGAGAGAGAGAGAGAGAGTGGTCCCCTGACAGTGAGTATGTCCTGGTGGTCCTTGGTTGATTCTCCTCTAACTCCCCCCACCTCTTGCTACGCTACACTGGGCTACATGGAGAGCCGTGACTGGCCCCCCTGTGCTCTCTAACCATGCTCTCTCTCTCCTGCCTGCCTCGC
The DNA here is from genome assembly GCF_963989245.1 of Nansenia antarctica. Lineage (NCBI taxonomy): Eukaryota > Metazoa > Chordata > Actinopteri > Argentiniformes > Microstomatidae > Nansenia > Nansenia antarctica. Next base: position 30,246,350 of record NC_137689.1, on the reverse strand, counting down.
ACACTACTACTACTACTGATGCCTGCCTGCCTGCCCGCCTGCCTGCCTGCCTGCCCGCCTGCTCTCTCTCTACTGCTCTCTACCTATCTCTCCACACCCTGCTGTATGAGTGTGTGTGTGTGTGTGTGTGTGTGAGAGAGAGAGAGAGAGAGAGAGAGAGAGAGAGAGAGAGAGAGAGAGAGAGAGAGAGAGAGAGAGAGAGAGAGGGGACAGGGAGGGAGGGAAGGGATTAGAGAGGAAGGAGGAGGGATCAGTTGATGTCACTGCTTAGCAACCGAGCGGTAAACAGGAACGGCCGGCGCGGGTACTTAATTATGCTATTAGTCCCCATCCATCTGTCAGTGTGTGTGTGTGTGTGTGTGTGTGTGTGTGTGAGAGAGTGTCTGTATGTACAGTATGTACTGTGGAGTATGCTTGTGTATGTATGAGGAGTGCATTTGAGCGTGTGTGTGTGTGTGTGTGAGTGTCTGTATGTACATGAGAGTGTGTGTGAGAGCGAGAGAGACAGAGAGGTGATGCAGAGAATACTTCTGTGTGTGTGGGGTATGTGTATGCGTCTCTGTGTGTGTGTGTGTGTGTGTGCATGTGAGTGTGTGTGCGCGTGCATTATTGACTGCAAGAATCTGTGTGAGAAACCATATCTGTGCATGTTTTAGGAGAGGAAGCACATGAATGTGTGTATGTGTGTGTGTGTGTGTGTGTGTGTGTGTGTGTGTGTGTTGGCTCAGCACTACTGTAACTGACTGTTTTCATAATGTCAAAATGCACTGATAGTATTTATGTCCTTTCGATATTGTACATGTATGTGTACATAAATAAAGCATTTAAAATGTGCGTGTGTGTGTGTGAGAGAGAGTGTGAGACAGTGCATGAAACGCAAGGAGAGACTTCTAACCAGCCCTTCCCACATCCCCTGACACTGAAAGCAGTGGTTGGTAGCAGTGATACAGTTCAACAATTCAGAGTGGGATGCTAGGTCACTTGGTATGCAGTGGTGTGCTCAGTCACCTGAATGAAGTCAAATGAATCCTCAGAGCAACAGGTGTTCCAACAAACAAATCGTGAGCTTAGAATTATAAGGTTCTATCTTCGTTTAGGGTAGTTCAGAGATATTGAGCGTCAAAGTTTTTACATTCCATTATGTTTTGTGAGATGGAACCTTTGTATTTGATGAATTACTAACTCAAAAATGTCAACATTTTGAAAATAACCACACAGGCATTAATAAACATGGAGATAGAACCGTATAATTCTAACGTCACGAAATATCACAGAAACGACAATTAAGACTGGCGACGTGATAATGATATGATAATCACGATAACGATAATAACAGTACGTGAAACCCAAAGGCAAATATAAGAGCCCTTACGCATTGTTCCCATACAGTATACGCATGTAAACAATTTCATTTTACGGTTTGTAACATGCTACTATACACTAAAGAAGTAACAGGCCACAAACAAGTTGATATTTCTGTTTTTGTCTTTCAAATGGAGACTCCAACCTAGATTGTACACGGTGTTGTCTATTGTGGATGTCGACAGCCTCGTGTGACAGGGCTGTGAAGGGTAGCTGTCAGAAACATCTGCTCAAAGAGGGGGTATTTTTTCTTACCCTAAACAGAGAAGCTGTTGCACTGCACTGGAGATTAAGACTTATATTAATTACTTTTCAAACCCACTTAAAATGCCCATGTGAATTCTCTGTTTGAAGTGTGAAAAGAATAGAGTCATTTATTCCTCGCTCCAGATCAAGCAGTCTGTCAACCTGTCAATCATATATATGACGAGCAACAGAGTTATGTTGAGTTGCGAACATAACCAACACGCCCAAAAAACACATGCCCTCTTTTATGACAAACAATATCTGTTCTGATGGTAATTGAAAAATAGGAAAATGGACCCTTTAAACTGCCGTCAAATCCGTGATCCAGGACAATGAAGCGATTAAGTCATTAAGGAGTCAGCAGTGCCTTTGAGGAAAATACTCAATGAGAGTAAATCTCATTAATTCCCAATCTATTTCTAACACTGCCTCTGGAGGACTGGTCCCCCGTGAGCCGTACAAGACTAAGGAGTCTCTGATGATCACAGGCACATTTCATTTCCTGTTTACTTTCACAAAGTTTACAGAGAGACACTGCTGTGCTGTTGTTGATGAGGGAGGAAAGTGTTCTTTAAAAAAAAAAAAAAAAAAAGTATATGTTTCTAATGAAATCAATATTTGAGCGAAATGTGCATGCCCTGGTGCTTTCTGAGGCCCGGGGAGCGGTTTAGAGCGAGGGCCGGGATATCATCCTCCGAGTACTTTAGTTAGCTGGTGAACTTGGTGGGGGTGGCAGGCATGAGCTAAGGTAGCTACACTGTAATGACACAACCAAATTGATTTGTAATGCTTTTTAACAACTTCACTTTGTAAAAACGAGTTAAGTGCCAAGGGTTAGGGTAAGGGTGGAGGTTACCACGGGGTTAGGGTGGAGATTACCACAAGCTGTTGGGAAACCAGAGGATTTGAAATGTTGTCTCCATATAGTTCGCCAACTTACGAACCGCAGAATGTAAACAAACTGGACATCATAGGTCCTCGTGGCGTGATGTGTGCCAGCTCTCTACTGACGTATGGAAGTGCGCTTCTCAATTGGGTTTCCAATTATGCTGGTGATCGATGGTGATGACTGCTAACTTTTTTGATAATGACACCCCCCCAAACTCATGAAAAAGTGGTCAATGGTAAGGTGTTTGTAGTGAGGGTCAATGAGGAAGCTTGACTTCCGTACTCCAGTAGAGGGGCGTGGCTTCAGATTTCTGGGATTTTAACGCTTCCGGTGTGATTACCTATATACAGGACAGGACTACATTTACATTTACATTTTTGGCATTTAGCAGACGCCTTATTCCAAAGCGACTTACAATCAATACATTTGACTAAGCAAGTGAATCATCAGTTCACCAGTCGTAGCAGGAAGAGTAATCTCAAGCTCAGGCCAGGGGCCATTGGCAGTCGTCATGTTTTTTTTACACAGGACAAACAGTACAAGGGGGGGAAGTAGAACTCTTAGGAGACACAGTATCGGGGGAAGCAGGTGTCTCAGGAGGCACAGTGCTGGGGGGTAGTAGATGTCTCAAGAGGAGCAGTTAAGGTGTAACCTGAAGAGATGGGTCTTCAGTCTCCAGCAGAAGATGGGGAGTGACTCTGCAGTTCTGACAGCCGTGGGAAGCTCATTCCACCAGCGGGGAGCCAGTATAGTGAAGAGACGTGACCGGACAGCGTGACTGCCGTGTTGGCGTAGAGGTGGTGGGGCCAGTCGGCCAGCAGAGGTGGAGGAACGGAGTGAACGGGCTGATGTTTGGGGGGTGACCATTGCCTGCAGGGACTGTCCGTTTTGCTGCCTGGTAGGCAAGCACCAGGATCTTGAAGGAGGGGGGTAACATGAGAAAATTTGGGGAGATTGAACAGCAGCATTTTGGATGAGCTGCAGAGGTCTGATGGCGTAGGACTAGAGAGCTCAGCTGTGTAAATTCAAACAGGCTTGTTCACTAAGCTTGAAGTGAAATACAATTTAAAAAGGTTGGAGCCAAGAAATTATGAAATTAATCAACTCAAGAAACGTAAAAAAAAAGCTGAGTGCAGATGGAGAAAGAGCAAATTACAGGTGGACCAGGACATCTCTCTGCCTAGGGCAATGAGAAACGCTAGAAAGAAATTGCTTCTCGAAACTAATATATACAAACCAGAACAACCCCAGGGTTCTATTTTCAACAATTGATAGCCTGTTAAATCCTGCCCCTACAACACCTGATAGCACATCCTCCAAATGTGAGGAATTAAGGTGAGGAGACAAGATAAGGAACATCAGGAGGTGTATTACTAAGACAAGACCAAATGTGTTATCCACTGAACATCCACCACCATGTAACATGACTATGAGTTTGTTTGTCTTGGTTGATACTGAAACATTAAGCAAAGTGGTGTCTCAGCTCAGGCCTATTCCCACTACATTTTTGAAGGAGATCTTCAACTCCGTATGTAAGGACATTTTTTGCCGATTTGTAAATCGCTTCCTACTTACAGGCATTTTCCCATCGGCACTTAAAACTGCCCTGGTGAGAGCCATTCTGAAAAAAAGTGGATCCCTCTGTCCCTAGCAACTGTAGACCAATATCCAATCTTCCTTTCTTAAGTAAAAGTCGGGAAAAAATTGTGTTTGTGCAAGTTCATGAATTCTTAGTCTATAATGGGAGCTATGACATCTTCCAGTCAGGTTTTCGTTCACACCATAGCACAGAAACTGCATTGGTCAAGGTGACAAATGACTTTAGAATGAATGCTGTCTGACAGATTGTATTGCTGATATCAATGTATAGATGACACACAATTTTCTACAGCTTAATCAGGATAAAACAGAGGTATTGGTCATCGGTGGAAAAACCGAAAGAGAGAAATTATCTGCACATTTGAAAACACTGCCACTTAACACCAAGTGCCATGCCAGAAATCTACTGTCATAATTGACTCAGATCAGAATTTTGAAAATATAACAAAAATATCCTTCTATAACTTAAGAAACATTACCACGGTGCAATCCTTTCTCTCCCAAGCAGACACTGAAAAATGAATGCATGTGTTTGTGCATGTGCCTGTCGAGCCTACCCAAAAAAGTGATTAGTCAACTGCAAATGGTAGAGAATGCAGCTGCACGTGTCCTTACAAAGACCATACGGAGAGCACACATCACACCAGTCCTGAAATCACTGCACTGGCTCCCTGTTAGTTTTAGTATACATTTCAAGATTATTTTATTAGTCTATAAGTCACTCCACAAGCATGCACCCAAATACATCATGGACATGCTTGTGAGGTACACACCAGGTAGACCCCTGAGGTCCACTGGCACTGAACTCTTGACAGTCCCAGAAGCCAGGACCAGAGATATGGAGAGACAGAAGCCAGGACCAGAGATATGGAGAGACAGAAGCCAGGACCAGAGATATGGAGAGACAAGCCAGGACCAGAGATATGGAGAGACAAGCCAGGACCAGAGATATGGAGAGACAGCGTTCAGTATTCATGCTCCCAGACTCTGGGACACCCTACCAGAGAGCCTGAGACTCTGGAACACCCTAGCAGAGAGCCTGAGACTCTGGAACACCCTAGCAGAGAGCCTGAGAGGCCAAAACTCAGGAAACATTTAAGTGAGACCTCAACACTTATTTATTCAATCTCGCCTTTTGAATGTCTGCTACCATTGTTGTTTTATTGTTATTTTATCTCTATTTGTTGTTTTATCTCTATTGTTGTTTTATCTCTATTTGTTGTTTTATCTCTATTTGTTGTTTTAATAATTAAATAAATAAATAATTTTGCCATTTAGCAGACGCCTTTATCCAAAGCGACTTACAATTACGAATTACAGGGACATTCCCCCTGGAGTAACTGAGGGCTAAGTGCCTTACCCAAGGGCACACTAGTAGTGGTGTGGCTTCAGGCGGGATTTGAACTCACAACCTTCCGATCACAAGTCCAACACACTATCCACTAGACCACCACTTATCTGTTGTTGTTTTTATTTGTTGTTTTCTCTCTATTGTTATTTTATATTCCTGGTTACCTGTGAAGCACATTGGGTCACATTTGCTGTGAGAAATGTGCTATACAAATAAAGTTTGATTTGATTTGATTTGAAGAACCGGGCTCTGAGCACAGCTGGCCAGTAAGACTTAGCATGCACTGGCACAAATACAAATCTATTATACTATATATGTTGTGAAGGCCCACAGTTTAGTGCCAGTTTAGTTTCCCCAAACCAGCCCTATTTTTGCCCCTAGTATTTCCTTTGTTATTTCTATACAATTATATACGTTTGTGAAGTGTATGTATTATTATTGTACTGTTTATGTATATGTTGATGACGTAGTATATCCGGGGTGTGTCTGTGACCCGGATGTTACGTTCGGTGGTGCCTATATAAGAGACGGAAGGGCGGAGTCAGTGAGAGTGTGTGGTGAGCAGCAGAACGAGAGAGAAGCAGAACGAGAGAGAATAACGAGAAGCCGATCCAAGATGGCGGATTCAGCAGCGCGCACCCCGTGCAGCAACTGAAGACGCCAGGAAAGCGATTATCGAGTGTACCACGGTAGCCCGTTTTAGTTGTGTTCAACGTTGGACCAAGCGGGACGCCAGCTGGACATTAATCGTCGCCTCCACGAGCGAACACAGACTCCAGCGGAGCTTCGACGCGGACCACTTCATCGACGCACATGCCATTCAACCAGGCCTCAACGCGCACCACGCCACTGGACTATAAGCCTGTTCAGGCCAGAGACTATCAGTGAGTGATTGAGAGTGTGTGTGGCCGGCCGGGAGGGAATGTGTATTTGGGGATGTATACAACCGTCATGTGTAATAAATGTGTGTTCATATGTAATACCGTGTGTTAGTTGTTTGTAGCTCCAATGCTAATGCTAGTTGTTTGTAGCTCCAATGCTAATGCTAGTTGTTTGTAGCTCCAATGCTAATGCTAGTTCCCTTGCTAATGCTAACGACATTAACTGCTAGTCTAACGGTTTGCTGTCGCCCCCTGCCTGTATCCTCCTATACTGCCTATTTAGCTCCCTTAGTTAGATAACCAGCCCCTTCCTAAATTATACAGTCCTTTTCAGCTACTCCCTGGTTACAATTGGTCCTTCGAGCCGGATTGGTAGTGTAGTGATAGCATGGCTGAGCGCAGCCAACCAGACCAGACAGTTACCCCCCCTTCTCCGCCCCCTGAGCCAGAGCCACGACCACAGAGAGTCCCGCGGTTGCCTCCGAGGTTACAGGAGTATGAGCTTGAGCTCGAAAGCTCACCGAGTGGTAGCGAGGAGCGCACTCCACGGGATACAGTGGTCGGAGAGGCCGAGGTGTCCGCCGGCGCGCGGGTGGCTAGCACTGAGACAGCCCTCACCGAGCACCAGCCTGAGGATGAGATGGCAGAACCGCAGGGTTTTGCCGTGGAAACGGAAGAACAGGAAGGAGAGGCCCGGTCCGACAGCGCCTGCGGGCGGAAGAGGGAGGGCCTCAGCCTTAACGATCTGCCTCCCAGTACGGCGCGCTCGAGACCTAGCTCCTGCCGCTCAGTGGCTTCCTACCGGTCCAGGGCTTCCGTGGGCAGTTATGCCTCTGGGGCGGATAGCCTGCACTCCAGAGGGAGTAGTGCCGCGCTGTCAGAATATATGCGCCAACAGGCCGAGATGGCGTTAGAGCGGGAGCGCCAACAGGCCGAGATGGCGTTAGAGAGGGAACGCATCCATTTCGAGCGCGAGCGCCTCCAGATGGAGGCGGCGGGGAGACAGCGCCAGGAGGCGCTAGAACGCGAGCGCCTCCAGATGGAGGCGGCGGGGAGACAGCGCCAGGAGGCGCTAGAACGTGAACGCTTCCAGATGGACGGAGCGGAACGCGCGGCGGAGAGACAGCGCCAGGAGGCGCTAGAACGTGAACGCTTCCAGATGAACGGAGCGGAACGCGAGGCGGAGAGACAGCGCCAGGAGGCGCTAGAACGTGAGCGCTTCCAGATGGAGCGCGACCGCCTCCAGACGGAGAGACAGCGCCAGGAGGCGTTAGAGAGGGAACGCATCCAGTACGAGCGCGAGCGCCTCCAGATGGAGGGGGCGGAACGCGCGGCGGAGAGGCAGATGGCGAGAGAGCAACTGCACGCAGAGAAGATGGAGGAAATGATGCAGACCATGCGCGACGTGTGCATCAGCAGAACTCCGTCGGCCTGTAGCTCCAGAGTATCATCCGCACGGCCCTCTCGAGTGCCATCTCCTGAACCCCCCGCCGATGGCTCCATGACCCCCGCCAGGACTGTCCAACTACAGGCCCAGCTGACCACCTGGAAGGAAGAGGACCAGGGACCCGACCGCTACGCGGCCCAGAGGGAGCCAGCGTCGCTGCCCGGGAGGGGAGTCATCCCCCAAGAGCGTAGCACACCCCTAGGTCCTCCAGTGCACCAAAATGCATGCAGGCCGGACACCCAGACCGTCACTCCAGCACCGATGATCCACTACAGGATGTTCCCCCAGGTGGAGGGACCCAAGTTCCCCTTCTTCAAGGACGAGGACAGGAGCCAGTATGTGGAGCTACGCATCTGCCTAGACACGCTCTTGGACAACTCCTGCTCAGAGTCCTACAAATATGCGATTCTCCTTCAGCATGTGAGGAACCCCAGAGCCCACAACATGGTACTGGCCCATGCCTCCGCACCGACACCTTACACCAGAGCGCTCGCTGACTTGGATGCCCGCTACGGTCGTCCCTGGAACCACGCCCTTGCTGAACTGCAAGCCCTCGAACAGTAGGCCCCCATCAAGGATGACCGGGCGCTGGATGACTTCGCGCTCCGCGTGCACACCTTGGTTGGGATGCTGAAGACGCAGGGCCCAGCTGGCGCCAGCGAGATCAACAGCACCTCCAACGTAGAGCGGCTGCTCCGCAAGATCCCACGCTTCCGGCAGGAGAGGTTCCGGCGACAGCAGCGCGTTCGTAACCCCGAGAAGTTGGGTCTGAGCATGGCTGCCTTCGCGGAGTTCCTACTGGAGGAAGTGCATGACACCAACGTAGACGCCATGGGTTACGCTGAGCCGAAGAAGGAGAGGGAGAAGGGAGACCGCTGGGACGGGCCGAGCTCGAACAGAGGACGCCCAGTAGGAGTGCTGCACACGGAGGAGGAGCCTCGGAGAGAGAGGACCACCGACCTGAGGGAAAGGATTCCTCTCAACCCCCTCCAAAGGGACGGAGAGGTCCACCGCCATGTCCGTACTGCACCAGCGAGCACTGGCTCAATGAGTGCAGTGACTTCAACAACCTGAGTACCGAGGCCAAGCAGAGGTGGCTCGAGAAGAACCAGAGGTGCTGGAACTGTGGGCGCGACCATCTGGCGAAGAACTGCACCTTGAGGAGGAAGTGCAACCGCTGTGAGGAGGTCCACCTCCACATCCTACACGAGGTCTCCCTCGCCAGGTCCACGGAGGGCAACAGAAGCCCTAGGTCCGGTCGCGCACCGGAAGAGGAAACCCCTGTCTACTACCTAGACTCGCCACAGAGCAGCGGCTCCAAGGTTCTACTGAAGGTGGTGAAGGTCCGACTTCACCACAACAACGCTGTGTACGACACGTACGCCGTTCTAGACGACGGGTCGGAACGGACCATCCTTCTCCAGGGGGCAGTGCGCCAGTTGGGGCTCCAAGGGACTGCGGAGAAGCTGACTCTGCGCACGATACGTCGCGACCTTAAAGAGGTCACCGGGGCGAGAATCAACTTCTCTATCTCCCCGGCGGGGCGGCCGTCGGATAGACATCGGCTTCAGAATGTCTTCACCGCCGACCAGCTAGCGCTCTCCCGCTACGACTACCCCCTGGAGAGGTTACGCGCAAGATATCCCCACCTACGGGGAGTAGACCTACATCCGATAGAAGGAGCGGAGCCAACCCTTCTCATCGGCTCGGACAACGCTGACCTGATCGTGTCGCTCCGTCCTCCGCTGAGAGGACCACGAGGCTGCCCGATGGCTGTTAAGACTGCGCTTGGGTGGGCCCTCCAAGGCGCTACCGAGGGGAGAGATAGAGACGGGAGAGCTACGTCATCCCTCCATGTCCGAACAGAAGAAGCAAACCAACCAACCGGACCGCCTGGAGTGGAATCTATTGCTGCCAGTGCACCTGGAACAGTTAGTACCACAAATGGTTCACCACAGGATGACCAACCGAGGAAGAAGTCTCTGTGGACAGAGCATAAGTCTCTGGATGGGAAGCCTTACTACTACAACTCCCAGACTAAGGAGTCCCGGTGGTGGCGCTACCGTGCCATGGCGGCAACAGTTGTTGCCGAGGAACACCTGCAGGTGGCCATGCACCCTCACGTGGCCGAGGTCAGCATTGACGCACCCGTCAACTCCGTCGAGTACACGTCAGCCATGAAAGTCTCAGCCAGTATTGTAGACGCCTCCAAGGAGGAAAGGCCGGAGTTGGCGAAGAAGAGAGTAAAGTGGAACCCAAAAGAGGAGGCCAAGCAGGCCTTCAAAGAGCTTCTGGAGGAGGATGGTGGTTCATTCGACGCGTCATGGGAGCAAACCATGAGAATGATCATCAACGACCCACGCTACAGCGCCCTGCCCAAGCTGAGTGAGAAGAAGCAAGCGTTTAAGGCCTACCAGGCTAAGAAGGAGAAGGAACAAGCCAAGCAGCTCAGGAAGAGGAACTGTGAGGCGCTGACGAGCATTCTGGACAACATGGCCAACGTCACCCACTGCACCACCTGGTCCGAGGCCCAGCAGTACCTGCTGGACAACCCCACCTTCGTTGAGTACGAGGCGCTGGAGAACATGGACAAGGAAGACGCTCTGATCTGCTTCGAGGAGCACATCCGCGCCCTGGAGAAGGAGGAGAAGCAGACGATTCTGCTGAGGGAGAGAGACAAGATGTCCGAAGGTGCCGTGGTACTGGGGATGGACCAGTCCCTTCCGCGCGCCGCCTGGCAGACAGGCAGAGTGGTCGACACTATCACCTCCTACCTCACGCTGCTAGAGCAGCCTAGCCAGTGTGCCTTCTTAGTTAACTGAAACCGAGGGTTTCATGGGGCGGCTGTTGTGAAGGCCCACAGTTTAGTGCCAGTTTAGTTTCCCCAAACCAGCCCTATTTTTGCCCCTAGTATTTCCTTTGTTATTTCTATACAATTATATACGTTTGTGAAGTGTATGTATTATTATTGTACTGTTTATGTATATGTTGATGACGTAGTATATCCGGGGTGTGTCTGTGACCCGGATGTTACGTTCGGTGGTGCCTATATAAGAGACGGAAGGGCGGAGTCAGTGAGAGTGTGTGGTGAGCAGCAGAACGAGAGAGAAGCAGAACGAGAGAGAATAACGAGAAGCCGATCCAAGATGGCGGATTCAGCAGCGCGCACCCCGTGCAGCAACTGAAGACGCCAGGAAAGCGATTATCGAGTGTACCACGGTAGCCCGTTTTAGTTGTGTTCAACGTTGGACCAAGCGGGACGCCAGCTGGACATTAATCGTCGCCTCCACGAGCGAACACAGACTCCAGCGGAGCTTCGACGCGGACCACTTCATCGACGCACATGCCATTCAACCAGGCCTCAACGCGCACCACGCCACTGGACTATAAGCCTGTTCAGGCCAGAGACTATCAGTGAGTGATTGAGAGTGTGTGTGGCCGGCCGGGAGGGAATGTGTATTTGGGGATGTATACAACCGTCATGTGTAATAAATGTGTGTTCATATGTAATACCGTGTGTTAGTTGTTTGTAGCTCCAATGCTAATGCTAGTTGTTTGTAGCTCCAATGCTAATGCTAGTTGTTTGTAGCTCCAATGCTAATGCTAGTTCCCTTGCTAATGCTAACAACATTAACTGCTAGTCTAACGGTTTGCTGTCGCCCCCTGCCTGTATCCTCCTATACTGCCTATTTAGCTCCCTTAGTTAGATAACCAGCCCCTTCCTAAATTATACAGTCCTTTTCAGCTACTCCCTGGTTACAATATATATATTATAACTATTATACTATATATACTATACATATTATAACTATTATACTATATATACTATATTATAACTATTATACTATATATACTATATACATATTATAACTAGTATACTATATATACACTATATTATAACTATTATACTATATATAAGCCCGTACCGTTGTCGGTCGCAGCGCTTTCCGGTTCGCTGCAGCACACGACTGGAACACTTTACAGAACACCCTCAAACTCACCGCCCTCACCTCACTCACTGCTTTCAAACAAATCCTGCAGCGAACCATAGTCGATCAATGCACCTGTTGATCACCGTCTCTCACCCATCCCATAACCCATCACTGCCTCATTTTAAATACCCCTGCTCCACTACCCCCGCTATCCCTCACCTCCGCTCTTCCTCACCCCTACCTCCTCCGTCTCTCTCTCCTCTCTCTCTGACTGTTAGTATTTTAATGCATCTGTGTTTGCCAGTGTTTTATTGTTTTATTGTTTTATTGTTGTAAATTACTTAACCTTGTTTTATTTCTAGCTCCCCCCCTACTATAAATGTTATAACTATTATACTATATATACTATATACATATTATAACTAGTATACTATATATACTATATATATATATTATAACTTATATACTATATATACTATACATATTATAACTATTATACTATATATATACTATAAATATTATACATAGTATACTATATATATTATAACTATTATACTATATATACTATAAATATTGGCACCTCTGCACTTCTGTCAGATAATGCATGACTTCTCCCAGAACATTGTTGCAATTACAAATGCTTTGGTATTCACATGTTTATTTCATTTGTTTGCATCAGAACAACACAAAAAAGCTGAATCTGATATCATTCCACACAGAACTCAAAATGCTAAATGATTGGCACTTTTTCAAAATTGTAAGAAATAATTGTATTTCAAGCATTTAATGCTCCTTTAATTTGTATTTAAACTCACCTGTGGCAAGTCACAGGTGCTGGCAATGTAGAAATCACACTTGCAACCATTTAAAATGGAGAACGATTGACTCAACCTTTGTGTTGTGTGACTGTGTGTACCACACTGAGCATGGAGAAAAGAAAGAAGAGCTAAGAATTGTTTGTGGAATTTGTGGAAAAGCATGGACAATCTGAAGGCTACAAGTCCATCTCCAGAGATCTTAATGTTCCTGTGTCCACTGTGTCCACTGTGCACAACGTCATCAAGAAGTTTACAGCCCATGGCACTGTAGCTAACCTACCTGGACATGGAAGGAAGGAAAAAATGACAAAAGACTGCCACAAAGGATTGTTCGAATGGTAGATAAAAAAAAACTCAATCAACTTCCAAACAAATTCAAGCTGACAGCTTGCACTATCCGTTGCCATCTGAATGGAGGACCCCACTGCTGACACAGAGACATAAAAAATCCAGACTGGAGTTTGTCAAAACTTACCTGGGGAAGCCAAAATCATTCTGGGAGAATGTCCTGTGGACAGATGAGACCAAAATAGAGCTTTTTGGTAAAGCACATCATTGTACTGTTTACAGAAAACAAAATGAGGCCTTCAAAGAAAAGAACATGGTCCCTATAGTCAAACATGGGTCTCCTTCAGAGGTCATGGGGCTCCGTCAGAGGTCATGGGTCTTCCAGCAGGACAATGACCCAAAGCAGATTTCAAAAAGCACCCAGAAATGGTTGAAGACAAAGCGCTGGAGAGTTCTGAAGTGGCCAGCAATGAGTCCAGATCTAAATCCCATAGAACACCTGTGGAGTGAATCTCAAAACAGCAGTTGAGAGAAGGAACCATTCAAATGAGAGAGACATGGAACAACACCCCCCCCCCGGCCCCCCATCTTCCATTTATACTGTTCACAAAAGAACATCTCTACCAAACACGCTACAAAAAGGGAGATACTGAATTTTACACAAAGTGTTATTAAACCAAGTTTTGAGTGGTTTGTGAGTGAGAACTTGGATACCCCTATGCTACCCCTATGCTACCCCTATGCTACCCCTATGATCAGTGGCGCCGGCAGGATTCGATTTCATAGTACGCACAGAAACGTAAAAAAACTTTGCAGAAATAGCACAGACTAGCCTACAATATAGGGATGTAGCAAGCTACATGGTGGCCAACAGAGGTATCGACAGACACTCCCACATGTTCCCACCTGTTTCAAGCAACGATTATTTAGATCACCTCTCAAAAGAAGAAAAACTAAGATATGTGAACAAACTACACATTTTGGACACTTGCGATCCATATAGAGCACCCGCCGCAGTATTTCAATCACTAAAAACAGCGACGTCGCTGCCAGAGCTGCAGTTCGGTGATGTTTACATATCTTGTGGAGAATCATTCCCCTCACACTGCCGCCAGTACTGTACTCTGATGCGCACCTTCCCACTGACATTCCCAGCGCCGTCGGCAAACAACAAACTAACGGGTTGAGTGATTGGCTGAACGCAACGTGAAAGACTTTATTATGGGGTGTTCACACTTGAATTATTTTTTAAGAAAAAAGCGTGGCCTTCAGCGCCTTTTTACATACAACCCTATGGGAAAAGGGAAAAAACTGCCGCTTTTTAAAAAGCGAGAGAAAAGCGCAGCTGCCTTTTAACTTTTCAGAAAGGCGCAACACAAAATACATATAATTATTAAGCACGTTTATTACAGAATTTTTTTTTTCCTTTAAAAAAAATGTACGCACAGTGCGTACAGGATTCCGGCTGCCGGCGCCACTGCCTATGATACCCCTATGATACCCCTATGCTACTCCTATGATACCCCTATGCTACTCCTATGATACCCCTATGCTACTCCTATGATACCCCTATGATACCCCTATGCTACCCCTATGCTACCCCTATGATACCCCTATGCTACCCCTATGATACCTCTATGCTAACCCTATGATACCCCTATGATACCCCTATGCTACCCCTATGCTACCCCTATGATACCCCTATGATACACCTATGCACACTGGAGTACATCAAATGTTCTGTTTCAGTATGCACTTTGATTTGGAAACATTGGAATAAAATGCAGCCGGGATGAAATAATCGAAATAATGGTCCAGAGTAAACATCATTCCAAAATAATTTCACCGAGCCAACATTTCACTACTACGTCTTAATTAATTACAACCGTGGGATTTCATTTCACTAAACTGAAACCATTGCAGTGTGTGAAAACACGGCATAACGTCTTCTGAAACACAACAACAACCCCCCAGTGTAGAATAGAGTCTTCAGATAGAACATTATTACCAGCTAAGACCCCCTTTAAATGACTTGATGCCAACCACTCCAACCAAAACTGGACCCCCTTGAGAGATTACAAGGACGTTAGGACATTACAAAGAACATTACATGGGCGTACCGGAGCAACTCTAACATCAGCTTGGCTGTTCTCAGCTGTTCTCAGCCACAAGTGGAGTGTGTGTGTAGCAATGTGTCTAGTAGCATTTCAAGACTCTCATCCGAAAGGACATTAGCTCACCCTTAGAGCTGCTGGGAGCTGCATTGCCTTGGTTAAACACTTTGTGTACTTTGTCTCGCTATACAGTTTTTCGACAGTAAAGGTAAATGCAGCATATATATATATATATATATATATATATATATATATATATATATATATATATATATATAAAAGTAAACATTCCAAAAATAAAATAAAATAATGCTAATAAATAATATAGTAAACATGTTTTCCCTCCAGGGGGTAGCTATACAGTAGGTGATAATATATCACATCAGATCTTCCCAGTTAGAGCAAGTCAAGCTATTTTCACTGCTGATGGCTAGTGAGAGAAAATGTCATGTTTGAGAAAGGAATGGTTCTTCCTAGTTGACTACCCTTGGCACGTTCATTGACGACATCACACTCAAGAGGCAATATCCTAAACTCTTTGGCAGCCATGCTAGTGCCTCCAGGCTGAAGTGCATTCACAGTCTATCAACAGTCAACACATTTAACAAATGTCAAACTGTCAAGCTTGACTGACTGAGACTGATCCACTGAATTCAGAACTCTTGAACTAATTCAAATGAAATCCCAGGAGGCAACAGTACATCTCACGACAATGATACCATCATGTGTTATCATTTCGTAGTTTTTTTTTTCCAGATTGAAAATCCATTTTACATTTTTTATTTTTTTGCAGACACTTCGCGAATCAAACATCTACGCTAGGGCCAGGTGCCACTGGCAGTCACAATGCTAGAGGAAGGATGGACTACTTAAATAATAATAATAATAATGATTATATATATATAATATATATTAACAGTAGAGGACCTATACAGAGGGGTAGGGGGAGTGAATAGGTCTTTCGGAGGGACAGTCTACAAATAACCTGAAGAGATGGGTCTTCAGTCTACGGCGGAAGATAGGTAATGACTGTACTACCCACAAAATCCCTTCATCAAATCTAACACGCCATGGTTTATACATCTGGATATACTGGAGAAGGAAAGGTGGGCAAAAAGAGGGTTTTAGGGTTGAAGAAAAGCAACAACAAAGGATTTAAAATCTTGCACATAAATTCTGCCTCTGAAGCACTCCCACTGAGCTCCTTGTCAATATGATGAATCTGAGTCTGGTCCAGTGAGTCCCGACACAGCAGAGCAACATAGGAAAAAAAAAGAATCAGCTCAGGAAAATGGAATTTGAAGGATAAAGCTAAGGCTGGTGAAGGTAAAGAAGAGAAAAGGAAATTCTAAATGTTTCTAGCATTGTGACTGCCAATGTCACCTGGTCCGGGCAGAGAGTTTTAGACAAATGTACCTAACCCTACCCCTCACTTTGGATACAGGCTTCTGCTAAAAGCTTCTGCTAAATCGTGACGTTAGAATTATAAGGTTCTATCTCCATTTTTGTCAAAATTTAGTTTTTTTACATAATCTGATCCATTAGGTGTTTATTAATGCCTGTGTGGTGTTATTTTTTAAAATGTTGAAATGTTTTAGTTAGTAATTCATCAAATACAAAGGTTCCATCTCACAAAACATAATGGAATGTAAAAAACGTTGACGCTACCCTAAACGGATATAGAACCGTATAATTCTAAGCTCACAAAATGTCAAAAATGTCAACGTAAAATGTAAGGTAGAAATCGGAGAACGGCCTCATTGTAAATCGATGGAAAGTATACCGTTCCTAATTCCGTTCCATGCATTCTAACGAGCCCATCCTCTACTGTACCTCCCCCAGCCTCCACTTCATCAACAAGAAGCTGGATTGTTGGCAATACAAGTGTTAGATCAGTAAGTAGTGTTACATAATCAAAAACAGCCCAGTATCATAATCGTATACACTCTGTAACACTTGTCCATATTCCAAGGACATTTAAGACATACTGCAGGAGAGTGCTGGTAGACCTCAGGGCTTGGGGGGTGATATCAGGTAGGCAACGCAGAGCACAGAAAGTATTGGACATACACTTTACACAAACATGGGTTTTCTAGATGTGGGTGTGTGTTTTGATCGGTGGCAAGGCAAGGTGTGGAGCCACAGGGGATTCCGCAAACAAGATCTCCACTCAGAGCCAAGAGGAGAGAGGGTCAGGAGTGAGTCACTCTCTGACGTATGGAGGGGACGTTCTGGAGACAGATGTGTGCGTGTGCCTTCAGTTGGTTGGCCCTGGCCTGCGTCACCTTTCAGTGAGAAACACAGTTGGGGTGGAAGCTTGATGTGTGTGGTGTGAGTGTGTGTGCGTGCGTGCGTGCGTCTTTGTGTGTGTGTGTGTGTGTGTGTGTGTGTGTCTTTGTGTGAATAATTGAATCTATTAGCCTGAGAATGTATCATAGCCAACACCTTACGATCTCGCTCTCTCTCTGCTTCCAACATGTCAAATCATTTTTGCATTTATATATATATCCAGCACCAGTAGAATATTAACACTGTTGACTTGAAACAAAACCTTATTGATTTAATCATGTACACAATTCATGTTAAGTATAAAATGTTATAACATAGAGGACACTTTTAAATGTGGTCTATACAGTATAATGCATGTCATTTACTCCCCTACATACATACACACACACACACACACACATACATACTAGCAGGCAAAATAATGCAAAGATATATTGTATATGTAAAGTCATCAGTGAATTCCGACTGTGACCATACCAACGCCTGCTACGGTTCATTGAGCGAGGTAGGAAGGCGATGGGATGTCATTACTCTCTGCGTGACACACGCTATTCATCATTACCTCATCACTACATTCCCTCGGGTCTGTTTCCTTCCCCCTGGGAGAACAGCGGGATTCCGACATGCCCCTCAGTGACACAACACGGACGCCCTTGGCCTCGCCTGTCGGAGGGAGTGGTGGCTGACACACAGAACGGTGTTCCCAGTACCACAATGTGTCCAACCCTAACCCTGCAGAGTCTTCGCAATAGCTGCAGGACCTAACTCTTTCAGAGTGCGTCATACAGTGTCACCGTGTTGGCAAACTGTTAACACGATAGGTGGAAAAGGTCTCTACGGGAAACCGATAGAATGTATGCGTACACAATCTTAATGCAGGCCAAACCACAGACTTCTCATCGTTTCAGGGTTCATGAATACATTCATGAAAAAAAAGACATTATGAGCCATTAAAACAGACATATTCCACTTGAGCACGTTAGTAGGTACATGTGCACACGGTACGTGGAGGAAATCTCATGAATACATAAACAGGGTAATAGTGTGGTCCCACTCCTCAGTAGTGACACCGCCAGAGGGTCCTGAAAAAACAATAGATAGATGTCTTAGTCCTTAGAAAGAGGGCTTGTGGTGGCCTGGGGTGGTCCAGTGGTCTAGCAGGAATACGTTCCCAGCAACAGTCAGAAGAAGATCGGGAGCGCAGCCTTTGCCAACTATGCCCCAAAGCTTTGGAACACATTACCTTTAGAGATCAGGGAAGCCAGCTCACTAAATATTTTTTAAAAGAAAGCTAAAAAACGTACTTCTTCAATATAGCCTCCAACAAGCTCATCTGCACCTGACTGCTCATTTGCCAGCTACTGCACTTTAAATGTTTTATCAACCAGCCCTTCTTTAAATTTATTTTGATTGTATTTTCTTTACCTTTTCTTTTTACTGTTTTCCCCTCCTTTTATATTCATGTACACAGACTGACAGATAAAAAGACTAGTTGAGAAAGAGGTGATTGTGCATTGTGCAAAAGAAAGAAACTGTAATGTTGATACTGAGTAGTTGGATTTTTGGTGCAAGTTCCAGCAGAGACTGAGAACGTAAGCAGAGACTGAGAACGTCTGAGAACGTACACAGAGACTGAGAATGTACACAGAGACTGAGAACGTCCACAGAGACTGAGAATGTACACAGAGACTGAGACGGACCTTTTCCAAGAACTGATGTTTGTGGTGCTGGTGGAAAGCCAGTGAGATGTACAGAAAGACTGTGTAAGGTAGGGAGATGAAAGGGATATGGAAAGTTAGATTAACGACCAGAGGTTGTACATTGTTTCCCTTTTGAAAATGTATCTTTATTGTATTTTATCTTTACCTTTTCTTTTTACTGTTTTCCCCAGCTTTTATATTCATTCTATGCTTTATATATGTTTTTATATTCACTTTATGTTCTTATTCCGGTTGTAAAGCACTTTGAGCTGCATTTCTTGTATGAAAGGTGCTATATAAATAAAGCTTTACTTACTAAAGCTGCGTGCACACCAGGTCATTGCGTTGCACCGGAAGTCATTCATCTCAATGGGGCAGTTGCGTTGATCCGTTGCGTTGCTCTGCATTGCGTTTCTTGTCCGGCAGGGTGCGGTAATCAGTCAAAATATTTCAGCTTTTGCGTTGCGTTGGATCCGTCAAAACAACCGGAAGTAAACCGGAAGTAGTTTCTTGACCAGAGCTTTCCCTCAGATGTAAAATCCGCCATTGGCGAAAATCTTTAATTTGGCTCTACAAGTGTTAATATGTCATTTTATGAAGTTTTTATATGTTTTCAGGCGAGAAAGTAACCATATATATTCACAAAATGTGTCCAGTTTATCAAAATAACCCGTTTATATATCTGATGTTAACATACTGACTGTGTCCGCGAATGCTATGCTATTGTTGTGCTAGGTGCATTGACTGACTGTCCGCGAATGCTATGCTATTGTTATGCTATCTGAATGGTGTACTAGTTTTCACTGAATAAATCGCGATTTCTTTCAAAGAAGGTAGCAGGTGTTTATGTCCATGTCAAGGAGAAGGTACGACTTGTATGACAGTAGTGTGATTAGGACATAAGTTGAGGATATTAGTCTACCTCTGATGCTAACTTGTATGGCATAGTGTTTGTGATGCTAACGGCGCCATCTTTGCTATCTCCTCCGGACATATATTACCGCTGTGTTGTTGCGTCTGCATCGCACGTTGACGTACGTCAAGCCCATCCCACCAGGTTGCGTCAGAACGGTGGGTCACGGTTCGCGGTGTGCACAAAGCTTTACTTACTTACTAGCACCACGGTCTACAGTGCACACGTCGGCATGGGTTTGAATCCGACCCATGCCCTGTACTGCTGACATGCCATCTTCTCCTTACTTTCCTGCCTATCTTCACTCTCTCTATCCAATAAAATGAAATGTATGAGTGGGATTGCCCCACTCAGAAAAAAAAGAACCCCCAAAAAATAAGAAAGAGGGCTTGTGAGAAAATATATACTGCGGATGTACTCGAGCATAGCAACAGATTCATACACTTTTAACCTGCGTCTGAGGTGGAAACGAGATGGCTAATCAAATAAACTAGACAGTACAGAGTACGGTATATCAGAAGTAACGGTGATAAAAAACACAAACCCTGTCATCAGTGTACGATGGGTAGCTTTGGCGATGTTAACAAATCAAAAGTATGAACGGCACGAACGTCTCTGTTACTCGACGTACTTCTCACATACGACGGTGGCATTAAGTCATGAAAAATTGGTGATTTGGCCAAATTACTACTTTAATTTCCTTATTTGAAGGGATCCCTGATAACTACAGTGACAGCAGAGCGTGTGGTCTATTAATTCAAGCTGTGCCGATTACATTATGATTATCACGGGACATTATCTGAGCTCGTTGGAAATACCATAAGGAGGATTTCTTGGCCAAGAACGACTGCCGCCAATCAATTACTCCGTGTGGGGGACCCAGCATTGGCATTTCTCTGCAATCGCCATGGAAATCAGAGCTGTATTTGAGCCTGCACGGTAGCCAAAAGAAACACTCCAGGATCCCCCGGGGATTGAACTAATAGAATAAAACTTGGATGATTATTTTTTCTTTGCCAAACATAATCCGTTATTAAACGTTATGCCATGCTCTGTGTCTCCAGCTAATTATAAAATGAAGAGACAAGAGCTTGTGTTGTCTTTACTTAAGGACTCAGGAGCATAGGAGAGGCTTCTAGTGGGAAAGTGCTCGCTAATTACAAAGACTAAATACCAGATACAGACAGGCATGGGTACTGCACTGTACTGCCGCTGGGGCACCTGCTTGGCCGTCCTCGTGCGGGGCCTTTATCTTTATGGTCTGTGCTTGCTTGGCTGGGCCGGGTGTGCTGGTGGTTGGGCAGGCTGGGTGTGTGGGCCGGCGGGGGCTCCCCACAGTGTACAGGGTTTTTACTTTTGCCTGCTTGCGGCTCTGTCAGTATGTAAAGCGCATGGAGTCGCATCCTGTGAGAAATGCGCTATACAAATACAATTTGATTTGACTTGATTTGATTTGTACTGTAGGACATTGAGGCTCCAGTAGTTCTAGGTTACCAGTTGGGGACATACTGAGGGTTATGGTGGAGCACTGTAGGCCACCAACAGTGGACTGGCATAGTATTCTGTGAGGGGCACTGTGGAGTAGCCTGGGAGCCCAGGTTCTGTAGGGTGCTGAAGGATACTTCCTGGAAATTGAGGTAGGTAGGTGTTTCGCCCACTGAGGTAACATAGAACACACTTGGGGTAGGCACAGTAGTAATAGACTTACTGGAGAAAGAGAGAGGTCATTGGGGTAGTTCTACTTCCTCAGACACAAGGGAAACTACTAACTAGCCTGTTAGTAGTTGGCAACGAAGCAAAGCGCTCTGGGTAACGATTTGCTCAATGAATGGGACCTGTAAAGAATGAACAAGGCTTCTTAATAACAAGGCTTGTCATTCCACCTTTAGAAAAGCAGACATACTGTATTCAGAATCAGATCAGAGTCAGAATAGCTTTTATGACATCAGTGTACGGGTACACAGAGTAAACATGTTGGGTTCAGGTTCTTCCACATTGGCATTGCAGCAGAATACAAAATCAATAATAAAATAAAGCAGGATACAAAATCAACTAAATCAACAATAGCAGCAATAGCAGCAATAAGAGCAATAGCAGCAGAATACAAAATCAACAATAATAGAATAAAGTAAAATGAGTAAGCTGATAATAGAAACAAGTAGGATGAGGTAATAAGGTGATACGGTGATAATTGTAGTACTGCGGGACCAGTCGTGCTGCTGTAGGACAGTAGTGCAAAACACAGGTATTGATGCTACTGTCAGTATGAATGGCATTCGGAAACATACTTGTTTTCAGCATGTTCCATTGGGTGACTAGGTTCTTGGGGCTATGTCACAAGCGCCTTATTTCAGGGCATAACATAACAATAATAATAGTAATAATAATAATAATAATAATAATAATACATTAGACTCATATAGTGCTTTTCTAGACACTCAAAGACGCTTTACAAACTGAAAAGATCGAGTAGTAATAATAAAAAGAAACAACAAATAAATAAAAGAAAGTATAGGGGTCTAATACATTTTTGGATTACTAAATCTAAATCTAAGTGTCTTTGTAGGACAATCTACTCTAGATACTGAAATTACACCTAGATTTCGGGCGGAGAAGCGGCGAACAAGCAACGCCATTTACTGTACAGCTTTCCATTCTGATCACTGAGATTCAATGATTGATAGATGAATGTAAGTCTTTAGGTTTGCCTGTTTTTAATGTCTTTTTTTATTGTATACAATGATAACAGATCCATAATTTATCAATAATTTGACATAAACCCTAAACTCCACGAATCTCTTGCAAAAGCAAACACTACATTCAAAATAATGTTATGTCTTCTCAAAATGAGATTTTGTCGTCAAATGACAAACACACACCATCATGACAATGAATAGACACTTGTAACAACCAATTGAACACTGATGTGCACAATGGAAAACAGTACTATGATTAGATTATCAGTAGGCCTTTTGCATTTTCAGTGGTACACTACAATACTCAAATATAAAACACACAAATACAAGAATATATATTTTTTCATTCTGAAATACTGTACACATCTCAGCAAGGACAGTTGGATTTGTTAAGTGTTCTTCAAGACCTCGTCGACATGACAGGCAATGTTCTCCCTGGCCAAGCAGAGGGGAAAGTACTGCCTGGCATGACGAATTCAGCCCTGATATACTTCAGATATATTTCAACACAGGAGAGCTCACCTTTGGCCCTTGTGGAATGGAATGGAATGGACTTTATTTGTCATTGCTACAGTACAGGTACCAAACAACGAAATTTAGGAGGGGTGGCTCCCCTGGTGTTAGGAAAGAAAAAAAAAAAAACATTTTAGAAAAAGCATAAAAGTATAAAATCACAAGAAGGTAAGGAGCTGGTTTACATCAATAAAGGCTATGTACACAATCCACTGTACTATACTGCACAGATAGTCAACTAGGGTTGTCATATTGCACAAAAGTATTTTTTCACGTTATTTTAAAGTGTCACAGTTTGCAGGCTTGAAAATGTACATGTTTGTGCCTCAGCACTAGCTGCCATACAATCCGTCCGGACTGTCCTGGGCCCAGAACTTAGGCCTTTTCTGTGTTCAGGGCCTTGACGGCCCTGTGGTAGAAGCAGTCCTTCAGTCTGTTTGTCTTAGCGGCCGGGGTCCTGTACCTCCTGTTCGAGGGCAGCCTGACAAAGTGTACGTGCCCAGGGTGGGTCGGGTCCCTGGAGATCTTGGAGGCCCTCCTGAGACAGCGTGTGTTGTACAGCTCCTCCAGAGAGGGGAGGGGGGCGCCGGTGATCTTCTGTGCTGTTCTCACGACTCTCTGTAGCGCGTTTCTCTCCGCTGTTGTGCAGCTGTGGAACCAGTTGCAGATGCCGTAGGTGAGGATGCTCTCCACTGCGCCGTGGTAGAAGGCCACCAGTATCTCCTGCTTGTTGTGTTCTTTCCTGAGGCATCTCAGGGTGTATAGCCGCTGTTGTGCCCTCTTGATGGTGCCTTTTGTGTTGTCCTTCCAGGCCAGGTCATCCCGCATGTGATGTCCCAGGAATCGGAGGGTTGAGACTCTCTCCACGCTCTCTCCGTCGATGAGCAGGGGCTGGATCTCAGACTTTTTCCTCCTGAAGTCTACGATGAATTCCTGGGTCTTTGACTTGTTTAGCAGCAGGTTGTTAACCTTGCACAGTTTGCTCAGTTGCTCTACCTCATCCCTGTACGCCGCCTCGTCCCCCCCCGAGATACATCCCACCACGGTGCTGTCGTCTGCAAACTTTACGATGTAGTTGCTGGGGTGGACGGGGGTGAAGTCGTGGGTGTAGAGGTTGTAGAGGATGGGGCTTAGCACGCAGCCCTGGGGGGACCCAGTGCTGAGGCTGAGGGCTGTGGAGGTGTGGGGGCCCACCCGCACCCTCTGGGGGCGGTCGGTCAGGAAGTCCTTGATCCACGCACATATAGAGTGTGATAGACCAGGTCTAGTAGTTTGGTCACTAGTCTGTCTGGAAGGATGGTGTTGAAGGCGGAGCTGAAGTCCACGAAGAGCAGTCTCGCGTAGCTGTTTCCCCTCTCCTGGTGGGATAGAGTGGCGTGGAGAGTCGTCGCTATGGCGTCCTCTGTGGACCTGTGGGCTCTGTAGGCGAACTGGTATGGATCCAGGTTGGGCGGGAGGCGTGTGTGTATGTGGGCCCGGACTAGTTTCTCGAAGCACTTCATGATGATTGGTGTGAGTGCCACCGGGCGGTAGTCGTTTAGGCAGCTCACCGTGCTTTTCTTCGGGACTGGGATGATAGTTGAGGTTTTCAGGCAGGGTGGGACGGTGGCCTGGGACAAGGACTGGTTAAAGATGTTGGTGAAAACCCCGGCCAGCTGGTCGGCGCAGTCTCTCAGCACCCGTCCCAGGACGCCATCCGGCCCCGAGGCTTTCCTGGGGTCCACCGCCTTCAGTACGCGTCTCACCTCATGCTCTGTGAGGGTGAGGCTGCTGAGAGCTGGAGAGAGTGGTGTTTGTGTTGTGGTTACCTCCGTTCGCCCCTCGTCGAACCGGGCGTAGAAGGTGTTCAGCTTTCCCGCCAGCAGGGGGTCGTCCTCTGCGGCTGTGAGCCTGTTGGCTCTGAAGTTTGTCATCTGCTGAACCCCCTGCCACATCCGCCTGGAGTCGTTGCTCAGGAGGCATTCCTCAATCTTCTCTCTGTGCTCTGCCTTGGCCGCTTTGATGCCGCGCTTTAGGTTGGCCCTGGTGGAGCTGTACAGCGGTGTGCGCTTCCCTGCGAAGAAGGCGTTGTCCCTCTCATTTATCAGTTTTTGGACCTTCCCAGTCATCCATGGCTTCGTGTTGGGGTAGACCCGGACCCGTTTGTCCACGGTGACTGAGTTGGTGCAGTTCACTATGTGGTTCAGAACCGACGACGTGTACTGTTCCAGGTCCTCATGCTCATATTCCTGCCATAGGGTGTCATTTAGGCAGATCTGCAGTGGAGCGGACCCTTCTGGCCAGGTTCTGACAGTCTTAGTGGTGATGGGAGCACTTTTCCCCATTGTAGTGTATGCAGGGATCAGGAGGATTGACACATGGTCAGACATGCCTAGATGAGCTAGCGGACTAGCCTTGTAAGCACGTTTGATGTTGGTGTATACCTTATCCAGTGTTTTTTCTCCTCTCGTTGCACATTTTACATGCTGATAGAACTTGGGTAGTACTGCCTTCAGGTCGACATGATTAAAGTCCCCCGCTATGATGTGAATAGCCTGTGGATCAGTGCTTTGTTGGCAACTAATGACTTCATATAGACGCGCCAATGCTACTTTGCTGTCCGCGCTAGGCGGCCTCGCCTTTTCTTACGATCTCCGCGCTAGGCGGCCTCGCGCTAGGCGGCCTCGCCTTTTCTTACGATCTCGCCGCCGGCGTTTCCGCCTCAGGGAGGGGACTGTGAACCAGTGCTCTCCCGGTCGCCTGGCGATGTCCTTGTCAATGCTGTATTTCTCCAGGAAATCCGCCGTTACTATCTTGTCGTTTTGCGTGCCGACTTCTAATAAGTCGAGCCTGCTGTAGGTACTATATACATAACTGTTATGAGCTGCGGCGACTAAGCGCGCGGCCATCTTGGAACATCTATCCAGTATTCTCTATTATCTATCTAGTTTGTATTGCTAAAGCTATGATTACTAATTCAAATGCAATTTTAGATGTTTGCTCATTTGAGGAGTGTGACTGTGTGATTGGTAGTTTGAGTTTAGCATTCTGAATGGTGTTTTCCATGTGAACAGAAGAGATAGAATTGTATTTAGTGTTTTGTTAACTGTGTGGTTTAGAGCTGCAAAATGAGTGATAAGCAAACAATGTGTTTGTCATTGTGAAGAATTGGTGTGAGATAAAATACACCAGTTTCAGGTTTTGGTCATTGTGTTTGAGGTTCCGATGTTAGTGTTAAAGCGAAAAAACTGTAACGTGTTAATTATTTTCTTCTAAAGAACATTTGCTTGTCTTAGAAACTCAAGGACAAAGAACAATTGTTTCTGGCAAGCCTCTGTGTTTGTAGAGACATTTTAGACAGCCATTAAATCATGTGGCAGTATTTAATGCTGGATGCAAAAGGCAGACCACTGGTGAACAACAATAACAAGTGTGTTGTTAAGCTAAGGATCGTGGCACCGAAGTACAGTGTGAATCAGTTCATTGTTCTATTTGGTAACAGTCACTCCTGATTGGCTGGATTGCACTTCATTTCCCAACAGGACACAGGACATAATTTGTCATTCCAATTTTCAGCGAAGGTTTTGCATCCTGCAGCATGGACAAGTAAAGGTCAGCAGATCTGGGCACCAATATTTACAGCATGAAACTTTGTGTGTTTCCTTGGTAACGGTCTATCCATTTCTAAACTGTCAGCAACAGTGTTTGGAGGCATGACATGAGAGAATGAGAGAATGATTAAGCCTGGTTGAAAAATAATTTGGCTAATTTGGCTAATGAACAATTTATCAGCTTGGCAATAGAACTATGAGTCATACGCCCGAACGTACCGGATGAATAAGGAAATGGAAAAACGAATTGGATACTGTTTTCACAACCCCTTGCTAACCCTAAATTCATCAAATAACAGCTTGTTATATGGGCATATGAGGGCTCTGACCAAGTGCTGTCCAAGAAAACCTCTGCTACCAGTTCACAATGTTTTCAATTGAGAGGTTTCAATCTTCCCACCGCACACGCCTCAGTTTGTGCTTGGAGCGGTTGCCATGGTAACCCCCAAAGTCACACAGACTGGGACAATGACCTCACAATACCTGCCCACATCTCTTGGAAGGCACCATCTAGAAAACACAGGGACCTGATTGGACCCCCCCCCCCCCCCCCCCCCCCAAGCTCACTGTACCAAATTCTTCTTCAATTTCTCCAATCACTTGTTCAGAGTAAACACTATCACTTTCTCTTCCTGTCTATCACTGAGACTGCCAATGGCCCCGGGCCTGAGCTCGATTACTCTTCCTGATACGACTGGTGGATTGATGATTCACTTGCTTAGTCAAATGTATTGATTGTAAGTCGCTTTGGAATAAGGCGTCTGCTAAATGCCAAACATGTAAATGTTAACTTTCCTTTTGTTCTGGTGAGCTGCCCATTCAACACATCCTTTCCTGAGGCACGTCAGAATTTAACTGTAAAGGGCAGCAAGGTGACCGCTATTTGACATATAATTGACAAGTAAAATGATGTTTATTATTTGTTTGGCAGAATTGAGGTACATTCCGATGGGGCCATTAGCAAAGCATGCAGTATAAGTATATTGTAAATCCATCTTCTAAGTATAAATATATTACTAGATCCATCTTCTAAGTATAACTATATTGTAAATCCATCTTCTAAGTATTAGTATATTGCTAGATGAAGGGAATGCTGTAAAAAAATATATAGATATTTAGAACCAGTCAA
Organism: Nansenia antarctica; assembly: GCF_963989245.1. Lineage (NCBI taxonomy): Eukaryota > Metazoa > Chordata > Actinopteri > Argentiniformes > Microstomatidae > Nansenia > Nansenia antarctica. The sequence goes on along the minus strand of NC_137689.1, from coordinate 30,218,593 downwards.
AAATCTTATAATCGGAGATATCCTTTTGATATATCTCCCTCCGCCACATCCAACCTTCTATGTCTGCCCCATCCAACCTTCTATGACCTCACCATCCAACCTTCTATGACCTCACCATCCAACCTTCTATGACCTCACCATCCAACCTTCTATGACCTCACCATCCAACCTTCTATGACCTCACTATCCAACCTTCTATGACCTCACTATCCAACCTTCTATGACCTCACCATCCAACCTTCTATGACCTCACCATCCAACCTTCTATGTCACCATCCAACCTTCTATGACCTCACCATCCAACCTTCTATGACCTCACCATCCAACCTTCTATAGGCCAATGCACACGGCGTGCAATATCTGTTGCACCACAACATTCGATTTTGAAGTTTGAATGGAAGTCTATGAGAAAATCGCATCCCAACGCACATGGCCCCGATTTTAATCGCATGGCGAAAATTCGATTCCATTCATTTTGAATGGGACAAAGCACACGGCGTGCGAGTTTTGTCGCACTGTCAAATTTTGCAAATGTTGTAAAAGTTTGTGGTGCGACGGATTATTGCATCACAATGGGACAATTGGTAAAACTTCAACTGGTCTATCTAAATTAATTGAGTCACTCATAACGGGGAGAGAGACTGGAGCATACATTTTTGACTGTCTCCTTTTTTGAAAGAAGTTAAAGGCTGAAGGTCTGACCCAAAAGGTCTGATACAGTACCTACGGTACATGAAGGGTTTATGATATACAACATTATCATTTCATTTTCATATCATATATTTCAAATACATACTGGACACAACGGATAATGGATGTCATTTGGTAAACCTCATCTTCTTTTCAGTGTGCCAGGCACATCATTCACTAATCCGTGGCACAGCTGTCATTAGAAATTTCTCGCCTTTTCGCTAATTGCATGACGACATCAATGACCTATTTTAAAACATATTTTTAACTCTCCAAAACAATGTGTGACTTTGCAAGGCAGGATAGGGTGAAACAGAAAAGGAATCAGAGACATGTAAACATATTTTGTTTCTTGAACTGTGTGTTTCTATGACATGCTGAAGGTTGAAGGCTATCGTAAATCTTTGAACAAGTAACGTTATTTATACTTATAATATATATATTATATTAGTTTACTCATCTACAATATAGTTTTTGGCTGCACGGGGTTGCCAGATTTCTAATCTAGCACGACTGAATGACCAGCCAAATTATACACATGTTGTATAGACACTGTCCACTGAAAACCGGACATCTGGCAACCCAACATTTATATTTACTCTACTGTACGTAGGCTACGTGTATGTAAAAATGGATGACGAAAAGCTCATCACGTTGATTCAGTGCCATAGGGAGCTATACGACCCCAGCTATGAGAGGTATAAGGACACAAATAAAAGAGACCAATCATGGAGAGCAATATCTCTTGCTATTGGATGCTCTGGTAAGTTAGCTAAGTAGCTACTTCAGATAACTAATGTTAGCGTGCAGCACTCTCTCAGACTAGCTAAGTAGCTAGCTACCTCAGATAACTAACGTTAGCGTGCAGCTCTCACTCAGACGTCTCTCTACGAATGTACCAGGGGTGTTCACGATGTAACGTAATCTACGTGAATGTATTGCAGTGGTTTTTTTACTAACGTTAGATGTAGCTTCAATAATTAGATCTAGCTTCAATAATTAGATCTAGTTTCAATAATTGATTAACAATGAAAAACGATAAGACCTGATAAGATGATAAGAAGATAAGACCTGTTTGAAAAAGTCTTCACTTTGACTTGCTGAATAGCAATCATTTACACACTGTATTGTTTTGACCTACAGACTGTGTTATTGATTTCTATTCAGATGAGGGACCCTACAAGGCTATTTCATAAATAGTTTGAACTATTATTATTGCACTCAAATGGCATACATTTTAAATATTTAGTACATTTAAGACATTTTTAGAGAGATTTGTATAAAAACAAGTGTCAACATAGTGAACCATCCCTTTAATAATGGTCAGTATAACGTTCTCCCTACATTTTGGCAATGTTTGTTAGGCGTGTTAAGGGGCCACTGAGATGTCAGACGGAAAAACCATTCCATATACAGTATGCTGTGCTGTTAACACATTGTATATAAGTTATCAAGGGTGCTATGATGAGCGATACACTCCTATCACAGACAGTCATTTCCAAAACACACATTTATTCCTATTGATTTGGTACAGTGGAGGACAGCAGAACAGATGCAGTAAAAAAATAATATATATATTTTTTGGTTGTTTGTTTGTTTTGTTTTGATGATGGCGGTGGTCGGCCTGGGTAGGACTGGTGGAGCCAGGGCAGGCGGTGGAAGGCCTGGGTAGGAGTGGTGGAGCCAGGGCAGGCGGTGGAAGGCCTGGGTAGGACTGGTGGAGCCAGGGCAGGAAAGAACTGGAAAGTAAACAAATAGGTTTAGCAGAAATAAATGGTACAAAGAAATGTAATAATAAGCATCACAAAATAACTTGTATATAATTAAATATGAAGTGTTTTAATACAGATGGTGTGGCAGGCAGAGGTGTGGCAGGCAGAGGTGTGGCAGGCGATGGTGTGGCAGGCCATGGTGTGGCAGGCAGAGGTGGGGCAGGCGATGGTATGGCAGGCAGAGGTGTGGCAGGTGGTGGTGTGGCACTTTCAGTGAGAAACATTGGCAGAAGCAGGCGGTGGTGTGGCAGGCGATGGTGATGTAGGCGATGGCCTACACCATCTTCTCTTGCCATGCCACACTACCCTCTGGCGAGCAGAAATACTACTGGTATCTCTATCGCACAGTGTAGGCTTCCCGGGTACACCTGTTTTCGTCAACGTTTCTCACTGAAACCAGGCTGTCCTCACCGTCCTCACCAACTCCACTCTCATCCAGCCACACCTGGCTTCCACTAGGCCTCTGCAAGTAATTGTGCAGGACACAAAGAGCCAACACCAGGGTGGTCACCTTCCTGGGATGCAAATGTATTCTGGTGTACAGCACCCTCCAGCGGGAAGCTAGGATGCCTAAGGCATTTTCCACAACATTCCTGGCCCGAGACAAGCGGCAGTTGAAGACACGCTTGTCGTGGGTCAGGTTGCTCCCTGGAAACGGCCTCATAAGGTATCGCTTCAGCGGGAATGCCGCATCTGCCACCATCACAAATGGCATCTTTCCACGGTGTGCGGCGAGTGGAAAGATGTCATCCTCTGGCACTTGGAGGGATTTGGCCTCCATCCCCTTCCCAAGAGCTGAGGTGGCGTAAACTCCCCCATCACTGACCCTTCCCAACTCTCCCACGTGGACCACTCGGAAGCGATAGTCAGCGTCAACGAGGGCAAGCAGCACGAGGGAGAAGGTCTTCTTATAATTAAAATACAGACTGCCGGACTTGGGGGGTGCCTGAATCACCACATGCTTGCCGTCCATGGCCCCGATGCAGTTGGGGAAGTTCCACCTCTGCCCAAACCTCAGAGCAATGGCTCTCCAGTCCTCCCCAGTCGGAGGAGGCAGCTGGCTCCCCATCAGCTGCTGGTTGATAGCCTCGCAGCTCGCATCCACACAGGCTGCCACAGTCGACTCTCCCATCCTGTATTGGAAGGCCAGACTCGTGAATGAGTCACCTGTTCCAAGGAACCTGTAAAATATACAGAATGTTACAATGAAATCAATATTCACTTTTTTCAATTTACAGTTGAGGAGTGCCCAAAAAAATGGAGGAGTCTACGGACAACATATGTCCGGAGAAGGAGAGATGTGATTCCACCCAGTGGGTCAGGGGCAGCTGACCGAAAAGGCTGGAGATTTATGGAGATTATGTCTTTTCTCCTCCCATGCACCCAGGGGAAAGGGTAGGTCAGGTTTTGATCAGTTAAGTGCCCCAATGTCACATGATATTATCTTCAATGACACATTCAATGACACAAGATAAGATAATGTACATTATAATTTTTAATAATTTTGCCATTTAGCAGACGCTTTTATCCAAAGCGACTTACAATTACGAATTACAGGGACATTCCCCCTGGAGTAACTGAGGGCTAAGTGCCTTACCCAAGGGCACACTTGTAGTGGTGTGGCTTCAGGCGGGATTTGAACTCACAACCTTCCGATCCCAAGTCCAACTCACTATCCACTAGACCAGTGGTTCCCAACCGGGGGTACGCGGACCCCTAGGGGTACGTGAGGGGATTGCAGGGGGTACGTGGAAAGATTTGGAATTATAATTTATTTCCCTTTCCCAAAAAATAATTAAATATAGTCGTTTCATAAACCTGTTGTTAAAATGGTACGCTGCAACTTAAGTTCCTCCCCGACAGGTAATGACTGTAACACAAGCGGTAGTCACGTCACATTTAAATCACGTTCATTTACGTTCATTTACGCGCGCACGTCAGCTAGGCCTGTCAGTATACCGCAAAGATGGACAGATGGCTAAAACGACCAGCTACAGTAACGGTCAGATCAGAGGCAGATCAGACGGTCAGATCAGAGGAAGATCAGACGGTCAGATCAGAGAAAAAAAGAAAAAAAGGACCCCGCTATTATTTGGAAACATATGTTTTGTGGGGATTTACATGTACATCGGCTGATCCACCACAGCCACAGTGCTTTTTCTGCGGCGAAGTCCTGGCTAATAATTCAATGAAGCCAGCCCATTTACAGCGACACCAGAGCACCAAACACCTAGCAACTGTTGGTAAAACTGACGACTTTTTCAAGCGAAAACTGTCAGAGTTCAAGTCAAGTCAGGCTACACTGAAAAAAGCGGCAAGTGTGTCAAGCAAAGCACTGGAGGCGTCCTATGCTGTTTCATTACTAGTGGCTAAGTCAAAAACCCCACATTCAATCGCCGAAGATCTGATTTTGCCTGCCGCTATGATTTTGGCTCAAACTATGCTGGACAAGAAAGCAGCTGACACGCTCAAGTTGGTACCATTATCTAACAATACCGTCTCCCGTCGGATTGATGATATGTCCATAAATATTGTCGGACAAGTGGTGGATAAAATGAAGCAAGCAGGTCAGTTCGCTTTGCAATTAGATGAAATGACCGACGTTAGTGGGGAGGCTCAGCTGCTGGCTTTTGTGCGTTATAAAGAAGAGTCGGACATAAATGAGCATATCTTGTTTTGCAAGACGCTGCCAGGAAAGACAACTGGCGAGGAAATATTTCTGATTAAGACAACGATCTGGAGTATTTCTTCAAAGACAACGATCTGGAGTGGAAATCCTGCAGTCACATCTGTACCGATGGAGCGGCAGCAATGACGGGTAAGGTGCGTGGGCTGCTTGGGCGTGTGATGAAGGTGAACCCCGAAATTAAGTGGATGCACTGTATTATTCACCGGGAGGCACTCGCCAGCAAAAGGATGAGCCCCGAGTTAAGTGCAGTTATGGATGACGCAGTTAAGGTGATTAACTTCATTCAGTCCCGGCCAATGAACCACAGACTGTTTCAAACTCTTTGTCATGACAGCGGGTCAGAGCATGAGCAGCTACTGCTTCACACAGACGTTCGCTGGCTGTCTCGTGGCAAAACGCTGCTGCGGCTCTATGAATTGCGCATCGAGGTGTTTGCTTTCCTGACAGAAAACGACCACCCTCTTGCAGCCCTGTTTGAGGATGCAGTGTGGGTTGCGCAGCTGGCATATCTTGCTGATGTCTTCACTAAGCTGAATGAGCTCAACCTTTCACTTCAGGGCAAGTACTCACACATCCTTAACATGTATGACAAAGTGAATGGATTCATAAAGAAGGTTAAATTATGGGAGAGGAAATGTAAGGATGGAGATGTGAGCTGTTTCCCACTGCTTGATGGCCATCTCGCCACCACTGATGCTGACAGAGGTCCTGTGGTGAAAATAGTTAAAGCACATCTGTCCAAACTTGACACTGACTTCAACCAGTACTTTCATGACATTGAAACAAAGTCAGAAAAACTGGACTTGGTGAGGAACCCCTCAGAGTGAATGACAGGAGCAGCAGCAGCCTTCCTGCAAGCCTGCAGGAAAATCTGATGGACATGTCCTCTGATCGTGGGTTGAAGATGGCACATGCTGACAAGTCATTGACAGAGTTTTGGTGTGATGTTGAAAAGGAATATCCAGTGCTGGGAAAGTGTGCATTGAATGAACTTTTGCCTTTTGGATCTACATATATGTGTGAAGTGACCTTCTCAGCTTTGACCCACATCAAAACCAAGCCAAGGAACAGACTGAGTGTGGAGAGCAGCCTGGTGACTGCTGTTGCCACACTGCCTCCAGAACTGTCAAAGCTTATAAAAGAGAAGCAACCTCAAGTGTCTCATTAAAGCTCAACTGATGAAAAAAAGAATTGCAACTGCTACTGGGTGAGTCTATTTTTCACAATGGTGTAAATATCTATGTATTAAAGGGGAGTGGTTCAAATGATTTCATTAATAATCAGTAGAGTTAGATAAGAAGTTTAAGTGTGTGTGTGTGTGTGTGTGTGTGTGTGTGTGTGTGTGTGTGTGTGTGTGTGTGATAAGTTTTATCCTGTCTCATCTTGTCTGTTTCCTCTCCCCATCAGTCAAGACTCTGGGATGAGAAAATTATGACATCACTGCACCTCAGACAGAAGCCAAAGAGGAGCAGGAGAAAGGGAAAAGAAACAGATATCAAATCAAATTCATTATTATTTATTATTTATTTTTCTATTTTCAGTGAGTGTGTGGGCATGTGGTAACAATTAACCATTGAGGTGGCCAGGTGGCACATGTATTGGCCAATTAGCTCATGTAGTCTAATTTTGAATGGCAATGTTTTGAAATGGCAAACATGTGACTTTATGTCAGATTGTTGTGTGCAGAAAACCGTGTTCAGTGCATTTAAAAAGTGCCATTTTGAATAGCAAAATGTGTGTAAAGCAGAAAATGTGTTTAGAGTTTTGGAGACATGAGAAGAGGTTTTGCTCTCTGTGTGTCAGTAATAAATGTTATATTTGCAAGTTAGAGTTTAATTGATTTTTTGGGGAAATAATCAACACGCATGAGTGAGGGGGTACTTCTGGCATGGCAAAACAGCTCAAGGGGTACACAAGACAAAAAAGGTTGGGAACCACTGCACTAGACCACCACTACCCCCCATTATAACGCATTCAATGAGTAACTTTTAGTAAGGGCAAGTGTCTTTTCTAAGATGTATGGCAAGTATGAATGTTTCCTTATCTGAGCCCCTGCTGTTCATAGTGGGAAGACAAACTTAATGGTTGAAGAGGAGGAAGATGATGAATTTGGACTAGGCCTAAATGAAGAAGAAGACGCTGCCGTCCCAGCCACCCCTGCGCGAGCCCGCACAGCAACCCCTCTGAGTGGCTGGGGCAAAAAAAGAAAAACGAAACAGGACATTGATGAAGCTCTCGTGGAGTTCATCACTGCTCCGCCGAAGCCTGCAGCCCCCACTGTTAAGACTGCAGCTGAACTTTTTCTACTTAGTCAAGTGCCTGTGATGGAGGGTCTCAACCCTCGATTACAGGCACGGGCCCAAATAGGGATAATAAAGCTCCTGGATGAGCTGCACAATCTCCAGGAGCAGCCACACATCAATTACAACACTGCTGCCAGGCCAGCACATAGGGAGCAGCTGGCGTACCAACAACCCATGCCTTCCTGGGAGAACTACCACCAGCAATACAATCCCCACAATCAGGGTCCTCCCCCTCCCCCCGCCCACCACCAGCAATACAATCCCCACAATCAGGGTCCTCCCCCTCCCCCTCCCCCCGCCCACCACCCAAGCTATGCAGATGAGGTGGACATTATACATTTGTAAATATTTTCTTGAAAATAATAAGACAAATATTTCTGAATGAGCTTATATTTAAAATAAAATAACATTGGTCCAACACAAAACTGTGCATACTGCATACTGTGTACATATTGGTCCGGATTCTGTACATCTATACAGCACATTCTGTAAATGTAGATACAGGATACTGCACAAAAGCAGCACTAATATGTGCATATTCGACATTTATTTTTTTGTTTTACATTTAATTAATAAATGAATAAATAAACCACATTAAGTAACTCATTTTCCTAAATTCATTCATAGTATGAACTATACCATTCATAGTATGACTCACCTCAATGTTATTGCCAGCCTCTGCTTGGCCTCAATAGGCTGTCTGTAATTAGTTATCAGCCTCGTCAGGTCAGGTCCCACCACACAGAGAAGGGCCTCCATTTGCGCCGCAGACATCCTGAAATATTTGCGGTGCCTTTCCTCGTCCAAAGCTAGCTCTGCCACCAAATGATGGAAGGCTCCCTGTTGTTGCCTCTGTTTATTTAGTGGGTGCACCCACTGCCTCCGATGCTGTCTACGCCGGCGAAAAAGAAGAAGTGCGGCAGCCTTCTTCTTACTCAAGTCACTATCTGTAAAGAGAAAAAACAGCAACATTAGTGGTATTTCAGTCAATTTGAACACAAGTTTCATGTACCACCACAGAAGTTGGTGGATTCTAAAATGTACCTGCCACTTATTTTTTACCAATTACCGGTAGATTTTTTACAATACAAAAGAACTGTCAAACTATGGTTGGTTACCTGACATGGGGCTGGTATGAAAATTCTGACAACGCTAGCTAGCTAACATTAATGAAGTGTCGAGTATAAACACAAATAAAACGTTAGGAAAAAAAAAAGTTACTATTAACTAGCTAGCTAGCTAGCAAAAAAGCTAGCTATCATTACATAAAAGCATATCAACGTTAACGTTGCTACTCACCCATTTTCGTTTGTCTCCTTTCGTTGATGACTCTCCTTCTTTGAAGAGATGTTAAGTGACCGTTTGCAGTTGGGGAAGTCAACTAGATATGAACATCACCATCAGCCATCCATTACTGCATGCATGATTTATTTCCGTGTCATGCCACATAGCTACACGGCCCATCTCACATACAAGACGCCTATATTACATAATAATAACAATCGAGCATGTAGGCACAATATTGTAGCGTGAACGCAGGAACAATAGTCAGCCAGACGGACTTACATATTGAGCCTCATCGGTTGGCAGTGCACCGCTCAGACCCCACGGGGGGGTCTCAAATACCCGGCGAGTTACGTGCCCTTTTAGTTGTTTACTATTCAGCCAATATGTCCAATGTTTGTCTTATTTATAGGCCTATGATTATTTAAATGAGATGAATTTGTACTACTGTATATTTATGATGATTAATTGAGATGCATGATCAGTTGTGGAAGTTGAGTCCTAGGGCGAATAGCTAGATGTTGGACTGTCTCCGTCCTCCGAATCTATGTCTGCCTGATCATCGCCCATAATAATAAAGTGGCTTTTATAATACACCTTTCTGGCTGTGTGTTTTGTGCGCTCCCTCTCCTGACATTTTACCAATACCCCTAAATCAGGGGACCCACATATTTTATCACAATATGTCCAGTTGTATCTTGTAGAAATTGTGGAAGCAAGGCAAGCAATATTGGTAGAGCCTATTGTAATCAGCCTGCCTGGTCCGACTACGTAACAATTGAGAATGGAATGTTGAGGTGTAACAAAATCTCGCACGCCGTGTGCATTGGGATGCGATTTTTAATGATTTTCTCATAGACTTCAATGGTGTGAGTTGAAAATGGAATTCTGCGGTGCAACAAAATTGCATCGCACGCCGTGTGCATTGCAATCGAATGTTGTCCGGCAACAAAAATTGCACGCCGTGTGCATTGGCCTTATGACTTCACCATCCAACCTTCTATGTCTGCCCCATCCAACCTTCTATGTCTGCTCCATCCAACCTTCTATGTCTGCTCCATCCAACCTTCTATGACCTCACCATCCAACCTTCTATGACTTCACCATCCAACCTTCTATGTCTGCCCCATCCAACCTTCTATGTCTGCTCCATCCAACCTTCTATGTCTGCTCCATCCAACCTTCTATGACCTCACCATCCAACCTTCTATGACTTCACCATCCAACCTTCTATGTCTGCCCCATCCAACCTTCTATGTCTGCCCCATCCAACCGTCTATGTCTGCCCCATCCAACCTTCTATGTCTGCTCCATCCAACCTTCTATGACCTCACCATCCAACCTTCTATGTATGTCCCATCCAACCTTCTATGACCTCACCATCCAACCTTCTATGACCTCACCATCCAACCTTCTATGACCTCACCATCCAACCTTCTATGTCTCCCCCAAGTGTCGCCTGCCTATAATGTCAGAGAAGAGCCGCAAGGCCTTTTCCTACTATAACCTGCTTCATTTGCTTCATATTTTACCAATCATATTTTTTCCCATTCCAATTTCAGCAAGTGACTGAAACTGTAAATCTACATTCAATAATTAACGCTGGTAATTCTGCTTTTTGGCACTGTGTCATTTTCTGTCTTAATACAATGACTTTATAGGTTGGATATCAAAGCAATCTGCTCAACATGCGTAGTTCAATAACACATATCTGCTGGAGGCTGCTGGATTGCACCTGTACCAAATTCATCATGGATCTCCGGCAAACCTACTTTTCAGCTCAGTGCAATTTCCCATGTTGATAATGCAAGCTCTCTGAGTCACATCAATAAATGGCCTCCATTTCATTTTTGTTGCATTGACTGGATGTTGTTCAATAATGCACAATACACAAACAATCTAGGTAGCACTTAACATTAAAATGTAACCTTCATAAAGGGTTTATATCATACATAATAACTTGTAACTGATTATCATGATTTATACATTAATAATATCAAGTCATTAAACTACCTATGAACACTTTATGAACCCTTAAATTCTACCTTTACCTTGTTTAATTCAGGTATTCATTTGTAGTATATCAAATTCAATTAAAGACAACACTACGGAAGTTTGATTGCTAAAGGTTAACCTCCCATCTTTGTTTGGGTGTTGAGCAGTGACGTTGTTAGGCCTGGCCGTCCAGGGCTCTAGCCACCAATGTTTTATGAATAGCTCCGGATCTCCAGATCCTGGGGAAAAAAAGAAGCCATCTACCGCATCGCCATCGATTTAGCACATCACCATTGATTTAGCGCAAGCCCCTACCCCTCAACCAAAAACTCAGCTACAATATACTACTGTGTGACTGCTGCCTAAGTTACAGTATGGATCCAGACATGTGTTGGTTTGGTGTGAGGAATGATGCTACCGATCCCAGGTCAGTGGGGATCTCTGATGTCCAAAGTAAGAGGTTTTTTTCCATTGTTCAAAACAGTGGCTATGAGTGTGTGACACACTGTGCTTTTACTCAACTTTGGTAGTGTCCTTCTACCAGTAGGAGAAAAGACATGTGACACGTTCTAATGCTTAGGTCCTCATATCGGGATCTGATGTAATGATTGTACTTTTCTTTCTAAACATTTCAATACATTTCCGCGTTGTTGACACATCACTAGTCAACTAACACAGCTTGTTTTGTGAGCCTGCTAACAATGTAAAGTAGTGTTCTAGTTAACTAGGTAGCAGTGGGGATTACTCACCCAATCCATTGCCTTTCAGTATTTTGGCTTGACTAGCGAGTTTGTGTTGATTCTCAACAACGTTGAAACGTAGTTCTGTGTTTGAAAAGAAAAGTCGGAACATTTTGATTGGTTGCTGACATGCGGACTAAAAGACTAGAATGTGTCACCTATCTTGCGCATAGAGAAACCAACATAACTCAATGAAGAAACCGCTCATTATACTCACAAGACACGTCTCCATGTGTGTCTTAGAACTCCCAATTTCTCAGTTTCAAGGCAAAGTAGACGCCTGCCTGCATAGAACATTTGAAACAGTGAGAAACGGCAAGAGGAGATTTCTGACTGGAAGGTAATTATGGCTCTTCCAGCGGGAGGCTGTGTGTCATGGGAGGAAAAAAGTCAAAGAACTCTGAAAGAAGTAGATGGAGATATCGCAGTCACAGCTCTCTGCCTCCCAGACAAGACAGTGTGCGCTTACACAGAATGCTGAATTGCAAATGTGAATTAGATTGTCTGGGAAAGTGGCTATAATAGTTCATACTAAGCAGAGGCAAAGAGATTCTGATTCATCAGCTGTTCTGATCCTCTCAGGAGTGGTACCTTTCTAGAATACTCCTATCCAAATGGGAAGGGACATACATAGTTAGTGCAGAAAAAAAGTGCCACATTTTGGTAAAAAAATTGTGTGTACATCTTTTGTAGTCGTTTGTACACACCCAGCCCTCCCCCCCAACCCCCCTCCACACACACACGCACACACACCCCGTTCCACTCCATCTACACAGACCTCTGCGGGCAACAAAAAACATGTCGGACACCAACTGTTCAGCAAAATGAAGTAAAGACCACATACAGGAGTGCAATCAGAAAAGCTAGAATGGGGCAAACAAATCGTGCAAAGCCAGAGTCAAACGAACCCTGCTTCAAGATTTTTGGACTTGGGCTTTCGAAGCTTGCACTCTGGTTCCATCTGGCAACAAATGATTGTGCTGTGTTGGTGAACAATGGAGTGTCACAATGGAGAGAGTTAAGAGTGGTGAGTCACACAGCCCCGGATAGCTTCGATGGCTCAGTGCTGCCAAGGCCATTCTCCTTTCTAGATCATGGTTCCGTGCTTATATGTCAGCCTTTCACACTACGACCTCTTCATATTTACTCATATCTCATATCTACGAGAGCCTCATGGAGGTAAAGGGTTTCTTCTGCTGACCCACCCGAACCAAGATGTGAAGATAGTCCAGGTGAACATCAGACTTGCTATGAAAGTAGTGAACAATGTTCTGTAGGACAAAAGCTGTCAGCCATTCTGTACAACCCATTTCAAGATTAGCCTCTTGATTAGAATGAAGGGATGTATTGATTAAGCTTTATATAATTATTGATCTCCCACCTACAAAAAAAGAATAACATCAATCCAACACAAAAGGAATAGGAATAATGAGACATACCAGGAATGACTACTGACCAATGTCAGTTAGTCGTTTAATGAAACGACTATATAGTGTAATAGAGTCCATGTTACGTTCTTGTTCTCTAGGGTGAAGAAGAGGTAAAAAATTACAGTTGGTTTGAGTAAAGTAAATATATTTATTTGGCCATGACAGTTTAAAAGTCTTAGGGTAATGAATAAAACAGAATTAGAAACAACAAACAAATGCCTAAAAAAACAAAAGAAACAATAAACACATCCCTAGGATGGTTTTTAAAATAACAAACAAAAAGTCACTATGTTGACGTTTGTTTGATGTATAAGTGACTATTAAAGCACAAAAATAACACTACATATGGTCTCTACAAAATCACTAAACAAAGGAACAACTAACAAATTATAACAAAATGCTCTCTGCAAAGTAAACCACCCGCATGGCATACAACAAAATGGTGGGAGCCTGTTGTGTGAGACACAACAGCTGCTGCTGGTTATCCCTCAGTGTCTTTTGAATGGTGTGGCCTCTGATGATTGGCTGGTGTTCTGATAATTGGCTGGTGTGGCCGCTGGTGTGGCCTCTGATGATTGGCTGGTTGATTGGCTGGATGATTTCCCAATTATCAAGGTGGGGTGGATCCCCTGGACTAGGACTCATCTCCTATTTAGGTTTTAAAGAGACACACACAAACACACAGACACAGACACAGACAACCAGAACAGACACTACTACAGACACAAACATATAGACAGACAACCAGGCTACTGATAGCCGTCACACTCCCCCCCCTTAAGACACAAACCCAAGGATTCAGACAGGTATCAAATGTCATTACCACCACAAACCAACCTGCCCGCCTACTCCTCCAATACTTTAGAGAGAGTATCTGCTAGCACATTGTCTATCCCCTTTTTATGTCTTATTTCTAATCTGTAATCTTGCACTATCAAAGCCCATCTCATCAAACGTTGATTGTGATTATACATGCGAGACAGGAAAACAATGGGATTATGATCGGTGAACACCACCACCGGCAAGGAACTGGACCCCACATACATTTCAAAATGTTGCAGAGCTAATAGCAAAGCAAGAGTTTCTTTCTCAATAGTTGAGTAATTTAATTGGTGTTTGTTAAACTTTCTAGAGAAATATCCCACAGGATGGTCAACCCCATCTTTGTCCTCTTGCAATAGCACAGCCCCAGCTCCAACTCCACTAGCATCCACCTCTAACTTAAATGGTCTACCAAGATCAGGAGCCGCGAGCACGGGAGCATGACTTAGCAGAGATTTAACACTGTCAAATGCATGTTGACACTCCTTACTCCACACAAAGTTTACTTTAGGGCTGAGTATAGTGGTCAATGGATGTACAACAGTCGAAACATTTCTACAGAAACTCCGGTAGTATCCTGCCATTCCCAGAAATCTGTGCAGTGCCCTCCGAGTGTTAGGGACGGGACACTCGGCTATGGCCACTACCTTCGCCTCCACAGGTAACACCTGCCCTTGACCCACTTGTCGGCCTAGATAAATGACAGTAGCCTGTCCAAACTCACATTTCGCCAGATTTACTGTAAGCGAAGCTTTAGCGAGTCGTTTTAACACTTCCTCTAAAATGTGTAAATGATCTTCCCACGTAGAAGTGTACACAATCAGATCATCAAGGTAAGCATTGCAATTAGACACCCCTGCTAAAACGGTGTTTACCAACCTTTGAAAGGTGGCGGGAGCATTGCACATACCAAAAGCCATAACGGTTTACTGTAAAAAAATGATCAGGTGTCACAAATGCAGAAATTTGGGAGGCGCGGTCAGTCAAGGGCACTTGCCAATAACCTTTGAGCAGATCTAATTTGCTAACATACTTTGCCGTACCCAAATTGTCAACACAATCCTCCATCCGTGGGAGGGGATATGAATCAGTAACCGTAACAGCATTTACCTTTCGGAAATCGGTTATAAAACGAGGAGAACCGTCAGGTTTCATCTCTAGTAGACAGGGAGAACTCCAAGCACTAGAGCTAGGGATTGCTAACCCATTACGCAATAACTACTCAGCTTCCTGTCTCATCAAGGCCCGTTTTGTCGGGTTAACACGTTAGGGATATTGTTTGATAGGCCGCACCCCCTTAACATCAATGTCATGTTGAATTACAGTAGTTTGACTCGGCACATCACCAAATATACACGGAAAACGCTTGATCAACTCCATCACCTCAACTTGCTGTCCATCTGACAAATGAGTTAACTGAGTGGGCAACACTTTTAACATTTCCGAGTTGACCAATCGAGTACTCTGATTAGAGGAATGACGTGCCATCAAATCCTCATCGGTCGCGCACAGAGCCTCTGTCACAATTAATGCACAGCTGCCAGTGACTACCGGCTTAGGGACAGTTTTACATGTCTCCTGACTAATTTTGGATTCCTCACTGGAGTAATAGCGTTTTAACATGTTCACATGACACACTCTAGTACCTCTCCTTCTCTCGGGAGTACTGATCACATAATCAGTGTCACTAAGACACTCACGAATATCATACGGACCACAGAATTTCGCCGACAGCGCAGCGCCTGAAATAGGCAATAGAGCCAAAACTTTATCCCCCACATGAAATTTTCTAGAAACAGCAAGGGGTCTGACTCTCAGGATGATAGGCACTGGAAACAACATGTCGTACCCCTAACGTTTTTAGGGCTTGCTTGAAAAGCTTAGACTGAAAGTTAGTGCCCTGGTCAGATTGTATAACAAGAGGAAGACCGAATGTGGAAAATAACTTTGTTAAAGCTTTCACCACTGAGCTGGCTGATATGTTACGCAACGGAACAGCTTTGGGAAAACGAGTAGCAGCACACATAATAGTGAGCAAATACTGACTTCCACTTTTAGTCCTAGGCAAAGGTCCAACACAATCAATTATTACACGTTCAAATGGCTCCCCTATAGCAGGACTGGGATGCAATGGTGCGGGTGGAATGGATTGATTAGGCTTACCCGCCATCTGACAAGTATGGCAACAGCGGCAGTGCCTAGCAACATCCGCCTTCAGTCCGGGCCAAAAGAAATGTTTCAATATCAGCTGATATGTTTTAGTTATACCTAAATGCCCTGACCACTGGCTCTCATGTGCTACAGATAACACCTGTTGTCTATAACCCACAGGCATCACCACTTGTTTTACAGTATTCCACTCACAACCATCTGCATTAGGAGGAGACCATTTACGCATTAATATCCCATCGTTAAGGAAATAAACTACGTTGCCCCCTATTTCAGATTTCTCACTTGCTGCATGTAAAAAACATTTGTTTAATGACTGATCAGCTACTTGAGCGACACGCAATCGCTCGCCGGTTACAGGGAGAGATAGGCTGTCAGCGGATGGTATTGTGAGACTCGGGGAGGATGTTAGCTCTACCACTTTCTCGCTGGGAGAAACTGAAACAATCTGGTTCTCATTCCTTTCAGAAAAGGCTTGCATAATCACACTATCGCAGGGAGAAACATCGCTATCCTCCTCTCTGCCTCGACTCGATTGTGCACGAGTTACGGCGCACACCGGAAACAAATCAACATTTGTTGGAACTTTTGTCTCAGATTCCCTACATTGAGGCGAATCCAGTACCTCCAACGTAGGAGTCACGCAATATCATTGCCCAACAACAATGCCACTCCTTTAATGGGTAACGCTGGACATACAGCGACCGAAAAAAAAACAGTAATCAACTCAGATTGTATGTGAATGCGGGACATAACCCATTTCAATACCACACAACACAGCTCCATAGCCGCACGCAGACTGATTGGAGAATGGCAGGACACTACATAGAATTACAGACTGTGACCCCCCGGTGTCTCGTAAAATACATACTGGACACTGATCTTTTGGTTCGCCCGTCAATGAGCCAGTAAATATGAAGGGATCAAAACATTTATCACTTTCAGTGCCGGTGGTGGTGTTCATCTCAATGTCAGAACATGATTCCGCCCTAATCAATCCAACACCGTGCACGTGTGGTCCCTTCTTAGACAACTGCTGATCTTTGTTTTTAAGAGTTAAACAATCGGCAATGACATGTCCTGGTTTGTGGCAGTAATAACATTCCCTATCTTCCTTCCTCGAGCTCTGCGTCCTAAAGGAAGAAGTGTTCACGGAATGAAACTGAGTAGCCGGCGCATGACGAGGCTTCTCAGCAGAAACGGAAGGGAAATGTGTTTTGTGCGTGAGCAGATACTCGTCTGCGCGCACAGCAGCAATAGAGAGGGAATCTATCTTTTGTTCGTTTAAATACACAACAATGCGATCAGGCAAATTTTGCTTAAATTCTTCTAGAAGAATTAACTCTCTCAAGGTTTGGTAATAATTTGCTTTACACGCATTGCTCCATTTATCAAATAAAATTCCCTTCTCCCTAGCGAACTCAGCAAATGTTTGGGTGGGGGTCTTTTTAAGATTCCTGAACTTTTGTCTATATGCCTCAGGAACCAACTCATAGGCGCGAAAAAAGCGCAGTTACTGCCTCCCGAGCTTTCCCATGCAACTTGCACTGTAGCAGTAATGCCCAAACAGTTTCGGGCAGTGGTGGCTGGCCGATAGAGGGCGCTGGGGCGCCGCCCCCACCTTCACTTCCTAGTTGCGATTTGTAAACGTTTTTTTTTTTAAATAAACATTGTTTATTCACAAAATGCGGCTGATATTCTGTCGGCGCCTATCAGCATTCATTAAAAATCCTCCAATACAATAAACATTTTATCTGTGTGTGTGTAAAATTCACTGTTAAAATACATAGGGGGAGGAGTCGGGTCGCCGATCGAATGCAAGTCTATCGCAGGCCAAATACTTTTCGCTTACACGTGAGCTGTAGCAGCGCTCCAATTGGCTGTCTCTATTTCTCGGCCGGGGCGCAAAAAGTTGCGTCCTGAATATCCGGTTGTATTGCAAAAAATGCATTATGCTGAGGACTTCCGACTTCCGGGCTTCCGGACTTCCGGACTGCTCTCCTAACAAATTAAGTTGTTTACAATGTAAGGAGGATTTATTTCTGTAAACAAATTGAACAAATGGATTAGAAGGAGGCATCTTTTGTTCCCAACTTGAGGATATTGCAACTGGACCTATTACCGAAGTCAAACTTCGTTTGTGGTCGCAATCTCCGCACCGGCTGCTACTGTTGGTGTTTTGCGAAGCCAGAATACACAAACTCGACCTGAAGGTAAGAGAGTCAGCTAAGATAAAAGCTACTTCAAACATTTAGTAATATCGTCAGCATGGTACGTTTTCTAATGTCTTTTCGCTTGTTTGTTTATGTATTCACCCAGCACACGCACACACACACACACACACGCACACACACACACACACACACACACACACACTCACACTCACACACTCACTAGAGGGGATGAAGAGGTCTGTACAGGGGGGTAGAGGGGATGAAGAGGTCTGTAGAGGAGGGTAGAGGGGATGGAGAGGTCTGTACAGGGGGGTAGAGGGGATGAAGAGGTCTGTACAGGGGGGTAGAGGGGATGGAGAGGTCTGTAGAGGTGGGTAGAGGGGATGAAGAGGTCTGTAGAGGTGGGTAGAGGGGATGAAGAGGTCTGTACAGGGGGTAGAGGGGATGGAGAGGTCTGTACAGGGGGGTAGAGGGGATGAAGAGGTCTGTACAGGGGGTAGAGGGGATGGAGAGGTCTGTAGAGGTGGGTAGAGGGGATGAAGAGGTCTGTAGAGGTGGGTAGAGGGGATGAAGAGGTCTGTACAGGGGGTAGAGGGGATGGAGAGGTCTGTACAGGGGGGTAGAGGGGATGAAGAGGTCTGTAGAGGTGGGTAGAGGGGATGAAGAGGTCTGTACAGGGGGGTAGAGGGGATGAAGAGGTCTGTACAGGGGGGTAGAGGGGATGGCGAGGTCTGTACAGGGGGGTAGAGCTATTCTCATGGTAAAATCGACTGTAAATCCAGATTTTAATGTTGATATTCTTCCCCGTGGAGCATGCCCCCATAACCTGTGCCCCACCCAACATTTTTAGCACCAGCCGCCACTGGTTTCGGGCCAGTGTAATGCGGCAGCGGTGCGTTCAAACGCAATAAAATAGGAATCCACCTCAGTCTCTTTGAAAGAAGGCACCAAAGCAATATGCTTACTGACATCCAAAGGTTTCGGGGTGGTACTGGGAGATAGGGCTTGATTGGGAGCTGGACTCTCGAGCTCTAGCTGACGTAACTTGATCACTTTGGCAGTCTCGATCTCACACATTCTCAGCTCATGCTGTCGGGCCCTCTCCTCAGCCTCTCGGGCCTCAGCCCTCTCCTGAGCCTCCCTGATTGCTGCCCTTTCCTGGGCCTCCAGTCAGAGACAGGCTAACTGAAACTGCTGTTTCGCCTCCTCTCCGCGAGACCCAGTACTGGCACTACCAATAGGAGATGGATCAAACTGCTCCAGAGTGATATCCACTTTCAGTGGTGTCTTAAAGGATGGGACGGGCGTCTGAAGAAGCTCCTCTCCCCCTGAAGGTAGAAGGTCCCCAGACTCCTCCTCCCCAGAAGTTTCAGTCTGAGCCTGCTTAACCACAATTAAAATATTGTGGTTACAATATGTAATGCTCCTGTCTCTAGCTACATATACAGTGGGGGAAATAAGTATTCAACACATCAAAATGTTTTAATTCAACACAATTCCATTGCAGCTATTTACATGAAATGTAGACCAGACATTGGTATTAACTCAACTGACTGCGGCGAGTTGACCTTAGGGATATAGGTAGGGACGCTAGCTAGCTGTTATGCTAGCTAGCTGTTATGCTAGCTTGCTGGCAGCGGTGGCGGTGGCTAGCTGGTTAGCCACAGTGGCTAGCTAGCAGCGGTGGTAGTCATATGTACCGGCCTCCTGACATCGGATTCTTGAAAACGAAGTGCCGATTTGTTGAGAAAGCTAGTTCCAACAACAGACTTTTCCATTTTTAGAAGCTGTCGAGGTAGACCATAACAAACACGTCGTGGACCGGAACCGGAAGTCTGTGGGCTCCTAAAATAATCCTAAAAATAGCATACCCACAGTGTGTACATTTTCTTCATACAGGCTGTCATTGAAGGCTTCTCCACCAAGTATTAAATAAATGCAAGTTAGCGTGTTCAAAACTTATTTTCTGTGTAATTTCCCTTTATTGCACATAAACTTTTTTTAGCTGCATATAGCCTATGCTGAATTAAAAAAAGATTGTTTATGTGTTGAATACTTATTTCCCGCACTGTAAAGATTCAGCCTAAAAGGGCGTTTGATCGATTGTGTTCTGAATATATATTGTGTTCTGAGTCTCATTTCTGGACCTCTGTTGAGGTGGTGTTCATCTAGAGCAAACAACATCACACAGTTCATTAACCTGGGGGTAATGAACACAATCAGGGCTCCATATGTCTGGGATATTAACTGTACTGAGTGAGCCGGGGAGGATCCCGGGGAGGATGGGAGATTAAGACAGCAGCACAGTCTGTAAATGAAAGTTATGCCAGTCACTCACATTTTCTCACTGGTTGCCTCCATGAATCATCACAACAACATTATTTTCTATATTTTCTCATCTCCCTCACCCTTCTCACGTCTGTTTTCATATCATTGTCATTTACACTAAGAGAGAGAGGCCGGCTATCAATCGGATGGTCGCTGGTTCGATCCCCGCCTCAGGGAGGAGCTGCATGTGCCCTTGAGCAAGGAACTTAACCCTTAATTGCTCCAGGGGCGCCGACTATGGCTGACTCTGTGCAAATTCCAACAATTGACTGACAAGTTGATTGCATGGTAATAAACAATTATTATTATTATTATTATTATTATTATTATTATTATTACTTTATATAACTGTCATTTACACTACATCAACTGCAGATACAATCCCTCAGAGCCACAAACAAACAGAAGTGTGACAGACATCTGCATAATGTGTTTTCCCTCTCAATAACACAGCAGTGTGTCATCCACAGAGCAGCAGAATCCCCTAGGATGCTATAGTATGTTCATTCAGTGGGAATGTGACACTAGCTAAGTCTTCACCTTTACATCTTCCCATTCAAAACCACACATAATGTTGATAGCACAATTACGGTAAGCCATTTGGCGCAGAGTAAATTATTCAGACATCGTCATCTGTGACATCAGTAAATGTAAATGGTAAATAGACTGCACTTATATAGCGCCTTTATCCAAAGCGCTTTACAACAGCCTCTCATTCACCCTTTCACACACACATTCACACACCAATGGCGGCAAGCTACCATGCAAAGTGCCGGGCACTGGGAGCAATTTGGGGTTCAGTGTCTTGCCCAAGGACACTTCGACTTGTGGCCAGCTGGGGCTCGAACCGCCGATCTGCCAACCTTGCGATCATTAGACGGCAGCTCTACCTCCTGCACCACAGCCGCCACAATGAGGCCATAAACAGCAGAGAGTATGCTGTTAAAGTTTGCCTTCTTTTTTAACCACTGCCTATATTGATCAGGACGAGTTCTTCTGTGTTTACATTAGACCGAGGGCTGCGATTCCCAGTGGTCATGCCAAGACCCTTACAAGTCTAATGCCGGGATAAGTCAACATTTATGATAGGCACAGCACCACTAGGGAAAGACCAGCTTACTCAACTCTGTAATACCAATTCAATTTCATGCCATACACAATATGTGACACAAAGTGCCAAGATATTTTAGTTTTTTAACAGTGCAAGGCGGTCTGGATTGAAAAGCTCACAATGGTCGAAACATGAACAGAAAAGAGAAGTATAATATCCAAAATATATATTATGTCAAAACAAAAAAAGGAAAGACATATCAAATACCAAATCCTGTACAGTATATCATATTTTCTTATTTTTTATTGTTGTTTTCTGAGTGGCTTTTTCCTAATTAGAAAAAAGGTAGCAAACATTACTGTAAAAACAATGGCAGTTACCCTTAGGTCATTAAGACTATAACAGTGCAACCAAAACACCTCACCTAACTTGACAAAAGAAACCTGTCTTGGCCGACGGCGACGAGGCGGCCTACAGAGGTGAGGTTGCCCGCCTGGCTCAGTACAGCCAGGTCAATAACCTCGTTCTCAACGCCGACAAGACCAAAGAGCTGGTGGTGGACTTCAGGAAGAAGAGGCAGGCACAAGACCCCATCACCATAAACGGGTCTGCTGTGGAGAGGGTCAACAGCATCAAGTTCCTGGGGATTCACATCACCAACGACCTCACCTGGGATGAACACACAGCAACCAGGTAGTGAAAAAAGCACAAGGCGGCTGAAAAAGTTGGGCTTCGGGCCTAAGATCTTAGGGGCCTTTTTCAGAGCCATTTGATGGGATGCATCACTGCCCTGCTATGGGAACTGCACTGCCCAGAACCGCAAAGCGTTGCAAAGGGTTGTGCGGACAGCTTCGAAGATCAACAGATGTGAGCGTCCCTCCATCCACGACACCTACAAGGACCGGTGTGTCAGAAAGGCCCTTGGGATTGTTAGGGACCCCAGCCACCCCAATTAGAAACTGTTCAAGCGTTTACCGGAAACAGTACCGAAGCCTCGGGGCTAAACCCAGAGGCTGACAAACAGCTATTTCCCCCTCCTGGAGAAATACACTGGAAGAATACAAAAGACTGCCACCCCCTAACCAGTGGCGGCTGGCCAATAGAGGGCGCTAGGGCGCCGCCCCCACCTTCCAACGCAGCCCCACTTCGTAGTTGCTACTTGTAAAAGATTTTTAAAAATAAACATTGTTTATTTATAAAATGCGGCTGATATTCTGTCGGCGCCTATCAGCATTCATTAAAAATCATCCAATACAATAAACATTTTATCTGAGTGTGTGTGTAAAATTCACTGTGAAAATACATAGGGGAGGAGTCGGGGCGCCGGCCGAATGGCAGTCTATGGCAGGCCAAATACTTTTGGCTTACACGTGAGTTGTAGCAGCGCTCCAATTGGCTGTCTCCTATTTCTCGGTCGGGGCGCAAAAAATGCGCCCCGAGCATGCGCAGATTATAGGCTTACCTAGGCTGCAGCCTAGGGCCACTACCACTAGGGGTAGTAAAAATAAAAAAATGCGTGAGACTTGAGAGCCCTGAATATCCGGTTGTTAAGTCTGACGTCAAACGTCTGACGTCAAACGTTTTGCAATTTCCGGGTTCAAACCAGAAATTCTCCGCACCAGAATACCAGTGTACTACAGCGGTAGAATGACAGTTTAATCGTTTTTTAGACTCGGATCTATTCATACAACAAGGGACACAGCACTTTCCCATTTCCCCCATATTGTCAGGGTATTTGAGCCTCGGAAAAGCGCTATATAAATATAATTTATTATTATTATTATTGCAGCATTTCGAAGACAGCGCCTCAGCCAACTTTGGACCCGGAAACACGTCGCGACTTAACAACCGATATTCGGACAGACAACAGGAGAGGAGAGCAACAGAGAGACAGACAACAGGAGAGGAGAGCAACAGAGAGACAGACAACAGGAGAGGAGAGCAACAGAGACAGAACTGAGGTGAGGTGAGCAACAGAGATAGTTCAGGATGATAACAAACAGTTCAGTATGACAGAGACAACTAATAGAAAGACAACTGTATGATTATAGAGTTTACATGTTCAAGGAAATATTGTATGATAATAGAAAGGTACACTTTAATTTAATTAAAGAAGTAACAAAGAACACATTTATTATCACAATTGCATTGTGTTCCATGTCTTTCTCCATTGAATAAATAATGCCTAGTTGAATGGCTAAACAAGACAACTGTCTGGACAGTACTGCTAGAATTATTCACCTTACCGCTGCACATATAGATAAAGGGTATAAGTCCATTCTGTTAACATTAGGTCTACTCTGCTAACAAAGACTATTCCAGTTGATTTGTCAGTTGTTGTGCATTATATTTTTGTTGTGTTTGCAGTTTGCCCTTTAATAAGTTATATATAAAAATAATTAAGTTATATACTATATATATTCTCATGCTAAAATCGACTGTAAATCCAGATTTTAAAGTTGATATTCTTCCCCGTGGAGCATGCCCTCATAACCTGTGCCCCACCCAACATTTTTATCACCAGCCGCCACTGCCCCTAACCAACCCCATGTACACTACGAAAATTAACATATTACAGTATCATAACCACTGCACACTACAGTATCATAACCACTGCACGATTACTTGTATACCATTGGACTAATTTACTACCGTACCGTACTGTATTATATTGCATTTCATATCATCGTACTCAGCATTTTTGACTCAGCATTTTTGATTCTGATTCTGAACTATGAGGTAAGAACCTAACTGTTGTTGACACTTGAGCTGCTTACCTGGCAACTCACTGAGAGAACGTCACTCATCGTCTCTACCCTCGTTTTTTGCAACTACAGAAATAAGCTAAAAATAGCACATACACAGTGACACAGTACATCTTAATGGAAGGCTGATGGATAGTACTCAGTCCCACCAGCTCCAAACTTCAGGCATGGCCTGAAGACCTCATAGAAAACCACTGAACCAAAAAGATGTGCAGTTGGCTGGGAAAATGTCAAGGCCACACACTGCAAGGACTGACCCTGGCTTCAAATCAATGATTCTGAGGTATATGAAGAGGAATAAAAAAAGAAGTCAAAGGCCAGGGTTGAGGGGCCGACAGTGTACAGGGAGACAGCCTTTTTGATCAAGTTTGCTGGCTTGAAATTAATTGTGTAACAAACACAAATAACAAACACATGTCTTATTTGCATACAATAGGAAGTTATTACCTGATGCTAATTTCGGCGTGGCGGGCACTGCAGGGTTTAAATTAATTGCGATCTTATGAAAAAGGTCACAAAAAACTGGCACTAGTGATTAGAATAATCAAAGCCAGTTAAGATATTCAAAGTCCATCCATGGAGGTCTGTGCTGCGCTAATACCGGTGTATCAACAGTTATTTTTGTATGCTCTTTCAAATGTTCATCCTCAGACAAATAATTTATCCAGTGCAGATGAGTGCCCTAAAAGCTCCCAGGGGACCGGCTCTCCTCACACCTAGTGTGTGACCCACAGTCATGAATGCAGATTCATCAGCTCAACTTTGTTTTCATCACAGACACTGACTGGCTCTCGCAAGGATTTCAGTTCTCAGAAGTACAGAGTGCCGTAGAGGACACACCTCACGCTATGTTACAATACAATAGAATGAGCTGCCATCGTATCATCCCCCGTCTAACCCGTCATGGCACAATCCCTCTTAAAGACGCCGATGCTCCAACACTGAGTGATTAGGGTGGTCGGGGGGGGCAGAGAATTATTCATGAGACAGACGACACCCGTTGAATAAGATTGCGCATCTTACTTGAAGTGAGCCGCTCATAAATGTTCAATTGGTCTACTCGAGGGATTCCTGGTTGATGATAAAACACTGTTGTGAATTATTTTGCATTATAATAATTGAGGCCAGAGGTTATACGGAAGCGTATGCCTGTCTGAGTATAATGCTATGTGAGAGAGACCATTATGAGAAAACATCCTTAGGACACTCAAGAGACACCTGTGAGAACCTGTTAAGGAAGCCTCTGGTCATAAACAATTATCTAGGTGAGCATAGAGAAGATGACTGTACGCAGTAGAAAAACCCCCCAAAAACATTTCTCAATCTACTGTATGGTGTAATCACCTCCTCCATTAGGTTGTCATAAATGAGATCACATAGCTGTATACTGGAACCATGAGGGCAATAGGTGTTACCTTAAGTTCACTAACTTGACAACGAATTTCGGAACACTCACCACCACAAGTGTGGTTATTTTGTGGTATTTATCTAACAACAATACTGTGATTGGCCACAAAATGAAGCAGCATCATTTAAAGGCACTCCAGAATGTTGACAATGTGGGTGACTTTATTCACCCTTAGCAGGAAGTGCTCTAGAGGAAGGCCCCTATACTTTCTTCTATTTACCTTTTGTTTCTTTTTATTATTACTACTCGATCTTTTCAGTTTGTAAAGCGTCTTTGAGTGTCTAGAAAAGCGCTATATAAGTCTAATGTATTATTATTATTATTATTATTATTATTATTATTATTATTATTATTATTATTATCTTCCCCGCAGGTCAGCTTGGTAACTTTCTGGATGTCCTTCTCAGCTTCTTCATTGAGGACAGCACACCGTTCACTCGCCTGAACATCCAGTCCAGTTCAACATCCAGTCGCAGACGTTTCACTCTTCTGGCTTATTTTTTAACTGTCTCTCCTCTTTTGACCTTACCCGTTCTCACTCTCCTCCGACTCATGAGGCAGGCAATCAATCAATCAATCAATCAATCAATGTTTTCCACATTTTCCTCAATTCACATTTCCTCCCCCTCCCTCTCTGCAAATGACTTTGCTTTCCCCTATCTCCCCTGAGGATGTCCTAAAACGTGTTACCTTGGCAACTACTGTACCTGCCCTCTCCATCCTACCCCCTCACCCCTTCTTCAACCCATCTCTTATGACCTTCCTTTTTTTACAACACCTTAATGAATTCTTCCAAAGACAACCCAACGTTGACCCGACAACACTTTTGACCAATGTGTTGTCTACAACTACAGACAGGTAGCCCTTCTTTCAATCTCTTTCAGAACAATCTCCTTGACCCACATCAAACTGTCTTCAAGACTGCTCTCCCTGCTGTCCAGGAGGTTCTCCACACTGCCAGAGCTTCCTCCCTCTCCTCTGTTCTCATTCCTCTGGACTGGTCTGCTGCCTGCAACCTTCACTTGGCCATCAGTAGCAAGCAATGGACACTCCCCAAACCCCCAGCCCAATCACTCCGTCTTCCACCTCTGATGGCCGCGTGACACCACCGTCTCTATGACGACGTAGTGGTCGCTCTACTCAGTCGCAGCTCTTTCTCTATCTTGGTGCCCCAGTGGTGGAATGAGCTTTAGCAGAGTCACTGGGGGGGGGGGGCAGGTTGACATGGCAGGTTGACATCACAGCGGGGATGGGGGGGGCTGCTATAAATCCTGTCTGGCGCTTGGCAACCTGTGAGTCAGGAAGGCAGATTGTAAGCTTTCAAATGATGTGTCATGCATTGAAAATAATTTCAAACCAAATACCGGAGAAAGTCGCTCTGAATCAAAACACATGCAAAACAGCTGCTATTAGCTAGCATGTTTAGCACACCACAACATGCTGATATAATATCAACATGATAAAAACACATAACTACACATCATTAGATGATCACACATGTATCACTTAACCAGTAGCCTAAGGCAGACGATACAGTGAATTCAATTCACAAATGATGAGTATTTAGTGATCCTAACACTGTTGTTTGTTATCAAGCGGGCTCTTCAACACTACTCTTAATATGCAAAAAAACCTCATAATGTAAAAAAATATTTTAAAAGAAGCATTTTGGTCATTTGCACGACTTGAGAATTGCCGTCAGATTTGACAATTGCCTTTTCACCAGACCATGTCAACAATTACTTTACAGCTTCTCGTTCAACCAACACTCCACTTCAAGGAGTCAGCAGCATAGGACTCCATTCCACAGACAAACTTTAGAAAGCAAGCAGCTGTTAGCCAGGGAGCAGGATGGCATAAGTAATGATCACAAGTATGTCAAGAGTACCCGGAGAGAAGGAACTGTGAACCTAATTACTTTCACTGGCAGAGGGAGACATCTTTAATCACTTTTTCCAGGACGCTCTTGGTGGGAGATGGCTGAATAACCCATACCATGATAGGAAACCTAGCAGGGTGTGCATATAAGACAAGAGAAAGACAGTTTGTGTGTGTGTGTGTGTGTGTGTGTATGTGTATGAGACAGAGCTATGTTTGTGTGTGAGTGTGTGTGTGTGTGTGTGTGTATGTGTATGTGTATGAGACAGAGCTATGTGTGTGTGTGTGTGTGTGTGTATGTATGTGTATGAGACAGAGCTGTGTGTGTGTGTGTATGAGACAGATCTATGTGTGTGTGTGTGTGTGTGTGTGTGTGTGTGTGTGTGCGTGCGTGTGTGCGTGTGTGTGTGTGTGTGTGTGTGTGTGTGTATGTGTGTTTGTGTGCATATACAAGTATGTGTGTGGCTGTGCATAAGTTCTGGGTGTCTGCTCCCCAAATCCAGGGCAGGTCCAGTGGTCTCGGTGTGGGCGATTATAACCAGCGTGCGATTGAAAAGGTCAGGCTCATCATGCGTATCCCTTCATGGCTAATTCTAACGAGTTTCTGGGTGGCGCGGCCTCCTCGGGGGTGATTGTTAGGAGGCCATTAATGGGAGACAGCAGCAGACATGGCACTCGATTGGTTAGCGGGGTTGTTTCTGTGATCCCCACTCAGACCTCTCCTAAGAAAACAACCCAGAGAGGAGGAAGCCAGAGCAAGATACTACCGTCAACTATTCCTCTAGCAGAATGAAGGGACAATATTGACGTTTGATGGAGAAGCATCATCATCTGCAAACCGTGGATATCGACAATCCAATATGGCTGGATGGTGAATAATTACAAATCGATGAGTTTGACTTTTTGATCAGCGACAGGTTGGGTTCTTTTTTAAGCCCCCTGGAGCCAGCAGGGTGTTAAGAGACGACTCTGAACAAGACGTCGGACATCGTCCTTCGAGAGTGAAACTACACCTGTGTTGCACAGCCTGTTGTAGTGGATTTAATCTGGTTTCTTCTCTATTGATATTGAATATTGAACACAAGGAGATTGATCAAATTAGCTTGAAGCCTTTTATTAATAAAGTCACATGAAAGCAGTCTAGAGTTTGCAAAATCCAGACCCCCCTCCTTCTCTGAGCACACCCCTTATATACAAAGTGGACTCCCTTCATGAGATCATTCATCTTGGCAAACAAATGTGGTGACAGGAAACGCTAGACTTTAGTAAGTACGACACAGAGTTGTTGCGCAACAAGTCATTGGCATGCAGTCTGTATTGTTAGCTACGATGTCCCAGAATGTAGAGATACAGACTTCAATTCTCCGTATATTTGATATACAACTACAACACTGTCTCTCTTGCACACCCACCTAGGTATCTCTGAGCCACAGGTGCAGGAAAGATCCAGTACAATCAATGAGGGATAAAAATTGGACTTCTTGCAAATTCGGTGTCGGTTGGTTAGTGACCCCCGAAGCACAATGTCAAGCAGGAAAGTGCTGAGCCTAAGTTTATTTTTCAATTTTTAAATTGAATGGAAAATGAATGAATGAATGGTCTTTATTGTCATTAATACAGTACAGGTACCGTACAATGACATTTAGGAGGGGGGGCTCCCCTGGTGCTTGGAAAAAGAAACTAAAAACAAGAGAGCCAAGGGTAAAACAAAAAAGAGAAAAGAGCTGGTTGACAAAAATAAAGGCTATGTACACTATCTACTATACAATAAAACACTGTGCTGTACACTATGCTATGCTATAAATATCCTAACTTTTTCCTATATCTGAACCTTATGTAAACATGGGTTGTCATATTGCACATAATACTTCATAATTCATTAAAGTGTCGCAGTAGCAGATTTAGAATGTTCACAGTTGTATCTCAATATTTCACTCATATTCCAGTCTAGTAGCTGCCAGAAATTTTCACAGTTGTATTACAATATTGCACTTATGTTTACAATCTAGTAGCTGCCATCAAATTGTCTAGATTGTCCAGAGCCTAGAACCTAGGTCTTTGCTGTGTTCAGGGTCTGAATGGCCCTAGGGTAGAAGCTGAGCTTCAGTCTGTTTGTCCTTGCGAACATGGTCCTGAACCGCCTGCCTGAGTGCAGCCGAACAAAGTGTTCGTTCCCAGGGTGGGATGGGTCCCTGGAGATCTTGGAGGCCTTCCTGAGGCAGCGTGTGTTGTACAGCTCTTCCAGAGAGGGGAGGGGGGCGCCGATGATCTTCTGGGCCGATCTCACGACTCTCTGTAGCGCTTTCTTCTCTGCGGCTGTGCAGCTGAAGAACCACAAGCAGATGCAGTAGGTGAGGATGCTCTCCACTGTGCAGCGGTAGAAGGTCACAAGCAGCTCCTGTCTGAGGTGGTAGTTCCTGAGGACTCTCAGGAAGTAGAGCCGCTGTTGTGCCTTCTTGATGATGGCTGCTGTGTTGGTCCTCCAGGACAGGTCCTCCTGTATGTGCACCCCCAGGAATCGGAGAGTTGAGACTCTCTCCACGCTCCCTCCATCGATGAGCAGGGGCTGGACCTCAGATTTTTTCCTCCTGAAGTCCACGATGATCTCCTGGGTCTTTAGCTGGTTCAGCAGCAGGTTGTTGACCTTGCACAGCTTGCCCAGCTGCTCCACCTCATCCCTGTACGCCGTCTCGTCCCCCCCCGAGATGCAGCCCACCGTCGTGGGTGTAGAGGTTGTAGAGGATGGGGCTCAGCACGCAGCCCTGGGGGGACCCAGTGCTGAGTCTGAGGGCTGTGGAGGTGTGGGAGCCCACCCGCACCCTCTGGGGGCGGTCAGACAGGTCCTTGATCCATGCGCAGATGGACTGTGATAGTCCCAGGTCTAGTAGTTTGGTCACTAGCCTGTCTGGAAGGATAGTGTTGAAAGCAGAGCTAAAGTCCACAAAGAGCAGTCTCACGTAGCTGTTCCCCCCCTCCAGGTGGGATAGGGTGGAGTGGAGAGTCGTCGCGATGGCGTCCTCTGTGGACCTGTGGGCTCTGTAGGCGAACTGGTATGGATCCAGGCTGGGCGGGAGGAATGTGACTATGTGGGCCCGGACCAGTTTCTCGAAGCACTTCATGATGATTGGTGTGAGTGCCACCGGGCGGTAGTCGTTTAGGCAGCTCACCGTGCTTTTCTTCGGGACTGGGATGATTGTTGAGGTTTTCAGGCAGGGTGGGATGGTGGCCTGGGACAGGGACTGGTTGAAGATCTTGGTGAAAACCCCGGCCAGCTGGTCGGCGCAGTCCCTCAGCACCCGTCCCAGGACGCCATCCGGCTCCGAGGCTTTTCTGGGGTCCACCGCCTTCAGCACGCGTCTCACTTCATGCTCTGTGAGGGTGAGGCAGCTGAGAGCTGGAGAGAGTGGTGTTTGTGTTGTGGTTACCTCTGTTCGCCCCTCGTCGAACCGGGCGTAGAAGGAGTTCAGCTCTTCCGCCAGCTGGGGGTCGCCCTCAGCGGCTGAGAGCCTGTTGGCTCTGAAGTTTGTCATGTGCTGAACCCCCTGCCACACCCGCCTGGAGTCGTTGCTCAGGAAGCATTCCTCAATCTTCTCTCTGTGGTCTGCCTTGGCCTCCCGGATGCCACGGTTTAGGTTAGCCCTGGTGGTGTTATACAGCAGTTTGTCCTTCGCTTAGAAGGCGTTGTTCCTCTCCTTGAGCAGTTGTCGGACCTTCTCAGTCATCCATGGCTTCGTGTTGGGGTAGACCCGGACACGTTTGTCCACGGTGGCTGAGTTGGTGCAGTTCACTATGTGGTTCAGAACCGACGACGTGAACTGTTCCAGGTCCTCATGCTCATATTCCTGCCATGAGGTGTCATTCAGGCAGATCTGCAGTGGAGCGGACCCTGCTGGCCAGGTTCTGACAGTCTTAGTGGTGATGGGAGCACTTTTCCTGATGGGAGTGTAGGCTGGGATCAGGAGGATGGACACGTGGTCAGACATGCCTAGATGAGCTAGCGGTCTAGCTTTGTAGGCAAGCTTGATGTTGGTGTATACCTTGTCCAGTGTGTTATCTCCTCTTGTTGCACATTTAACCTGCTGATAGAACTTGGGTAGTACTACCTTCAGGTCGGCATGATTAAAATCCCCCGCAATGATGTGCACTGCCTGAGGATCTGTGCTCTGTCCACTGCTGATGACGTCATGTAGCCGGGCTAATGCTAAGCTAGCAACCGCGCTTGGTGCAATGTAAACAGCTGTTATGTACACTGCATTGAATTCCCTCTGGAGGTATGTGGGTCGGCATTTAACAGTCAAGTATTCCAGGTCTGGGGAGCAGTGGCTACTCACAGTTCTTGTGTTTAAGCACCAGCTGTCCTTCGTAGATATAACCAGGCCGCCCCCGCGCGTTTTCTCACTAAGCTTCGCCCTGTCCGCTCGGTGCCTTGCAGCCGCTCGCTCGAACCATATCTATCTACCTAAGGACATCTCTAAACAAATAAAGAAAGTGGGCACCATTCACCAGATCAATGCCTGTGTAGAAATGGCCCAAAAATGTGGCAGGAAAGTCAATGCTTCATCGCTTAAGGATTCCTGCGGTCTCTCGTCCCGTTTGTGGTGCCGCCAGGCGGTTACCGTGGCAACAGAAGCGCTCCAGCTTTTTTTCTCCTCCGCCGCCGGGAGGAGGGACGAAGGAGAGAGAGATGTTGAGAGGCGAGAGAGAGAGAGAACAGGGGGAAACACGGCTCCGATCAAAATGACTACATTCATCAGCCCCCTCCATCAGCACGGGCCTAATCTAGCCTCAGCTGTATATCAAAGGCAGCCCCGGTCAGCAGGAATAAGGCTGTCACACGTCTGCTGGCTCATTTCAAATCCCACCAGCTCACCGGAATATCGCTGCTACAAATGGACTTTTAATAATAATAATAACATTTGGCAACATTTTTCAAAAATAAAAAATAAATAAAAAATTGGTTGACTATGCAGCTACACTGTTGAGCATAACAAAGCAGACATGCTCCCCGCAGTATACAGTACCCTTTTCAACTGACAAACCGTCTGGGATGCCCAGATAACACTGATGTGAAAACAAAAAATATATATGTTGGAAAGGTATTTAGCTAAGTTGACTTTGATTCGGGTGCTTTTTCAAATAAGCAGGCAGCGGCCTACGTTCAGAAAACAACATTAACCATAGTACATGTAACATAAAACAACATTAACCATAGAACATAACATAAAACAACATTAACCATAGAACATATAACATAAAACAACATTAACCATAATGCATGTAACATAAAACAACATTAACCATAGAACATGTAACATAAAACAACATTAACCATAGAACATGTAACATAAAACAACATTAACCATAGACCATATAACATAAAACAACATTAACCATAGAACATGTAACATAAAACAACATTAACCATAGACCATATAACATAAAACAACATTAACCATAGAACATACATAAAACAACATTAACCATAGAACATATAACATAAAACAACATTAACCATAGTACCGGTACATGTAACAAAGTACTGTAGTAATAAATGGACTACGCTCACCTGCCTGTTACGAAGCAATTTAGTCCTCAATACTAGAAAGATGCCACTGATTTATATTGTGTTGTAAATATGCATTCGAAACCCTTTGAATTGGTTGAGGGCACACTGAAGACATGTTGATATCTCATGGAGAGGTCAGGCATAGTTTATTGTCCTCCTCTCCAGAGTAGGGCATGATCACCCTACACTCTGTCAGCGCGTTGTGAGATGTCAGGGCTTTCAACTCGGGAAATAAACGAAAATGTCCTCGTAAGAAGGGCTCTTAAAACACCAAATAAAATTATATTTCAGTGCTTCTGGGAATACCAATGAGCTGGAAGCTTTCTAAAAGCTAAACGGTGGCGACACTTTCACACTGCCAATTCGGACTGAGGACATAAAAAGCATATGCTAGACACAAACAGAGCACATCAAATTTGTGTATTCTCAAAGAATGATCATTTTGTAAATATTTGAGAAGGAAAGCAAGAAAGTAATTGACCAACATTGCAGAATATCTTAATATATGTCGATTTAAGTTCTAAATCGAACAAAACAAAAACAACAAGAAAATATTGGTGTGAAAGAAAAGCAATAGTTGATTGAACATTTGTATTATATATTTGAGTGATATAACATTAGAAGTAAGCAATTTAAACCCTGTCTCTCCTTGTTTGACAATGAATATAACAAAAAATGGCAGAAGAAAATAATCCGTGAGCAGGTTTGATGGCATATCATTTTTCTCTAAGATCATAAACAATAACATAAATAATGCCCGCATCCTTTTCAGAACTGTTGACAGACTAACAAATCCCCCAACACCCATTGCTCAGGAATTTCACTCAACTAGTAAATGCAATGAGCTTGCATCCTTTTTTAACAATAAAATAGAAACCATTAGACAAGGCATTAGGTCTTCTGTGTCAGGCATGAAAAACATGTCCCCATTAACAACCCCAAATAGGGCGGACATAACAACCATGTCACAATTTAACACCATTGATTACAAGACCCTAGATAAAATCATGTCACGTCTTAAACCATCCACCTGTGCCCTTGATGTCCTGCCAACAAGCTTTTTAAAAAACATATTTAGCTGCATGGCAGGCGAACTAATACAAATAATTAACACCTCCCTTTCATCAGGAATCTTCCCTGAAGCCCTGAAAACTGCAGTTATTAAGCCTCTACTAAAAAAGAACGGCCTAGACCCATTTGTACTAAACAACTACAGACCCATATCAAACCTTCCCTGTACAGGAAAAATTATTGAAATGGTTGCCCACGAACAACTTAGCAATTATTTGACCCAAAATGATCTCTTTGATGACTTTCAATCAGGCTTTCGCCCCCTACATAGCACTGAAACGGCCCTTATTAAGGTCCTTAATGACATTCGCGTAAACACAGACTCCGGAAAAATCTCAGTTTTGGTACTACTAGATCTTAGTGCTGCCTTTGACACTGTAGACCATGACATTCTAATAGATAGACTAAAAACCTGGGTAGGACTTTCGGGCACTGCCCTAAACTGGTTTAGATCCTACCTACAGGACAGAAGCTACTATGTCTCCATTGGCAACTTTGTATCTGACCAAATTAAAATGACATGTGGGGTTCCCCAAGGGTCAATCCTTGGCCCCCTTCTATTCAATCTCTACATGCTTCCATTGGGACACATCATAAAAAAGAACAAAATTGCCTACCACAACTATGCGGATGACACTCAAATCTACATAGCCCTCTCACCGAACGACTATAGTCCCATTGACAATCTCTGTAATTGCATTGAGCAAATAAACGCCTGGATGACACAAAACTTCCTCCAACTAAACAAGGACAAAACAGAGATAATTGTATTCGGTGCACCTGACAAAAGATCGAAAGTCAGTGCAAAACTTGATTCTCTCTCTCTTCACAGTAAAAAACAGGTCAGAAATCTTGGTGTAATTCTAGACTCCGATCTAAACTTCAACAGCCACATAAACTCAATAACTAAATCAGCCTACTATCACCTGAAAAACATAACAAGAATGAGAGGTTTCATGTCCAAGCAAGACCTTGAAAAACTCATCCATGCATTTGTTTCGAGTAGACTTGATTATTGTAATGGTCTACTAACAGGCCTATCTAAAGGAGCTGTTCGTAAATTGCAGCTAATCCAAAACGCCGCTGCTAGGGTCCTAACAAAAACAAAGAAATTTGAACACATTACACCAATCCTGAGATCCCTGCACTGGCTACCAGTCTCTCAGAGAATTGAATTCAAAATCCTCCTAATTACATACAAATCACAAAATGGTCTTGGACCAAAATACATATCAGATCTCCTCCCACCCTATATTCCCGCAAGGTCCCTAAGGTCAGCTGAGACAAATCAGCTAATAATTCCAAGAGTAAAAACAAAACACGGTGCAGCAGCTTTCAGTCACGCTGCTGCATGCTCCTGGAACAAACTCCCTGAAGAAATCAAACAGGCCCAAACCCTTAAAATATTTAAATCTAAGCTAAAAACCTTCATGTTTTGCACCAGTTATGATTAAACACAAACACTTCTATCAATGTCTTTTTTCCATTAACTATTGTCTTTTTAAATGTTTTATCTATTTACTTCTTATATTTGCTTTTATTCATTGTAATTTTTATTTTCTTATGCTCCTCTTGTGGAGGGATGTGGAGGGATATGGAGTGGTGTAGAGGGATGTAGAGGGATGTAGAGTTATGTAGAGGGATGTGGAGGGATGTAGAGGGATGTAGAGGGATGTGGAGGGATGTAGAGGGATGTAGAGGGATGTGGAGGGATGTAGATATGTGGAAGGATGTAGAGGGATGTGAAGGGATGTGGAGGGATGTAGAGTGTTGTATAGTGATGTGGAGGGATGTAGAGGGATGTAGAGGATTGTAGAGGAATGTGGAGGGATGTAGAGGGATGTAGAGGGATGTAGAGGGATGTAGAGGAATGTGGAGGGATGTAGAGGGTTGTAGAGGGATGTGGAGGGATGTGGAGGGATGTAGAGGGATGTAGAGGGTTGTAGAGGGATGTAGAGGGATGTAGAGGGATGTGGAAGGATGTAGAGGGATGTAGAGGGATGTGGAGGGATGTAGAGGGATGTAGAAGGATGTGGAGGGATATGATTAAACACAAACACTTCTATCAATGTCTTTTTCCCATTAACTATTGTCTTTTTAAATGTTTTATCTATTTACTTCTTATATTTGCTTTTAGTCATTGTAATTGTTATTTTCTTATGCTCCTCTTGCTGTATTTTTCAATAATGCATGTAAAGCACTTTGAATTGCCCCTGTTGTATGAAATGTGCTATACAAATAAACTTGCCTTGCCTTGCCTTGCATAGAGACCTCTTTATTCCTCTCCTGATCCACATGAATTTTAATCTCTTAACAATGATCTCTCACTGTGACGGGTATAATTACGGCTGTTAGAGTATTGGCTTGGTACATGAACAATGTCAACCATGTAAGACAAGACAGAAATTCCTGTCACAGGCGTGTGACTGACAAGCTCCATTCACTTGGGTGGCTGGCCCTGGCAAGCTTCTATCTGATGGAAATGTCACCCACTGAACAGTGTTTTTTCCTCGTGTCTGTCTACCAGTTTAGGGTGACTCAGAGACGCCGTGCGTACACACTGAAGGCCTACATGTTGTGATGCTGCATCGGGAGGCGAAGCCTCTGTCGTCTCTACACGGGGACAGCACACACACACATACACACACATATGTGCGGACACATGCCGCAGGCTGGCTAGCCTAAAGCTTAGTGAGTCATCCACACAGACTGAAATCCCTGCTGTGGGGAAAAAAGCAGCAGGATAGAACCACTAGGCTTCAGGGCTGATAGCTACATAATACAGTATACACAACAAAATGGTAGCATGACGTGTTTTCATTTCTGGTTCTGGGCTAGGTTGTCTTGTCAGCACGGCCCAGAGTCCTATCCAACTGAGTCCTATCCAACTGCGCCTCTCTAATCTTGTTACATGAGAACCAAGGCCATATCTCTACCTTGTACCAGTCCTAAAATACAGTGGGGGGAAATAAGTATTGAACACATCAACATTTTGTCCAGTAAATGTATTTCTAATGAACCTATTCAAGTCAAATTTGCACCAGACTTTGGTATTAACTACAACAAACAGTCTTTGCTTATTCAGACAGCTCTTTGTTTTTACCCATCATCAGATGTTTGTTGTGTGGCACCTTGGTAACAAAAAAAACCTTTTATAGCCCATCAATATATTCTAACCCAGCTGACATTAATTAGCACAGATTGGAGGTAGAGTTGCCTCCTAATTAGTTATGGTTTTCAGCTGGTTCCTTGCCTTTCCTTGCTGTGGTGTACTGCTTTTTCTTAGCGTGTTCAAAACTTTTTTCCTGTTTCATTCCACTTCATTCCACACAACTTTATTTATATATGGACTTGAATGTTTAGATTTTCTGGATTGTTTGAGACAGTTAATACCAAAGTCTGGTGCAAATTTCACTTGAATAGGCTCATTTGAAATACATTTACTGGACAAAATGTTGATGTGTTCAATACTTATTTCCCCCACTGTATCTCCCTGGAATGACTACTGGGCACAAGACACTTCAAAACAGACCCGAAGATCCTCCTAAAATGCACACGAAACAGTCTAGACAGTCTGGGGAAGTCAATGCTGCTCCTCCTACTCATCCTAAAATTTCAGTTTCCACGCAGTGGGGACTGCTATGATGAAGTGTATGCCAGAGTGTAACCTTGTTGTTTTGTAAAAGGTTCAGCCAGTGGATTGGCCAAAATGAGAATGACCCAGAACGTTCTAGGACTGTCAGAGCCCCAGCGGCAGTAGGACGGGACCACCGGTTGATCGGCTGTGCCACCGAATGTTAGACCACCACCAAGGGACCTCCACCCAGGGACCTCCACCCAGAGACCTCCATCCAGAGACCTCCACCCAGAGACCTCAACCCAGGGACCTCCACCCAGAGACCTCCACCCAGGGACCTCCACCCAGAGACCTCCATCCAGAGACCTCCACCCAGAGACCTCAACCCAGAGACCTCCATCCAGAGACCTCCACCCAGAGACCTCAACCCAGGGACCTCCACCCAGAGACCTCCACCCAGGGACCTCCACCCAGAGACCTCCACCCAGGGACCTCCACCCACACCCACACACACACACACACACACACACACACACACACACACATACACACACACACACACGACGGCAGTCTCTCTGATTTGTGTGCGTGTGTGCGTGTGTGCGTGTGTATGTGTGTGTGTGTGTGTGTGTGTGAGGGGGGGGTGGGGGGTCTGCGCTTATAAGGGTCCACACATAGATGAAAATAACTATTTGAGAGCTACTGTTGAGATTCACCCATGGCTATGACCTCATGTCACACTTGAAATGAAAACAGTGACTTACATGGTCAATTGGACCCTTCGTCGACTCTGATTGTTTGGCACAGGGTTGTACATATTTTAGATTGAACACTGTTGTAGTTTTAGATAAAACATGCAGAAAATTGAAGTCTGTCTCTCTACATTCTGGGAAATTGAGCAATCACGGAGCACATCCCCCCCCCCCCTTTCCTGCCTGGACAGATGTGCCAATTCTGTGGCGCAGTTAACAGTTCTGCCTGTGGACATTGCCAA
Source organism: Nansenia antarctica (assembly GCF_963989245.1). Lineage (NCBI taxonomy): Eukaryota > Metazoa > Chordata > Actinopteri > Argentiniformes > Microstomatidae > Nansenia > Nansenia antarctica. Next base: position 30,179,887 of record NC_137689.1, on the reverse strand, counting down.
AAACTTGTAGCGCAATAACTAGCTGTGCAGACACTAAATGATTGGTTCCCAAAAATAGTGATCTCATGACCTAGGAAACTTCGAGACTCTAACACTAGACACTCTAACACTAGACACTAACACTAGACACTCTAACACTAGACACTCTAACACTAGACACTCTAACACTAGACACTCTAACACTAGACACTAACACTAGACACTCTAACACTAGACACTAACACTAGACACACTAACACTAGACACTAACACTAGACACTCTAACACTAGACACTCTAACACTAGACACTCTAACACTAGACACTAACACTAGACACTCTAACACTAGACACTCTAACACTAGACACTAACACTAGACACTAACACTAGACACACTAACACTAGACACTCTAACACTAGACACTAACACTAGACACTCTAACACTAGACACTCTAACATTAGACACTCTAACACTAGACACTAACACTAGACACTCTAACACTAGACACTAACACTAGACACTAACACTAGACACTCTAACACTAGACACTCTAACACTAGACACTCTAACACTAGACACTCTAACACTAGACACTAACACTAGACACTCTAACACTAGACACTAACACTAGACACTAACACTAGACACTCTAACACTAGACACTAACACTAGACACTCTAACACTAGACACTCTAACACTAGACACTCTAACACTAGACACTAACACTAGACACTAACACTAGACACTAACACTAGACACTCTAACACTAGACACTAACACTAGACACTCTAACACTAGACACTAACACTAGACACTCTAACACTAGACACTAACACTAGACACTAACACTAGACACTAACACTAGACACTCTAACACTAGACACTAACACTAGACACTCTAACACTAGACACTAACACTAGACACTAACACTAGACACTCTAACACTAGACACTCTAACACTAGACACTAACACTAGACACTAACACTAGACACTCTAACACTAGACACTCTAACACTAGACACTCTAACACTAGACACACTAACACTAGACTCTAACACTAGACTCTAACACTAGACACTAACACTAGACACTAACACTAGACACTCTAACACTAGACACTCTAACACTAGACACTCTAACACTAGACACTCTAACACTAGACACTCTAACACTAGACACTAACACTAGACACTCTAACACTAGACACTCTAACACTAGACACTCTAACACTAGACACTAACACTAGACACTCTAACACTAGACACTCTAACACTAGACACTCTAACACTAGACACTCTAACACTAGACACTCTAACACTAGACACTAACACTAGACACTCTAACACTAGACACTAACACTAGACACTCTAACACTAGACACTCTAACACTAGACACTAACACTAGACACTAACACTAGACACTCTAACACTAGACACTCTAACACTAGACACTCTAACACTAGACACTAACACTAGACACTAACACTAGACACTCTAACACTAGACACTCTAACACTAGACACTCTAACACTAGACACTCTAACACTAGACACTAACACTAGACACTAACACTAGACACTCTAACACTAGACACTCTAACACTAGACACTAACACTAGACACTAACACTAGACACTAACACTAGACACTCTAACACTAGACACTCTAACACTAGACACTAACACTAGACACTAACACTAGACACTCTAACACTAGACACTCTAACACTAGACACTCTAACACTAGACACACTAACACTAGACTCTAACACTAGACTCTAACACTAGACACTAACACTAGACACTAACACTAGACACTCTAACACTAGACACTCTAACACTAGACACTCTAACACTAGACACTCTAACACTAGACACTCTAACACTAGACACTAACACTAGACACTCTAACACTAGACACTAACACTAGACACTCTAACACTAGACACTAACACTAGACACTCTAACACTAGACACTCTAACACTAGACACTAACACTAGACACTAACACTAGACACTCTAACACTAGACACTAACACTAGACACTCTAACACTAGACACTCTAACACTAGACACTAACACTAGACACTAACACTAGACACTCTAACACTAGACACTCTAACACTAGACACTCTAACACTAGACACTCTAACACTAGACACTAACACTAGACACTCTAACACTAGACACTAACACTAGACACTCTAACACTAGACACTCCGACATTACTGTACCACACTGATGACAGTGTTCTGGTCCTCTAGTCTACACTACCACACTGATGACAGTGTCCTGGTCCTCTAGTCTACACTACCACACTGATGACAGGGTCCTGGTCCTCTAGTCTACCTGTCATTATCTACTGTCATTATCTACTGTCCTTATCTACTGTCATGATCTACTGTCATTATCTACTGTCATTATCTACTGTCATTATCTACTGTCATTATCTACTGTCATTATCTACTGTCATTATCTACCTGTCATTATCTACCTGTCTTTATCTACTGTCATTTTCTCCTGTCATTATCTACCTGTCATTATCTACTGTCATTATCTACTGTCATTATCTACTGTCATTATCTACTGTCATTATCTACTGTCATTATCTACCTGTCATGATCTACCTGTCATGATCTACTGTCATTATCTACTGTCATTTCTACCTGTCATTATCTACTGTCATTATTTACTGTCATTATCTACTGTCATTATCTACTGTCATTATCTACTGTCATTATCTACTGTCATTATCTACCTGTCATTATCTACTGTCATTATCTACTGTCATTATCTACTGTCATTATCTACTGTCATTATGTACTGTCATGATCTACCTGTCATGATCTACCTGTCATGATCTACTGTCATTATCTACTGTCATTATCTACTGTCATTATCTACTGTCATTACCTACTGTTATTGTCTACCTGTCATTATCTACTGTCATTATCTACCTGTCATTATCTACAGTCATTATTTACTGTCATTATCTACTGTCATTATCTACTGTCATTATCTACTGTCATTATCTACCTGTCATTATCTACTGTCTTTATCTACTGTCATTATCTACTGTCATTATCTACCTGTCATTATCTACTGTCATTATCTACCTGTCATTATCTACTGTCATTATCTACTGTCATTATCTACTGTCATTATCTACTGACATTATCTACTGTCATTATCTACTGTCATTATCTACTGTAATTATCTACTGTCATGATCTACTGTCATTACCTACTGTTATTGTCTACCTGTCATTATCTACTGTCATTATCTACTGTCATTATCTACTGTCCTGATCTACTGTCATGATCTACTGTCATTATCTACTGTCATTATCTACCTGTCATTATCTACTGTCATTATCTACCTGTCATGATATACTGTCATTATCTACTGTTATTATCTACTGTCATGATCTACCTGTCATTATCTACTGTCATTACCTACTGTCATTATCTACCTGTCATTATCTACTGTCATTATCTACTGTCATTATCTACTGTCATTATCTACTGTCATTATCTACTGTCATTATCTACTGTCATTATCTACTGTCATTATCTACTGTCATTATCTACTGTCATTATCTACTGTCATTATCTACCTGTCTTTATCTACTGTCATTATCTACCTGTCATTATCTACTGTCATTATCTACCTGTCATGATCTACTGTCATTATCTACTGTCATTATCTACTGTCATTATCTACTGTCATTATCTACTGTCATTATCTACTGTCATTATCTACCTGTCATGATCTACTGTCATTATCTACTGTCATTATCTACTGTCATTATCTACTGTCATTATCTACCTGTCATTATCTACCTGTCATGATATACTGTCATTATCTACTGTTATTATCTACTGTCATGATCTACCTGTCATTATCTACTGTCATTATCTACCTGTCATTATCTACTGTCATTATCTACTGTCATTATCTACCTGTCATTATCTACTGTCATTATCTACTGTCATAATCTACTGTCATTATCTACTGTCATTATCTACTGTCATTATCTACCTGTCATTATCTACTGTCATTATCTACTGTCATTATCTACCTGTCTTTATCTACTGTCATTATCTACTGTCATTATCTACCTGTCTTTATCTACCTGTCATTATCTACTGTCATTATCTACCTGTCATTATCTACTGTCATTATCTACCTGTCATTATCTACTGTCATTATCTACTGTCATTATCTACTGTCATTATCTACTGTCATTATCTACCTGTCATTATCTACTGTCATTATCTACTGTCATTATCTACTGTCATTATCTACTGTCATTATCTACCTGTCATGATCTACTGTCATTATCTACTGTCATTATCTACTGTCATTATCTACTGTCATTATCTACTGTCATTATCTACTGTCATTATCTACCTGTCATTATCTACTATCATTATCTACTGTCATTATCTACTGTCATTATCTACTGTCATTATCTACTGTCCTTATCTACTGTCATTATCTACTGTCATTATCTACTGTCATTATCTACTGTCATTATCTACCTGTCATTATCTACTGTCATTATCTACCTGTCATTATCTACTGTCATTATCTACTGTCATTATCTACTGTCTTTATCTACTGTCATGATCTACTGTCGTGATCTACTGTCATTATCTACTGTCATGATCTACTGTCATGATCTACTGTCATTATCTACTGTCATTATCTACTGTCATTATCTACTGTCATTATCTACCTGTCATTATCTACCTGTCATGATATACTGTCATTATCTACTGTTATTATCTACTGTCATGATCTACCTGTCATTATCTACTGTCATTATCTACCTGTCATTATCTACTGTCATTATCTACTGTCATTATCTACCTGTCATTATCTACTGTCATTATCTACTGTCATAATCTACTGTCATTATCTACTGTCATTATCTACTGTCATTATCTACCTGTCATTATCTACTGTCATTATCTACTGTCATTATCTACTGTTATTATCTACTGTCATTATCTACTGTCATTATCTACCTGTCTTTATCTACCTGTCATTATCTACTGTCATTATCTACCTGTCATTATCTACTGTCATTATCTACCTGTCATTATCTACTGTCATTATCTACTGTCATTATCTACTGTCATTATCTACTGTCATTATCTACCTGTCATTATCTACTGTCATTATCTACTGTCATTATCTACTGTCATTATCTACTGTCATTATCTACCTGTCATGATCTACTGTCATTATCTACTGTCATTATCTACTGTCATTATCTACTGTCATTATCTACTGTCATTATCTACTGTCCTTATCTACTGTCATTATCTACTGTCATTATCTACTGTCATTATCTACCTGTCATTATCTACTGTCATTATCTACTGTCATTATCTACTGTCTTTATCTACTGTCATGATCTACTGTCGTGATCTACTGTCATTATCTACTGTCATTATCTACCTGTCATTATCTACTGTTATTATCTACTGTCATTATCTACTGTCATGATCTACTGTCATTATCTACTGTCATTATCTACCTGTCATTATCTACAGTCATTATCTACTGTCATTATCTACTGTCATTATCTACTGTCATTATCTACCTGTCATTATCTACTGTCGTGATCTACTGTCATTATCTACTGTCATTACCTACTGTCATTATCTACTGTCATGATCTACTGTCATTATCTACTGTCATTATCTACCTGTCATTATCTACAGTCATTATCTACTGTCATGATCTACTGTCATTATCTACTGTCATTATCTACTGTCATTATCTACTGTCATTATCTACCTGTCATTATCTACTGTCGTGATCTACTGTCATTATCTACTGTCATTACCTACTGTCATTATCTACCTGTCATTATCTACTGTCATTATCTACTGTTATTATCTACTGTCATTATCTACTGTCATTATCTACTTTCATTATCTACTTTCATTATCCACTGTCATTATCTATTGTTATTATCTACTGTCATTATCTACTGTCATTATCTACTTTCATTATCTACTGTCATTATCTATTGTTATTATCTACTGTCATTATCTACTGTCATTATCTACTGTCATTATCTACTGTCATTATCTACTGTCATTATCTACTGTCATTATCTACTGTCATTATCTACTGTCACGATCTACTGTCATTATCTACTGTCATTATCTACTGTCATTATCTACTGTCATTATCTACTGTCATTGTCTACCTGTCATTATCTACTGTCATTATCTACTGTCATTATCTACTGTCATTATCTACTGTCATTATCTACTGTCATTATCTACTGTCATTATCTACTTTCATTATCTACTTTCATTATCTACTGTCATTATCTACTTTCATTATCTACTGTCATTATCTACTGTCATTATCTACTGTCATTATCTACTGTCATTATCTACTGTCATTATCTACTGTCATTATCTACTGTCATTATCTACTGTCATTATCTACTGTCATTATCTACTGTCATTATCTACTGTCATTATCTACTGTCATTATCTACCTGTCATTATCTACTGTCATTATCTACTGTCATTATCTACTGTCATTATCTACTGTCATTATCTACTGTCATTATCTACTGTCATTATCTACTGTCATTATCTACTTTCATTATCTACTGTCATTATCTACTGTTATTATCTACTGTCATTATCTACTGTCATTATCTACCTGTCATTATCTACTGTCATTATCTACTGTCATTATCTACTGTCATTATCTACTGTCATTATCTACTGTCATTATCTACTGTTATTATCTACTGTCATTATCTACCTGTCATTATCTACCTGTCATTATCTACTGTCATTATCTACTGTCATTATCTACTGTCTTTATCTACTGTCATTATCTACTGTTATTATCTACTGTCATTATCTACTGTCATTATCTACTGTCATTATCTACTGTCATTATCTACTGTCATTATCTACTGTCATTATCTACTGTCATTATCTACTGTCTTTATCTACTGTCATTATCTACTGTTATTATCTACTGTCATTATCTACTGTCATTATCTACTGTCATTATCTACCTGTCATTATCTACTATCATTATCTACTGTCATTATCTACTGTCATTATCTACTGTCATTATCTACTGTCATTATCTACTGTCATTATCTACTGTCATTATCTACTGTCATTATCTACTGTCATGATCTACTGTCATTATCTACTGTCATTATCTACTGTCATTATCTACTGTCATTATCTACTGTCATTATCTACTGTCATTATCTACTGTCATGATCTACTGTTATTGTCTACTGTCATTATCTACTGTCATTATCTACTGTCATTATCTACTGTCTTTATCTACTGTCATTATCTACTGTCATTATCTACTGTCATTATCTACTGTCATTATCTACCTGTCATTATCTACTGTCATTATCTACTGTCATTATCTACCTGTCTTTATCTACTGTCATTATCTACTGTCATTATCTACTGTCTTTATCTACTGTCATTATCTACTGTCATTATCTACCTGTCATTATCTACTGTCATTATCTACTGTCATTATCTACTGTCATTATCTACCTGTCATTATCTACTGTCATTATCTACTGTTATTATCTACTGTCATTATCTACTGTCATTATCTACTGTCATTATCTACTGCCATGATCTACTGTCATTATCTACCTGTCTTTATCTACTGTCATTATCTACTGTCATTATCTACTGTCATTATCTACCTGTCATTATCTACCTGTCTTTATCTACTGTCATTATCTACTGTTATTATCTACTGTCTTTATCTACTTTCATTATCTACTGTCATTATCTACCTGTCATTATCTACTGTCATTATCTACTGTTATTATCTACTGTCATTATCTACTGTCATTATCTACTGTCATTATCTAATGTCATTATCTACTGTCATTATCTACTGTTATTATCTACTGTCATTATCTACTGCCATTATCTACCTGTCATTATCTACTGTCATTATCTACTGTCATTATCTACTGTCATTATCTACTGTCATTATCTACTGTCATTATCTACTGTCATTATCTAATGTCATTATCTACTGTCATTATCTACTGTCATTATCTACCTGTCATGATCTACTGTCATTATCTACTGTCATTATCTACTGTCATTATCTACTGTCATTATCTACTGTCATTATCTACTGTCATTATCTACTGTAATTATCTACTGTCATTATCTACTGTTATTATCTACTGTCATTATCTACTGTCATTATCTACCTGTCATTATCTACTGTCATGATCTACTGTCATTATCTACTGTTATTATCTACTGTCATTATCTACTGTTATTATCTACTGTCATTATCTACTGTCATTATCTACCTGTCATTATCTACTGTCATGATCTACTGTCATTATCTACTGTCATTATCTACTGTTATTATCTACTGTCATTATCTACTGTTATTATCTACTGTCATTATCTACTGTCATTATCTACCTGTCATTATCTACTGTCATTATCTACCTGTCATTATCTACTGTCATGATCTACTGTCATTATCTACTGTCATTATCTACTGTCATTATCTACCTGTCATTGTCTACTGTCATGATATACTGTCATTATCTACCTGTCATTACCTACTGTCATTATCTACTGTCATTATCTACTGTCATTATCTACTGTCATTATCTACTGTCATTATCTACTGTCATTATCTACTGTCATTATCTACTGTCATTATCTACCTGTCATTATCTACTGTCATTATCTACTGTCATTATCTACTGTCATTATCTACTGTCATTATCTACTGTCATTATCTACCTGTCATGATCTACTGTCATTATCTACTGTCATTATCTACTGTCATGATCTACTGTCATTATCTACTGTCATTATCTACTGTCATTATCTACTGTCATTATCTACTGTCATTATCTACTATCATTATCTACTGTCATTATCTACTGTCATTATCTACTGTCATTATCTACTGTCATTATCTACTGTCCTGATCTACTGTCCTGATCTACTGTCATTATCTACTGTCATTATCTACTGTCATTATCTACTGCCATTATCTACTGTCATTATCTACTGTCATTATCTACTGTCATTATCTACCTGTCATGATCTACTGTCATGATCTACTGTCATTATCTACTATCATTATCTACTATCATTATCTACTGTCCTTATCTACTATCATTATCTACTATCATTATCTACTGTCATTATCTACTATCATTATCTACTGTCATTATCTACTATCATTATCTACCTGTCATTATCTACTGTCATTATCTACTGTCATGATCTACTGTCATTATCTACTTTCATTATCTACTGTCATTATCTACCTGTCATTATCTACTGTCATTATCTACTGTCATTATCTACTGTCATTATCTACCTGTCATTATCTACTGTCATTATCTACCTGTCATTATCTACTGTCATTATCTACTGTCATTATCTACCTGTCATTATCTACTGTCATTATCTACCTGTCATTATCTACTGTCATTATCTACTGTCATTATCTACCTGTCATGATCTACTGTCATGATCTACTGTCATTATCTACTGTCATTATCTACTGTCATTATCTACTGTCATTATCTACTGTCATGATCTACTGTCATGATCTACTGTCATTATCTACTGTCATTATCTACTTTCATTATCTACCTGTCATTATCTACTGTCATTATCTACTGTCATTATCTACTGTCATTATCTACTGTCATTATCTACTGTCATTAACTACTGTCATGATCTACTGTCATTATCTACTGTCATTATCTACTGTCATGATCTACTGTCATTATCTACTTTCATTATCTACTGTCATTATCTACCTGTCATTATCTACTGTCATTATCTACTGTCATGATCTACTGTCATGATCTACTGTCATTATCTACTGTCATTATCTACTTTCATTATCTACCTGTCATTATCTACTGTCATTATCTACTGTCATTAACTACTGTCATGATCTACTGTCATTATCTACTGTCATTATCTACTGTCATTATCTACTGTCATTATCTACTGTCATTATCTACCTGTCATTATCTACCTGTCATTATCTACTGTCATTATCTACTGTCATTATCTACTGTCATGATCTACCTGTCATTATCTACTGTCATTATCTACTGTCATGATCTACTGCCATTATCTACTGTCATTATCTACTGTCATTATCTACTGTCATTATCTACCTGTCTTTATCTACTGTCATTATCTACTGTCATTATCTACTGTCATTATCTACTGTCATTATCTACTGTCCTTATCTACTGTCATTATCTACTGTCATTATCTACCTGTCATTATCTACCTGTCATTATCTACTGTCATTATCTACTGTCATTATCTACCTGTCTTTATCTACTGTCATTATCTACTGTCATTATCTACTGTCATTATCTACCTGTCATTATCTACTGTCATTATCTACTGTCATGATCTACCTGTCATTATCTACTTTCATTATCTACCTGTCATTATCTACTGTCATGATCTACTGTCATTATCTACTGTCATTATCTACTGTCATTATCTACTTTCATTATCTACTGTCATGATCTACTGTCATGATCTACTGTCATTATCTACTGTCATTATCTACTGTCATGATCTACTGTCATGATCTACCTGTCATTATCTACTGTCATTATCTACTGTCATTATCTACCTGTCATTATCTACTGTCATTATCTACTGTCATGATCTACTGTCATGATCTACTGTCATTATCTACTGTCATTATCTACTGTCATGATCTACTGTCATGATCTACTGTCATTATCTACTGTCATTATCTACTGTCATTATCTACTGTCATGATCTACTGTCATTATCTACTGTCATTATCTACTGTCATTATCTACTGTCATTATCTACTGTCATTATCTACTGTCATTATCTACCTGTCATTATCTACCTGTCTTTATCTACCTGTCATTATCTACTGTCATTATCTACTGTCATTATCTACTGTCATTATCTACTGTCATTATCTACTGTCATGATCTACTGTCATTATCTACTGTCATGATCTACTGTCATTATCTACTGTCATGATCTACTGTCATTATCTACTGTCATGATCTACTGTCATTATCTACTGTCATTATCTACTGTCATTATCTACTGTCATTATCTACTGTCATTATCTACTGTCATTATCTACCTGTCATTATCTACTGTCATTATCTACTGTCATTATCTACTGTCATGATCTACTGTCATTATCTACTGTCATGATCTACTGTCATGATCTACTGTCATTATCTACTGTCATTATCTACTGTCATGATCTACTGTCATTATCTACTGTCATTATCTACTTTCATTATCTACTGTCATTATCTACTGTCATTATCTACTGTCATTATCTACTGTCATGATCTACTGTCATTATCTACTGTCATTATCTACTGTCATTATCTACTGTCATTATCTACTGTCATTATCTACTGTCATTATCTACTGTCATTATCTACTGTCATGATCTACTGTCATGATCTACTGTCATTATCTACTGTCATTATCTACTTTCATTATCTACTGTCATTATCTACTGTCATTATCTACTGTCATTATCTACTGTCATTATCTACTGTCATTATCTACTGTCATTATCTACTGTCATGATCTACTGTCATTATCTACTGTCATTATCTACTGTCATTATCTACTGTCCTTATCTACTGTCATTATCTACTGTCATTATCTACCTGTCATGATCTACTGTCATGATCTACCTGTCATTATCTACTGTCATTATCTACCTGTCATTATCTACTGTCATTATCTACTGTCATGATCTACTGTCATGATCTACTGTCATTATCTACTGTCATTATCTACTGTCATTATCTACTGTCATTATCTACTGTCATTATCTACTGTCATTATCTACTGTCATTATCTACTGTCATTATCTACTGTCATGATCTACTGTCATTATCTACTGTCATGATCTACTGTCATTATCTACTGTCATTATCTACTGTCATTATCTACTGTCATTATCTACTGTCATTATCTACTGTCATGATCTACTGTCATTATCTACTGTCATTATCTACTGTCATTATCTACTGTCATGATCTACCTGTCATTAACTACTGTCATGATCTACTGTCATTATCTACTGTCATTATCCACTGTCATTATCTACCTGTCATTATCTACTGTCATTATCTACTGTCATTATCTACTGTCATGATCTACTGTCATTATCTACTGTCATGATCTACTGTCATTATCTACTGTCATGATCTACTGTCATTATCTACTGTCATTATCTACTGTCATTATCTACTGTCATTATCTACTGTCATTATCTACTGTCATGATCTACTGTCATGATCTACTGTCATGATCTACCTGTCATTATCTACTGTCATGATCTACTGTCATGATCTACTGTCATTATCTACTGTCATGATCTACTGTCTTTATCTACTGTCATTATCTACCTGTCATGATCTACTGTCATTATCTACCTGTCATTATCTACTGTCATTATCTACTGTCATGATCTACTGTCATTATCTACTGTCATGATCTACTGTCATTATCTACTGTCATTATCTACCTGTCATTATCTACTGTCATGATCTACTGTCATGATCTACTGTCATTATCTACTATCATTATCTACTTTCATTATCTACTGTCATTATCTACTGTCATTATCTACTGTCATTATCTACTGTCATTATCTACTGTCATTATCTACTGTCATTATCTACTGTCATGATCTACTGTCATTATCTACTGTCATTATCTACTGTCATTATCTACTGTCATTATCTACTGTCATTATCTACTGTCATGATCTACTGTCATTATCTACTGTCATTATCTACTGTCATTATCTACTGTCCTTATCTACTGTCATTATCTACTGTCATTATCTACCTGTCATGATCTACTGTCATGATCTACCTGTCATTATCTACTGTCATTATCTACCTGTCATTATCTACTGTCATTATCTACTGTCATGATCTACTGTCATGATCTACTGTCATTATCTACTGTCATTATCTACTGTCATTATCTACTGTCATTATCTACTGTCATTATCTACTGTCATTATCTACTGTCATTATCTACTGTCATGATCTACTGTCATTATCTACTGTCATGATCTACTGTCATTATCTACTGTCATGATCTACTGTCATTATCTACTGTCATTATCTACTGTCATTATCTACTGTCATTATCTACTGTCATTATCTACTGTCATGATCTACTGTCATTATCTACTGTCATTATCTACTGTCATTATCTACTGTCATTATCTACTGTCATGATCTACTGTCATTATCTACTGTCATTATCTACTGTCATGATCTACTGTCATTATCTACTGTCATGATCTACTGTCATTATCTACTGTCATGATCTACTGTCATTATCTACTGTCATTATCTACTGTCATTATCTACTGTCATTATCTACTGTCATTATCTACTGTCATGATCTACTGTCATGATCTACTGTCATGATCTACCTGTCATTATCTACTGTCATGATCTACTGTCATTATCTACTGTCATGATCTACTGTCATTATCTACTGTCATGATCTACTGTCATTATCTACTGTCATTATCTACTGTCATGATCTACTGTCATGATCTACTGTCATTATCTACTGTCATTATCTACTGTCATTATCTACTGTCATTATCTACTGTCATTATCTACTGTCATTATCTACCTGTCATTATCTACTGTCATTATCTACCTGTCATTATCTACTGTCATTATCTACTGTCATGATCTACTGTCATGATCTACTGTCATTATCTACTGTCATTATCTACTGTCATGATCTACTGTCATGATCTACTGTCATGATCTACTGTCATTATCTACTGTCATTATCTACTGTCATTACCTACTGTCATTATCTACTGTCATGATCTACTGTCATTATCTACTGTCATTATCTACTGTCATTACCTACTGTCATTATCTACTGTCATGATCTACTGTCATGATCTACCTGTCATGATCTACTGTCATGATCTACCTGTCATTATCTACTGTCATTATCTACTGTCATGATCTACTGTCATGATCTACTGTCATTATCTACTGTCATTATCTACTGTCATGATCTACTGTCATGATCTACTGTCATGATCTACCTGTCATTATCTACTGTCATGATCTACTGTCATTATCTACTGTCATGATCTACTGTCATTATCTACTGTCATTATCTACTGTCATTATCTACTGTCATTATCTACTGTCATGATCTACCTGTCAGTAACTACTGTCATGATCTACTGTCATTATCTACTGTTATTATCTACCCGTCATTATCTACTGTCATGATCTACTGTCATTATCTACTGTCATTATCTACTGTCATTATCTACTGTCATTATCTACTGTCATTATCTACTGTCATTATCTACTGTCATTATCTACTGTCATGATCTACCTGTCAGTAACTACTGTCATGATCTACTGTCATTATCTACTGTTATTATCTACCCGTCATTATCTACTGTCATTATACAGTATATAATGACATTATCTACTGTCATTATACAGTAGCAAAATGAATTATTTTATTATTATATACTCCAATGTGGACGTGGATTTTTTTATGTATGACAAGACGGCCACTGAGCGCAAAACAGGGACAAAAAAAAAGGTGGAAGCGAGTTAGATAGCGAAATATTCATTTGAAAATCATCTCACTAATTCGATTATCGCTCGCAGTGTGTTTGGTGTTCTGGCGTCCAAAATACCTGCTTAACCCCATTCACCGACCACAGAAACACGATTCATCATTCTGGGAACGAACACAAAAAAAAGATGACCGGACCCAGCTCAAGATCGGCAACCAGGATTAAAAAGAACACCTCTTAATATGGTAAATGGACTGCTGACTTTTTTGCTGGTCCAAAGCGCTTTACACAGGCCTCTCATTCACCCATTCACACACACATTCACACACCAATGGCGGCAAGCTGCCATGCAAGGCGCCGGCCCGCTCACTGGGAGCAATTTGGGGGTTCAGTGTCTTGCCGACATGTGGCCAGCCGGGGCTCGAACCGCCGATCTGCCAACCTTGTGATCATTAGACTGCGACTCTACCTCCTGCGCCACAATATGCACAGTGCATTTACTGTACTGTCTCACCATAGACTAATGAAGGTTGTTTTTTCTAGTTGTACTGAGCCACTTTATTCAGTATGCAGTGAAGGCTGTTATAGCTGAAGCTAATATGACCTTCTCTGGAGAGCTGCTCAGGTTTGTGTGGTAATGACCATATGTTTACCTTTGCTCAAAAGTCTGCATGAGTAGAGGGGTGTGTGTGTGTGTGTGTGTGTGTGTGTGTGCTTGTGTGTGTGTGTGTGTGTGTGTGTGCTTGTGTGTGTGTGAGTGTGTGTGTGTGTGTGTGTGTGTGTGTGTGTGTGTGCGCGCGTGAGAGAAAGAGAAAGAGACAGATGATAAAGAACAAAAGCATTCCGATCCCACATTCTCCCAGGTGCCCATTCATTAGTCTTATCAAGGCCCTCTCTTGGGCAAAACCTGGGGAAGGTGAAACAAACGTCAGGCAGAGTTTCTGTCAAAGGGTGCCTTGATCTTGATTTGCACGATCACAACCATATTACTGCATTTATTCCCTTCATACTGCCAGAGGAGAGGTGTATGAGCACAGGGGGTGTATGAGCACACGCACAAATGCTTTTACTGTGTTTTGTTCATTATGATCTGTCTCTCTCTCTGTGTCTCGCACACTCACACACACGCACACATACGGATACACGCACTCACGCACGTGCACACGCACACAGACACACACACACACACACACACACACACACACAGACACACACACAGACACACACACACACACATACGCACACACTCACACTCACACTCTCACACTCTCACACTCTCACACACAAACACAAACACAAACACACACACGCACACACACAAACACGCACACACACACGCACACACACACACACACACACACACACTCACATGTGTTCCAGTTGTATATGAAGACGTTAAGGCCATCAGTGCTGATGATTATGAGCTTCTACCGAAATTGGTATGTATTCATGAAATGAATCATCAGAACTCTAGGCGTCCCAAAGTGGAAATGAAACCCCATAATGAGGTAGGGTAAATTGACTTATTTATATAGCGCCTTATTCCAAAGCGCATTACAACGGCCTCTCATTCACCCATTCACACACACATTCACACACCAATGGTGGCAACCCAGCTAGCAGGGAATGTTCCCACAACATTGGCTAACATTCCCTACAAGTTCTGCTAATGTTTTAAAGAAAACGTTTTCATCTAATGTTCAAAGAGCATTTTAAGGATGTTTACCATTTCAAATAATGTTCCTATAACGTTAAATGTTAACAAAGTAAGAACGTTTTAGGTGCAACATTCTGAGGATGTTTTGGGGACATTGTTTAGGTAACAGATTATAGAATGTTCTTTTATAAAATGTTTCCACAATGTTACACGATAACAAAGGAAGGACATTTTCAAAGCAACATTTGGATAATGTTTTCAGGATGTTATTGATGCCTCAGATCACAAAACGTTTTTTCTAGAATGTTCCTGTAATGTGATATGTAAACAAAGGAAGAACGTTTTACCTGCAACATTCCAAGGATGTTTTGAGGACATTGTTTAGGTTACAGATTATAGAATGTTCTTTTATAAAATGTTCCCACAATGTTACACGATAACAAAGGAAGGACATTTTCAAAGCAACATTTGGATAATGTTTTCAGGATGTTATTGATGCCTCAGATCATAAAACGTTTTTTCTAGAATGTTCCTGTAATGTGATATGTAAACAAAGGAAGAACGTTTTACCTGCAACATTCCATGGATGTTTTGGGGACATTGTTTAGGTAACAGATTATAGAATGTTCTTTTACAAAATGTTCTCACAATGTTACATAATAATGTTACACGATAACGCAAAATTTACTTCCGGATCCACACTGTTGCGCTCTATACAAATGAGCATGTCATTTATTATGTAATAAGAAACGCATAAATAGCATATTGAAATAGGTTTTCTTATGCCTTGTGTGATGTTCACTTTTTGGACCCTTTCGTACTGTTCGGGTCCAGTTGACCCGGGACATCATTGGGGTTTTAAAAGCACTTGCCCTGACACGGTGCTCCTAGTCCCAAGGGTGACCCGTACAAGGGGGTATACTCAGGGTGCAAGACACCCTTTGCAAACCCCAAAATAGCCCATGATATTAAAGGGCGCCTCTGTGGGCAAAATTTGGTACTGTACCCAATAATGCACAATTGGTACTGTGTACACATTCAAAAGTGCATATCTTTTGTTCTGGTGGATCTAGGGGGGCTGCCCTTTGGAGAGGCTGGAGCAGAGGATGCTTAGTAACAAAGTGTCAGACCCCTGGGAATAGGTGGGGGCGAACAACAGCATGATGAGTAGTAGCGTTTTTATGCACATGATGCCCCTAACTTTGAAAATGGAAAATCCACTATAATAAAGACCTGGGTGTCATAAATCATACTTATCTAGGAAAAATGTTAATGAAACAATGTTTTCATTGCTGTTTATTATTTTGAATTTATATTCTCAATTGACTTTCACATGCATCTAATTATAATCAACCCAGCTAGCAATTGTTGGTTCTAAAAATGTTCAAAGAATGTTACCTAGAACGTTCTCGTAATGTTTTCAGCGGGAAGTTTTCTTTAAGTTCCCAGAATGTTCTAGGATAACGTTCTCTAAAAACATTTTTTAAATGTTGTGTGATAACCTTCTTAAAATGTTAAGTGACAGCATTGCTAGAACATTATGCCCTAATGTTCTTGAAAACGTTTTCAGTGGGAAGTTCCCAGAATGTTTTAGGATAATGTTCGGTAATAACCTTCTTAAAATGTGAGTTGAGAATATTGCTAGAACATTACACCTTATGTTCTCAAAACATTTTCAGCTTAAGTTTTTTGTTTGTTCCCAGAATGTTTTAGGATAACGTGCTATAAAAACCATTCTAAAAACGTTTGCTTATGAATGAATGAATGAATGAATGAATGGTCTTTATTGTCATTGCTATAGTACAGGTACCAAACAACGAAATTTAGGAGGGGTGGCTCCCCTGGTGTTAGGAAAGAAAAAAAACTTTTAAAAAAAAACACAAGAAGGGAAGGAGCTGGTTTACATAAATAAAGGCTATGTACACTATCCACTATACTATACTGTACAGATAGACGACTAGGGTTGTCATATTGCACATAGTGTTATTGCACATTCATTTAAAGTGTCGCAGTTTGCAGGCTTGAAATGTACATATTTGTGCCTCAGCACGACACCTGATTTTTTCCGTCCAGCAGCTGCCATCAATCCGTCCAGACTGTCCAGGGCCCAGAACCTAGGTCTTTGCTGTGTTCAGGGCCTGGATGGCCCTGGGGTAGAAGCTGTTCTTCAGTCTGTTTGTCCTTGCGGCCATGGTCCTGTACCGCCTTTTCGAGGGCAGCCGGGTAAAGTGTTCGTACCCAGGGTGGGTTGGGTCTCTGGAGATCTTGGAGGCCTTCCTGAGACAGCGTGTGTTGTACAGCTCTTCCAGAGAGGGGAGGGGGGCGCCGGTGATCTTCTGGGCTGTTCTCACGACTCTCTGTAGCGCATTTCTCTCCGCGGTTGTGCAGCTGGAGAACCAGTTGCAGATGCCGTAGGTGAGGATGCTCTCCACTGCGCCACGGTAGAAGGTCACCAGTATCTCCTGCTTGCTGTGTTCCTTCCTGAGGACTCTCAGGATGTAGAGCCGCTGTTGTGCCTTCTTGATGGTGGCTGTTGTGTTGTCCTTCCAGGACAGGTCATCCTGCATGTGCACCCCCAGGAATCGGAGGGTTGAGACTCTCTCCACGCTCTCTCCGTCGATGAGCAGGGGCTGGATCTCGGACTTTTTCCTCCTGAAGTCCACAATGATTTCCTGGGTCTTTGACTTGTTCAGCAGCAGGTTGTTAACCTTGCACAGCTTGCTCAGTTGCTCTACCTCATCCCTGTACGCCGCCTCGTCCCCCCCCGAGATGCAGCCCACCACGGTGGTGTCGTCTGCAAACTTTACGATGGAGTTGCTGGGGTGGACGGGGGTGAAGTCGTAGGTGTAGAGGTTGTAGAGGATGGGGCTTAGCACGCAGCCCTGGGGGGACCAGGTGCTGAGTCTGAGGGCTGTGGAGGTGTGGGGGCCCACCCGCACCCTCTGGGGGCGGTCGGTCAGGAAGTCCTTGATCCATGCACATATAGAGTGTGATAGACCCAGGTCTAGTAGTTTGGTCACTAGCCTGTCTGGAAGGATGGTGTTGAAGGCGGAGCTGAAGTCCACAAAGAGCAGTCTCGTGTAGCTGTTTCCCCTCTCCAGGTGGGATAGAGTGGCGTGGAGAGTCGTCGTGATGGCGTCCTCTGTGGACCTGTGGGCTCTGTAGGCGAACTGGTATGGATCCAGGTTGGGCGGGAGGCGTGTGAGTATGTGGGCCCGGACTAGTTTCTCGAAGCACTTCATGATGATTGGTGTGAGTGCCACCGGGCGGTAGTCGTTTAGGCAGCTCACCGTGCTTTTCTTCGGGACTGGGATGATAGTTGAGGTTTTCAGGCAGGGTGGGATGGTGGCCTGGGACAGGGACTGGTTGAAGATGTTGGTGAAAACCCCGGCCAGCTGGTCGGCGCAGTCCCTCAGCACCCGTCCCAGGACGCCATCCGGCCCCGAGGCTTTCCTGGGGTCCACCGCCTTCAGCACGCGTCTCACTTCATGCTCTGTGAGGGTGAGGCTGCTGAGAGCTGGAGAGAGTGGTGTTTGTGTTGTGGTTACCTCCGTTCGCCCCTCGTCGAACCGGGCGTAGAAGGAGTTCAGCAGGGGGTCGTCCTCTGCGGCTGTGAGCCTGTTGGCTCTGAAGTTTGTCATGTGCTGAACCCCCTGCCACATCCGCCTGGAGTCGTTGCTCAGGAAGCATTCCTCAATCTTCTCTCTGTGGTCTGCCTTGGCCTCTTTGATGCCGCGCTTTAGGTTAGCCCTGGTGGTGCTGTACAGCGGTGTGCCCTTCCCTGCGAAGAAGGCGTTGTCCCTCTCGTTGATCAGTTTTTGGACCTTCCCAGTCATCCATGGCTTCGTGTTGGGGTAGACCCGGACCCGTTTGTCCACGGTGACTGAGTTGGTGCAGTTCACTATGTGGTTCAGAACCGACGACGTGAACTGTTCCAGGTCCTCATGCTCATATTCCTGCCATGAGGTGTCATTTAGGCAGATCTGCAGTGGAGCGGACCCTTCTGGCCAGGTTCTGACAGTCTTAGTGGTGATGGGAGCACTTTTCCTCATGGTAGTGTATGCTGGGATCAGGAGGATTGACACATGGTCAGACATGCCTAGATGAGCTAACCTTCTTAAAATGTTTACTGAAAACCCTGTTAAAACATTATGCCCAAACATTCAGAAAATGTTTTTGGGATGTTATTAAAAATTCAAGTTTCAGACTTGCACCAATAACCGAGGAGGCTGAGGACGTGGCAGACCAATCAAACGACTCTGATTAGATTTCACGCCTGACTGAGATGTTCAGTTCACATCCGTGATCGGGCACAGGTAGACGGATTTAGTTGAAGACAGCACAAGGTAACGGGACACTGTCGATTAAACGGTTACAATAACTGTTTTTGATTGATTAACGTTACTTTGTATGGATACATTTACTTTCTTGACCACAAACTAACCGTTAATGCGAATAACGTCGAGTGTGTGTGTTGTCAGACAAATTGGTGAACATTCAGATTTTACCAGCCACTCAATAGATTAACGTCATTGTTGTTGGTTTTTTGGCTGGTGATTGAAGCAAATCTACCAGCCCAAAAGTTTGGGACAGGTTTGGGAGCTAGCTAGTTAGCTAGCAAGCTATAGCAATCTAGCTAGCAAGCTATAGCAATCTAGCTAGCACAATTACTAGCATTCTACATGTCTATTTTACATGGATATTACTTGGTTATTTCCAGTAATTACTGCATAATTAACGGCCTGTAATTTAAAGGGCTACCAAAAAGACTTCTGATGAATCAGAAACTATTCTGATTTTAAATACTATTTTTGTTATAATGCAGGTGGATAATACAGGTGGACCATCCATGACTGAGGACAGTGATACAGGTGGACCATCTGTGACTGAGGACAGAGTTCAGAGTAAGGATGTGTCCAGGGATGATGTTTAAGAATGTGTCCAGGTGCAGCAGCAGCACTTGAGGGGAGCAGAAGCCCCACACTGTTCGAGGACTAAATCAAGAACTACAACACTTTGGTAATGCCTGTCTGTCACAAGGATATGTACTGTTGCAGTGATGATAGGTTCTGACTTTTTTTTTTCAAATATGTTCTCAAATGAAGCTGTGGCTGCCTCTCCCTGTCTCACCTCTGTTGTTAATGTTAATAAATAATGATACATTATGTTGAAAGACTTGAATATTGATGTTATCAAACTTTTACATGTGTTAATACGTTTAGCTAAAAACATTTTAAGAATGTTTGGGCATAATGTTTTAACAGGGTTTTCAGTTTTAAGAAGGTTATAAGCAAACGTTTTAAGAATGGTTTTTAGAGCACGTTATCCTAAAACATTCTGGGAACAAACAAAAAACTTAAGCTGAAAATGTTTTGAGAACACAAGGTGTAATGTTCTAGCAATATTGTCAACTCACATTTTAAGAAGGTTATTACCAAACATTTGTAGAATGTATGTTGAGAACATTATCGTAAAACATTCTGGGAACTTAAAGAAAACTTCCCGCTGAAAACGTTTTCAAGAACATTAGTGTCACAGCTCCGCCCCTGGCTCATCAGCCGTCTATCAGTGGTGCCAGGTGTGGCTGATTAAGACCGCGACTGGCTCCTACTTAAGCTCTGCTCCTGCTTCCAGTCAACGCCAGATCGTAGCCATTTATGGATTCCCTGCCTGCCGACCTCCTGCCTGCCGACCTCCTGCCTGCCTGACTACCCTGCTCCCTGCCTGATCCCTGCCTGCCTAATACTATTCCTCCTGCCTGACCCCTGCCTGTCTGCCGACCACTCCGCCTGTCTGACCCCCTGCCTGTCTGCCGACCACTCCGCCTGCCTGACCCCCAGCCTGTCTACCGACCACTCCGCCTGCCTGACCCCCAGCCTGTCTACCGACCACTCCGCCTGCCTGACCCCCTGCCTGTCTGCCGACCACTCCGCCTGCCTGACCCCCTGCCTGTCTGACTACCTGCCTACCTACCTGACCCCCTGCCTGTTCTACCTACCTCCAGCCTGATTCCCCTGACACCCCAACCCTACAATAAATCACTATTATTGTTGTACTACCTGTTCTCCGTTGTCTGCTTCTGGGTTCCACCCTCTGGTCGTGACAATTAGGGCATAATGTTCTAGCAATGTTGTCACTTAACATTTTAACACTAGAGGCGCAACGTTTTTTCACCTACTTTTAGCGCGACGAGGTGTCGAATTACACGACCACTCTTCACAATGGGGGAGTGTGTACTGACGCACAAAGATCGCTGGATGGCGATGTCGCACAAGAAGAGAAAATGACAAGATCACTACCTCTAAAAATGCATATGCGCAGAGAAGCAGGGAAAAACAATAGTAATAAATATTGCAATATTGTGTTATCATAGTTATGAGCTTCACAGTGATAAAATCTGTTTATTTGTCGTGAACTTCGCCGGTAACATCAGCCTGTCAGCCCCTGCAACTGCTCACAGGGGTTGCTACATGTGATTATATGGAATGGCTGAATATGTTTTTATTTTGATTACATTATATAATTGTATTTGGTATAATGACAAATAAACTTGAAAGTTGAATGATCTCACAGGAGCGCGTACCTGCATGTGCCGCAACCTGTTATAGTTAGTTTCACCTATATTAGTGAAAAGAGCTGAAAGAAAATACATGAAAGAAAGGAGAGAAAGAGTACAGAATGATAAATCATTCAGAATGTTATTGGTTTTAATATTTCACAATCTGCCAGAATAAGCACGCTCCCTCGCACGCCCAGCCCATCATTTTTGATGCCGCTAATGTGTGTAATGAAAAGTGTGTCATTGTTGAAAGACATGATGTCATAATCAAAATATAAAACCTGGTTGGATAAAATAAGATTCTGTTGTGATTGTGTTGACATTGTTGTGATGTCAAAAGAAATCTTGGTTATGTAATGTGTAAAGTGGAGAGGAGATTGATCGGGACTGCGGGAGTTTTCATTACTAACGAATGATGGTTGATTATTATTATACAAAAATAATAGTAGGCCTAATAAATATTGCAATATTGTGTTATCATAGTTATGAGCTTCACAAAGTCTGTTTATTTGTCGTGAACTTCACGCCGGCCGTAACATCAGCCCGGCGACTGTAAGCTTGTAAGCTTTGAAACCTGCTTGGCAGCTTTGAAACCCACTTGGCTCCCTCATGAATTGGCAGCTATTGTTTGCTGATGGGAAACGATCAAGAAACAATTAGAGAATAAGATTACCCTCCCCCGTGCATCAACCATTACATCAAGTGATTGTAACTCACTTTAGAAACTAGTTCTTAGCCTACACGTTTATTTGTCAAATACATGCTCTGCATGTTTCTCTAAAAATGCATAAAGTTCCTATGAGCAGAGAAGCAGAGAAGTGGGGAAATGATTAGAGCAATCTGATATGAAGCTTGAATCAGCTGAAAACGAACTATGGAACAGATTAAATGCTAAATATGGAGGGGAGATTGATTGAGACTGCGGGAGCTTTACTAATGAATGAAAGTTGATTATCATTATTAAAAAAGAATAGTAATAAATATTGCAATATTGTGTTATCATAGTTATGAGCTTCACAGTGATAAAGTCTGTTTATTTGTCGTGAACTTCGCCGGTAACGTCAGTGTGCCCCTGCAACTGCTCACATGTGATTATATGGAATGGCTGAATATGTTCATTCTTGTTATTTTGATTACATTATATAATTGTATTTGGTATAATGACAGATAAACTTGAAACTTGAATGATCTCACAGGAGCGCGTAGCCTACCTGCACGGAGCGTTCATGTGTCGCAACCTGTTATAGTTAGTTTCACCTAAAGGGCTCTGCACACAGCGTGCGATTTCTGTTGCGCGTCAACGTTCCATTTTGAAGTTTGAATGGAAGTCTATGAGAACATCGCATCGCAATGCACACGGCCCCGCACGGCGAAAATTCGATTCCATTCATAACAACAATGGAAATTATGGAACGTTGACGCGCAACAGAAATCGCACGCTGTGTGCAGAGCCCTTAAAAGAGCTGAAAGAAAATACATGAAAGAAAGGAGAGAAAGAGTAGCCTACTACAGAATGATAAATCATTCAGAATGTTATTGGTTTTAATATTTCACAATCTGCCAGAATAAGCATGCTCCCTCGCACACCAAGCCCATCATTTTTGATGCAGCTAATGTGTGTAATGAAAAGTGTGACAATGTTGAAAGACATGATGTCATAATCAAAATATAAAACCTGGTTGGATAAAATAAGATTCTGTTGTGATTGTGTTGACATTGTTGTGATGTCAAAAGAGATCTTGGTTATGTAATGTGTAAAGTGGAGAGGAGATTGATCGGGACTGCGGGAGTTTTCATTACTAACGAATGATGGTTGATTATTATTATACAAAAATAATAGTAATAAATATTGCAATATTGTGTTATCATAGTTATGAGCTTCACAAAGTCTGTTTATTTGTCGTGAACTTCACGCCGGCCGTAACATCAGCCCGGCGACTGTAAGCTTGTAAGCTTTGAAACCTGCTTGGCAGCATTGAAACCCGCTTGGCTCCCTCATGAATTGGCAGCTATTGTTTGCTGATGGGAAACGATCAAGAAACAATTAGAGAATAAGATTACCCTCCCCCGTGCATCAACCATTACATCATGTGATTGTAACTCACTTTGGAAACTAGTTCTTAGCCTACACGTTTATTTGTCAAATACATGCTCTGCATGTTTCTCTAAAAATGCATAAAGTTCCCATGAGCAGAGAAGCAGAAAAGTGAGGAAATGATTAGAGCAATCTGATATGAAGCTTGAATCAGCTGAAAACGAACTATGGAACAGATTAAATGCTATATATGGAGGGGAGATTGATTGAGACTGTGGGAGCTTTACTAATGAATGAAAGTTGATTATCATTATTAAAAAACAATAGTAATAACTATTGCAATATTGTGTTATCATAGTTATGAGCTTCACAGTGATAGTCTGTTTATTTGTCGTGAACTTCGCTAAATAGTGTCATTCAATGCACAACACACGTCGTTTCACACGATTTTGATTGACTTTCTGCGGCAGCGAAATACATGATCAATATCTTATTATCAATTATCAATATACTGGTGGCCTAACATGGTCCAGTGGTCTAGCACCGTGGTCGTGCACACATATGTCGGCCCTTCTTCTCCTTACTTTCCTGTCTGTCTTCACTATATCAGTCCAATAACATGAAAACTATGAGTGGGACTGCCCCACTCAGAAAAAAACATTATACAATAACATTATATACAAAAAAAACATTATATACAATATTATAAATATCCGTTCGTTATATAATATTCGTTGATGAGTACAGGCATAATCAAACGTAGGTTACTCCAATTACTTTGCTGCAGTAGCTATGCATGCACCACACAACTTGATAGGTACATACTGTGCAGTGTATCATTCATAACTGTACATAGGATACACATATCATAATATCTTATCACTATTGCATGGAACTTGGGTAAACCCGCTGTGAAAAAACCCCTCAGCTCCAACAAATCTGAAGGGATTGGGAGACATACTGTACAGTTTATGATTTTCATAACTGTCTGTACATATACATATCTTATGTATCACTATTGCTATATATAGCCTATATATAAACACATTATGTTACAAATATCAGTCTTATCCACTGTATCTAATTCAGCACTGAAGCCTGAAGGTTGAGCACAGTGTGTGCCCCCTTGCTACCTCTGCTGATATAAAAGAGAATTGCAGCCTTGGAGAAAAAGATGGCAGCCGAATCCCAAGGCAAATACACAGGCACACACAGAAATACTGCAAAATCGCTTTATACTAACTCGATTTTGAAAATGTAAAGATGCTGGGTGGTAGAACGCACATATCTAGGAAAAGTCATGAAAGGAGGGTCCTGACATTTGATCGAGTGCAATGGTAGAATTTTGTTTGTACTCACTGGTGCCCGATGACACTTCACGGCTTTCCTAGTGTTAAGAAGGTTATCATACAACATTTAAAAAATGTTTTTAGAGAACATTATCCTAGAACATTCTGGGAACTTAATGAAAACTTCCCGCTGAAAACGTTTTCAAGAACATTAGGGCATAATGTTCTAGCAATGTTGTCACTTAACATTTTAAGAAAGTTATCACACAACATTTAAAAAATGTTTTTAGAGAACATTATCCTAGAACATGCTGGGAACTTAAAGAAAACTTCCCGCTGAAAACGTTTTCAAGAACATTAGGGCATAATGTTCTAGCAATGTTGTCACTTAACATTTTAAGAAGGTTATCACACAACATTTTAAAAACGTTTTTAGAGAACATTATCCTAGAACATTCTGGGAACTTAAAGAAAACTTCCCGCTGAAAACGTTTTCAAGAACATTAGGGCATAATGTTCTAGCAATGTTGTCACTTAACATTTTAAGAAAGTTATCACACAACATTTAAAAAATGTTTTTAGAGAACATTATCTTAGAACATTCTGGAAACTTAGAAAACTTCCCGCTGAAAACATTACGAGAACATTTTAGGTAACATTCTTTGAACATTTTTAGAACAAAAAATTGCTAGCTGGGAAGCTACCATGCAAGGCGCCGGCCTGCTCACTGGGAGAAATTTGGGGTTCAGTGTCTTGCCCAAGGACACTTCGACATGTGGCCAGCCGGTCATTAGACGGCAGCTCTACCTCCTGTGCTACAGCCGCCCAAGGGTCTATCATTAAGGCCGGGTTAAATGGTAGTAAACATTGGTTGGTTAACAAAGGTTCAGATTTCATATATTCTCACTGTGATATAGAAGCAAGGGTAGGTAGACATTTTTGCATTAAAAAATTGGCCATGAACATTATATGAAGATAGATATGGGACTTTGTAGGTTGTAGGTTCGTTTTGTGCACTTGTATCTTGTGTCCCAAGCCGACTGCAAGAAATGGGACTTAACTCGAGCAGCGAAAGTCGCGAATCTGCCAGTGCAACTTTCAAGATACAACTGCAAATATTTATTGTACAAGTTCTCAAATCGAATCTGCAAATAAAAAGTGCAAATATTTATTTTACAAGTGCAACTTTCAAGATACAAGTGCAAATATTTATTATACAAGTTCTCAAATCAAATCTGCAAGTGCAACTTTCAAGATACAAGTGCAAATATTTATTTTACAAGTGCAAATTTCAAGATACAAGTGCACAAAACGAACCTACAACCTCACGATTAAAGTCCCATATCTATCTTCATAACATTCTACCCCAACCCCAATTTGACTCCAATTTGATGCATCAAGCGCTTTGTGATTTGAAGGACGGAAATAGGTTGAACATCTTTTACATCAGGTTTTTATTTTTTGCGTAAAAAAAAAATCCCAAATAAAATCAGGTGTTGAAATGATGACTACAATGTGCATGTTAACACTAGAACAGTCCTGAGGGGTCTGTGAGTAAAGATTTTTTTTAAATATCCTCCTTTGATGTTTTTTCTTAGATATGTGCTTTCTATCACCCAGTATCCTTACATTTTCAAATGTAGAAGAGGGACCAGAAGTAGATTATGAAAGCATAGAAAGTGGAACATCTATCAAAAACAAGTTGCAGGTCATTGGTGCAAGAAGTTGGCTAAAATGGAAAGAGTGAGTCTGGGAGAGCACATAGCAAATAATGGTGGGGACATCGGCAGACCGCTGGAGAAGAGCATCACAGGGGCACCCAACAGGATCTGTCTATCTTTGATGCCAGGAGCGCTGGTACTACTCTTGAGCAAGAACAGTAAATCGAGCAGTTCCGTGGCTCCCAAACTTTGGATTGCCCTTCCCTTGAATCTTAGATCAGCGGTCTCGGTTGAAGCTTTTTTTTCTTTTTTCTGAGTGGGGCAGTCCCACTCATATTTTTCATTTTTATTGATAGATACAGTGGAGAATTAGACAGGAAGTATGGGTGAGAGAGAGAGGAGGGATGACATGCAGGATATGTCCCCGGCCGGATTCGAGCCGGGGACCCTGCGGTTACATGGACGACGCTTAACCCGCTACGCCACCTAAGCGCCCCTCGGTTGAAGCTTTTAAAAAAACTGTTGAAGACTGTCCTGTACAGACAGGCTTTTGGCTAACCCCAAAAGCCTGTCTTTTTGTGTCCTGTTGATATGGTTGTACACTTGTTGTTTGTTACTTGTTCTTATTTTCACTTGTTTACTTATTTCTTTTAACCTGCTGTAATTTTGGCATTTTTTATTATATTTCTATATGTAAAGCACTTTGTGACCCCTGGTCTGGGATAGGTGCTATAGAAATAAACTTTACTTACTTACTTACTTACAAATAAAGCAAGACTGGATGAAAAAAACACCTCTCAAAGCATAAATTAGGACTAGGAACAGGCACCTCTTCTGAGCTCATTTGGAGGGATTAAGATATATTATTTTCCAGATAGCCCGTATTCAACGTGCTTTGCTCTCTGAAGTGTTATTTCAATCGAATATTTCATACACATACTGTATATACAGTATATGACATTTAAAAAAAAAAAACTGCTGTGAGGGGCATGGCCCTCACACAGCAGTGTCTTTATTTTTATTTTTTATTAATCATATGAAATATGAAATATTCGATTGAAATAACAGTTCAGAATGCAGAATGCACGTTGAATAACGGCTATCTGTGAGACGCCCCGCGCCTCTGGTCTGAAACAGGCCGGCTGGTGGTCATCACTGCGCATCAGTGTAACGCGGGGTGGCGGGAGGGGCGAGGGGGGCACGCCGGTACCCCCCCCCCCCCCCGCCAGGCCGACCTGCCGGGCAACTGTAGAGGCTGTCTGCTTCCCCTCCAGGCTGGTAATTAACCACATGACTCATCAGAAGGCCTCAGTTCCTCTGGTCTAATAAAGCCTCAGGAACTTCAGTGATTTCTTTTTTCCATGGTGCTGAGGACTATTAGTAGAAATCGTGACGTTAGAATTATAAGGTTCTATCTCCATTGTTGTCAAAATTGAGTTGTTTACATAATCTGATCCATTAGGTGTTTATTAATGCCTGTGTGTGGAATGTAAAAACTTTAACGCTCAATATCTCTGAACTACCCTAAACGGAGATAGAACCTTATCATTCTAAGCTCACAAAATGCCAGATAGATACTACCTCACCTGCAATCAATTCCTGGTGCTTACCTGGTTACAGTGGTTGCAGTTGAACTGTTCAACCACTTCCAATCTCAGATTAGGTTCATCATGAGAAGCTGGCTCCAATAAGAATCATTTAAAAAAACATGACTTTAGACATTTCCAGTACATTCGGAATGCTAGATAGCAAATACAACCTTAAGCGATTGATTTCTGATGCTTATCTGTTGCTTAGGGTTTCAAGTTGACCTCAACCTCAATGTCAGATCATGTCCTACCCCTAACCATCTCCCCTGTCAGCGTCTTTGAGCCCTGGAAAAGCGCTATATAAATACAATTAATAATAATAATAATAATAATTATTATTATTATTATGTTAAATACTTTTTTTCCCACTACAGATGGTTGTTTTAGCACATAATCCAATATGAGTAACAATTACAGAAATGAGAGTTAAAGGCTTGATATTACCCTGGTTAACATCGGTTTTACATGTGTACCTGGGACCTGTACAGTATATCGTTACTGTACAACATATTGAGCTGTGCACTGTCAAAACCTAGCCTCTCTCAAATCCTCTGTGCTGTAGTTCATTTCCTCTTTCAGGAGTAATCCACCCCTCCACCTGTCTATAAAACCTAATACAATTACCCACCCCCGGGGCGGTGTGCTGGCCCAGTCCACAATTAAATTAATACTGTGATTTGTGTCACACCATTTTCATTACTGGGGGGATGTGGCGGAACACTGATCCGGGAAGCAAGAGTCTGTTACCTGTCTCCGAGCAACCATGCAGCCCCCAACTGTACCTCATCAACCAGTAAACAGAAATGCTGGCAACTCAGGAAGTACTGTAGTTCTCTAGAGGTATAGTGACATATTCATAGGCATCTATTAACCCCCCCCCCCATTAAACAAAGACGGTAGTGTAGCGCTCTGAGCTAAGACCGACCGAGCCACAAGGTGGTTCCTCATAGAAGATCATGGGCCCTATTATGCACTTCATAAGTCTTAAGCAATAAGACGAGGCGGTAGATCTAAACGTAAGACGTGGAGGCGTGGTCAAGGCCACTTTGCTATTATGCGTGCGGTAGTGGGCGCCTAAAACCCGGCGCTAAGCAAAGAAATTAGTCATGGGTGTGTTTTGGGCGTCTTCTCAATCAACCCAATCAGCGTGCCAGGTGCCATTCCCTTTAAGAACCGGCTGCGTTGAGTCATTAGCGCTATGCTATTATGGAAGTCCTAAGAAGGAGGTCAGCGCGCTTCTCTGCTTCTCCCTTCTGAAATAAAGCATTTATACTGTGACCGTAATTGACGTCTTGCCGTGGAGCCACGTGCGTGTTCATGTGTGCCCACATGCATGCGCAAACCGCGGAGGCGTGCTCGTGTTTCAAAACGTGCATGAAGTCTAAACTTAAGAACTTTTCAAACCACTTCTTAGCGCTAGGAGCAAAGTCAGATCGCATAATAGCAGGGGCGCCTAGTGCACTTCATTAACATATGAACACTCCCACGATGAGTAATATATGCACGGGAGTATTACGTCTTATGTGTGGGCGCCTATCGACACCGGCATAATAGCAGTAGCGCGTATGAAGCGCATAATAAGGGTGGCGGTAGGTCTTAACCTGGCGGTGCGTCTTAATTAAGACTTAAGACGGCAAGTTAAGAAGTGCATAATAGGGCCCCATGGGTCTGATCTCTTTGATCACGTGGGGCCGGGAAAGCACAAGGCCAGGACTAACACACAGTCTATTATGCTCCACCTGGGAAGAACAGCGGGTGCACATTAAGACTGGCCTTGGACATACAGGTCGACATGGGAAGGCGGGGGGGGGGGATGAAGAGGGGGAAGCTTCTATTCATCTCAGCCGGAAACCATCACTTGGCCTTTAATGAAAACGGCTGAGCGGAAGGCATCTCTTTTGTGTGGAGACAGTTTCTTTCCTGAGAGAGGGTTTCTGGATGTCGTTCGGGAATTGAATAGGCAGTAATTATGGGAGAGTTCAGCTGTAATTGAAAGACGTTATCATCCATTACGCAATTCTAATGCAATAAAAAAGATATTGAAAATCTAAAATAATAATAATATATACAGTATAGAGAGAGTACCAAGGCAACTGAATGGGGAAGTGTGTCCAAACGTTTCACTGGTACTGGATATATTTGAACGATCCTGGGACAATTCTTGCCATTCACAGTCCAGTCTAGACTGAGAAGCCTCATACGCACTTGTCGACGGTGTGACGGTGAAGTATCTTGACTTTAAAGAATTTGGTTGAAATAAATCACAAGTAAAACTTCTGAGTTAAGACTTGTTTATTAAATCAAAAAGGTATTCTAGGTTACAGCACTCCTCTCTGATGATGTAGGTGTTCAGTGGTGCCGGGTGAAGAGAAAGAGGTCTGGTGGGAAAGAAAGAGGAGCCCTTTGTTCTTTGACACATGAAATACCCTGAATGATATGCAAATACAGGTTTATGACAAGGTATCTACACAGGCCTATCACATGACTTAGAGATGGTCAAGGTGTCAAGAAAAGGGGTTACTGTCACCTCAGGTTAAAGGTCACAGGAAGATTTTGAAATCAACATTTGGGGGCTTAGCCATGTGGCCGATAACAAAGGAATGCTAAGTCATAAACCCCCCCTTTAGGAATGCAACAATAGCCTAAAACAGGTGTATCCCCCACAGGTATGAATGTGTGTGCAAAAGACAAATTCTACAGGTCTATACATTATATACCTTTTATGTGTGTGTGTGTGTGTGTGTGTGTGTGTGTGTGTCAAAATATACCACAACGGCAACTGCACCGTTTCACGCCGTATGCTCCAGCCTCATTTCAGTTGACATACAGGAGGACACCAAACCCAGTGGACCCTTACTGATTTATGAACTCCCTGCAGGGAAGCCAGATAACATTTCACACAGGCTTAACTAAAGACGGCTGCAAAGAAGACCAACAAATCAGAAGATCGATAAAAAAAATAAAAAAAATAAGTGTTGTCACTGTCATCTGAAGAAGCTAGCGCCGATCCGTTTTGCATACGATAGCTTTAGCTGACAGGCACGATGATGGCAGCCGGGCGTGGGTGATAATAGGGGCGCCACGTGGGAGCGACTCACCTCCATCGCTGGATCACTGGCCACCAGCACGCAAAAGAGTGGAGAGCCGAGGGGTTAAGACAAACAACCCATCCATCCCATCCATCCCATCCATCCCTCCATCCCATCCATCCTATCCATCCCATCCATCCTATCCATCCCTCCATCCCATCCATCCTAGCCTATTAAGAAGCCACCATTTGCGAGTGGATTTCCGCTCCACTAACCTTGTGAATATTTAACTAGACTGTAGTGCGGTTTCTCTCAGTTATGTAAATGGTAATTATAGGATGAATCTCCCTACTACTATATGTGCTCAATTAAGGTAGAGGTTCCTATGGAGAGTGCTCAAGGGAGACAATGCCTCATCACGATCTTTGATGAAGTGCAGATCAGCTGGCTCTGCCCTCCAGATGAGAGAGGGAAAGATCCTTATATCAAGGCATTTCTTTAAAGCCATGTGTGCAACACAGACCTTGATGGTCTCAGGTGTGTTAATATACAGTATGTTATGGGAAGAGCACTGGCATATACAGGTACTGTATGTGACACAATCTGGTGAAAAGGTATGCATGTCGGCAATTCTCAAGTGCAAGCGCAAATGACCAAAAGCTTATTTTGATCAATCTTGTGAGAGTTATCCAAAATAAGCCTGGATTTTCCTTTAGTGACATTGATGGAATACACCCTACCCCCTGATACCCTCACATATCAACGTTGTAGTTCAACTTGTTGTGGTTTACTTTAAGCGCCCATTTCCGGAGCAGACAGGAGGACAAGC
This sequence comes from Nansenia antarctica, assembly GCF_963989245.1. Lineage (NCBI taxonomy): Eukaryota > Metazoa > Chordata > Actinopteri > Argentiniformes > Microstomatidae > Nansenia > Nansenia antarctica. The sequence goes on along the minus strand of NC_137689.1, from coordinate 30,146,587 downwards.
ACATCAATGACAGACAGAAACAAAGAGAGACAGGAAGTGTGATTTTACCCGTCAACCACGTCAAGTCCCTCAAGTTTCTCTGTAAAGTCATTTCACAAGATTCAATCATGAGGCCTGTCAAAGCCAAAATAATTGCTTGACGTTGTGAGGTTTCTGTTGAGACTGTCTGCCTGCTCACAACAGCACTGGAGTCTCTCTCAGTGGACAAAGAATAACACCTTTCCTTCAGACACATTTGGAAAGGATATTGCAGCGAGCTAGTTTCTATACGCTGCTGGTCAAAAGATTTACAACACCTACGTTTTTCTAAAGGTTATTGAAATTGAGCTAAAATGCCAAAATGGCATCAACAAATTTGAAGATGGACTCAATAACTTGAATGGTTTATGTCATTTTGGAATTCATATATGTGACCATAATGAAAAGGGCTGCATGTTGGCAATCCTCAAGTCATGCAAATCAGCAAATTTTTTTCATATTACAAAAGTTGAAGTGTTGAAGAGCCCACTCGATAACAAACAATAGTTTTAGGATCACTAAATACTTATATTTTGTGAATTGGATTCACTGTCTCATCTGCCATAGGCTACTGGTAGGCGATACATGGCTTAGTAAAGAAACTTATGTTTAGGAAGTGTTCAAGAGCAAGGACTGTGTGATCATTATTAATTAAATTATTCAGTTATTAATTAATTATGTGTAGTTATGTTTTTTTAGCATCTTGATGTTCTATCAGCATGTTGTGATGTTATAAACATTCAGTTAGATGCGTAGAGATGTTCCTTTTTTTCCCTGGTTACTAACAGCTGTTTGCCAGTGTTTTGATTCAGAGTGCGTTTCTCCGCTATTTCCTTTGAGGTGGGCCAACATTCAAATGCATATTCAAAGCATATCTTCTTCAACTATTTTCAGATTCAATGTATGACACATCATTTGAAAGTTTACAATCTGCCCTTTCATAATCAGAAAAAATACCATGAGGACTTTTTAACCAGACCCTGTCACATAATTTTTTAATAGGGTGTCTGATTTGCATAGGAATCAATTACACTGTGTAGATTAGGATGTCACTACAAACTCAGCACATTTCATAATTCTCATTTCAAGTTATTGAGTGATTCATTAATGACAAATTCACATTTTAGCTTAATTTCAATAAAAACTGAAAACTTTTAGGTGTTCTAAAAACCGTAGTGTAAAAATAGCAGTAGTTTCTATGCAGCTACTTTATCTATGTTTGACAAGAGTATCACAATAAATGTTGCAATCTGCGTACAACACAGACAGAAGTGGAGGAAATCATGCTTGTGCCCTGTGTAAGTAATGGGACAGAGCCCTGTGTAAGTAATGGGACAGAGCCCTGTGTAAGTAAAAAAAGACGTGTCACATTTGGTCGGTTGACGACTTTTCCCGCTGTCACATTTTGCTGCCATCAGCAGTTACACACATTCATTAACACTAGAACGGCCCTTTTACCTACTAAAAGAGCCGCCTCAAATGACCCCCTCTTTAAAATGGTAACCTGCTATTTACACACAACGACCACTAGTTTAAATTAGCCTGCTTCTTACACAGAAAAACTGCAAATTAGCTTTATATTAGCTTATCCTGATGTGATTTTGAAAATGTAAGGATACTGTGGTGGTAGAACGCACATATCTAGGAAAAGTCATGAAAGGAGAGTCCTGACATTTGATCGAGTCCAAAGAAATAACACTTTTCTTTTTACTCACATGGCTGATTAAGTGTTAAAACAAGTTAGTAAATTGTGGTGGCAGTTGTACATGCCCAAACCTAACCTGTTTCACATGGTGCAGCTCCTATTGACAGACACCAATAGCAAACAACAAGGGCAAATCCACAGCCTAGAATCAATACTAGACATTGACAGCTCTCTGCACAACATGTTTCTGATTTAGCATTTAGAGACACCTCTCCAGCCAATTGTCCCATTACTTTTAGGTACCCTAAAATGGTAAATGGACTGCACTTATATAGCGCCTTTATCCAAAAGACTTTACAACGGCCTCTCATTCACCCATTAACTCACACATTCATACACCAAGGGCGGCAAGCTACCAAGCAAGGCGCAGGCCCGCTCACTGGGAGAAATGTTGGGTTCAGTGTCTTGCCCAAGGACACTTCGACATGTGGCCACCCGGGGCTCGAACCGCCGATCTGCCAACTTTGCGATCATTAGACGGCAGCTCTACCTCCTGAGACACAGCCTCTACCTCCTGAGACACAGCCGCCCCTGTAGGTAGAATAGGTCGAATATGCATCCAGAGTTGGGATTTCTTAATGATGAAACCGATATATCCACAAATACCATAAAACAGCTGAGAATCTCTACTTCCTAAGCTCATAGTAAAGGATTGATTTCAAATCCAAACGGATTGACATGTATTTATGCCTGTATTATCTCTGTGTGGTCGGAGAAAAACATGTGTACATCTGGAAGGCGATGGTTTCTGCTTTCAGCTCGAGATCTCGGTACGAACAAACATGGAATGCTAAGTCGAAACAGTACATGTTTACTTCCTCTGTATGCATGAGATCTCTGGAAGTAATCATCGGTACGAGTGGCAAGTAACACATGAATCCCCGTGCTAACAGGACAACAATGACATTCTCTGGGCCAGTTTCCAGCATCTCTTTAGCCAGCCCTCATCTCCCATGCAGGCCTCGTCTGTGGCTAATCAGGGGAGACTGGAGTGTCATTAATTATGTTTGCCAAATGACTGCCACCCTCCCCCCAACCTTATTAGAAAATGGCCGTGCTTATTATTACTTATAAAATGTGTAGAGCCTTTTCGCCGCCTCTACCGTCACCCCCCCCCACACACACACACAGACATACACACACATACGCGCACGCACACACACACACACACACACACACACACAAACGCGCACGTGCACACACACACACACACACACACACACACACACACACACACACAGACAGACACCCTCCCCCTACCCTTGGCAGAGAAGGTGTTTTGTATTCAGAACGCGGATGTCAGTCACATGTTCGCCTTTTGACTGACAGACCAGAGTCATTATCTGAAGTCATTATCTGATGTTTTGAAATGTTAAATCAATTGTATCCGACTTACACTGTCAGCAAGGTAATGATATTGTATGCAGAGTACATGGTTTTCATGATTTGAGAGTGAAATGTTAACGCCCAGGTCCTGAGGAATAGAGGTTGTTAATTACGCATTGTGTTTGGTTGATTAAAACACAAGCAGCGTGATCTAAACGGTGCGCGGCGGAACATCTGCTGGACTTTCTGTCGCCTCTTCCTTACTGGAACCGTTTGTACTGCTACAGTCAGCCCTGTCTTTGAATATTGAGTTTGCCTTCGATAATTGCTGTCAATAATCTAATGTTTAATTTCACTTCATTCTAAATTGTTCTGGGTTCAGTCTCTGCTATCATCCATCCTTAATGAGCGGTTCAAAAAGTGAAACGGTTAAAAGCAGAACATAGTCACGTCATTTGTTGTTGTGCATGTTGATCCTGAAGAAAATAGACGTATAGTCATATTACCTGACAACGTAGACTGTCGTATTACCTGACAACATATTATCTATATATTTTTTTTTATGTAATGTAACTTTACTTTAAATAGTTTAGATTAGCCTACTTGTCTATTCGCATTTCCTAAATAATAGTAACATGGTTAATTCATTTATTGTTTTCTTTCCGGCGTTTTATTGCGAGTTGTAGACAGAGGGAGAGCCAGTGGTTCATCTGCTGCTCCGAATCTTGAGAGAAACCAGGGGTTGTATGTGTCTGTGTGTGTGTGTGTGTGTCAGTGGCGGCTGGTGCTAAACATTTTGGGTGGGGCACAGGTTATGGGGGCATGCTCCACGGGGAAGAATATCAACTTTAAAATCTGGATTTACAGTCGATTTTAGCATGAGAATAATAGTGTTTCCCCTAGGTTTGCTGCCTTGGGGGGGTGGCATGGACCGTGGCATGGACCCCCCCCCCCCAGGGGGTAAGACCCTGCGACATACCAGCGTCATGTCCAGGGGGTGTACTAACTTGTACATTAAGCCGCCTCACGCTACGGAAACAGGAGATAGGCTCCTTCCCTATGGGCCATTAGGCTCGAGAACCATCGGTTCTCAAGGCTACTTACTTATGTGGTCTTGACTACCTGTCCACTTTCTCACCTGGTTCTTACTCTCTCTCTCTCTCTCTGGTGTGCCGACACCATCCTGCTCTCTCTCCTTCTCTCCCTCCCTATCCTCCTCTCTCCCTTTTGCTGTCAACCAAAAGGAAAACATAACAACCAGAGTATTTATAATCTAATAAGAGGTATAAATTGATCCATATCAATTGTTATTCATATATACATACATATCATATATTCGTCATAGTCAGGGACTCCAATTAAATGTCACGTAGCCTATAGGCATCTCCATCAATCCAGGATTCATTACATTGTCTACTGTCACATTGCCCATATAGTGGGCTGTTGTTCAGGTATTGATGTTAGCCATTGATGTAGTCAGGATTATAGAGTTGGTTTAATTACCTGGATGTAGTGTGCCATGGCCTCTCTGTGGTCCGTGAAGGAGGCAGTGTTGTTAGCAAATGTGACAATCAGCTTGCGTGGAAATAACAGCCCATACCTCACGTTAGCCTCCCGCAGATGCGCCCGCACCTCGTTGAATAACGCTCTTCGTTTGACCAACTCGGCTGTAAGGTCGGGGTAGATGTGGATCCTCTTCCCCTGGAACTTCAGGTTGCCAGCAGATTCCCCTGCCAGGCGTAGAATGAGCCTCCTCGTCTCCAGGTTGAACAGATTCCCCTGCCAGGCGTCAGAGGCGCCCCGTCCATAGAGGCAACCAAGGCAATTGCTTGGGGCCACCAAACAAAAAGGGCCTTTTTGTCAAACTAAAACTGTCCTTGGATGAATGTATTTTCAATGGAAATCATGGCATTCAGCGTTCAGTTGCTCTGAGTCTGCTCGCGCTGCGCATACATTCATCCAAGGACAGTTTTAGTTTGACAAGCTAAACAATATGTTTAGTTTCAGATCAAATGCGGAGTCAAGCTCTTCACGTATGACTTCTCTCATAATTGATGCAAGTTCTCCGCGGTCCATCACCGTAACTTTTTGTTTTAGATCGCTTCTTAGATTTCTTAACTCTCTGCTGCCAGCGGCGTTGGCCATACAACTTGAGTAACCTATATCAAACAATCAACAAACAGCCGGTGCGGAGATTGCGACCACAAACGAGATAAGTTTGACTTCGGTAATAGGTCCAGTTGCAATATCCTCAAGTTAGGAACAAAAGATGCCTCCTTCTAATCAATTTGTTCAATTTGTTTACAGAAATAAATCCTCCTTACATTGTAAAAAAACGGAAGTCGGAAGTCCTCAGGAAGTCCTCACACACACACACATTTTCTGCTATACAACCGGATATTCACAGCGCAAAAAACTGCGCCCCGGCCGAGAAATAGGAGACAGCCAATTGGAGCGCTGCTACAGCTCACGTGTAAGCGAAAAGTATTTGGCCTGGCATAGACTTGCAATCGACCGGCGCCCCGCGTCCTCCCCCTATGTATTTTAACAGTGAATTTTACACACACACAGATAAAATGTTTATTGTATTGGAGGATTTTTAATGAATGCTGATAGGCGCCGACAGAATATCAGCCGCATTTTGTGAATAAACAATGTTTATTTAAAAAAAAATATATATACAAATCGCAACTAGGAAGTGAAGGTGGGGGCGGCGCCCCAGCGTCCTCTATCGGCCAGCCGCCACTGGTGTGTGTGTGTGTGTGTGTGTGTGTGTGTGTGTGTGTGTGTGTGTGTGAGTGAGTGAGAGAGATAGAGAGAATGAGAGAAAGAGTAGTATTACATTAGACAAGTCATTCAAAGCATGAGCATTTCCACAGGAATGTTATTGGTTTTTAATGTTTTGATTTCGTCATTTCACGCGACTTTTATTATAACATCAGCAAGATAGAAATGTATCTGTCACATTGTTGCCGTGGAAAGAGAATACCGAACTGCTTATTGATCAGGAAAAACATGTGAAGTACTTCAGAATGAGCGCTGAGGGAATGGATCAATGGTTTTAGTTTATCCTGGTTCTTTTTCCTTAGGTATTTCTTTTTTTTTTCTTCTTCTTCTTCTTCTTCTTTTTTTTTCTCTTTCCTTTATAGCCCTTTATTGATCTGTTTATTTTGTTCTTTGATTTATTTTACATAAACTGTAATAACATTCTATGACCAAGGGAGACGCTCCCTCGGGGTGTCTTGTCTTCCTGGCTCCTACTCTCTATGATGGATTATGGTTATTGTGTGTATGAATATTTTCTTTAACTGTGTGCTAAATAAAATAAAAACAAGGGGGAGAGAGAGAGAGAGAGAGAGAGAGAGATCACCCCAAAAAGACTGCCCTTCACCTGATGTTCTTTTAACTTATTAACATAATATAATTATAGCCTACGTGGGGTTTCTGGGGGGGGGGGTTAAATTGAAACAGATAGCGGAAGTGTTGATTTAAAAAAATAGTTTTTTGCCAACGGCGAGAAAATGGCTGCTCTAACCTGTTAACATGGGCTGTATGGCTGCTCTAACCTGTTAACATGGGCTGTATGGCTGCTCTAACCTGTTAACATGGGCTATATGGCTGCTCTAACCCGTTAACCTGGGCTGTATGGCTGCTCTAACCTGTTAACATGGGCTGTATGGCTGCTCTAACCTGTTAACATGGGCTGTATGGCTGCTCTAATCTGTTAACATGGGCTGTATGGTTGCTCTAACCTGTTAACATGGGCTGTATGGCTGCTCTAACCTGTTAACATGGGCTGTATGGCTGCTCTAACCCGTTAACATGGGCTGTATGGCTGCTCTAACCTGTTAACATGGGCTGTATGGCTGCTCTAACCTGTTAACATGGGCTGTATGGCTGCTCTAACCTTTAATATCACCGAAATGAAAATCACGCGCCACTGAGGCTGATAAAATGTCCAGTAGCGTGCTTACTTAAGAGAGGGTATGTAACCACAATCAGAATCAGAATCAGAATGCCAATATACTGCATCTGAATCTTATGCCAATACGCCAATATTTTTTTATCCAATTATGACTCAACCAATAATTGTGGTGAGAACCATAGTATGAACCATAGTGTAACCTAATACAGTAGCCAGTAAGGTGGCTGGATACAGGTATGAGGAAATACAGTCAAGGACAAAAATACTGGCACCTCTGCACTTCTGTGAGATAATGCATCACTTCTCCAAAAAAAGTGTTGCAATTACAAATGCTTTGGTATTCACATGTTTATTTATTTTGTTTACATCGAAACACAAGCAGAGAAGCAAAGCCAAATCTGATATCATTCCACACAGAACTCTAAAAATGGACTGGACGAAATTGTTGGCAAAATTGTAAGAAATAATTGTATTTCAAGCATGTAATGCTCCTTTAATTTGTATTTAGACTCATCTGTGGCAAGTTACAGATGCTGGCAATATAGAAATCACACTTACAATCAGTTAAAATTGAGAAAAGTTGACTCAACATTTGTTGTTGTGTGTCTGTGTGTACCACACTGAGCATGGAGAAAAGAAAGAAGAGCAAAGAATTGTCTGAGTATAACTGAGAAGAAAACATTTGGAAAAGCATGGACAATCTGAAGGCTACAAGTCCATCTCCAGAGATCTTAACCTCATAGGAGCCAACGGACCCCCATGGGGATCCGAAGTGATATAAAGAGTTTACCTCGATCAATTCTTTTCATCGATATCCAAAAAAAAATCACAACTTTGCATGCTATACGATGCCACCATTTTTTCCCGAGACGGTAAACACGGCCTAAGTCACATCCAGTTTTCTCCAACTGGAGAATGTGTCATGTCCGGTTTCAACGCCGAATTTCCATACCATTGGTCGGCCAACCCAAAATAAATCCCCCCCCCCCCAAAAAAAAAGAAATCTGATACATGAGAAAGGTCAAAGGTCAAAGATGGTGCCAACATATCTCCAAATGGCCTAAACATATAGGTGTCCGCCTAAACATACCTGTACTAAAACAGGTACAAAGTTGCATTTGCTCACATTACTAGCATCGACTTTGGCACAAGTACTAATAAGACCCTGGAGTACTGATTCCTAGATGATTTGGGCTTCGTTATCAGGTTTCCAAGGTGATATTCACTGTAAAAGCTGTTGTTTTTTTAGGCGGAGACTGAATTTGAGATGTTTTATAATGTTCTAGCTCTATTTGCTCTGACACAGTAACATAGATTTTGATTCTGACACTTCTACAGCCACCCCACAGGTGTTAGCTTTCATTTGATAACAATATCATTATGAAGGCCCTTGTGATTGTGGAGATATTCTATATTCACTGTGGGCATGTCATTTCGAGCAGAAAACCAGAAAAATGAGGTGGATAAGATCTGTTAATGTTCCTGTGTCCACTGTGTCCACTGTGCACAACGTCATCAAGAAGTTTACAGCCCATGGCACTGTAGCTAACCTCCCTGGACATGGAAGGAAGGAATGAATGAATGGTCTTTATTGTCATTGCTACAGTACAGGTACCAAACAACGAAATTTAGGAGGGGTGGCTCCCCTGGTGTTAGGAAAGGGAAAAAAAATAAAAAAAATAAATAAAAAAAATCACAAGAAGGGAAGGAGCTGGTTTACATAAATAAAGGCTATGTACACTATCCACTATACTATACTGTACATATAGACGACTAGGGTTGTCATATTGCACAGTAGTGTTATTTCACATTTATTTAAAGTGTCGCAGTTTGCAGGCTTGAAATGTACATGTTTGTGCCTCAGCACTACACCTGATTTTTTCAGTCCAGCAGCTGCCATCAATCCGTCCAGACTGTCCAGGGCCCAGAACCTAGGTCTTTGCTGTGTTCAGGGCCTTAAGAAATTAACAATTAAGAAAGATTGCAACAAAGGATTGTTTGAATGGCTGAGATAAAACCTAGATCAACTTGCAAACAAATTCAAACTGACCTGCAGTCACTGGTCATGTTCTCACATTAAAAGTTGAATCATGACCAGGAGCAAGTGGATGAGATTGCAACATTGTTGCATAAATTATATCACGCATTGGGCGTGAGACACACGCATTTCAAGACGTTCACACTCTCACACGCCGCGTGTGTCTTACGCCCAATGCGTGAGACTTGAGAGCCCTGAATTATTTCTCTGATTTGCGTTCTCTCAGCCCTTTATGTAAACAAAGTAGCATACGCAATCGAAGCAACAGATGTGGTAGTTGATTGGTCCGGAAAAAAAATAATTGCCCGTTCGTCCCGCTCTTATCCAGATCAACACGCATGCGACACCCATTTCCTATGGACAGCCTCGATGCGTCGTTTCTAATCGGAGCGAAACCACCCTTTTCAAGCGGAGCATGCGTTGGTTGTTTGCTCCGGGAGCGACTTCGAATGCGCGTTCTCACAGCTCCAAACGACGCAGAGCAAAGCAAATTTTATCCTTAACTCCGATTCCAAGTGAAGCAAATGTTCTAGTGTGAACACACCAACAGGGTACAACAGTGTCTGCTCGCACTATCCGTTGCCATCTGAATGAAATGGGACGCTATGTTGGGAGACCCAGGAGGATCCCACTGCTGACAGAGACATAAAAAAGCCAGACTGGAGTTTGCCAAAACTTACCTGGGGAAGCCAAAATCATTCTTGGAGAATGTCCTGTGGACAGATGAAACCAAAATAGAGATTTTTGGTAAAGCACATCATTGTACTGTTTACAGAAAACAAAATGAGGCCTTCAAAGAAAAGAGCACGGTCCCTATAGTCAAACATGGTGGAGGTGCACAGATGTTTTGGGGTTGCTTTGCTGCTTCTGGCACTGGATGCCTTGACTGTGTGCATGGCATCATGAAATCTGAAGAATACCAACACATTTTGCGGCCCAATGTAGTGTCAGAAAGCTGGTTCTCCGTCAGAGGTCATGGGTCTTCCAGCAGGACAATGACCCAAAGCATATTTTAAAAAAAGACAAAGCAATGGAGAGTCCAGATCTAAATCCCATAGAACACATCTCAAGACAGCAGTTGAGAGAAGGAACCCTTCAAATGAGAGAGACATGGAACAGTTGGCAAACAAGAGTGGTCCAAAAGTCCAGTAGATACGTGTAAGAAACTCAATCATGGTTACAGGAAGGGATTGATTTCAGTCATTTTTTCCAAAGGGTGTGCTACCAAATATTAAGTTGCCAATAATTTTGTCCGAGCTCTGTGTGGAATGATATCAGATTTGACCTTTTTTCCTCTGCATTTTTGTATTGTTCCAATGCAAGCAATAGAAATAAGCATGTGAATACCAAAGCATTTGTAATTGCAACAGTTTTCTGGGAGAAGTGGTGCATTATCTGACAGAAGTGCAAGGGTGCCAATATTTTTGGCCATGGACTAAGTAGTGAGGAAAATCAGACTGGATGGCAGAAGTGTTCTCTACAGCGAGCAAACTGTGAATCCAAGTCTGTAACTTGATTGTACTTACGTCACTGATTTTCTTGAGTGGCTGGAGTGAAATTAGGTGTAATTAATGAAATGAAGACAGAGTTGACTCTTTTAAGGAAGGCTCCAGTTTGTTTATCTGTTCAAGACCACTTAGGTCAGTGGATTATCTCCTCTGCAGCTGCATTCGTAGCCAGATTGAAAGTTACCCGAACCTGAAGTGCTTATTTGATTGATTAATAGTATTAGTGTGTGTGTATTTGCCACTTTCCATGGATTTCTCAAAATATTCTTCCAAGATTGGTAAGGCTATTTAAGCTTTTGCAGGAAAAGTGCTATACAAATAAAACGTTATTATTATTATTATTATTATTATTATTATTATTATTATTATCTGAGGATATCTGCATTTTGCATTAGGCTACGCTCCTCCACCTTATTAAGACATGTTTCATGACTACTCAGCATTACCTCGAAACTCCTAACAATCTCTAAGGTAAGACGCATCCTTCAGATCACCGTAGTTTCATCAAAATTGGGCCAATCAGTGTCATTTCATAAAATCTTTATGGCAAGTTTCATAAAAACTGTCCCAGTGGTGTCGGAGAAACAGCTTGCGTTGGCTTTTATCAGGACTCAAAGACACTACACGGGGAGAACAACTACCGGTATACTGTAGATAAATAAAAAGTCAAATGGATGGAGGGGGTGGAGGGGGTGGGGAGGGGGGACCAGAGAACAGCATCTACTCTACAATGAGGTGAGTTATGGTTATATACAGTGTGGGACTGGCTGGTTAGTTGAGCAGGTGTAGGTGTACATGGTTGGTTAGTTGAACATGTGCAGGTGCACATGGCTGGTTAGTGGTTAGTTGAGCAGGTGTACATGGCTGGTTAGTGGTTAGTTGAACATGTGCAGGTGTACATGGCTGGTTAGTGGTTAGTTGAACAGGTGCAGGTGTACATGGCTGGTTAGTTGAGCATGTGTAGGTGCGCGGAGTCGCAGCTTGAGTCCGATTGTTGAAAACTCTCCTACTGAACCTGTTGTAAATGTTCTAAACTTAATTTAGCACTAGCTCGAAACACAGTGCAATACTCCATATTGTTTCTCAACAAAATGCTAACAACGTAGCATGTACTGTAGGAGACTTATCATGGTGGCTCCTTGTTTGTATGGTACTTCAGAAGACGGGCTCCACTGACAGGGACCAAAATGGCCACTTCATCAAGTCTGAACAGCATCCTCTAATTGAGCGTGCACATTTGAGAAAGACGTGATCAGTAATCAAGGCCTAATAAGACTCATTATGCAAACACAAGACGGTGCGCATGTAATCTTCTCGTTTCCTGTCCTAATGAGGGTTTAACGCGTGGAGTTCTATGTTGGTTCAAGTCGATTCATCAAAGCACTCTGTCTACTACGTACACGCTGTATCAAAATGGCTGGTGTGCACAGAGAAATAGCAACTCTTGCGAATAAGCCAATGCCTTCCCTTTTCAACTGAGAGACTTTTCGTTTTTCATCCTGAGAGCCTTAGACGGAACACAGTGGCAGCCTTTTCTGCATCGGAGAGTGAGGGATGATGCTGAAATGGCATAGAGTGATTATACAACCTTGTCATAAAAAAAAGGAAAGGAAAGAAAGAAAGGAAAAAAAATACGCACCGAACTTTGCAATGTCAAGGTAGATTAGATACATGCAAAGAGTAGGGGAGAAAGCGAAAGGGAGGGAGGAGGAGGAGGATGAGGAGTGAAGAATAGCTGCATACGTAAGCGTGGTGCAGAGGTGTGGTAGGGTTATTCACATGGGTCCATTACGAGTAATTTTCCTGCCTGCTCTCCATGGAAGACTTACAGCCTCTAAAGTAAGAGTCTCTAGGGTTCCGCTTTCTGTTTCTCTTCTGTTACGACCACTTGAGTTAGTGCACGGCGGCACCATTACTGTTGTAAGGACATGGGAGAGGATACATAAATAGAAAACAACATACAACATCAACAAAACATATGCAGGTTGGCTCCAGTATGTGTGTGGGCTCAAGGCAACTCGAATCATTACTCAAGCATACAAAGCCAACCGATACTACTTGGAAAAAACAGGTTCAATGCAGAAGGCTACTAAGGAGAGTTTTCTTTTTCTTAGTGTCTGCTTTGTATCGTCTGACATCAATGAAGCTAGTGAGAACAGTAGTCTGGCCTTGAGGTGATTCTTTTCTGTGAAGGGTTGAGAGGTAGTTGCAGAGAAAAAGGTGACCTGTCATTACGAGCAAGTAAACCGTTTTTGCTAAATTGTCATAAAAAGCTACAACCATTTTTTGGTATCTTTCCTACCAACACTTCTCTTAGTCACTGTGGGTGGAATCCGAATTGGAGATCCGTTCGTGTAGCACCAATCATCCGATGCATGCAGATCTCCAGTTCCAGGATTCCAGGATTCCACCATGTGGCAGTAAATACTCTGAACACAAATATAAACGCTTTTGTTTTTGCTCCAATTCTTCACCAGTTGAAATCAAAGACCTAAGACTTTTTTATGTACACAAAAAGGCCTATTTCTCTCAAATTGCGTTCACAAATTTGTTTCAATCTGTGATAGTGAGCACTTCTTCTTTGCCGAGATAATTCATCCACCTGACAGGTGTGGGATATCCAGATGCTGATTAGACAGCATGATTATTGCACAGATGTGCCTAAGGCTGGTCACAATAAAAGGCCACTCTAAAAATGTACAGTTTTATCACACTACACACAACGCCACCGATGTCGCAAGTTCCGAGGGAGCGTAAAAAGATAAAAGTGTTAAAAATAAATAAATAAATAAAAAATCAACACTAAACTCACTCAAAGTATGCACGAGCATGCAATCGGAACCCACTTCAAACAGTGTTGTTGAAGCTTGGGTGAACAGGCACATCAAATGGGCGCCGCTCGCATTCCAAAGAGGGATGAAGACAGAAGTAGGAAAGAGTAATTACCCTGACTAATCCCTTAGTGGCTGGAAACAGAAATGTGTTGAGTGAAAACAAATGATTGACCGAGGGTAGACCGTATGCCTGCATAGAATAAACCCCATTATGCTCTGAGAAATAGCAGACCTGTGCACGGTCATGCCATAAATCACACCTACATGAAAAGAAACTCGTTCTCCCTCCCTGCCCGCGAGCCAAAACCCCCTGGCACACTCGACAGTCAGCGGACCCTCGACGGCCATATTGTAAATAAATTATGTCCGTATTTTAAATAAATGACATGGGCCATTCAGGAGTAGAAATTATATGGGAGAGAGACTGCGGGGACCATTATCCCCCCAACCATTTGAGCAGTGATGAATTATTCAGTGCTTTTTCGATTCACTGTTCTATTTATTTCCCTAACTTCTCATGATGCAAATGAAGTCGTTATCACACATATTAACCGTACACATTTACGGCACTGTTGCTTACCGTTGGTGATGGGTCATAACAATGAATGACCCCAAAATCATACAGGAAAGGGTCATATTAAAGATAAGAGAGATTTGCTTTGTGGTGGCATTGGAGGCCAAAAAGTTGAAGTCCCCATAAGTGCCAATTAAATATAGAAGTCTCCACATTTTACGGACAGAGGAGGCTTTTTTTCCCCTTTCAACAAGTCTGAAGATAACTTTGAAGAGTGTTTACTTTATCTAGCATAGGACCTGTGGAAGCGGGCGGGAGGCGCTACAAATCAGAGAGGCAGGGAACCTGCCATCCTAAGGCCTAATTGGGCTGTTTGCCGGTGGGCATCCTGCCTCCATAGAGCAGGGGGGCAGTAGGGGTACAGAGAGAGCACGGATATCCCATACTGTAAGTAAGTAAGTAAGTAAGTAAGTAAGTAAGTAAGTAAGTAAGTAAGTCATGTTTATTTATAAAGCACATTTTATAACGACAAAATAGCCGCCCAAAGTGCTTAACAGAAAACACTAGTAAAAGAGAAACTACAAAAGTAAAATACACTCAAATCAAGATACAAGTGCAGAAATAAAAGTACAAAGTACAAGTGCAGTGTCGGGAGGCAGGCTCACCTCAGGTCAAAGGCCAGGGAGAAAAGGTGTGTCTTAGCTAGTTAAGTGGCATGCTGGCATGACATGGCACCCAATGACCCATGCAGAGAGGGGAGGCTTGTGCGAGTGAGCACACCTGAGAGGAGGGTTCCCTGGGGTAAAAGATAATGGCTCTTCTGCTCTAGGGGACACGCTCCCCTGTGTTCAACCCTCTCAGGTCTGACGGAACCCCGCTCGGATCAAAAAGGTACTCAGCTCCATTCAACTACCGTATGATCGTGTTTATGAGTTTAGCCCTTTTGGTGATTTTGCAACATACCGCCACCACACTTGAGAGAGTGAACAGGTGCTGCCTTGGCGCGCTTGGCGCACACACGCACGCACGTACGCGCACACACACACACACACACACACACACACACACACACACACACACACACGCTTGCTCTGGGCTTACACAAACCCTCCAAAGTCCTCTGTTCAGAGTCATTCTGGGGTTTGCCTGCTCTCGGCTGCCGAATGATTCAGACTTCCTCATTTGCAAAGGATCTCGTGGGGTTCTATTCAGGCACAGAGGGTCTGGAGGGGTCAGGAAACAATATGATGGACTGATTTTAATCTAATCTAAATCACTCTGTCACTCTCTCCTGACCATTATGATCTTGCCAGGAAAAAAACTATGGTCATTTGGCACAAGACACAAGGCGAAGGCACCTTTATCCATACAGTAACATCTGACGGAATTGGATTGGTGAGACCAGTATGGCGCGAACTTGATCTTTCAAGCCTTTTTCAGATAAACCAAATGGACTCAGAAAGGCACTTAAAAGGAAAGGGCACAAGGGCACAGGAGTAGAGGCAGATACCAGAGCCAGATATATGGTACAGATACACTCTAGACATACAGCACCCTACATGTGACTGTGGGTGTGTGTGTTCACCCTAGATGTGTGTGTGTGTGTGTGTGTGTGTGTGTGTGTGTGTACACTCCAGATGTGACTGTGTGTGTGTGTGCGTGTACACCTTAGATGTGTGTGTGTGTGTGTGTGTGTGTGTGTGTGTGTACACTCCAGATGTGACTGTGTGTGTGTGTATGTGTGTGTGTAGACCTTAGATGTAACTGTGTGTGTGTGTGTGTGTGTGTGTGTGTGTACACCTTAGATGTAACTGTGTGTGTGTGTGTGTGTGTGTGTGTGTGTACTCTAGATGTGACTGTGTGTGTGTACATGCCAGATGTGACTGTGGGTGTGTGTGTGTGTGTACTCACTGGGGAAGTGGATGTAGTCACTGTGGAAATCCTCCGGGGGCGCCGCAGGAGGAGCCAGGCTGAGCTCACTGCCCCAGTGGGGGCGGCTGTCTGCCAGCAGGCCGTCCTGGGGGCCAGCTCCCTGGCTGGGGGGGGTCTGGAGGAGCAGCCCTCCACTGGACACTGTGGACAGACACACAGAACCCCTGGGCTCATATCAGGTCACAGCCAAAGGGTACAGTATGGATACATTATGTATAAATAATAATAATAATAATCTGTTCTTAAACTTGAATTGTAAACTTATGCACTTTTTGATGTATTTATTGAACTGTTCTTAAACTTGAAGTGTCGGACTTGCACTTGTGAACCGTGGACTGGGTGCTGAGCTCCAGTGATGAGTGTTTTGTTGTGTGATCATGCATTTTATTTTTTATTTTGTTTTGTGGCCATGAACTGTGGAAACTGAATTGCCCTTCGGGGATAAATAAAGTATTCTGTATCTGTATCTGTGTCTAATAATTTGTTTTTATTTGTAACATGCTTTTAATTTGTACAATCTCAATGCGCATACATTTGACTGCATTAATAGGGGGAATCTGGAATCAGTACATAAAAAATAAAGAAAATCGTTACATATGTTTTTTTTAAATTAATAATACATAGCCATTAATTCTAGAAGAAGATAACATAGACATTACTCTTGAGCTTCAATTGTCTTACCCCATCAGAACGCCAAATAAAAGTTTGTTTTACACTGTTGTTTGTAAACAATGCAATTGTAAACAAACTCTCTAAAGCTTCAAAATGTAGTTAAAACAAGACATGGTCAGTCCTCGCATCCATAGCGCTGTCTAGGATTTGAGAGTGGTTACAGGCCCCATCCCTCAGCTGTTTACCCAAAAAGTGGCGGGGAGACCGTTTAACTCATCCCTTTAACTCATCCCTTTAACTCGTCCCTTTAACTCGTCCCTTTAACTCGTCCCTTTAACTTGTCCCTTTAACTCGTCCCTTTAACTCATCCCTTTAACTCACTAACTGCCTCGAGGGCCATGTGTTTAATGTGATATTTACCTAGCAACAATATTTTGATTGGCTACTAAATGATCTTTATTGTCGAAATGACTGAACAGTTGAATGACAAAAACCCTTGTATTGAACATGGGCAACTGAACTGGCGAACGGGAAGAAAACAGGAAGCGTATCAAGATATCACAATCATTATTTTAAGGATATACAGTGAGAAAATAAGTATTGAACACA
The DNA here is from genome assembly GCF_963989245.1 of Nansenia antarctica. Taxonomy (NCBI): domain Eukaryota; kingdom Metazoa; phylum Chordata; class Actinopteri; order Argentiniformes; family Microstomatidae; genus Nansenia; species Nansenia antarctica. The sequence goes on along the minus strand of NC_137689.1, from coordinate 30,129,566 downwards.
TCAACATTTTGTCCAGTAAATGTATTTCCAATGAGCCTATTCAAGTGAAATTTGCATCAGACTTGGTATTAACTCAAACAATCCAGACCAAAAATCTATCAAACATTAAAGTCCATATGTAAATAAAGTTATGTGAAAAAAGTATTGAACACACTAACTGAAATGAATTCAATACTTAGTGGAGAAGCCTTTGTTTGTAATGACAGCTTCAAGGCGCTTTCTGTATGAAGTAACTAATCGCCCGCAGTATTCAGGTGTGATTTTGTCTTGAAGATTGCGGGGGCCCTCTTGGATCTTCAGATGCTTCCACAAATGTTCAATTGGGTTTAAGTCAGGTGATTGACTGGGCCAATCCAACAAGTAGATTTTCTTTCTCTGAAACCAATTGCAAGTTTCCTTTGCTGTATGCTTTGGATCGTTGTCCTGCTGGAGGGTCCACCCATGTCTCATCCTCAGCATCCTGGTGGATGGCAGCAGGTTCATCTCAAGAATCTCTCTGTACATGGGTCCATTCATTGTTCCTTCAATGATATGAAGTCTGCCAGTACCACGAGAGGAGAAACAGCCCCACACCATGATACTTCCACTTCCAAACTTCACTGTTGGTATAGTGTTATTCGGGTGATGTGCAGTGCCATTTCTCCTCCAAATATGGTGTGTTGTGTAACAGCCAAAAAGTTCAATTTTGGTCTCATCTGACCAGAGTACATGCTCCCAGTAGTTCACTGGCTTGTCCAAATGTTGTTTTTTTCAGTCGTGAAGTCTTACGGGCTGAGCGTGCACAGAGGCCATGGCGGTGGAAAATCTTGCTGAAATCTTGCGAGGAGCTCCTGTGCATGGCCGGTTGATGGTGGAGTGATGTTGCTTCCACTTACGGATAATGCCCCCAATGGTGCTTACTGGAAGATTCAGAAGTTGTGAAATACGTCTGTAGCCAATTCCATTTTCATGTGTTGCAACAATCTTGTTGCGAAGGTGTTGAGACATCTCTTTGCTTTAACCCCTCATTAGATGTTTGTTGTGTGGCACCTTGGTAACAAAAAAAACCTTTTATAGCCCATCAATATATTCTAACCCAGCTGACATTAATTAGCACAGATTGGAGGTAGAGTTGCCTCATAATTAGTTATGGTTCTCAGCTGGTTCCTTGCCTTTCCTTGCTGTGGTGTACTGCTTTTTCTTAGTGTGTTCAATACTTCATAAAATATTGCCCCATTGTAAATGGTAGTTTTAGATTTATGTTTGTTTTTTGATGCATACTATTGTTAAATACCAACATATATCATGGTTTTATAGTTTAAATGTGATTTCCCATAATCATCAAAGCGGACTTGACCTGCCTAGTACATGATGACAACAAGCATCATGGGTGGGGGACCACAGGCTCACTGTGGGATGATACACAGACTGACTTCATTACATTACCAACCCTTTAACACTCCTAGTTAGCTAGCTACTTACTTGTTGTGATTTAACCTTTAATAAATAGGCAGGGCCTTTGCTGTTTATTATAAGAAGGTTTAAAGCACTGTTACATTTGGACCAATGGCCTTTGTTGTTGTTGTTTTTGCATTCTTTGTTATGCCTCTATGCAGCCTCTGGTCCTCAATATAGAAGTGAAAAGAAATGAGATTCATTCTTTCTCTAAGCAAGCCAATCTTGTTTCTAATAGTAGTACAAGTACAGTTGTACACATGGTTTTTCACCGCCCTGGCACCCCGCTGGTGGAACAAGCTTCTCTTGCACCGTAGACTGAAGGCCCATCTTCAGGCTGCACATTAACTGTCCCCCCTGAAACCTTTCTATCCCTGTTCAGCTTCTCTACTGACTATTATAAAAAGGCCCCTGGCCCCGAGCAGAGATTACGGTTGTTGCGATGACTGATGGATAGATGATTCACTTACTTAGACAAGGTAAGTCACTTTGGATAAAGGAGCTTTGGCTAAATGCCAAAAATGTAATGTAAAACATTTATCTTTGTCAGGATTACTTATTTTAAGCACAATATGCTATTTGTCTCCAGGGTATATACATAGCCTTATTTCAAGACGATTGCAATAGCATCTGTTGCCAGATAACTGTGCTTATTTTAAGTAATATTTCTCCCATTTCATTGTTTTTTTGTCTTGTATTTGAGAGCTGACTTTTGTGTTTTTGTGTAGGCGTGATTTGAAGGAGGAGAGCGTCTGGCATGAAATAGGGACAATAAGACTGGAACTTTATCATAGGGGAATAACGTGGAACTGCATTGGCATGTTTTGAACAGTGTACATGTTGTATTATGGTGCACAGAAAACTTTTGATGGTTGCAATTGGTGTTATTGATGTTCTCTGTTGTTATGTCTCATTACTCTTTGTGTTGTCAACAGATATCTAGCAATCTATTAATGAACAAAAATGACATTGAACAATGCCCTGTGACTGTGCTTCTGGAATAGATCTGCTGTCCTGACAGACAAGACAAGACAGACCAGACCAGACCAGACCAGACCAGACCAGACCAGACAGACAGACAGACAGACAGACAGACAGACAGACAGACCAGACAGACAGGACCAGACCAGACCAGACCAGACCAGACCAGACAAGACAAAAAAACGACAAGACAAGACAGACAGACAGACAAGACAGACAGACAAGACAGACGAACAGACAAGACAGACAGACAGACCCGACAGGACAGGACAGACGGACCAGACCAGACCAGACCAGACCAGACCAGACAAGACAGACCAGACAAGACAGACAGACAAGACAGACAGACAGACAAGACAGACAAGACAGACCAGACAGACAGACAGACAAGACAGACCAGACCAGACCAGACCAGACCAGACAGACAGACCAGACCAGACAGACAGACAGACAGACCAGACAGACAGACAGACAGACCAGACAGACAGACAGACCAGACCAGACCAGACCAGACAGACCAGACAGACCAGACAGGACAGACAGACAGACAGACAGACAAGACAGACAAGACAATACAGACAGACAGACAGACCAGACAGACCAGACAGACCAGACAGACAAGACAAGACAATACAGACAGACAGACAGACCAGACAGACAAGACAAGACCAGACCAGACAGACCAGACAGACAGACAGACAGACCAGACAGACAGACAGACAGACCAGACAAGACCAGACCAGACAGACCAGACAGACAGACAGACAAACAGACAGACCAGACAAGACAAGACCAGACAGGACAGACAGACAGACAGACAGACCAGACAGACAGACAGACAGACAGACAGACCAGACCAGACCAGACCAGACCAGACCAGACCAGACAGACAGACCGGACAAGACAAGACCGGACAGGACAGGACAGACAGACAGACAGTCAGACAGACAGACAGACAAGACAATACAGACAGACAGACAGACCAGACCAGACCGACCCGACCCGACCCGACCCGACCGACCGACCGACCCGACCCGACCCGACCCTACCCGACCAGACCAGACCAGACCAGACCAGACCAGACAAACAGACAAGACAGACAGACAGACAAAACAGACAGACAGACAAGACAGACAGACAGACAGACAGACAGACAAGACAAGACAAGACAGACAAAACAGACAGACAGACAGACAGACAAGACAGACCAGACAGACCAGACAGACAAGACAAGACAGACCAGACCAGACCAGACCAGACCAGACCAGACCAGACCAGACCAGACCAGACAGACAGACAGACAGACAGACAGACAGACAGACAGACCAGACAGACAGGACCAGACCAGACCAGACCAGACCAGACCAGACCAGACCAGACCAGACAGACAGACAGACAGACCAGACAGACAGGACAAGACCAGACCAGACCAGACCAGACCAGACCAGACCAGACCAGACCAGACCAGACAGACAGACCAGACAAGACAAAAAAACGACAAGACAGACAGACAAGACAGACAGACAGACAGACAGACAGACAGACAAGACAGACAGACAAGACAAGACATACAGACAGACAGACAGACCAGACAGACAAGACAGACAGACCAGACAAGACAGACAAGACAAGACTAGACTAGACAGACAGACAGACAGACAGACAGACAGACAGACAAGACAGACAGACCAGACAGACCAGACAGACCAGACAGGACAGACAGACAGACAGACCAGACAGACCAGACAGAATAGACAAGACCAGACAGACAGACAGACAAGACAAGACAAGACAAGACAAGACAAGACAAGACAGACAGACAGACAGACAAAACAGACAGACAGACAAGACAGACCAGACAGACAGACAGACAAGACAAGACAGACAGACAGAGAGACAAGACAAGACAGACAGACAAGACAAGACAAGACAAGACAGACAGACAGACAGACGGATGGATAGAGACAGACAGAGAGACAAGACAAGACAAGACAGGCAGACAGACAAGACAAGACAGACAGACAAGACAAGACAAGACAAGACAAGACAGACAGACAAGACAAGACAAGACAAGACAAGACAGACAGACAGACAGACAGACAGACAGACAGACAGACAGACAGATGGATAGAGAGAGACACGTCTGTTCTCTCTTGAGTTAAGATGGGGCAGAGTGGTCCCGTACCTGAGCCTGTGTGCTGCTTCCCCTCAGGGAAACTAGGCTGACTGGACACCTGGCTCTGCACGCTGCCCTCACTTTGGTCTGAGTCACTGTCACTGCCACTGGAGACCACTGCAGACAGACAGACAGACAGACAGACAGACAGGCAGAAAGACGAGAGGGCGGGTCAGAGAGAATCACATGGACAGTGACACACAAAGACTTGTACAGAGCTACAGTATATGCGCACACTGGCAACAACTGCAGCACAGACACAACAATTGGTCAGTGAAAGGAAATAAAACCGTGGCATAATGACACGTCATTATTCCATTATCGGGATAAAACAACAGTGAACCTGGGAAGTCCCAGTCATGACCTGGGAAGCAGGAAACACGGTCACACACACACTGTTATTATGGAGCCCAGTCCCCTTCAATCCTATTGGACGAGAACAGGAGGGAGACATCTGATGGGTCTGACTGGCAGAACAGCCGCATGCTAGCTACAACCTTACACAGCACCTGTATATGGTCCATGCTAGCTACAACCTTACACAGCACCTGTATTAGGGCTTTCACACCGGCAGTTCCGAACGCCGGTTCGCGTTCGCGTTCGGAAACCTCCGAACGTTGGCGCTATCTGGCGAACGATACACTGGTATGAACGCGGGCTCGTTCGCCAGACAGCGCCAACGTTCGGAGGTTTCCGAACGCGAACGCGAACCGGCGTTCGGAACTGCCGGTGTGAAAGCCCTATATATGGTCCATGCTAGCTACAATCTTACACAGAACCTGTATATGGTCCATGCTAGCTACAATCTGACACAGCACCTGTATATGGTCCATGCTAGCTACAACCTTACACAGCACCTGTATATGGTCCATGCAAGCTACAACCTTACACAGCACCTGTATATGGTCCATGCTAGCTACAATCTGACACAGCACCTGTATATGGTCCATGCTAGCTACAATCTGACACAGCACCTGTATATAGTCCATGCTAGCTAGCTACAACCTTACACAGCACCTGTACTGTATATGGTCCATGCTAGCTACAATCTGACACAGCACCTGTATGGTCCAGCATTAACAGGGCCGGCATAAACACTCTATGCGGTTGTTTAGGCCCACAACCGCTAGAGGGCGCCACCTTTTCTGCCCTCGATTTAGCTAGCTACCACACATCAATCAAAAACTCTGCTACCCCCTGTCGACGACACACCTGTCAAATTCAAAACACCCGTCAATCCAAAACTCTGCTACAACACAACCCCCACCCCCCCCCTTTGTGGCCCTGAGCAAGACTATTATTGACATCTTGTCGACGTTTTGTCGACCAGGGGGTCACTTAGGGCACACAACAGTCCTCGGTCTGGGGCTGCGTGGTCCATCGAACTATCGAGCTCCGGTGCGTTTGAATCCGATTCCATTGAGAGGGGCACGTTGCATAATGGACTACTGCAGGTCTCCGGGGTTTGACGGGCCAATAAGGAGGGCAGCAAATAAACGGCGTGTGTGTAAGGCCAAGTAAATGAGAACCCCTCTTCATCACACGTACACACACACACACACACACACACACACACACACACACACACACACATGCTTGGCCCCATCAGTGGCCTGAGGCTAGGCTGCAAATGATTATTTTTTTGATGGAAGAGAGAGAAAGGAGAGCCGGGGACCGGGTGCTGGTCTGCCTTCCAATTTTCCGCCCCCCATCTGCCACGGTTTCAATCAGGCGGGCAGGGCTGACGAGGCAGGAGTGTGCAGAAGATACGCCACTCTCTCTGCCTCTCCCTCCTTCTATTCTCTCTCTTCACACTGCAAAAATACAATTCTCATTCACTCGCGTACACACATACTTCTGAATTCAGATACACACACAAACACGCAGGCACGCTCTCTCTCTCTCTCTGTCTCTCTCTCTGTCTCTCTTTCCCCCCCCCTCTCTCTCCCCCCTGCCTGCCTGCTCACCCTCCCTCCCCCCACCCCCCACCTGCCTGCTCGCCCTCCCTCCCTCCCTCCCGCCCTCTCTCTCTCTCTCTCTCTCTCTCTCTCTCTCTCTCTCTATCTGACACACACACACACACACACTCCCTATGCCGTGAAATACCACCCGGCTCTTCAGTCTGGCTGATGAATGTGGCCAAGGGAGCACTGACTTCTGTCTCATTGCCTTCTTCACCACATGGGCGCACACACACACACACACACGCACGCACACACACACACACACACACACACACTGACTCACAAGCAATTCCCCCATACCAGGTCAAACAGTGCAGCGCCGCAAGCTTGCTTGGGAGAAGATGAGTGTGCGTATCAACTCCCAGCTACCCAGACTGAGGGGTTTTGATATCAAATGGAAAAAGTTACTTTTGGAGTGGAAAATACGGAACTGAAGATGGGCTTTGAGCATTCCCTTACACAGGGATGGCTCGAAGCTCTGCTTGAAGCTCTGGTCATCCATACAATATGCTGTATGAGGCCTCAATGTTTCAGAATTCTGGTTTTTAGTGTTCTCTTTTACTGTCAGAAAGCAGGATTCAAGCAATTTTTTGGGATGAGTCAAATCGAAGCTTTTAGATATATATGTTACTGCTCTACACAAAACACTGTTTAACCACTGTCACGGGTTTTGAATCAAGAGTCACTCAGTCCAAATGTATGAGGACACTAAAGCCGGGTACACACATAAAGATAATCTGGCCGATTTTGGGCCGATTTTCCCCCTTCCGACCAAGGACAGCAAATGCCCGATTATCGGATGGCTCTAAAGATTATCCTACAAGATTATCCTGTGGTGTGAGGTGTGTTAAGAGTCCATTTCTCCTGACAATCTGCTCAGAAAATGGTCGGGGCCGACAATCGTAAATGTTAAACGTATTCAATATTTACGACCAAAAATCCTTATGTGTGGGGGCAACTCCCGACTCCCGACAACTCCCGACTAGGGTTGCCAGATGGGCTCGGGTTTTTCTCTAGACTGTCGTAACGATAATCTTTATGTCTGTGGGGTGCTGTATTAGGAATATCGGTGCACACCACACACAATACAATCAAGGCTGTTCAATCCAAGATTTTTTATCTTCATGTGTGGGGTCTGTCTCAGATAAAAAATCTGTTAAGATTGTGAAAATCCTTATGTGTGTACCGGGCTTTAGTCTAGGCAGTGGCATTTAACAGCTTTAGATTTGGCCCAGACTCCTCCCTATGCAAATTGAGGGCTATCAGCTTCAAACCCAGTTGGTTTCAGTTGAAAACCAGTATGCAGGCTGATAGTTGATCCCAAAAACGAATACTCCCTCTAACAACACAAACCACCAGTAACACAAGGTAAGGCTAAAATTAAATCACTTACTAAGCTGTATAAGTTGATGTCTCCAAGGTTTTGAATACCACTCATCATTCCATTCCATGCATTACAATGAGCCCGTCCTCCAATGTCTACCTCCACCAGCCTCCCCTGGTTCAATCCCACTTCAAATGAAGCCTACCTCCACCAGCCTCCCCTGGTGTGTACCCTAGTACTCTACCTACTTTCCCAAGGGAATGCACATTGTTAGCAGCCGTTCCGGCACTTTATTTCACTCTTTTTGTTATTCCCACACGACACAATGAAGTCTCAGGGTCACGTGGAGGTCGAGGGAACTCATGCCCTCTCCATCAACCAAGACAAACAACAACCTCGGGAGATATCAGGCCGAATAAATGTTAAAGAGCTATCTTTTCCCACAGCTGACACCACAGATGTCTCTGTTGGTGTGTGTCTCTGTTCAAAGCACTGTTGTTCCATCAACTTTTGTTATTGCTCTCTTATCTGTGAGCCAATTTGGAAACAAGCCTTGGAGGCATCATCTGATGATTCACGGCATCCATCCCCGGTCTGGCTATCTACCCCTGCATCCAGAAACCTAGGGCCTTCTCGGTTCAATGAATCTTTTTACGAACGTGACTCATGGTCTCTGGAAATCTCATTTAGAAACACAACTCACACAGGGTACGGTCTGTGTGTTTCAAAATTGATCTCATCTTCAAAACCTAAATGTTTAAATGGGTATGTTCAGTCAAACAGCTTGAGTGTGCACTAGTGTTTATACTGAATAACAGACTGAAATTTGTCTGCATTTACTTCTCGAATAGTGCATTTAGTATTCAAGCATATCATTAGGAAGACTGCTTCGTCGAGGAACATGGGAGTTGGGACATGGGACTGTTTCAATGAAAGGACTTTTCATGGATGATCATGACAAATGATGGCAGTGTTCTAAGGTGCTGGGTAATGGCACAGTCAATGTTACATGGACAGTCCAAAACAAATGTTAAAAAGGGATGGAGGTGCATTGAGCTGATTAAGAGAGATGACAGGAGAACACTGTACTGTAATAATAATAATAATAATAATAATAATAATAATAATAATAATAATAATAATAATAATAATAATAATAACTTTAATTTATATAGCGCCTTTCAAAAAACTCAAGGACGCTTTACAACTCAAGGGAATGATCAGACAGACAAAACAGAAAATAAACAAAGCAAAACTGAAACATTGACTAGGGGTCAAAGGCCTTGGAGAACAGATGTGTTTTGAGGGCTGATTTGAAGGAGTCCAGGGTGGGGGCGTTGCGGATCACTATGGGGAGGGAGTTCCAGAGAGTAGGTGAAGGCTCTGTCCCCAAAGGTCTGTAGGTTGGTGCGGGGGGTGGATAGCAGGCCCATGTCTGCGGACCACAGGTTCCGGGAAGGGGTATTGATTGAGAATGTTTTGGTTTTTTTGGTCCCCTATACAATTCACAATACAGATATTAAAAAATGTACACAGTCACAATGCATAACACCAGGACCAAAAAGGTGTAGGCTGAAGCCATGGCTTATTGCGCCTACCCTTGTTACATGTATGTTTTTTTTTTCATGTTTTTTCATGAATGCATAATCAAAACATTGAAACTTTTACAAACAAAATTTCACTTACGCATGTCAACAAAAAGTTCAAAAAATACCAAACAAAAACTATATTTAAACCTCTGTTTTATACTTGGTATGCTGGGGGAGGAGGTCAGTTAGGTACTGGGGGGCGCAGGCGTGGAGGTATTTGTAGGTGAGGAGGAGGATTTTGTAAGGACTTGACCGGGAGCCAGTGGAGGTGAATGAGGGTGGGGGTGCTGCCAGGGCTTGTTGTGGGTGAGGACCCTGGCAGCTGAGTTCTGCACATACTGGAGCCTGTCCAGGGCTTTGTTGGGAACACCAAACAGGACTCCATTACAATAGTCCAGACGGGAGGTGACGAAGGCGTGGATGAGGGTTTCGGCAACGGAGTCAGTGAGGGAAGGTCGTAATCTGGCGATGTTTCTGAGTTGGAAGAAGGCGGATTAGGTGATAGATTTTATGTGGGACTGGAAGGAGAGGGTGGAGTCCAGGATGACGCCCAGGTTACGGACTTCGGAGGATGGGGAGATGGAGCAGCCGTCGACCTCGAGGATGAAGTCCCCAACCTTCCGGAGCAGCGCCTTGGGTGCCACAACCATGAGCTCTGTTTTCTTGGTGTTAAGTTTGAAAACAAGAGAACAGACAGAAGAACACTGTACTGTACACAAGAGACTATCAATAGTAACCTCATGAAGAGGACCTCCCGTTTCGTATCTTTGACTCCAGAGATCTAAAGCCTTCGTCCAGACACCCCCACCAAATTAATCTCATTACCCTCTCTGAACCCATCAATATCATGGCATCATCCCGGTTACTGGGTTATGACTGCCAAATACCAAATATTCATGCAGTCTAATGAAAGCCATTTTGGAAATTTACATAAACCCCCCTCTGATTAAACCAAGAACATTAATTCAAATGAGCTGAGGACACGTCGCCACAGAGGCCAAAGAGCTGACAAGCGAACGTAACCCCCGAAATAATAATGCCCTCGTCCAGCCAGACTGGAGGGTTTTAGGGAGGAGACTCATATTTGATTTCTATCGGCAATTGTAAACAGAACATCTCAACCTACAGTACTCTGGAATACTATTTCTGACATGGTTGATGGTAAAAATTACTGATGGTTTCTCTGGTAAAAAAAATACACATGATTGGAGACATGAAAAGCAGTTCCCCAGTTCTCCCAAAAAACGTTGAGACACTGAATCCTCAGTGTAGCATTGGTCGAGCTTCATAATCGGGGAGAGAGAGAGAGAGAAGGGAAAGAGACAGTGAATCATCACGCTATCTTTAGAGGCCAGTCTCTCCATGTCTTCTAAAAGCTGTAAATACGACTCTGGCTCCGACCAGGGTGGATCACACTGCTCTCAGCACCCAATCTGCCACTTCCCCTCAGAGAGCCCATCAAGAACAACGCCTGGCGAGGGAGTGATATCATTGCATGTGGCGTCAAGAGGGTGCAATTGGTTTGGAGCTCCATATGCTATCCACCGGCCCCCACCGCCCCACGGATTGACCGAGGCGATCAACCGGGCCCCGCAGCCCCACGGATCGACCAGTCCCACCGGGAATTATCCCGCTGCTCGAGATGGGCCAGAAGTCTTCTACTGCCTAATTCCATTTCAAGCTTTTAAAATGAGACTCCCGTCCTCGAAATTTCTACCTGCACTGTTACACTGTAGTGTCATCAGCTTTACTCCTGACCAGGGCCATCTGCTTGTGGCTTCACAGAATCCAGATTGTATCCCCCCCCACCTCACCTCTTCTGCTCTGTATCCGCTCCCCTGCGCTAGGCCGACGGGGTCACAGCCACAGCTGCTAAGCCCATCTGATACCCCCACAACCATGCCAGGGTCCCCCACGGTGGGGCATGACTCAGCTTTGGCCTATCGGAAAAATGACATGCCAAGCAACACGGAAACAGGCCGAGCCCCATAGCTACACAACAGTGCTACACACAGCGCTACACGCAGTGCCCTCTGGAAGTACTGGAAAGAGGAAGCATGTTGTCTTCTTTTGACCACTAGTTAGCAGCAGAAGTCAGATGGCCAGATAACAGTTTGCAAAAAAGAAGTACCTAAAAGTGCCTCCAGGGTTCTGGAAAAAGGAGACAAAAGCCCCTTTCACACATAGTTCCTTGTATGGCATGGAACGACCCGACCCGTGTCAAACGGACATTTTCAATGTTCACACATGACCGAATTCGCAGGCAATTACCTGGTTGCTCCCTTTCACACATAGCTATGACCCGGGTCTTGAATCACGTATTCAACTGGATGCAAAACTGGAATGAGACAGGTACGTGAGACTGTCATATACCATATTGTTTATATACAGTATACAGTATATATATATATATATATATATATATATATATATATATATATATATATATATATACTGCCATATATCATACCTCCGTTTTATATAGAAAAATATGATGATAAATAGAGGGAGGTATGATATATGGCAGATATATGGTATAGTCTCACGCACCTGTCACGTCTCCAGTCCATTAGAACTTTGCATCCTTTGAAACATATGGCGGGATGTAAGGATCTTGTAACTTCGCAAACAAGAGCAGCATTTAAATAGTTTAGTTTATGTTCAAATGGAAAAAGTAGTGAGCGCAGATTCTCGTGTTTTGACTTTGCTGGGAGTTCGTTAAAAATGCCTTCCCACCAAAGAACCGTGGAGCCGCGGTGAGTGAGCAGGCTGCCCGGGCCGGGAGGGTCGGTCACTCGCCGGGGGAAGACGGGGGTTTCATCATGGTGGATGGTCGCAAACTTCAGAAGCCTGTTATATTTTCTGCATTGGATGAGGTTTGCTGTCATACAGACCCGTCACCAGGGCCCAGTCTTAGGGTGGGCCAATGAACTGCATGTTCATGTTTAATGAACTATTTTATATAATCTATTTTATATAATCCAATATGCTATGGTATTCGTCATGCAACACTGACATGCATAGTAGGTTGCAGAGGCTAAATTGGACACGTAGCCTACCGATGAAGACTAGACCTAAAATTATCAGAATGCAGCAAATAACATAACAATAAACACAGGCGAAGCTGGTTTATTACAAGGCCTTGTCGACCCGAGTAGGCCTAAGCTAAAATTATTTGAATGCAAGTTACTTTATAGCGTGGAGAGGCCAAGTTGTGCATTACAATGCGCACAGGTCAATAATTGGCACCAACCCGGCACACGTACAAGAACAAGAATTAAATAAATGCCAGGGATAGCCTACGTAACAAAAATTAGGAGACTGGCACACAATCAGTGCACTTCCAAAAGGGATACAGTATGACCGACCGATCGTGTGATCATCACATTAAAACCACCCATCTACAGCAAATAGGATCAGCCAGATCCTCATCATTGAACACGTTATACACAAAGCACATTAAATATAGCATAACCGTGCAAACAGCTCATCTCTCCAGTTGAAAAAGCTGTCGAGAATACAACTAGCAAAACATCACCACGGCGTGTGCTCACACGGACACACACACACACACACACACACACACACACACACACACACACACACACCCGGCTCAGAAAAGAAGGAGGAGGCGTTTTTCAGTGCTGAATCTCCTCATCAGTAAGTCCTTCCACTCATCCTTGAACTTGTGGGTGAGGTCCTTTTCGAAGGCAAGCTGAATCAGTTGAGCCTTGCGCTTGTGCAACATGCTGCGCCGATGCTCAGAGAAAACATTTTTAAGTGTTGAAAAAGAGTTTTCACAAGTCGCGGTAGACGCTCCCAAAGTTAGGGCGAGTGTATAAGCTTGGATGACAGTTGGCATGGCCTGGAGTGCTGAGTGGAATGTATACTGAGAATATTGGCTATTGTCCATTGTCCATCTTTGGGGGGAAACGAGGTGTCCTCCATCTTCTTTACCAGGAACCCACCACGAGCCACAGCATATTCAGATTCAACCACTTCAGTTCGAGCTAATCTTAGGAGAGGAGTGACCTTCGATGGATCCATGAAATCCTCGGCCTCTGGGTTTAAAGCAGCCAGCGCACCAATGAGCTTGCAGCTGCGCTCTCCAAAACGCGCATCCATCTCTCCTTGCACAGCATCAATAACACTGTAAAACACTCCCAGGAACTCTGTCTTTTCGCCAGTGTCCCTCTGTGACTGTCCAACCGTTCCTTCAACTACAAATGCACCAAAGCTCTTGTTAATTGTGCGTCTTCTCTTAGTTGGACAGCTGGGACCAGCCTCGTCAGTGGCTGAGGCTGGAGGAGAGCAGAGGTCCCAGAGCGCAGTAAACTCATCCTCTGTGCGCAGTGATTTTATGCATTCAGATGCACTGTTCACAAGAGTAACCGCAGTGAACAGGTCCATGTTCTCGCTTTGTAGCAGTCTGTTTGGTGGCTCGAAAAGTAACAAAACTTTCATCGGGGGGCTAGCAAGGCTAGTAGTAGCCCTAGCCCTAACAGTTGGGCTAGTAGGACTTACCTCACTAGTGGTAGCCGTCGGGGTGCTAGTGTCAGGCTGCCCACAGTCGCTAATGCTGGTGCTACGTATGTCCATCGGGGTTGGGTGCAGCTGCACCTTTCGAGGATTTACCGGTAATCCACTTTCTTATATCCATCTTTATTCAAAAAGCTTTATCCATCAAAAAGCGCAGATTTCACTCAACTGCTCAGTGCTCGCCTCACACAACTGAAATGGCGAGAGCAGCAGCGTGCGTAACGTGCAACTTTCAACTTTCAACTTTCAAATGATTGGTTGTCACTAGAATCCCGTCCAACAAAATGAAAAACACACTATTGTTTCTCAATTTTAATGTCTTCATTTAACATAAAATATGATTTTTTTATTTTTTATTTTTATTTTTTTTTTAAATATCTGGCTGCCAGTTGGGGGGGCACCAGCACGTCTGTGGGGGGGCCTGGCCCCCTGAGGCCCGCCCATAGTGACGGGCCTGCTGTCATACAATGAATAATCAATGTAGAGTTATATCGATCTCTACTTCGGCTGATGTGTAGACAAAATTATGATGTGTAGACATATTGCTATGTGCTCTGCACTGTGGGATCTCCCTGCACGATGCAGGACAGCTGTGAAAGGAGACATACCAAAAAATAACTTGAAACTAGTAATTGTAATTACGTAATTGTGTAATGATGTAATTGGCATTCCTCATTGTCTATTCCATATTTAATAGAAATCAGACTTTGCTTTTAGTTTTCTGATTCAACAGAATATTTTAAATATTAAAACAAATGAAAATGGCATGGACAAAATGTACTGTAATTACATTACATGTATTGACATAATCCATTGTAAATCGCTTTGGAATAAGGCTAAATGCCAAAAATGTAAATGTAAATCAGAAATGATGGGACCCGTAACCTAATATTTTGTTCCACAACCTTTAGAGGCAATCACTGTAATCAAGTGATTTCTGTAGCTCTCAGTGAGACTTCTGCACCTGTCAACGGGTAGTTTGGCCCACTCTTCCTGAGCAAACTACTCCAGCTGTCTCAGGTTTTAAGGCTGCTTCTCCAGACTGTATGTTTCAGCTCTTTCCATAGATGTTCAATAGGATTCAGATCAGGGCTCGTAGACAGTCATTTCAGAATATTCCAATGTTTTGTTCTTATGCATTCTTGGTGCTTTTAGCTTTGTGTTTTGGGTCATTATCCTGTTGGAGGACCCATAACCTGCGACTGAGACAGAGCTTTCTGACACTGGGCAGTACGTTTCACTCCAGAATGCCTTGATAGTCTTGAGATTTCATTGTGCCCTGCACAGATTCAAGGCCAGATGCAGCAAAGCAGCCCCAAAACATAACTGAGCCTCCCTCATGTTTCACAGTAGGTATGGTGTTCCTTTCTCTGAAAGTTTCATCACTAGCCATTCAGCATGACAGAGCTAAGGAGTTTGGCCCTGAAAATTAGCAACCTAGATGCTGCTCTCGCAGTGACACTTCAATGCTATGGCAAAACTATGGCAACACTTTGTTAAGCAGGTTACATCAGAACAATCAAACCAAATATTACAATAACACAGTTTATGGAAAAACATTTTCAGAACGAAATCTTTTAAAAGAATATATTCTAAATCACAAATAACTGAAAAAGATTTGTATAAATAGATCAGAACACATCAGAACACATGTTTGTATTAATCTAGACCTGTTGGTATTAACTAAATAAAACTACCCAGCTAACTAAATTGTAACATTCCAATCTATAAAAAAAACTATGTGCAATAAAGTGGAATGACACAGGAAAAAAGTATTGAGTATTGAAAAATCACTAAACCAGCTTATGTCACTAATGAGTTCTCTTACCTGTGCTAATTAGAATCAGCTGGGTTATGGCAGCTGGCATGTTGCTGGGTAAGTATTTCCACTCTTTGAAAAAGTGTTTCCCCCCTCTGAATGAATGTAAACAAATAATTTGTCACCAAGCTTTCCTGCAAGAAACATCTCATGATGAGTAAAAGCAAAGAGCTCTCCCAAGACACTCAACCATCAACCGGCCACACACAGCAGCTTCTCACAAGACGTCTGACTGGGCAGTCTTACGCCGGGTGCACACAGGGCCATTGCGTTGCACCGGAAGTCATTCATCTCAATGGGGCCGTTGCGTTGATCAGTTGCCTTGCTCTGCATTGCGTTTCTTGACCGTCAGGGTGCGGCAATCAGTAAAAAAAAAAACAGCTTTTTGCGTTGCGTTGGATCCGGAAGTAAACCGGAAGTAGTTTCTTGCCCGGAGCTCTCGCCTCAGATTTTAAATCCTAAATTTTGGCCGCCATTGGCTAAAATCTGTAATTTGGCTCTACAAGTGTTAATATGTCATTTTATGAAGTTTTTATATGTTTTCAGGCGAGAAAGTAACCATATATATTCACAAAATGTGTCCAGTTTATCAAAATAACCCGTTTATATATCTGATCTGACGTTTTTTTCCCCACTTCTGTGGGAAACTTCGCTAGCAACACGAGTAGAGTTGTTGCGTCTGCATCGCACGTTGAAGTACGTCAAGTCCATCCCAACAGGTTGCGCCAGAACGACGCAACGCAATGGCCCTGTGTGCACCCAGCGTTACGGCCAAGCTCCACCTGCTGCGTTGCGTCAACTCGCCATCGGCGTTGCGTCAACTTCCCGTTGTCCAAGCTCCACCTACTGCGTTGCGTCAACGTTGCGTCAACGTCAACGTTCTACTCTAGCTCCACTGGCATTTTTTGTATACGGGAGTAATTTCACCCTTGACTGCACTATGTCCACAACAATAACAACATCATACAGAACATTTTCCAATCAGGGTAATATTTTATCTACATATTCCCAAATAGATAGTTGCTAGTTCAGTAGATGTTCAACTAACTTTCAACAACATTTCAACTAACTAACCACTAATCCTGGTACAATCTGTCATTTGTCGCATATAAAAAAAAATATTTTTCGACCTCAAGGATGAGCCGTTCGTCGTCCATTCCTGCAACAAGCTTTCAAGCACCTGTGGTGATTGACAGCTGACTCGCGTGAATAGCAATTCGCAATAGCTGAGTAGTTGGCTACAAGCATTTTCAATCTGGTATTATCTCTATTAACCGCTGTGGTGATTTAACAGCTGATAAAACAATTATAATATATATATCATAATATCAAGTGCACTACAAACAGAGCAAAACAATAAAACAACACCAGAAAACAACCAATAGGCTATACAATTATAACCAACAACTACAATTGTAAATATACATCTCACGCCCCACGTGGGCCAAATATACGTCTCATTGTGACGTCTGCGTCCACGTCAAAAATCAAACTTTTTTGAATGTCTACTTTGGACGCAGCCATCGGACGCAACGCTGACGCAACGCAGCAGGTGGAGCACCTTTCATTGATTACAATGCATTTGATCCCAATTTCGGACGCAACGCACATTAGACGCAACGCTCGATGGCCATGGTGGAGCTTGGCCGCATTTGCTTCACTTGAAACAGAGTTTAGGATAAAGTTTCTTTGCTCTGCGTCGTTTGGAGCTGTGAGAACGCGCATTCGAAGTCGAACCAACGGATGCTCCGCTTGAAAAGGGGGGTTTGGCTCCGGTTAGAAACAACGCATCCATCACTCTGCTTCGCTTCGCTTTTGGTGAGAACGCTGCTCGAGGCTGTCCATAGGAAAACAACAGCGCAGGCGTATTGATCTGGATAAGAGCGGGACGAACGGGCAATTTTCTATTTTTCTGACCAATCAACTACCACGTCTGTTGCTTCGATTGCGTATGTTACTTCGTTTACATGAAGGGCTGTGAGAACGCAAATCAGAGAAATAATGTATGCAACAATGTTGCGAACTCATCCACTTGCTCCGGGTCTCGATTCAGACTTTCATGTGAGAACATGACCATAGAGTTTGTCAGAAGAGTAGCCCAAGAGCCAAAGACAAGTCAACCAAAGACCAAGCTCTAGAATAGTGGTCACCAACCCGTCGATCGCGATCGACTGGTAGATCTTTGAGACTTTCCCTGTAGATCTTTGATTGAAAAAAAAAAAAAAAAAAAAAAAAATCTTCTTTTTATTTAAATAAATACACAAAGAGCCTATGTTTTGCACGCGCCTCTCTCTCTCTCTCTCTCTCTCTCTCTCTCTCTCTCTCTCTCTCTCTCTCTCTCTCTCTCTCTCTCTCTCTCTCTCTAGCAAACTGTTGTGTCGCAAATGCCAATCAGATAAGAGAATAGTACTGCTACGTGACTCGCAAAAAAAACATTTGTCAAAATGGTTTTCCAGGATTCTACAACAAAGGTGGATTTCTTCACTCTTTTGCACTTAAAGGAGAAAACGAGGGGTGTGGATATTTACAATGAGTTAAAAAAATATGTCGGTGAAAATGACATACCCATTCATAAACTAGTGGCGATTACTACTGACTGGGCCCCAGCAATGCGCGGTGCGCGCAATGGATTTATTGGACTGTGTCGTAATGACCCTGATTTTCCCTCCTTCGTCAATTATCACTGTGTGATCCATCAGCAGGCCTTGGCTGGTAAGGTGTTGGACTTTTCCCATGTAATGACACTGGTGGTGAAACTAGTCAACTCGATTCGAGCGAAAGCGCTTCAGCACCGCTTATTCAAAGCGTTATTGGACGAGCTCGACGCTGCTTACGGAGACCTGCTTCTCCATGCTGATGTGCGGTGGTTGAGTCGCGGCAAAGTGCTGCAGCGATTTGTCGACTTGCTGCCCGAGATCAAGACGTTCCTGTCGACAAGGCAAGTGGTAGTAAATATTTTCATAAGCAAAGGACTTAAATTGGTGTGGAAAGTCAGATCTTTACCTTTTCTTTTTACTGTTTCCCCCTGCTTTTATATTCATTCTATGCATGTATATGTTTTTATATATGTTTTTATTCACTTTATGTTCTTATTCCTGTTGTAAAGCACTTTGAGCTGCATTTCTTGTATGAAAGGTGCTATATAAATAAAGCTTTACTTACTTAGGCCTACTTACTTACAAGGAACGAGGAGCACAAGGAACTGGCAGACGATGCGTGGCTACTGGACCTGGGGTTCCTGACAGACATAACCGCAAAACTGAACGCACTCAACTACAAGCTGCAGGGAAAAGACCGACACCTTCCCCACATGATAAGCACAGTAAATGGGTTCAAGGCCAAGCTCGGTGTTTGGACCACACACACCTAAAGAATGGGAGGCTGACACACTTTCCCAACCTGGAGAAAATGGCACAGGCCTTGGAAGACAATGATGCTTTTCACCCTGAGCAGTACTGTGCTCCCCTGGACAAACTGGCAACAGAGTTCAATCGGCGTTTTGGTGAGTTAGATGTCATGGGAGATATTGCTGCATTTGTCTCAAACCCATTTGTGCCCATTGATATAGAGCAGGTAGCAGCCAAATTCCAGCAAGTATTTACTTTGCCAAGTGGAGTTGACATGGAGATGGTTGATTTACAAAATGACATAGAGCTGAAAGCCAGGTCAAGGGACTTTTGGGGACTTGTCAGCAGAGAGAAGTTTCCTCTTCTCACTGCATGTGCACTAAGAGTGAGTGCCTACTTTGGATCCACATATCTCTGTGAAATGTCATTTTCACAGATGAAAATAATCAAATCAAAGTACAGGAGCCGCCTTACTGACAGACACCTCACAGACTGTCTCAGACTGGCAGTCAGTAGCTATGAGCCAAACTACAAAGCCCTTGTAGACAGTATCCAGTCACAACCATCACACTGACTTGAGTGAGTAACATGACTGTTTCGATGTGAAAAGTAATGCTGCATAAGATGACTGCACTTAGCACTGACTGAGACACAAGTACACATTACAGTTCTACTTTATAAAATGCTATACTTGTAAATATGTTTGTCAATGTTAATAATATGAGAAAGTACACATTAGTTTTACTTTTGTTTTGATGTGAAAAGTGATGCTGCATAAGATGACTGCACTTAGCACTGACTGAGAAAGTACACATTACAGTTCTACTTTATAAAATGCTAATTGTAAATATGTTTGTCAATGTTAATAAGTAAGAATAATAATTAAGTCAGTCAAGTGTCAAAATGTCAAGAATGTCAGCTAACGTTACTATGAACAAAATGATTTTATCATCCATTCCTCCATTCCATCATTCCATGCCTTTATTTTTTTGTGTTGTAATGAAATGACATAATCAAACTTTGAATTGAATTTCAGTTATGTACAATTCTTAAAGCAAGACAGCTGCCTGATATGCTTGATACAGTCTTTTTTTTTTTTGTTGCATCAATTTTAATGTTGGACCAATGCATTGCATCTAATTAAAATACAGGCAAATAAACGTCATTAAGTTTAAAGTATACTATCTTGGCTGTCTTTTTCTCTCAACGCTTCAATAGGTAGATCTTGCCTTCACCAAGGCCGAGGTCAGGGATCTTGGGCTTAAAAAGGTTGGTGACCACTGAGAAAGACCTGGAAGCAGTGGATACAGTTGTCACAAAGAAAACAATAGGCAATGCACTCCACCGCCACGGTCTCCATTCGCGATCACCCCGGAAGATTCCATTACTGAAGAAAAGGCATGTTGAAGCTCGTTTGAAGTTTGCTAGAAAACATCTGGAGAAGCCTGTAGATTACTAGGAGAATTTAGTCTGGTCAGACGTGCCAAAATAGTTTTCGGCAACAAAACGGCGCACCATGTTTGGTGGAGGAATGGCTCTGCAAATGATCCTAAAAGTACCATACCTACAGTGAGGTTTGGAGGTCGAAGGATCATGGTATGGGGCTGTTTCTCTTCAAGTTGAACTGATGGAATCTGTTCCTGTCCGTCAGGATGAGACGCGGATGGATCTTCCAGGATAACGATCCAAAACATACTGCAAAGGAGTATGCAGTGTCTCAATTGGTTCAATCGCCAGACTTAAATCTAATAGAAAATGTGTTCACCAGCGAAAATACAAGTATATATACTAGTATTTATTTTAAACTTGTGATTAATGTGATTCATTTAAGAATATTATTGTGATTAACTTGATTAAAATGTTTAATCGATTGACTAATAGCACTATATATATATATATATATATATATATATATATATATATATATATATATATATATATATATATACTGTATATAGATAGATAGATGGATAGATGGACATAATGGGATACTTTGAAAACGTGTCAGCTATTGGTTCAGGCTTCCTTCACTAACTTCCGTTTGAAGCATTTGGAGAAAAAACTAAAGAGAAAATAGACAACAACAAAAGAGCCAGGAGAGAAACACGGAAAGCGGAAAAAAATTCCAAAGACACAATTCCAGGAATTTTACTTTGACATAACACACTATGGGCCCTATTATGCACTTCTTAACTTGCCGTCTTAAGTCTTAATTAAGACGCACCGCCAGGTTAAGACCTACCGCCACCCTTATTATGCGCTTCATACGCGCTACTGCTATTATGCCGGTGTCGATAGGCGCCCACACATAAGACGTAATACTCCCGTGCATATATTACTCATTGTGGGAGTGTTCATATGTTAATGAAGTGCACTAGGCGCCCTTGCTATTATGCGATCTGACTTTGCTCCTAGCGCTAAGAAGTGGTTTGAAAAGTTCTTAAGTTTAGACTTCATGCACGTTTTGAAACACGAGCGCGCCTCCGCGGTTTGCGCATGCATGTGGGCACACATGAACACGCACGTGGCTCCACGGCAAGACGTCAATTACGGTCACAGTATAAATGCTTTATTTCAGAAGGGAGAGGCAGAGAAGCGCGCTGACCTCCTTCTTAGGACTTCCATAATGGCATAGCGCTAATGACTCAACGCAGCCGGTTCTTAAAGGGAATGGCACCTGGCACGCTGATTGGGTTGATTGAGAAGACGCCCAAAACACACCCATGACTAATTTCTTTGCTTAGCGCCGGGTTTTAGGCGCCCACTACCGCACGCATAATAGCAAAGTGGCCTTGACCACGCCTCCACATCTTAAGTTTAGATCTACCGCCTCGTCTTATTGCTTAAGACTTATGAAGTGCATAATAGGGCCCAATATCAGAGACTAAATAACAAAGATTGGAGGATAAACATTTCATTACAAATTGGAGAACAGGGCGGAGGGCAACATGGTTAAAGAAACACATACAGTAGGGTGCAAAAATGTGGGCACCCCTGGTTTAAATGCCTGTTACAATTGATCTCCAAGTGATTGAAAGCAAACCTAAATGCTACGAAGTTAAACATGAAACCTTTCTGCAAATTTTAAAGCAAGGTTTCTTCTGAGTTTTTAAATGATAAGGGTCCTGTGCAAAAGTTTGGGCCCAGACCAAGGTGATTTACTCTTTAGGGCTTCAATGAGTCAGGTGAATATAATTCCAGGGTTGAACTATATATTCTGAAGTAACTCCATGCCTTCTAAAGTATCCGACTTGGGGTGGCTGTTGTTTCTGGTGTTATAAACCATGGGTTCCTCTAAACAGTTGTCCAAGGATGTCAGAATCAAGATAGTTCACTTCCACCATCAAGGAGAAGGCTACAAAAAACTCTCGCAACGTTTCAAACTACCTATTTCCACTGTCAGAAACATAATCAGAAAATGGAAAATAAATGGAACAATTGAAGTCAAGGCAAGATCTGGAAGACCAAGAACATTTTCAGATAGAATGGCCCCAGATCTGGTGAGAAATGCTCAAAATAACCCACACTTCACTGCAAAAGAGCTGCAAAAAAGAGTAGCAGACACCGGTCTAGTTGTTCACAGGACAACAATACAGCGTATCTTAAACAACAAAGACCTACATGGCAGAGTTGCCAGAAAGAAGCCTTTCCTACGACCTCAACACACAATTAAGCATCTGAAGTAGGGCTGCCACAAACGATTATTTTCATAGTCGACTAGTCACCGATTATTTTAACGATTAGTCGACTAATCGGATCATAAATTACAGCTTATCGCACAATTACTCAATCGCTCTTATTTAGCTATCATCTTCTAAATCATCTTCTAAATTTAGCTTGACGTTGTTAGTTGTTGTTGTAGGCATGTGCTAACTAAAAATAAAGACAATTAAAATGATTGTTCACTCAAAAATAGATATTTTAATGAACTTTGCAGATGTATTTCTGGCGTCACTTGCATGTAATGTAATGTAAAGAGTAGTAGAGAGTGCAAACTGCTGAGTAAAATGAGGTAGGCTAGGCACTAGGCAACCAAAAGAATACAAAAACCAAAATAAATACTTGTACAGAGTACAAAAGTTTTGCTTTGCTTCACTCATCTCTGGCATCAAACATACATTTTAAATGTATTGAATAGTGCTGCAAAATAAAATGAGGTAGGCACTAAGGCAACTAAAAAAGAGCAATTATCCACAAAAAGAAATGTTTGTAGAGAAAAGGTTCATCAGCAACCATGGACAAGGGTCTCATATCCTTAACCAGCATGTTCAGGATTGATCCGGTCAGGACGGTGGCTTGCTGGGGTGTGCACGTTGGCATCTTGACAAGATAACTATCCATAGTAGAACGCGCCTTCTTAGCACTGTAACGTTAAGACAACATTTTTAGCTATTTGATAAGTATCGCTTTGATGACAACGTTACAGCACATAACGTAAAATAATGTAAGAAGGCTTTTAACGTAACGATATCGTTAGCCAATAACAAGCTCACTAGCTTAACGAGACGAGCCATCGTCTTCCTCGTCATCTGCCACAACGTGCTTCCTTTTGAGATGCTCGCGCATCATAGACGTGCTGCCATGATAAGCGAGTTCAGCTTTGCAAATTTTACATTTCACATTCTTTTTTTCAACGTTGTGGTTGAAATGCCCCCACACTTTAGACGTACGAGGACGGGAAGAAATGTCTCTGTTTGTTTTTCCGGGGATGTCACGTGTGCCCCGGATGACCGACACTGCGCATGTACATCAAAGACACTGGGAGACGCTAGCCAGTGGCAGCTTCAGGGAAGAAAAACGAATGCTTATCGCTTATTTCAGCTACAAAAAAACATGCGACAACGTCGATTACCAAATATGTCGGCAACGATTTTGGTAATCGACGTCGTCGCGACTAGTCGACTAATCGTGGGGGGGGGGACGAATCTGCCTACAGGGGTGAGATCGAGGGGCTGCAGAGCTGGTGCAGTTTAAACAAGCTGGAGCTAAATGCTCTAAAAACAGTGGAGATGGTGGTGGACTTCCGAAGGAAAGCAGCCCTGCCCCCTCCCATCACGCTGGGAGGTACCCCGGTGGCCTCCGTGGAGTCATGCCGCTTTCTAGGCATGACCATCTCCCGGGACCTAAAGTGGGAGCAGAACACCGAGGCCCTCACAAAGAAGGCCCAGAAGAGGATGTTCTTCCTCCGGCAGCTGAGGAAACTCAGGCTGCCGAGGTCCATGATGGTCCAGTTCTACACGGCCATCATAGAGTCCATCCTCACCCACTCCATCATCACCTGGTTCCCTGCTGCAACGACCAAGGACAAGGCCAAGTTGCAGCGGGTGCTACGTTCAGCAGAGAGGGTGATCGGCTGTCCCTTGCCCTCCCTCAACTCCCTGCATGACACCAGGGCTCTGAGGAGGGCAAGGAAGATCATGGCAGACCCCTTCCACCCCGGCCACGGCCTCCTCACCCTGCTTCCCTCTGGAAGAAGGTTGCGGCTGCCTAAGGCACTGAAGGCCCGCCACAGGCTCAGCTTCTACCCCTCAGCCGCCAGGCTGTTAAATGACTCTGGCTTCCCCCCCCCCCCCCCCGCCCCCAAGTCTGCCCAGGACTGAACTGGACTCACTGTAAAAAACTCTGCACTGCACTTTACTTTATACCGCACTATCCAATGCACTGTTGTCTGTCCTGTGTTGTTGTTGTGTTGTCCTGTTTTTTGATATGTGAAAAAAGTATAAACGCACTTGCTGGGGTGACGAAGCAAATTCCTATATGTGTAATGCATAGTGGCAATAAACGTTATCTCAATCTCAATCTCAATCTCTCAATCTCAAATCGTGGCAGCCCTAATCTGAAGTATGCAAAAGAGAAACCTTGAGGAGCCTTGAGAAACCTGAAGCCTATTGGAACAATGTGCTTTGGACTGACAAAACCAAAATTGAACTTTTTGGCCACAATCAAAGAAGGTATGTTTGGAGAAAAAAGGGTGAAGAATTTGTAGAGAAGAACACCTTGCCTGACTGTTAAGCATGGAGGTGGATCCATTATGCTTTGGGTTGTGTAGCAGCTGGGGGCACAGGCAATATTGTACGGGTGGAAGGAAGAATGGATTCCACCAAATATCAAGACATTCTAGAGGCTAATGTTCAAAGGTCAGTCCAGAAATTTAAGTTGAAGAGAGGTTGGGTATTCCAGCAAGACAATGACCCGAAGCATACCTCAAAATCAACCATGAAGTACCTCCAGGAAAGACAGATGAAGGTTTTGGAATGGCCATCA
This sequence comes from Nansenia antarctica, assembly GCF_963989245.1. Lineage (NCBI taxonomy): Eukaryota > Metazoa > Chordata > Actinopteri > Argentiniformes > Microstomatidae > Nansenia > Nansenia antarctica. The sequence goes on along the minus strand of NC_137689.1, from coordinate 30,104,129 downwards.
CAGTCCCCAGACTTGAATATTATTTAAAATCTGTGGAAACATCTCAAACATGCCGTGCATGCAAGAAGGCCGAAGAATATTGCTGAGCTAGAGGTGTTCTGCCAAGACTCTTAGCTGGCTACAGGAAGCATTTGCAAACTGTTATAGTTGCTGTTATAGGAGATACAAAGTACTAGCTGACAGGGTTACCAAAGTTTTGCACAAGGCCTTTTTCCTTGTTTTATTATTTTGAAACTGTAAAAAGTAAAAAAAAAAGTACAGTATCTTGATTTCAAATGTGATGAAATGTGTCATGTTTAACCTTGTACCATTTATACGTTAGCTTTGCTTCTTTTCACTTAGATAATTAATTGTAAAAGGTCATTTTGACTAGAGCTGCCCAAATGTTTGCACCCCACCGTACATGGAAAGGGACGGGTTGAATCACGGCCAGGAAAACGTAACGGAAGCAAGCGCCTCTAGACACTTAATGATTCTAGACGTGTGCAATAAGATTCTCAATTATTTCAGATCTGCCATGACTGTGGAGTGTGGAGGATATGTGGGGTGATGACTGTGTAGTGTGGAGGATATGTAGGGTGATGACTGTGCAGTGTGGAGGACATGTAGGGTGATGACTGTGTAGTGTGGAGGATATGTAGGGTGATGACTGTGTAGTGTGGAGGATATGTAGGGTGATGACTGTGCAGTGTGGAGGACCTGTAGGGTGATGACTGTGTAGTGTGGAGGATATGTAGGGTGATGACTGTGTAGTGTGGAGGATATGTGGGGTGATGACTGTGTAGTGTGGAGGATATGTAGGGTGATGACTGTGTAGTGTGGAGGATATGTAGGGTGATGACTGTGTAGTGTGGAGGACATGTGGGGTGATGCCTGTGTAGTGTGGAGGACCTGTGGGGTGATGACTGTGTAGTGTGGAGGATATGTAGGGTGATGACTGTGTAGTGTGGAGGATATGTGGGGTGATGACTGTGTAGTGTGGAGGACATGTGGGGTGATGACTGTGTAGTATGAAGGACATGTGGTGGTGATGACTGTGTAGTGTGGAGGATATGTGGGGTGATGACTGTGTAGTGTGGAGGACATGTGGGGTGATGACTGTGTAGTGTGGAGGACGTGTGGGGTGATGACTGTGTAGTGTGGAGGATATGTGGTGGTGATGACTGTGTAGTGTGGAGGACATGTGGGGTGATGACTGTGTAGTGTGGAGGACATGTGGGGTGATGACTGTGTAGTTTGGCGGACATGTGGGGTGATGACTGACCTTTGCTGTGTGCCCATGTGTAGGTGCGCATGACGGGGGAACTCCTGACCGTCCTCAGCCCCCCTCTCTGGGTGCCTCTCAGCGTGTGTGCCCTGCCCGCCATCTCCTTCCCTGGACGGACGTACTTGGGCAGAGCCTTGTAGAACCAGGCTCCAGACTGCTTCCACACCTGGAGGAGAGATGGAGCAGCAGACGCACTCATGAATATGAGCAACTATATTTACATGTACAGTGGGGGGAAATAAGTATAATAATAAAACAATTAAAAATAAATCGACATATGTCCATTGCTGCTATTCAAATGTAGATCAGACATTGGTATTAACATGTATCAACAGGTATCAACATGCGCTAACTCAGCTGATCTAATTAGCACAGGTAGGACAATTCGTCAGTGTGCTGGTTTAGTGTATTTTATGGTTTAGTTGCATAGATACTTTTTTCCTGTGTCATTAAACTTTATTGCACATTACTTTTTTTATTGATTGGAATGTTCCAATTTAATTATGTTTTACCCACTCTAAGACTACTGGACTTCCTCCCCCCCCCCCCCCCCCCCCCCCCCCTACACACACACACACATTTACATTTACATTTTTGGCATTTAGCAGATGCCTTATTCCAAAGCCACTTACAATCGATACATTAGACTAAGCAAGTAAATAGTCAATTCACCAGCAGGGAACACGCGCACACACACACACACACACACACACGCATGCACGCACACGCACGCACGCACCCACATCCACATCCACACCCACACCCACATCCCCACACACATCCCCCCCCCCCCACACATACAGTGTTTCCTCTATATGCAGTTATTCGTGGCGGGCCGCCACCAAAGAATTTCCTCCGCCACCAAATGATTCAGACAGTCCACTTTGATTCAGAGTTATTATGACCGGAGAACAGAAAAAAAACAGATTGAAGCTAGATTTAGGCCGCTTCCAGACCAACATTTCGTTACGATTTAGCGGTAGTTATTTACAATATGTTACAATGTTGCAATTAACCTCGTCGTTTGTGTTCGCAGTGCAATCGAGACTCTCAACAGGCGCGCGGCGCAAGGCGACGCGCTTTCAAAACAGTTTTGTGATTGGTCCGAATTTAGCGGGACATTTGGATTTCAGCAAATCCCTCTCCTCTCTCTCTCTTAGCCCGTCGCCGGTGCCTTTAATCCCGTATCCTAATCGAAAACAGAACATCATCAGCGACAACTGTGGGTTATTGCATTTACTGCTGTTCTCTGGTTCATGTTCTTGTACCAGTGCTCAGTATAGAGTATTTTAAATGAACATTCGTAATGTAGTCTAGTCTCTGATGTTCATGGTCAATTAAATGCGGTGGTAGCTGACATCGGCACGTTGCGCCGTTCTGAGCGGCAGCAGGTCTTGCTGCTCTGTTTTTAATGTTTGTCGGTTTTTTGTTGTATAATGTCTAATGTTACAACCTCAGCCAGAGTTGTTTATACCAGAAGTGCCCTCTTTGCACTAAGAGAGACAGCAAAACATGAGGGTTTCAAACACTCATTACCGAAGGAACTACGGAAGAAATACCGGGGGTGCAAAGCTGGAGCGAAGCTAAAAGCTAAATCGAGGAGGCGGTGGAGATACAAGCCGTTTCTACCATCAATCGTAATGGGAAATGTTAACTCCTTACCCAACAAATGTGACGAGTTGGAGGCACTCGTGATGCATCATTCAGTGTATCGGGAGTGCAGCCTGATGTGCTTCTCTGAGAGCTGGCTAAATGACAACATCGCCGACTCATGTGTGGAGATCGAACTATTCATAGCAATATGCGCGGGGCAAAAATAATCTATTGCTTCTAAAATCACCACGAACAGAACGGCGGAGGTACGGGTAAACACGGCTCATGTTGGTGTCCTCAGAGGTAAGAGTTGGTTTTCTTTATTAACTCAACTGATAGCATTACCTTGCTGTTGTTGTTTACCGAATGCTCCATCTGACTGTCACACTGTGATTTTACTTGTGTAAACAGTTAATGAGTAACGTTAGCCGGTTCTGTGCGTGTACTCTCACGTAGGCCTACTTCGTATTGATCTTTCTGTGTGTGTGTGTGTGTGTGTGTGTGTGTGTGTGTGTGTAATGCGCGTTCCGCATGTTCCGCTGCAGCTGTAGGATATGTTGGTATTTGATCACCTTCTATATAAAATCACCTGCTCGGCTTTAATGACTTAACCGCTATTTAAGAAATTATAATTGTTGCCACCCTCTATACTAGTTTTTGGTGAAATCACGTCTTTGTTTTGAGCGCCAGTGCGCGTTAGCGTGCACGCGGAAAAAAAAATGCGCGCGCCGCGAAAGATAACCGCTCCGCCACTAATGTGAAAAATCCTGGAGGAAACACTGCATATACACATACACATACACATACAGATACATATACACATACACATACACATACACATACACATACACATACACATACACATACACGCACACACACATACACATACCCACTCACATCCACACACACACACACACACACACACACACACACACACACTATACACACTATACACACTATATACACACACATACATACATACATACATACATACATACATACATACACACAGTACACCTACACACACACACACACACACACACACCTCTACAGAGGGAAGTGAGAGAGTGGAGATTTGCTCTGTTCGAGGGCAGGATGGGTGTGTGTGTGGGTGCGTGCGGGTGGGTGTGTGTGGATCGAACTTGTGTGTTTAATTATTATTTATATATTTGGAAAACGTTGTGTAGCAGAAGTAGTACTAAGATAAGATAAGCCGAGATGGTAGGTAAGATAAGATTCAATATGATTTTAGATAAGACATGATGAATAAATGAATGAATGAATGATCTTCATTGTCATTGTAACAGGTACAACGGAATTTAAATGAATTTATGATGAATATATCATCATAATGTAAATCAATTATTACAATTGCATGCTGCAAGTGAAGATGTGTGTGTGTATGTGTGCGTGCGTGCATGCATGCGTGCGTGCGTGCATGTGTGCATGTGTGTGCTTGTGACTTCAGGCATTGAATTATAATTCTAAGAACACTACCTTCTGTAGATTTGATGCCATCACAATCAAACAAATCTACTTCATTTAGAATCTAGGAATTTAGAATGTTTGGTTGCTGAGCGCAAAATATGATTTGAAAATATACACATTTGACTCGTTACCATAGAAACTAAGAATTATAAAGATGCAATTACTTTTGAATATGTTGTCATCACAATCAATCCTAGCAACTTCAGCAGAATGTTTGAGATTAGAATGTTTGGTTGATAAGCAGCAATGTTGAATGGAATTCAGTTTTGGTGGCATCAACCCCAAGACTAGACCTGTGACTTATTTCTACAAGCTAAAATTCTACATTTTTCAAAAATGAGCGTCCATACTCAACAAGTTGACCGTTCTGCCACACTCCAGGTGCTCTCTGCTGCAGGGGAGGGAGGCAGGTGTGCAACCAAGCCTCGGCTCACATCTCCAGTGAGTACCTCGCTCTCGCCCAAAACTCTCTACAACTCTCGAAGTATTTGTAAAACTGCATCATTTGTGAAGAGATTACATTGTAACAAGAATTATTCAGAAATGTATCATGACTTCTTCTACAGCCTCCCTCTCCTCAGCCTCACACACCTGTGCATGCAGCCGCCCCTGGTCTCCCACCCTGGGACACTTGGCTGAACTGGGAGCAGCGGTTCAGACACAACATGACTGTGCTCCAGCACCACTGCTACCAGATCATGCACGACCACAACCTGTCTGAGCAGGATAAGGGTCGTCTGGTCCACATCTACAAGGGACTGATGTCCAGGGCTTTGAGTGACCACCAGAGAGATAGAGAGGCCATCATTCGTTCAGTAGCATTGCTGAAGAAGAGGAAGGCCAGACTTATGGAGGAGGAAGAGGAGGAGGAGGTGGAGCCTCCAAGGAAAAGGCAGGGATTAAAGTTCTCCGTCGCTACGACGGATTTCCGTCAATTTATTCCAAGTTGCGACGGATTTATTCCAATTTGTGACGGATTTTACCTGGTGTAATATGATTTGTAGAGGCATACAATCTATTTTGATGTTGGTATTAGGTATATAAATGATATATAATAGCCTACATAGCCTACATATAGGCCTTTATTGGCTACAACTATGCGACAGTAACAGAGCGGAGTGCACTGACGCTGAACCCCTCATAGTGATAAGTAGGTGGACAATGCGTGGTGCTGAAATAGCCGACATGCGGTGTGTGGTTTGAAAAAAGTAACGCCAGCTCAGTAAATCATTCAAACTTAATGTTTACTTATAGGCTATGTGAATGTGACTGCACCACACATGTGAACAGTAACAAAGCAAATGCAGTTTAATTTTATGAAAAACATTGACAACAAAATCGGTGCCAAAAAAAAGCTGAATCCGCTTAGCCTATATGCTCCTGAAACGACAGAGCAAACACGTTACATTACTATGGATAATAATTACAATGAGCCATTCATTAAAAATAGCAAAAATAATATTAGGCTATTAAACCTCACTTAATGAGAAAACTGGCATCTCCCATCGGTCACTATTTGTTGGCTATCTGGTGATATGGACGTCTTTGAGTGTCTATAAAAGCGCTATAAGTCTAATGTATTATTATTTATTATTATTATGGACGTCACTTTAATCCGGCAGTTCTCAAGGTTTTTATGCACCAATCGATTCCTCTAGCGCGTCTTTATCGCATTCATTGACGAAAAGGACGACTCGCATGTATAGGTGGAAGGGAACATTCATTGTGAGCACGTAAAATGTGAGTCTCTCACAACGGCTTTGCATTGATGAAACCAGGTAGGATGAACTTATAGTTCGCTGTCCATTCCTCTTTAAATGCCCTGTTTCCACCGTCAACTTTCCTCTTTAGACCTTTGGAGAGTGACATGATGTTTCTCTTGCTAGCTAGCAGGTTAAATGTTTAGCTAACTTCACCCGGCACGCAAACAACCAATCCAATAATAATGTGACCATGTAAGTCTGGGAGGAGGGGGGAATAATTATCAGAATAAAAGTATGTTAAATAATTATTAGAATAAGTTAGGCTGCGCTACATCGTCAGTCCACACATTTATTATTCAAAACTATGGAAAAGGGTGAAACTATGTTTCAACGTTGTTGAGAATCACAACACAAACTCGCTAGTCAAGCCAAAATACTGCAGCGAAATGGATTGGACTGCTACCTAGTTAACTAGAACACTACTTTACATTGTTAGCAGGCTCACAAAACAAGCCGTGTTAGTTGACTAGCGATGTGTCATTGATTTTCTACAACGCGGAAATGTGTTCAAATTTTTTCGAAAGAAAAGTCAAAGCATTAGAACGTAGAACGGAAAATCGCACGCACGCTTTGCGCACGGAAAGCCACCGGCCCCGATTTGGCCTGAATTTCTTTTTCCGTCAGGAGTTTTTTTTTTGCTTTAATCCCTGAAAAGGCAGAAACAGGAAGCCATTTCCGGGGTTCCAGATCTGGCAGAGGAGATGGACTTCCTGTGTCTGAGACTTGGGTCCCTCACCCTCTGATTGACAGCTTGACCCCTCCTCCACTTTGAATGGACTGAACTCATGTGTTTTGAAAAAGTAGTATAGTAGAGGTAGTACTAAGATAAGATAAGATAAGATGGTAAGTAAGATAAGATACAATATGCGCATTGAGTTGCATCTTGTAAGAAATGCGCTATACAAATACAATTTGATTTGATTTGATTTATGATTTTGAGACATGATGAATATATCATCATAATGTAAATCAATTATAACTGTAGCACATATACACATACATGCACATAGGACACACACGGACACACACACACACATACACATACACATACACATACACATACACACATACACTCACACACCCACACCCACATACACATACACATACCCACTCACATCCACACACACACACACACACACATCCACACACACACACACACACACACACACACACACACACACACACACACACACACACACACACACACACACACACACACACACATTAAACAACACACTTTGACATGGTAAACAGAATTAAAATACTAGTTCTTTTCTAATTATGCATTTAGCGTAGATCATTTTTAATTATTAGACCTACATTCAATACGTAGTCCTCCTATTTCAGGACCAACGAGATATCAATGAAAATCAAGGAAGCCGATATATCAGAACCATCATTCAGAAACATAGCCATAACCTCAACAGTAACATAACTCGAAAAGACAGAAACGACTGGTGAGCTCAGCAATCACAAACGGGCCGGTAGGCCAAGGAAGACCAGGATGACTGAATAATGCTTACCATAATGAAGAAAAAAATATTTTCCCACAGATCTGGAACATTCGCCAAGAGGTAGGCATGAATGTGTCAGAGACTACTATTTGCAGAATACATCACCAGCCCAACGACAGAGGCTTCACCGCAAAGTGTAAATCACTAGTAATCCTCAAAAAGGGTGTGCGGTTTGCTGAAAAAGTGCTTAAAAAGCCTATAGAGGTCTGGAAATTTGGAGAAAAGGATAGGATCTGCCCAAGCATACAACCTCATCTGAGAAACAGGGTGGAGGGGGTGCTATGGTTTGGGCATGTATAGCCGCCACAGTAACTGGCTAACTTGTATTAATTGATGATGTTATAGCAGCAGAATGTATTCTGAAGTGTAGAAGCATCTTATCTGCTCGAGTCGAAGCAAATGCCTCCAATTCCATTGGAAGGCGCGTCATCGTAAAGTAAGACAATTACTCCAAACATGCTGTCATAGAAACTAGAACCAACGGAACATACATTTGTGACACGATCTGGTCATTTGGGCCGCAGCCAATCAAAATGTTCAGACTTTTATTTTGAAACACGGAAATACATTTCAACGTTGTTGAAGTAATCCCCACTAGTGATGGGGGAAACGAAGCTTTCGACGCAATTGACACGTTCGACACAATTGTGTCGGAAAAAGTGTCGATCTATCGATGCAGTCGATACAGCAACTTCATACTGCCATCTGCTGGTCAGGTCATGGTACTGCCTATACTGCCATCTGCTGGTCAGGTCGTGGTACAGCAGTTCTATACTGCCATCTGCTGGTCAGGTCATGGTCATGGTCATGTTATGCAGTACCAAACTTGGAACACTGCCTCGTCTGCGGAATGATTGACACACGCGTCAGATGTGCTCGTGTGACGTACGAATCTTTCTTCGAGTAGTCACGTGGTTTTTGCCAATTTGACACAAGCATACATTTGTATCGACGCACATTACGTCGGAAGATAGACGCCGTGTCGTGACTACTGCGTCGAGCGTAACATCCCTAATCCCCACTGCTACCTGGTTAACTGTAACATTACTTTACATTGTTAGCAGGCTCACAAAACAAGCTGTGTGAGTTGACCAGCGAGTGCGTCATTGATTTTCAACAACGCCGAAATGTATTGACATTTTTCGAAAGAAAAGTCTGAACATTAAATCGGAGGCTGACTTGCGAACCAATTGACCAGACCGTGTCACATTTAATTCCCTGAGGATAAGATCTTAGGTGAAGACCTCAACATAAACAACTGAAGTTGGCTGCAGTACCCATCGTCTGGTGGGGTCAATGAGCTGCAGACTTCAGGTAGTTATTGCTTGCAAAGAATTGTTGACTAAACACTAAACATGAGTCCTCTGATTGGACATTATATGATTTTTGTCCAGCACCTTCGGAGCCCTGAAATAGAGGGAGTATGATTCAATCATTTTTGTCAAGAATCTCTACTTTGACCTCCTAGTAATTGAAGTAATTGGAGTATGGAGTATAGTATAGAGCTTAGTATGGAGTAAAGAGCTTAAAGAAGATGCTTCCTCTTTGCAACACTTACGGAGGGTGCTGCATTATGCCCAAGATGACTAGAAGTCCACAATGCCAGTAATAATGCCATCCTTTGTCTGTAGTGTCTGATGCCAGTCCTGATCTACCAGGGTATAATGGTGGCTAGGTCTTCTCTGTCAAACAGTCTGCTGATATTAGCATGCTAACAGACAGGTGGGGTTGGGACACACACCTCTCAGTGCTGTGGGCACTGCAACTAACTCTTGACCCAGGCACTGGTCATCTCCCGCCTGGATTACTGCAATGTACTGCTGGCTGGGCTCCCCGCTTCAGCCATTAGACCTCTGCAGCTCATCCAGAATGCTGCTGCCCGGCTGGTATTCAACCTCCCCAAATACTCGCATGTCAACCCTCTCCTTCGCACCCTGCACTGGCTCCCGATAGCAGCTCGCATCAGATTCAAGACCCTGGTGCTTGCATACCAGGCAGCTAAAGGGACAGCCCCTGCCTACCTGAAGGAAATGGTAACCCCCCAAACCCCTGCCCGCTCACTCCGCTCCTCCACCTCGGCTGGCCGACTGGCCCCACCTCCTCTACACAGCAGTCGGGCTGCCCGATCACGTCTCTTCACAACACTGGCTCCCCGCTGGTGGAATGAGCTCCCCACGGCTGTCAGAACGGCAGAGTCACTACCCATCTTCCGTCGTAGACTGAAGACCCATCTCTTCAGGTTACATCTTAACTGCTCCTCCTGAGACATATTCTGACCCTCACCACTACGTCTCCTAAAGACACCCGCTTTCCCCTCTACTGTGTCCCATAGAACTTCTATTGCCCCCCTTGTACTGTCTCTCAGTTTCTCCAGTAAATAAAAAAAAAATATATAAAAAAAATAAAGGTTTTAGAACAGTGGTTCTCAACCTTTTTTGGGCCAGCGCCCCCCTGTCCATTATCCAGGTCTCTTACCGCCCCCCATCAAAAAAAAGTAGGCTTATTTTCTTCCCTGAATATTAATGTTGACTAATATTCTGTGTTATATCACAGAACAACAATAACACAGCAGCGATTTCACACATGTCCGGTGCAGAACAAACAGTAGGCTACAAAACTGTATATTTCAACTAACATTGTTTGTTTTTTAAGTGTGCTGGTGTTGCATTTCGCCAAATTGCTGTTTTACGATGCTAATATTTATTCATTTTTGATTGGACTTTGGGGGGGGGGGGGGTCACAATATGGCGGCAAACGCTAGGGGGCTATTATTTTAATATTTTATTTAGTATTCTATGGTATTATTTTCATAAACTGACCACTTAGTTCGAATTTCTCATATCAAAACAACAAAGTTCCAAAGTTCAGAGCTCTGCGCTCTGGGACCGCTCAGAGATGGGTGCTCTGACTGAAAACACGGTTTTGCCCGAGCGAACTGACCGTTCGTGCATTTACGAACGTACCCGTAATAACACTGATGACAGCTGATCAATCGCAAGCAGAGTAGTGGTTTCCTATAGCAACAAAAGACGCTGACAGCTGTTCGGAGTGCTTATGTGTTCGTTTCCAGGACATCAGAGGAGCAACACATCACAAAAAGCGATCGTATATTTTAGTTTGTAAACGTTAAGATGAACACATCGCAATGCTAATTGTTGTTCCTGCTGTGATGTTCTGGTATGGTATGGTATAAGGCAGGGGTGCCCACACTTTTTTGAACCAAGATCTACTTTTCAAGTAGCCAGTCTGCCAAGATCTACCAGTCTAGTTTAAACATCGCAAACGTACACGCACGTACTACAAACACACACACACACACACACACACACACACACACACACACACACACACACACACACACACAGAGTTCCCAGCCTGCATAGTACAATACACTTTCTCTCTCTCTGTCACACAGCCACACAGGAGAAGACCATCACAAACCCTCCCTCTTTGCTATTCTCACTCACACACACACACACACACACACACACACACACACACACACACAGTCACTTTCTCTCACTCACACACTGACAGCCAGTCTGCAGTACCATAGCCAACTACTGATCCAACAAACAGAAAAGTAAACCAGATACAAAACAGGTAGTTCCCTAGTTTGAAAGGAGGAAATAAATGCATTTCTCTACCTTAGTGGGAGACCTGGCACTGGGAGGAGGCAGCTAGTTTCTAGTAGTCAGGGCTGTAGGAGCTGGTTGCAAGGTGTAGGCAGGCTTGCAAGGTGTCATCAGCCACTGTGGATCTGTCATCGAAAAGGCAATCTGCAGCCTCGAGAAACGCTTTTTTCACAATTTCGCCGTCTTTGTTTTTTTCTTGTGTTTAACAAGAACGTGACTGACGCGATAAGAAGCTATCGTTACAGCCGTACGTTTTCACTCTTTTGCCACATTTCCCTTCTTCCAAACAGCCATCGTAGATCTGCAGATCAGACAGACGCACTTCCAATATCACATCGTGTAAAAAAGTCCTCCTCCCATTCTGGATGGAAGTTGTACGTTATTGGTTTCTTACTTGGTCCAGCTTCCCCACTCATTTGTATACCCTTTCTTTAGTATTATATAGTAAATAGTAGAAATTGGAAGGCTAACTAGTTAATTAGTCTCGCCGGTATTTAGTATTTTGTAGTTGGTGCTGTTGACTGCGCATGCGTGGTGAACCGTGTGTTAGGTGAAAAGATCAGATCGCAGACTGGCTTACCTGTATGTCAATCAAGTGGCAAAAGCCATAGTGAGGATGGATGATAGGCGAACTTTTTTCTCCTTTTGGGTTTTGTTCAATGCCATGCGATCTACCCATACTACCTTTGAAAAGACGGTTTGTCCGAGCGAACTGACCGTTCGTGCATTTACGAACGTACCCGTAATAACACTGCTGACAGCTGTTTTTCATGAGAAAAATACTTTATGCGTCACCGCCCCCCAAGAACACCTCAACGTCCCCCTTTAAAAAATATTTGTTCCAGCGCCCCCCGATGTTGTCTGAACGCCCCCGTTGAGAAACGATGTTTTAGAAGAAGGTGATAGGGAGAAGGTTTTTCCTTCTATCAGTGGCCCCGGGCCCGAGCTAGATTACTCTTCCTGCAACGAATGGTGGATTGATGTTTCACATGCTTAGTATTCAAATGTATTGATTGTAAGTCGCTTTGGAATAAGGCGTCTGCTAAATGCCAAAAATGTAATTGTAAATGTAATGGACAACAGGGCTGCTAGCAGCTGCTCCAGTGTTGGCACACGTCGTACCTTAGCCATGCTGGCAGCCCCCGACACTAAAAACCTGCCTTTTTCAGCTGGTCCAAAATCCCCCACCCCCCCACCCCCCGTCTCAATGGGCCAACAGAATTATCACACTTTATCATGAAGGAAACACTTTCACATTTGATGTTAGCAGTGAGCCCTTAAACCGTGGACAACAACAAGAGGACTGTGACATTCGAAAATTATGATTTTCCAGTTCCTAGCTACTGCGCCCGTAATGGTTGGACAATGATGCCCGGTAGGGCCCCCATTAACTCTCTCAGTGTCACATATTTTTCTTTCTAAACCTGCTGCAGGTTTCCAAGCCAGGACTGTCCAAGAGCATGAGAAGTAGGTTTGACTTCCTGGCTTTTTCACAATGTAATAATGATGAGTACAGTTCCCGGTTACTGGCTGTATCTAAGGAATTACTGCCTACAGCCCAAATGTTCCCGAACAGCCCAAATCAATACCTAAAACGCAGAGCACTTATGTATTGAAAAACAAAATGCCACATGAACTTATTTAGGGGAATGAGAGAGCAAATGAACTGTGATTACAAGGCGAGAAATACCAAATGGTAAAAAAGTATGAGAAAGGCCTCTCAAAGACACGATTCAAAGCTGTGGGCGACCATGGCGCGGATATGAAAGGCAAAGCGAAAACCATTTCGATAATTACAAATCAGGGGGGGGGTTTCCAGTCTCCTCTTGCTCATTAAACCTCTTTTAAAGCTTTTAAAAGATTGATAAAAAAAAGTTTTTTTTTTGTTTTGTCTATTGAAGCAGATTGCTGATCCCTGCGGACACTCCTGATGAAGGTTTGTTTTCCTTGTTTAACATCAAAGCTTTTCCTTTTAGTTTTGACTGACTCATCGGTCTCATTACATCAATAAGTCCACAGACATCACTCAAGCCAAGTTGCCTCTAAACAGACATTTTCAGATATTTTCTCCACATTTAAAGTGTCTCCTAATGAAATGAGACTCTCAGAGAAGTTGAGGTAATTTGATTTCCAAAAGCTTCTGATCCCCTCATGTCTTAATTATCCCCTGTGGAAATGTCCAATACACAAATCGATAACTCGACAGTTCTTACTGTGGGCAAGGCATCAGTTTAAGGCATATCGGCATTATGCCATTGGAAATAGATTATTTTCTGGCAGTTGCAACCAGCTCATTTGACATACCTGCATCACTGCAACTTTGATACATCATTCTGAATGATGAGCACAAAGAAGAGAAAAGAACAACTGGAATCGGCTACTGTTCCTCTTTGACTGTCAATGACTATTCTAGACTGATAGATACAATGAAGATGGGGAGGGTTCACTGTACAATTCTAGATAGTGGTATAATTAAACAGATGCTACAGGATTCATTTGTATAATTTCGGCTTATAGTTAGTAAAGTAGAGGTTAGGGTTAGGGTTAAAACAGGTCCACATCGCATGCCTGCAGTCTCTGTCACAAGTTAAATATTGCTGCTTCAAAATACTAGAGCTGATAAACTAGGGATTCTGTGTCTGAATGAGGTAAAACTGTGATTCAGTTCATATATTGTACAGACAATACATTGACAATCCGGGCACTAAAACAAGAGGTTTAAAAAATTACAGCCATAAGCCCTATTCGGGATTAGTCTTATCTGGGGACCTCATGTCATTTAGAAATTACCCCCTGACATCTGTGTTTCGTGTGGCGCATTCGCACGGGATAAGCAATGTCTGTGTTTTACTCGAATTTATGTACATTCCCTCGGATATGATGTCATGGCTCTGTATATCATCCGCTTCGTGGACAACAAGCGCAACAGGCGTTGGTTAGTTCTCAAACACGTAGCAGAAAAAAGGGTCCGGAGAAAACAAACTCACCCGAAATCACTGACATGTCGATTCGCCCGGCATAAGTATTATCACAGGACTTCTGAGTTCAGCGAATTACGGTAGGTAATTTGCGTTGGAATTGTTTACGGTTATTATTATTCCAAAGCCCTTTACAATGGCCTCTCATTCACCCACTCACACATACATTCACACACCAATGGCGGCAAGCTACCATGCAAGGTGCATGCCCGCTCATTGAGAGCAATTTGGGGTTCAGTGTCTTGCCCAACGACACTTCGACATGTCGACATGTCGTCCACCGATCTGCCAACCCTGCGATCATTAGACGGCGGCTCTACCCCCTGTGCCACGGCCGCCCCGATACAATAATGTGTCATGTGGGGATACAGGACCTGAACATGAAAATGCTGTCACGTCTGGTCTTTTTCATTATTCAAATCACATCAGTAGTCATGACAGTGTAGTGGAGTCAGTGAAGTCAAAACTGATATGAATATATCCCATGGGAAAATACAGTGTCAAGACACTATCAGAGGTAATGTGGACAGAGAGAGTGGTCTACTGGGGAATCAAAACTCACCTCAAGAACAATAACAATAATAATAATAATTAATTGGATTTATATAGCGCTTTTCCGAGGCTCAAAGACGCTGACAATATAGGAGATACGGAAAACACAAAAACAACAAGTAACATGGAACACAGAGTCAGCGGACGGGGGGGGGGGGGGGGGGGGGGGGGGTTTGGTAGGGACAGGGGAGGTGGTTAGGGGTAGGGGAGGCTGTATGCATATCAGGGGGGTGGCAGGGTTAGGGGAGATGGGTAGGGGTAGGGGAGGTTGTATGCGTGTCCAGGGGGGGGGGGGGGGCGGGGGGGGCCGGGATGGGGGAGATGGCTAGGGGTAGGGGAGGCTGTAGGCATGGGAGAACAGGTAGGTTTTGAGGTGGGATTTAAAAGTGAGGAGTGAGGGTGAGTCTCTGAGTGGTTGAGGGAGAGAGTTCCTGAGGCGGGGTGCAGCTCGTGAAAAGGCACGGTGACCGAAGCCTTTGAGTTTTGAGGGTGGGACAGTGAGGGGAACAATGGATGAGGATCGGAGGGTACGGGTAGGGCGGTGGGGGAGAAGGAGGTCAGTCAGGTAAGGGGGGGCCAGGCTATGGAGGGCTTTGTATGTGAGGATGAGGACTTTGAATTGGATGCGTTCTTTGATGGGGAGCCAGTGGAGAGAGTGGAGGACAGGAGTGATGTGGTCACGGGAGCGGGTGTTTGAAAGGAGGCGTGCAGCAGAGTTTTGGACCATCTGGAGTCTATGGAGGGAGCGGGAGGTGATGCCGGTGAGTAGGGAGTTGCAGTAGTCAAGGCGGGAGGAGATGAAGGCGTGGATGAGGGATTCAGCAGCGGGCGGGGAGAGGCAGTGTCTGATTTTTGCAATGTTGCGGAGGTGGAATTAGGAGGTCTTGACAATAGAGCTGACGTGGGGATCAAATGAGAGGGTGGGGTCCAGAATGAAGCCGAGGTTGCGAGCCAGGGGGGAGGGGGTGATGGTAGTGTCGTCAATGGTGAGTGTGATGGGTCCGGTTTTATTGAGGGTGGATTTGGTGCCGATGAGGATGACTTCGGTCTTTTCACTGTTGAGTTTGAGGAAGTTGTGTGTGAGCCAGGTTTTTATTGCTGAAATGCAGTTTTCGATGTGAGTGAGGGGTGGGTTCTGGATGGAGTTTGTGGTGATGTAAATCTGGGTGTCATCGGCGTAGCAGTGGAAGTCCAGGTTGAATTGGCGGATGATGTGACCGAGGGGGAGTGTGTAGCAGAGGAAGAGCAGGGGGCCGAGGACTGAGCCTTGTGGGACCCCCTGTGTGACAGAGGAGGAGGAGGAGGAGGAGGTGTGACCGGAGAGGGAGATGAACTGTTGTCTGTTGGTGAGGTAGGAGGTGAGCCAGTCCAGGGCGGTGCCCTCAACACCCAGTTGGCGCAGCCTTTGAAGGAGGATGGAGTGGGACACTGTGTCGAAGGCTGCGCTCAGGTCTAGTAGAACTAGGATGTTGAGGGCACCTGAGTCTGCGGAGGTGAGGAGATCGTTGATAACTTTGACCAGGGCTGTTTTAGTGCTGTGATGTGGGCGGAAGCCAGATTGAAGGGGTTCATATAGTTTGTTGGATTGGAGGTGGGAGTGAAGTTGGGCAGCGACAGCGCGCTCTAGGGTTTTGGAAAAGAATGGTAGGTTGGAGATGGGGCGGTAGTTGGAGAGGTTGGCTGGGTCAAGAGTGGGCTTTTTGAGAATGGGGGTGACAGCGGCAAGTTTGTAGCTTGAGGGAACGTGGCCTTGGGATAGTGACTGATTGAAGAGGGCAGTGAGGTGGGGGATGAGGGCAGGGAGGCAGGCCTTGGTCAGGGTGGTAGGGAGGGGGTCGAGGGAGCAGGTGGTTGTTTTGGAGGCGGTGATGATAGTAGTGATGAGGGAGGAGTCAACAGGGGAGAAAGTAGTGAGAGGAGTAGGGGGAGGGTAATCAGGAGGGGGGAAGATGACAGCAGGGGGGGCGGGGGTGGTGGAGTTGGAGATGGAGGCAGTCAGTGAGCAATAATAATAATAATAATAAGAGACAACTTTTTCAGGTTGAGGGGATTTCATCTCTTTTAACACTAGAACAGCCGTCAAGATAAGCTAATATAAAGCTATTTTGCAGTTTTTCTGTGTAGGAAGCAGGCTAATTTACAAGCGGCCAACTAGTGGTCGTTGTGTGTAAATAGTATCTTGAGCATTGTAAAGAGGCGGCTCTTTTAGTAGGTAAAAAAGGCATGGCTGTTCTAGTGTTAACAAACTCCAAAATATGTTCACTATGCGTTCCAGGGTTACCTTCCCGTCATCTGCTATGGGTACCAGGGTTCTTCTTCTTCTTCTTTCGTATATCATCAGATGGCCAACTCAGTGTCGTGCAGCCATGCCCTTGTCTCTGGTCCTAAGTGGAAAACGCCAGCTTCAGAGGGTGGGCTGTATAGAGGGCAGCCGGAGATGATGTGCTCAGCCGTCTGTTCAGGCTCGCCACACTCGCAGGCCCCACTTCTTCATAGATGATTTGAAGCGTCCGACTCCAGAGTGCAGGTGGTTCAGCGAGGTCCATAGATGTCGTGGCATGTCTTTTCCTTTTACACTGCCTCCTGGGTCCCGGATGTATCGATGGATGCGGAAGGGCCCAGCCGTCTCCAGTGCCAGGGTTGATGTATGGGATTTGAGCGTGAGAGAAAACCTATTGGATTGAGCACAGTTTTTCTCTTGTTCTTGAAAAGACTGTTTAGGGGATCTGCCAGGGTCGCTTCGTCTGAGTACACACAGGGTGACGCATCCACGTCACAACCTACAACAGGCCCCGTTATAAGGCTGAAATATCAGAAAAAAATCTGGCATAGCTAAAACCTTAAACTTACCAGGTAGTGAAAGAAAGCAGTTCTTAGATCTATTGTAAGTTGCTTTGGATAAAACCCTATACTATATGACTAAAACCCTTTTGTACGAGTGACTTATGGCACTTCTCCACTACCGTCCCGTATCGTACCAGAACCCGTGTGCCCACTTTAGCTACCCTTCCTGACTCGGAGCGAAAGGTACTATCCGTGCTACGATGTGACTAGGGTTGGGTACCGAAATCATTCGGTATTTACCGTACCGAATTGCAAAGGAGATTTCGGTACCTCATTTCGGTACTTTTCTATTTTTTCCCCCCCTGGTTTCCGGTGTCATGCAACAGTCAACCACACGTGACTGAGTCGTGACGTGACATCGCCTGTTAAATTTCCAATCAGTGCGTGTCGTGGTAGTGAGCTGAGCAGTTGTGTTACGAGTTAAGAAGAGAGAGTTTATAGTAAGTGTAGTAATATAGTTAGTGAATTTATACTAAATTATTATATTATCTGAATTGTATTATTATTATTATTATTATCATCATCATAATCATATTATCGAATTTCGCTAGCTAGCCTAGCTACGAGGTCACCGAGAATGCCGAAGGCCCTAATAATGAAGCGTTCTAAAGTGTGGCTGCATTTCACCCGACTCGATGAAAACAACACGAAGTGCTCAAAATGCTTAAAATCATTTGCGTGTAAAGCAGGGAACACATCTAACTTGATGAAACACCTGGCAACGCACGGGATAAAGTCATAGTAGACCGTGGAACTTTCCGAACTGTGTCGGCAGCGTAGATGGAAAACACGTGAACATCAAGGCACCGCCGCACGCCGGCAGCGACTACTTCAACTACAAGGGTGCCCACTCCATTGTCCTGATGGCTACCTGCGACGCCAGATATCGGTTTACCATGGTGGATGTCGGGGGATACGGACAGGAAAGTGACGGAGGCATCTTCAGGGAGAGCAGATTCGGTTCTATGCTACTAGTCATAGACTAGTCATAGTCAAGAGAGGTGTCGTATTTTGCCAGAGAAGGCAAATATGCTGATCTTTTTGCAAAAGAATTGCTGAGATGGGAGTTTTATTTTAATTTATTTTAATTTGAGAGTATATTTAACTGTAATATTATATATATATATATATATATATATATATATATATATATATATATATATATATATATGTGTATATTGTGCCTCAGTCAGCAGGAGTTTTATTTTCATTTATTTTAATTTGAGTGTATATTTAACTAATATATATTGTGCCTCAGCAATAAAAAAGTGAAAAGCTGTTTAATGTTGTCGACCGTGTTATTATTATATATATATGTCATTTTAAAAAATCAAAAGTACCGAATTAAGTACTGTTTCGGTACTGGTACCGTTTTTAAAGTATCGGTTAGGTACCGGTACCGGATAAAACCCAAACGATACCCAACCCTAGATGTGACGCTGCAGACCGTTGATTGGTTTGATTGGTAAGTGATGAGTCATACAGCTGTTGTTTACAATGGTCCGAGAGCCTTGAGATCGAAAGCTTGCAATAAACATAATTGTTTGCACAAATTTGAGTGTGCAAATGCTGCTTTTTTGCACTCTATTTGATACTCTTCAGCTGCAGCTGGGTGCTGCAGCTGAAGAGTATCAAATAGAGTGCAAAAAAGTCTGATCACGGAGGTGGTATTTTCACTATATTGGGAATTTACATGGCGAAATGCATTCTTAGACATGACTACGTCGTCATGATTACAAAGATGCCACTTGAAACTTACTGTACAGTGGGTTAGCTGCACAGCCCCATGCTGGGACCCCACAGCTGTACAGATGGCCTCTTTTGAAATGAGAAAACAGAGAAAGAGAGAGAAGATGCTGGGGTAAGACTAATCTAAACACAGTGGTATGTGACGAGAGAGAGTGTTTTTTTTTTTTTTTAGAAGATGAAATCTTCAAATCTTCGCAGGAACAAAGATTCATATGACATGGATCACCAGTACTGAAGCACTGAAGCCAGAAACAGAGAAGTAGCTCCACGACTATGTTCTCCTTCTCCCTCCCCCTCTACCTCCCCACCTCCCCATATACCTCCCCATCCCACCTCCCCCTACATCCCTCTCAATAAATTAAAACCGTAAAAGCCGTTTTCTTTCAAATTTAGTAACCAATGAAGACCAAGGAAACAAAGTAATATGCTCAACAGATAAATCAAAGGAGATTATACAGTAACACAAACATTAAACAAACATCTGTGCAGGCATTTCAAACAATTAAGAACACATTCACAGGGCTCGACATTAAGGCTTGTCCGCTTGTCCGGGACAAGTACATTTTATGTTCGGACAAGTGGACTTCCTCCTGCAGTTGTCCGATGGACAAGTCAAAACAAAAAAAGAAATCAATATGTATTAATATCTGCAAACATGAATTCCTCCTTCCGATCTGAATAGTAAAAAAAAAATAGCAAGCAAAGCGATGCCGCGCCTCATTCTCGCTATTTCAGTCTCTCGTAGTTCGTTATCGTCATAGTTCGTAAATTCGCTCAGAGCGCCAGAGCGCACACTGCGTTCAACGTCATAAAGACGTGTTGGACAAAAGGCATTCCATGAGTGCTGATCAGATTCCAGAGCGAGTTTACGAACGCAGCCATAGTGTTGTGGGTCTCCTGTCACTAGTGCCATTCACGTGAACGCGTATTCGCTTCTTCTTCCACAGGCTTCTTCGCTTATTTTCATGTAGTTCGATGCGATCGTAGGTTTGAAGTTTTAAGACCAGCACATCGCAATACGAACTTCAGAATGACACTAATTATAGATTTCTCAATTTGAATATAGGATAGGCTACTATCCAAAAGCTAGCAAATAAGATTGCTTCCATTGGGGAGAGACTATAGTTACAAAAATTTTTTGTAAATATTCCTAGATATTCATCCCTTTTGTGGCCAATCTTAATCTAAAAGGGTTAGGGTTAGGGGTTACGTTTTTAAATAATTACAAAATATTGAATACATTTGAAAATTAAGGATACATCATTATCAAATCAATAGTAGTCAAATGTGTTATTTGCATACACATACACTCACTGGCCACTTCATTAGGCACACCTTGGGGTTGGACCCCCTCTTTTGCCTTCAGAACTGCCTTAATTCTTTGTGGCATAGATTCAACAAGGTGCTGGAAACATTCCTCAGAGATTTTGGTCCATATTGACACTATAATATCACGCAACAGCCCGTCTGGCACCAACAACCATGCCAGGTTCAAAGTCACTTAAATCACCTTTATTTCCCATTCGATTTGAACTTCAGCAGATCGTCTTGACCATGTCTACATGCCTAAATGCATTGAGTTGCTGCCACATGATTGGCTGATTAGATATTTGCGTTAACAAGCAGTTGAAAAGGTGTACCTAATGAAGTGGCCGGTGAGAGTATAATATATTATTATTCATATTATTGCTTTTTCAAAATCTTTGGATTTGGACAAGTAACTTGAGCTCTCGGACAAGTAAAAGACAAGTTCACTTGTACCTGAAAAAGCTTAATGTCAAGCCCTGCATTCAGATCTTCTGTAAACCAATTACCACCAGAACACCTCGCCAAGCGTTTGATCGTCCCTTTCTCTCCACGACAGGCTTAGGATGCAGCAATTGAAATAGAAATCGCCGGACTAACAATTTCCTTTTGGGGTGGCGTTTTAATTGGTGGCCTAAGATAACATCGTTCATTTGCATGCCGGAGAGACAGTGTATTGTGAAATTAGTTTGGTGGGTGCTGTCATGTCTATGATTGCCACGGCCCTCAGGCGAGTTCATTCTGTAATAAAGCGTGCTCGAGTGAAGACCTGAAGTTCGACGTGTCGTCCCCAGTTATTAACTATTGATTAGATTCTGCAAGGTCTAGTAGAGATTCAACATTGGCGACGAGGAGAAACATGTATTTGTAATCACAAGAATCAAGTTTAGCTAGTTAGTATGGAGAAAACCGGGATTCAACATTTCGCATGCTACACAGAGCCAGCCACGCTAGGTCCGAGATGGAAGCGTTGGCTAACATCGTTCGAGCTATATGCGGACCGAAAAGGGCTCATCTTGGATGACGATTCACATAATACTACAAAGCAAAGGAGACGTGCACTATTACTACATCTAGCTGGACCAGACGTTCAGGATGTTTTTTCAACTTTACCGGACAACGGTGATGCAACGGACTACATGAAGACGGTCGAGGCTTTGAACGCCTACTTCGTGCCCCAAGTCAACACAGCGCTAGCAAGGTACGCGTTTCAAAAGATGCACCAGAAACCAGGTGAGACAGTGCAGCAATTTGCTACACGCCTGAGACAAGCTGTGAGAGACTGTGGATATGGGGGAGATTCTGATAACCAGATAAGGGATGCAATTCTAAGCAAAGGAACATCAGTGTATCTGCGTAGGAAGCTTTTGGAAGAGGGTCGTGGATTGACATTAGCAGTCTCAATGGAAATAGCTGCTCGTTGTGAGAGCATTGAGGAGCAAATGGCGGACATGTCATGCACAACGACCGGAGCTACATCAGAGACTGTTAACCGAGTTGATCACAATGAAAAAAAGGGATGGCAAAACTGGAACGAGAAAGGTAAACCGAACAGAGACAATAGAAGTGATGGAAAGTGTTACAGATGTGGAAATTCTGATCACATTGGCCGAGATCCAAAATGCCCCGCACGTGGCGTGACATGCCACAAGTGTCAGGGTAAAGACCATTTTGCAAATGTGTGCCGCACTAAAGGCGAGAAAGTGAAACAGAAAGTTAACAATGTAGAAGAAGAGGAAGACTTTGCATTTGCCATTAAAGACTAGATTTCTGTGTGGGGGGAGTGAATATGAAAATGCTCATTGACTCTGGCGCAACAATCAATGTGATGGGAGAAAATGTGTGGGAAAATGTGAAAGCAGAACACATTAAGTGTCATTCCTATGTCCCTAAGACAGAGAGGAAATTGTACTCATATTGTTCCAGTGAACCATTAACTGTCAAGGGTGCATTTACATGTAATGTGTCAATAGGAAACAAAACTGAACATGCAGAATTCATTGTAATCAGGGGGAAAGGTGAACCACTGCTGGGAAAAGACACAGCGATGAGACTGGGCGTCCTGAGAATAGGTGCCGACATTGCTGCTGTCACAGAGACAAAGCAAACACTCCAACAACAATACCCTGAAGTGTTCAGTGGAGTCGGGAAACTAAAAACAAGACAAGTTAGTCTACACATTAACCCAGAGGTTAAACCAGTAGCCCAGCCACTCAGGCGAATTCCATTTCACCTCCGGGGGGCAGTAGAGTCCAGAATAAAAGAATTGGAGAATTTAGACATTATTGAACCAGTGAATGGGCCCACCCCGTGGGTGAATCCGGTCGTAATTGTCCCAAAACCTGGAAACGATGTCCGACTCTGCCTGGATATGAGACGGGCCAACGAAGCCATAGTGAGGGAACGCTTCCCAATCCCCACTGTGGATGAGCTACTCCAAGGGATGAATGGCTCGACCATATTCAGCAAGTTAGACTTGAAGTGGGGCTACCACCAACTCGAACTGACTCCTGAATCGCGTGAGATCACCACGTTCGCTGTGCACAACGGCGTGTACAGGTACAAAAGACTGTTGTTCGGTGTATCATCTGCTAGTGAGCAATACCAGCACGAGATAGCCAATACCTTGGCTGGAATTGAAGGGGTTGAAAACATATCCGATGACGTGATCATACATGCACGTGACCAAGCCATGCACGACAAACGACTGCACGCCGTTATGGCGAGACTCAGAGAAGCAGGATTGACACTAAATCCAGAGAAGTGTCAGTTCAACATGGACAGACTAATTTTCATGGGAATTCTGTTGTCAGAGAAGGGCATTGGTCCAACAGAAGAGAGGGTGCGAGCTGTGACAGAAGCACGGGAGCCAGAGAGCGACACGGAGGTGCGTAGTTTCCTGGGGCTGGTCGGATACAGCAGCAGATTTATCCCTCAGTTTGCTACAATGTCAGAGCCACTGAGACGCCTGACAAGGAAGGACACGCCATTCATATTCGGGCCAGACCAGAAGCAAGCATTCAGTGCTCTTAAAACAGCGCTCGCCAGAGCGACCACCCTTGCTTATTTCGACAAGGACGCGCCGACACAGGTAATAGCTGATGCAAGACCTGTAGGATTAGGTGCAGTCCTGGTGCAGAACCAGAAAGGAATCAAAGTTCCTGTGTGCTACGTGAGCCGCAGCCTGACAGACTGTGAACGGAGATACTCGCAGACAGAGCGAGAGGCACTAGGTCTAGTTTGGGCCTGCGAGAGACTTCATCCATACCTGTATGGGAGACAGTTTGATCTAGTCACAGATCACAAACCACTAGAAGTGATCTATGGTCCCCGTTCCAAACCCTGTGCGCGGATAGAACGATGGGTTCTTAGGCTACAGCCCTACGAATTCAAAATTGTCCACATAGCAGGGAAGAGCAACATCGCTGATTCGCTATCAAGACTCCTGTCAAGCAGTGTGAAACAGGCCAAGCACAAGCATGGAGCTGATGAGTATGTGAGGTTTGTGGCGGTGAACGCAACACCGAGAGCACTCACCACCCGAGAAGTGGAGGAGGCATCCGCCGCTGACCCTGAGCTTCAGGAGGTACGCGAAGCCATAGCGACTGGACACTTTGAAAAGTGCAAACCATATGCTGTCGTTGCAGGCGAGCTATGCACAGTAGGATACCTTGTTTTGAGAGGCACACGCATAGTGTTGCCACAGGCCTTGCGGACACGGGCACTTGCACTAGCCCACGAAGGACATCTGGGTATAGTGGGAACAAAGCAGCATCTCAGGACTAAAGTGTGGTGGCCTGGCATGGATAGGGCAGCTGAGAGACACTGTAAAGCCTGCCACGGATGTCAGATAGTGGCTAGACCTGACCCACCTGAACCGCTGAGACCCACACTGCTACCTGATGGACCCTGGCGGGATGTCGCCATTGACATACTGGGGCCTCTCCCGTCCAACCACTCCATTTTAGTGGTAGTAGACTATTTCAGCCGGTATTATGAATATGACGTCATGACCACAACCACATCAGAAAAGGTCATAGACAGTCTGGAGTCAATATTCAGTCGACATGGACTGCCAGTCACAATCAAGACTGACAATGGACCCCAGTTCAGATCTGAACAATTTAGACTGTACTGTGAGGAAAACGGCATCACACACATCAAAACCACACCGAAGTACGCTCAGGCCAACGGAGAAGTTGAGCGTCAGAACGCGTCACTGATGAAGAGGATTCGGATTGCTCAATCAGAGGGACTGGATTGGAAAAAGGAACTGAGAAAATATGTGACAATCTACAGGAGCATCATCCATCCCTCCACAGGTAAAAGCCCTGCCGAACTGCTTTTCAACCGAAAGATGAGAGGAAAGCTACCGGAACTGATTGAAGTGAACACAGATCAGGAAGTGTGTGACCGTGACGCTGAGCAGAAGGCAAAGAGTAAGCTGTATGCTGATACACGCAGAGGAGCACAGCAGTCAGAAGTCAGTGTCGGTGACACTGTTCTCCTGAAACAGGACAAAACTGACAAGTTCTCTACGACATTCAACGCGACACCACACAAGATCATCAGTAGGGCCGGAAACAAAGTGGTAGTGGAATCGCCAACAGGAGCACGGTATTCGAGGAACACCACCTTTGTTAAGAGATACGAAGGAAAAGGACTGAAACAAGGGACATTCCAAGAAGAGGAGGACACACAGGAAACTGAGGACACAGAAATCAGAGAGGCAACAGAAGAACACACACACGCCACTGATAATCAGAGTCCACAAGCCGAACATAACTATGACACACAAATACAGACAGGCGTGCCAGACAGGCCGCAAAGGATCAAGCGAACACCCAGTAGACTGTCTGACTATGTTTTGAAGTGAAGAGGATTCTCAATGTGTAAAAAAAAAAAAAAAAGAGTTGTACAATGTTTTGATTTCTAATTTGGAAAATACAGTGATTTATAATAATAAGAAAAAAAAGGTTACCTGATGTTATACCAGCTGACCATTAAGAAGTGTCAAAGGACATTTAGATAATTACTGAAATATGATTTAGAATGCAATTTAGCTACATTAAGGTTAGTATAATCATCAGCTGTGTTTGTTGGTTAGTAAGAGTTTAATGCCAAGAAAAGGGGGGATGTCATGTCTATGATTGCCACGGCCCTCAGGCGAGTTCATTCTGTAATAAAGCGTGCTCGAGTGAAGACCTGAAGTTCGACGTGTCGTCCCCAGTTATTAACTATTGATTAGATTCTGCAAGGTCTAGTAGAGATTCAACAGGTGCTGTGTGGCCACTATGACGAGTGGATCAGGGAGTTAAGTCTGTGTGCTTTGGGGGAGGACGGCAAGTTGGAACTCCATTAGTGCCGTCAAATATACGCCGGTTTCTCTCACTCATGCAAGTTTTAAGTGACCAGTGATTTGACAGGTAGGCCTCCAACACACTGAAGAAGCCCTAGTGGGAGTGCAAGAGTCCCAAATGTAACTGTACAACCGAGGAGGTAGGTACCATGAATCGACAGTGTACATCGAATTTAAAAAGTGAAGCGTATTAAGAAGCGCAAAATGTACACAATGTCGGGGGCGTTTAATCATCCGACACCCTCGTGCAAACAGAGGAGCCTCGTCGTTAATGGAGGACATCTGTCTTCTTTTCCGCTTTACCGCCACAACTAATAAAGTCGCTAAAGCTCGAGCTTCTCATCTACCGACCTTTTAATCACGCATTATTTCCTGTCTGCTGGCTGCTGCAGCACTACTGGCTGCAGC
This sequence comes from Nansenia antarctica, assembly GCF_963989245.1. Classification (NCBI taxonomy): domain Eukaryota; kingdom Metazoa; phylum Chordata; class Actinopteri; order Argentiniformes; family Microstomatidae; genus Nansenia; species Nansenia antarctica. The sequence continues at coordinate 30,077,674 of NC_137689.1, read as the reverse complement.
AGCACTAATAAGTCAATATTTATTTCCTCTGCGTTAAGGAAGTGAGCTCGCCTCTCTCTTGCCCATTTCCCCCGCAGAGACGGTTCCATGTGGTTTAGCTCAGTTCTTTAAAACAGTATCTGTAATGCAATCTTGGACACACTTCCTCACTGCACTCCCTCCCTCCTTTCCTTCCTCCCTCCCTTCCTCCCACCCTCTCATTGCTTTACCCCAACAGAGCTGGTGAAATTTGCATTAGTGTTGCAGCTCTCCGTGGTGTGATAAGTCTCTCTTTTTGAGAAAGCTGCTCTCCCGCTGTATTCTGAGATGCCAGGCAAGGGCCTCGAGCGTTTCAGTTCTCCATCATCTCGCTCTCAGCCGGTCTCCTGTTCAGCAGGCCCTATTTGCGAGGCTTTAAATCAAGCAAGGGTGATGAAGCATCCAGTCGTTTGTTCTTTCCTCCGTGTATGCTGCGGCTTCGCCGATCAATTAGGCCGACAGACTCGCCGACACACGGTCTCTGCAAAACACTTCTTCAGGGAGGAGTGAATAACAGTGCCAATGTGTGATGTAAACAAATGTATCCCTGGGTGTAGAAGGGGTTCTTAAACAGAATTATATTTGATGAGGTACATATTTCCTCTGCGGGGGTGGGGAGGGTAAGGAGAATTCATCAGTATCAGTGGGAATAATTCAAGCAAAGCTTACAAACTCACATACGACTGAATCCTTTACGTCTGATCCAATTAGGTGCAGCACTAAAACACTTGAATAACAACTCCCCAATTTCACTCAATACCGGTATGTTATATAATATACATTAATATACATTTAATGGCACAAGTTATCGGTTGGAAATACCACGCGGATGTGAGTTAAGTTGTTGTTTGGAACCGGGTAGGTAGGCGTAGAAGTGGCTGAAGTGGTGTCTGTCTGTCTGTCTGTAGAAGACCTGTCTGTCTGTCTGAAGTGGACGGTGGGAAAGCAATTCTGTTTAGAAACTATTAACTCTAGATATAGGAACTTGGAAAAAATAAGACCAATAATTCATCCCCACTATTCCAACAACAAACTCCTGAAAGTAACTTGGTATGGCTTCACTAAATCACAGCTTGCTCACCCTTCTTCTTCTCCCTCGACCAGGTGCGAGTCTTGACTTGGTAAATGTGATGGATTGACTTGGTAATGTGATGGATGACAACAGAGGCCGGTGCTTACAGCCCAGGAAAGAGGAGATGAATGTGTGGACGGAGATCGCCACTGAACAGGTGGAATAAAAACAGGCTGTCCTGGGAGAGGCCAGGGGTGGATCAGACAGGCTGCTGCTTTGGAAACCCTGGCGGCGTGGGCTGCCATGCCAAACCGAGAAATGGATGGATGGCTGGACGGACGGAAGAACAGACCGCACATGCACGCGCGCACGCGCACGCACACGCGCGCACACACACACACACACACACACACACGCGCACACACACACACACACAAACACACACACACACACACACATACACACACACACATACACACACACACACACACACACACTCAGCTCCTACAGTAGCATCAATGATTGTTCAACAGGAACAATGTTTTTTTGTTTCAGTGTAATACCAGTTTTGCAGCTATACGGGACAGTGTCATCACTTGTGAGATTTTACATAAAGAGAGCCGTACATAGAACATGTTTACTGGTCTCTGATTTCATTGAAAATGTAGGCAAAATGTCTTCACATGTAATACAGTATATGATAATACTGCTAAGATGATGTGTCACAGGGTCATAATGAAGCTGTTGATGGGAAGCACATTGGTAGTCATGGATGTTATGGGGGGGGGATCTGACCAAACCATGTGAAGGACGGACGTAAAAACTGAAAAGTACATTCTAGTGGATTTAGTGATTGCAGACTATGAAGATAGATATAGATATATCTTTATTTGTGTGTCACTCCTCAACAAACAGGTATGGTATAAAGAACAGCAACAAAAGGTGCATTAAAAAGTTGAGGACCACTCACATGGAGTTGTGAGACACAATACAATTCATAGCAATACAAATTAAAAACGTACATTCAAGTACTATTACACTTGAACTATTACACAACAAATACCATTGGCATTACAATAAAATACAATATGTAAAGGCAATGAAATATGTAAAAAAAGGAGGGGGCAGTTTATTGTGCGGTGCTCATGAAGGCTACTCTTCTTTGTAGGATGAGGTGGCAGGCCTTGGCACATTCATTTATGCAGTGTTCACCAGCTAAAATTTTACACAATTTATTATGGTCATCAAAGTCATTAAAATTCTCATAGTGTTTTGATAAAAAGATAAAAAGATCAGCGCGGATGTCGTTGTAAAGTTCACAGTGTAATAAGACGTGGGCTTCGGATTCAATCGAACCACTGTTGCACAGTGTGCAGAAACGACTCTCCACTGGGGTGTTAGTGTATCTGCCGGTTTCCAGGGCTAAGGGAGCGACTCCACACCTAAACTTGGCAAGGGCACTTCTATGCTGCCTGGGCATAATGCATTGAACATAGGGTTCTGATTCAAAAACATTTTTAAAAGAACAGTAAGTACGCAGTTTGTTTCCCTCTGGCATGTTAACACTAGGAAAGCCGTGAGGTGTCATCGGGCACCAGTGAGTACAAAAAAATTCTACCATTGCACTCGATCAAATGTCCGGACCCTCCTTTCATGACTTTTCCTAGATATGTGCGTTCTACCACCCAGCATCTTTACATTTTCAAAATCGAGTTAGTATAAAGTGATTTTGCAGTATTTCTGTGTGTGCCTGTGTATTTGCCTTGGGATTCGGCTGCCATCTTTTTCTCCAAGGCTGCAATTCTCTTTTATATCAGCAGAGGTAGCAAGGGGGCACACACTGTGCTCAACCTTCAGGCTTCAGTGCTGAATTAGATACAGTGGATAAGACTGATATTTGTAACATAATGTGTTTATATATAGGCTATATATAGCAATAGTGATACATAATATATGTATATGTACAGACAGTTCTGAAAATGATAAACTGTACAGTATGTCTCCCAATCCCTTCAGATTTGTTGGAGCTGAGGGTTGTTTTTCACAGCGGGTTTACCCAAGTTCCATGCAATAGTGATAAGATATTATGATATGTGTAGCCTATGTACAGTTATGAATGATACACTGCACAGTATGTACCTATCAAGTTGTGTGGTGCATGCATAGCTACTGCAGCAAAGTAATTGGAGTAACCTACGTTTGATTATGCCTGTACTCATCAACGAATATTATATAACGAATGGATATTTATAATATTGTATATAATGTTTTTTTTGTATATAATGTTATTGTATAATGTTTTTTTCTGAGTGGGGCAGTCCCACTCATAGTTTTCATGTTATTGGACAGACAGGAAAGTAAGGAGAAGAAGGGCCGACATATGTGTGCACGACCACGGTGCTAGACCACTGGACCATGTTAGGCCACCAGTATATTGATAATTGATCATAAGATATTGAGGGTAATCTTATTCTCTAACTGTTTCTTGATCGTTTCCCATCAGCAAACAATAGCTGCCAATTCATGAGGGAGCCAAGCGGGTTTCAAAGCTGCCAAGCAGGTTTCAAAGCTTACAAGCTTACAGCAGTCGATTGTCGGCTGATGTTACGGCCGGCGTGAAGTTCACGACAAATAAACAGACTTTGTGAAGCTCATAACTATGATAACACAGTATTGCAATATTTATTACTATTCTTTTTAAATAATGCTAATCAACTTTCATTCATTAGTAAAGCTCCCGCAGTCTCAATCAATCTCCTCTCCATATATAGCATTTAATCTGTTCCATAGTTCGTTCTCAGCTGACTCAAGCTTCATATCAGATTGCTCTAATAATTTCCCCACTTCTCTGCTCATAGGAACTTTATGCATTTTAGAGAAACATGCAGAGCATGTATTTGACAAATAAACGTGTAGGCTAAGAACTAGTTTCTAAAGTGAGTTACAATCACTTGATACAATGGTTGATGCACGGGGGAGGGTAATCTTATTGATCGTTTCCCATCAGCAAACAAGCTGCCAATTCATGAGGGAGCCAAGCGGGTTTCAAAGCTGCCAAGCAGGTTTCAAAGCTTACAAGCTTACAGCAGTCGATTGTCTGCTGATGTTACGGCCGGCGTGAAGTTCACGACAAATAAACAGACTTTATCACTGTGAAGCTCATAACTATGATAACACAATATTGCAATATTTATTACTATTATTTTTGTATAATAATAATCAACCATCATTCGTTAGTAATGAAAACTCCCGCAGTCCCGATCAATCTCCTCTCCACTTTACACATTACATAACCAAGATCTCTTTTGACATCACAACAATGTCAACACAATCACAACAGAATCTTATTTTATCCAACCAGGTTTTATATTTTGATTATGACATCATGTCTTTCAACATTGTCACACTTTTCATTACACACATTGGCGGCATCAAAAATGATGGGCTGGGCGTGCGAGGGAGCGTGCTTATTCTGGCAGATTGTGAAATATTAAAACCAATAACATTCTGAATGATGTATCATTCTGTACTCTTTCTCTCCTTTCTTTCATGTATTTTCTTTTCTTTTTCTCAATTAGTAGTCTCCTAATCTCGCTACAGTTTGAGCGAGACTGTAACTGTCATTGTTTGAATGAATGAATGAATGGTCTTTATTTGTCATTGATATAGTACAGGTACCAAACAACGAAATTTGGGAGGGGGGGCTCCCCTGGTGCTAGGAAACTAGGTGCTAGGAACTGGTGCTAAAACTGTGTTCATGTTATAATGTTTAGTGAACGAACAATTGTTGGGTGTTTGCCACAAATCGGAATTCTCTTGCCGTGAAATGTGTAGCCTACATCAAATAACATGATGTCGGCGATCTACTAGAACTGCGGGACGACTGCAATGTAGGCTATATATCTGCCATATCATACCGTTTTATATTGAATAAATAAATAGTGTCATTCAATGCACAACGCACGTCATTTCACACGACTTTCTGAGGCAGTGAAATAATACATTATCAATACATGATATACTGGTGGCCTTTCCTGTCTGTCTTCACTAGATCTGTCCAATAAAATGAAAAATTACGAGTGGGACTGCTCAGAAAAAATAATAATACATTATATACTGTAGGCCTATTATAAATATCCGTTCGTTATATAATATTAGTTGATGATTACATAATCAAATGTAGGCTACTTCAATTACTTTGCTCCGCACAACAGAGAGAGTTGAGTAGCCTACAACTAACCTACTCAACTACTCACCAGGCTGAGTACAGCTTTTCTGGTGGGAGGTGAGGGGGGGATGGTAGAATGCTTTGTTTGCTGATCGGCAAGCAATCATCATGAATAAGATTACGCTCCCCCTCGCATGATCCATTACATCAAGTGAATGGAACTCTCTTTAGAAACTAGTTATTCTTGTTTATTTCAGTGGTGTAGGACGTGACTTTCATTCATACAATTCACCCCGTCTGTGTTACGAAGCACTTGAATTTTGAACCATTATGAATATATATAGCGTCATATAGGCTACCATCAATGGAGGGAAATGCGACATGAAATATGCCAAAATGCAGCACTATATGTACAGATCAGCCTTATAACATGTCATTTAGATATTTTAGATATATAATATTTAGATTATATATATATAACCTTAGACAGGCAGCGCAGATTTATTGTTATGGCGAAATGAACTATGAGCCTGATAACAGTAGGCTATACCCACTAGAAAAAAACTACACTACACCACTGGTGACTGACGTGACCGGCGTCATGACAAATAAACAGACTTTATAACTGTGAAGCTCATATATATGATCACAATACAATATTGACAAACAAACACAGTATACAAACACAATATTGCAATATTTATTACTATTATTTTTTTATAATAAACTTTAATTCGTTAGTAAAGCTCCCGCAGTCTCAATCTATCATTTCGTTGGCGGATTAAATTCAGCCCCTGCTTCCGGGGGGCACGTACAGACGTACAGCTAACCCTAATGTGAAACGTCATCACTGCGCCTTTCTGGGAAAAAGGTGTCAAGAGCCTGGCAGACGGCCTTGTGTGACATCGCCCTCCAGCGATCCTTGTCCGTCAGTACACTCTTCTCCATGTTAAAATCTGCTCGTGCTGTTTCACACCTGATTGCGGTGGAATGAATGGCGATCCCGTGGCGCTCCTAGTGTTAATCTGCAGGAGCCATTTCTCCTTGTCTGCCTCTGCAACTGCTTCATCAAGACTCCGTAGATCATTTCTTGATAGGATTAGATCAGTGCTGGCGAGATGGGATAGATGTAGAGAGCTAAAAAATGTTCGCACCGTATGAGCATAGTTTTTCACATTTCTCATCTGGTTAGCCCACAGGAACACACGCTTACATAGCCTGTTATCCGGCATACCACACAGTCTCTTCCAGTTCTTGTAAATGCATGACCACTGGTGTTGCCACATGGTTTTCCACCCCAAATCACCTTGTATGGCAGCATTCGGTGTGTATTTACCCACACACAAATAAAAATGAATGATACTGTTTAGGTGACAACAGCAGCAAACAACTGTGGCAAGCCAAAACCTTTATATCCACGGACCCCCATGGGGATCCGAAGTGATATAAAGAGTTTACCTCGATCAATTCTCTTCATCGATATCACATTTTTTTCACAACTTTGCATGCTATACGATGCCACCATTTTTTTCCAGAGACGGTAAACACGGCCTAAGTCACATCCAGTTTTCTCCAACTGGAGAATGTGTCATGTCCGGTTTCAACGCCAAATTTCCATACCATTGGTCGGCCAACTCAAAAAAATCCCCCCCCCCCCAAAAACAACAACATAGAAATCTGATACATGAGAAAGGTCAAAGGTCAAAGATGGTGCCAACATATCTCCAAATGGCCTAAACATATAGGTGTCCGCCTAAACATACCTGTACTAAAACAGGTACAAAGTTGCATTTGCTCACATTACTAGCATCAACTTTGGCACAAGTACTAATAAGACCCTGGAGTACTGATTCCTAGATGATTTGGGCTTATTCATCAGGTTTCCAAGGTGATATTCACTGTAAAAGCTGTTGTTTCTTTAGGCGGAGACTGCATTTTAGATTTTTTATAATGTTCTAGCTCTATTTACTCTGACACAGTAACATAGATTTTGATTCTGACACTTCTACAGCCACCCCACAGGTGTTAGCTTTCATTTGATAACAAGATCATTATGAAGGCCCTTGTGATTGTGGAGATATTCTATATTCACTGTGGGCATGTCATTTCGAGCAGAAAACCAGAAAAAGTAGGTGGATAAAACCTCTGTTCTGACAGGAAGTGACTAGCAAACCTCTGTTCTGACAGGAAGTGACTAGAAAACCTCTGTTCTGTTCTGACAGGAAGTGAATATACAACTCTGTTCTGACAGGAAGTGAATACACACCTCTGTTCTGACAGGAAGTGAATACACACATCTGTTCTGACAGGAAGTGAATACACACATCTGTTCTGACAGGAAGTGACTAGCAAACCTCTGTTCTGACAGGAAGTGATTAGTAAACCTCTGTTCTGACAGGAAGTGACTAGCAAACCCTGTTCTGACAGGAAGTGACTACAAACCTCTGTTCTGACAGGAAGTGACTAGCAAACCCTGTTCTGACAGGAAGTGAATACAAACCTTTGTTCTGACAGGAAGTGAATACAAACCTCTGTTCTGTTCTGAGAGGAAGTGAATACACACATCTGTTCTGACAGGAAGTGAATACAAACCTCTGTTCTGACAGGAAGTGACTAGCAAACCTCTGTTCTGTTCTGACAGGAAGTGACTAGCAAACCTCTGTTCTGTTCTGACAGGAAGTGAATACAAACCTCTGTTCTGACAGGAAGTGAATACAAACCTCTGTTCTGACAGGAAGTGACTAGCAAACCTCTGTTCTGTTCTGACAGGAAGTGACTAGCAAACCTCTGTTCTGTTCTGACAGGAAGTGAATACAAACCTCTGTTCTGACAGGAAGTGACTAGCAAACCCTGTTAAGAAGAAATCGGACCTTGATGGTCTTTTAATGGCCACACACGGCAGTTTTACACTCTGATCACACACATGCAAGTTTTTTAGGTGAACACACACACAAACACAAGCACATGCACTATCTTCGGCGGGTCGCCAGGTGGAAATTGTCCTCTGCCTTTGTAACCCATCCGGGCTGCCATTCCTCCACTGGCAGCCAGGGGCAGCGGTCGCCCTTTTGGCGCGGCTTGAACCGACGCCCGGCGCCCCGGGGACCAAGTAGCGTTCTTCACCATCGTGGTCAGGGACGGGTGCTCACTTTGGCATGTCTTTCCATGTGGGGTGAAGGAGACCCCTAGTGGACATGGGGGGAACATGCCAACCCCAAGCCACATATATGTGCCACGGCAACCAGGCTTTCACCCTTTTTGGTCTCCCATCCAGGTTACTAACCAGGCCCAGCCCTGCTTACTTTCTGAGATCTGACGAGATCAGGCTTGACAAGGTGGTACGGCCGCACTGTTCTGCCAGGAAGTGAATACACACCTCTGTTCTGTTCTGCCAGGAAGTGAATACACACCTCTGTTCTGTTCTGAGAGGAAGTGAATACACACATCTGTTCTGACAGGAAGTGACGAGCAAACCTCTGTTCTGACAGGAAGTGACTAGCAAACCTCTGTTCTGTTCTGACAGGAAGTGAATACAAACCTCTGTTCTGACAGGAAGTGAATACAAACCTCTGTTCTGACAGGAAGTGACTAGCAAACCTCTGTTCTGACAGGAAGTGACTAGCAAACCCTGTTCTGACAGGAAGTGAATACAAACCTCTGTTCTGTTCTGACAGGAAGTGACTAGCAAACCTCTGTTCTGTTCTGACAGGAAGTGAATACAAACCTCTGTTCTGACAGGAAGTGACAAGCAAACCTCTGTTCTGTTCTGACAGGAAGTGAATACAAACCTCTGGTCTGACAGGAAGTGACAAGCAAACCTCTGTTCTGTTCTGACAGGAAGTGAATACAAACCTCTGTTCTGACAGGAAGTGACTAGCAAACCTCTGTTCTGTTCTGACAGGAAGTGACTAGCAAACCTCTGTTTTGTTCTGACAGGAAGTGAATACAAACCTCTGTTCTGACAGGAAGTGACTAGCAAACCCTGTTCTGCCAGGAAGTGAATACAAACCTCTGTTCTGTTCTGCCAGGAAGTGAATACACACCTCTGTTCTGTTCTGAGAGGAAGTGAATACACACATCTGTTCTGACAGGAAGTGACGAGCAAACCCCTGTTCTGACAGGAAGTGACTAGCAAACCTCTGTTCTGACAGGAAGTGAATACAAACCTCTGTTCTGTTCTGCCAGGAAGTGAATACAAACCTCTGTTCTGACAGGAAGTGACTAGTAAACCTCTGTTCTGACAGGAAGTGACTAGCAAACCCTGTTATGACAGGAAGTGAATACAAACCTCTGTTCTGTTCTGACAGGAAGTGACTAGCAAACCCTGTTCTGACAGGAAGTGACTAGTAAACCTCTGTTCTAACATAACATAACATAACATAACATAACATAACATAACAGGAAGTGAATACAAACCTCTGTTCTGACAGGAAGTGACTAGTAAATCTCTGTTCTGTTCTGACAGGAAGTGAATACAAACCTCTGTTCTGACAAGAAGTGAATACAAACCTCTGTTCTGACAAGAAGTGAATACAAACCTCTGTTCTGACAGGAAGTGACTAGTAAACCCCTGTTCTGACTAGTAAACCTCTGTTCTGACAGGAAGTGAATACACACCTCTGTTCTGCCAGGATAAAAAATGTTGTAAATGATCATCACAAATTTCTTGTATTGGAATTGGAATTCACTTCCTGATTGACAGAAACTGAAACAGAGGTGGCCCCCAACCCTGGTGACAACCAACTGAAGTAGGATCACAAAGTGCAATACTGAATCGAATGAGGTCACAAACATTTGATTTATCTTGGCTTATCAGCATATCATCAGTATGACAAGAACATAATCCAGTATATCCAGTATCATCAATATCCAGTATATCCAGAACATGTCCAGTATCACTAAGACCCAGGATCACTAAGACCCAGTATCACTAAGACCCAGGAAATCATCGTGTATATCCAGTATATCCAGAACATATCCAGTATCACTAAGACCCAGGAAATCATCGTGGACTTCAGGAGGAAAAAATCTGAGGTCCAGCCCCTGCTCGTCGATGGAGGGAGCGTGGAGAGAGTCTCAACCCTCCGATTCCTGGGGGTGCACATACAGGATGATCTGTCCTGGAAGATCAACACAGCAGCCATCATCAAGAAGGCACAACAGCGGCTCTACTTCCTGAGAGTCCTCAGGAAAAACCACATCGGACAGGAGATGCTTGTGACCTTCTACCACTGCGCAGTGGAGAGCATCCTCACCTACTGCATCTGCGTGTGGTTCTCCAGCTGCACAGCCGCAGAGAGGAATGCGCTACAGAGAGTCGTGAGATCGGACCAGAAGATCACCGGCGCCCCCCTCCCCTCTCTGGAAGAGCTGTACAACACATGCTGCCTCAAGAAGGCCTCCAAGATCTCCAGAGACCCATCCCACCCTGGGTACGAACACTTTGCTCGGCTGCCCTCGGACAGGCGGTTCAGGACCATGTTCGCAAGGACAAACAGACTGAAGCTCAGCTTCTACCCCAGGGCCATTCAGGCCCTGAACACAGCAAAGACCTAGGTTCTAGGCCCTGGACAATCTAGACAATTTGATGGCAGCTACTAGATTGAAATCAAGTGCAATACTGAAACACAACTGTGAACATTTCAAACCTGCAAACTGCGACACTTTAAATGAATGTGCAATAACACTATGTGCAATATGACAACCCTCGGGTACATAAGGTTTAGAGATAGGAAATGTTAGAATAGGTATAGCATAGCATAGAGTACAGCACAGTGTTTTATTTGTATAGTATAGTATAGTGCATCGTTTCTCAACGGGGGCGGTACCGCCCCCCAGGGGGCGTTCAGACAACATCGGGGGCGCTGGAACAAATATTTTTTAAAGGGGGGCGTTGAGGTGTTCTTGGGGGGCGTTCACGCATAAAGTATTTTTCTCATGAAAAACAGCTGTGTTATTACGGGCACATTCGTAAATGTACGAACGGTCAGTTCGCTCGGACAAACCGTGTTTTCAGTCAGAGCACCCATCTCTGAGCGCTCTGAACGTGGCCGGGCTCTGTGACGCAGACACACGTAGCGCAGCGCCCAAAAAAATAAAAGTGAGAGTGTCATCAAGAAGATGGAGAAGCTAAAAACTCAGCTAGCAAAGGCAGAGCTTTTGATAGTTTCCAATGTGTCTGGGTAAGCTGCATTGTAGAAGAATCTTGACAGTTCATGTACAGTGCAGAAATTGCAATACTATGCTACGATAGAAAGAACCCCGGTTCATCCCATCTGTAACATCATGTTGACCAATGCCCAACTTCTATGAGTGTTTTCCTTGTAGGCTATGCTTGAGTGACATATGTTTCAGTTTGTGGGCTCATTGTAATTGTTGCGTTCGCTTCGTTCGCTTCCTTTCAATACAGCTTATTTAATTTAGTTAAAATGAGTGCTAATACCATACCACCATACCAGAACATCACAGCAGGAACAACCTATCTCAAAAAAGCGATCGTAATAAACCAGTCCTGAAAGTTCTCTGTCGCTTACCAATAATCGAACCTAGAGAAATCAGCTACGAATGTCCCCTCCCCTCGCAGGTTCATTACAGTATATTACAAAAATGTATTACTGTTAAGTGTTGTTGTGGATGTTATCCCTAGTGCCATTCTGAGGTTAGCATTGCGATGTGTTCGCAAACTAAAATACGATCGCTTTTTTGTGATATGTTGCTCCTCTTGTGATGTCCTGGAAACGAACGCATCAGCTGCAGCGTCTTTTGTATTGATCAGCTGTCAGCAGTGTTATTACGGGTACGTTCGTAAATGCACAAACGGTCAGTTCGCTCGGACAAAACCGTGTTTTCAGTCAGAGCGCCCATCTCTGAGCGCTCCCAGAGCGCAGAGCTCTGAACTTTGGAACTTTGTTATGTTTTGATATGTTTTGATATGAGAAATTCGAAGTGGTCAGTTTATGAAAATAATACCATAGAATACTAAATAAAATATTAAAATAATAGCCCCCTAGCGTTTGCCGCCATATTGTGACACCCCCCCCCCCCCCAAAGTCCAATCAAAAATGAATAAATATTAGCATCATAAAACAGCAATTTGGAGAAATGCAACACCAGCACACTTAAAAAAAACTAACAATGTTAGTTGTAATGTACAGTTCTGCAGCCTACTGTTTGTTCTGCATCGGACATGTGTGAAATTGCTGCTGTTCCGTAGCAGTCTGTTTGTATTCTCTGATGTTGTCTGAGTTTGTTTAACACTCATAAACAGCATTTTTATTCACATTCACATGGCTTTTCTGCTCTCTGGTAAACTAATGATAATGATATTCCAACTGCCCAGTTAAATCCAATCTATTATTTGGCATTCAGTGACATGCTTTTTAAATTATATAACACAGAATATTAGTCAACATTCATATTTAGGGAAGAAAATAAGCCTACTTTTTTTGATGGGGGAGCGGTAAGAGGCTTGGATAATGGACAGGGGGGCGCTGGCCCAAAAAAGGTTGAGAACCACTGATCTAGTCCATATGGCGCTGCTCTCCAGTATGATAACACCATAATGAAGGCTGTGTGGAGAACCTACTGATTGAAGGAACATGTAGGATCACTTAGGGGATTCTGCTCATATACTGTAGTACTTTGTGCCAAGTAGCTAAAGTGATATCTCATTAACATTAAGCTGTAGATATTAGATAAAACGCTAATAGCAGCATTCATTAGCATTTATGAATGGTTAATCACACACTGCCTAATGAGAGAGAATGTTAAAAGGTCACTCATCTTGCGCTGACGCAAGACGGAAATTTGGAATAATGAAAAAAAAACGGATTATTAACACTGCGTGTTCTAGAACGTTCTGTGCCGACGATGGAAACACACACCCAAGGGCCTCGCAATCCCAAAATCACAGACACTTCGACCATCATTTATCAACATTATAGGAACATTTACATCCCCCTAAAGATGAACGATAGGACAAACATTGCCGCTCCAACCCCCTAGCAACCAATAACCACCTCTGGGATTCTCCCACTCGGCTATAACGTTAATGTCAGTGCATCCCACGCGCGTAGAAATGTCTTCATAAAGTGACAGCGTGTCTCATCAGGGGTCAGGGTTCAGGAAACGAGACGAGGACTCTCTCCCGTAGGGGGGGGGGGGGGGGGGGGGGGGGGGGGCTGGTGGCGTCGTGGGCAAAGTAAGAGCCAGGCTGCGGTGCTGTGAGAAGCCCCATCCATCCAGTCATGTCGCCCTGCTGGTGACCCGGGTGCCTCCGAACCAAGTGCTGATAGACTTTTATCCTTGGGGGGGGGGGGGGGGGGGGGGCAACGTAATCAACACACTGTGCCTTGTCATCTCAGCCCCCCACAGGCCCACAGACAACCACCACTTTCCCTCTGACCAATGCTGAGCCGAGCAGGTAAGCGCAGGTTGTGTAGGTACAAGGTCTGTTTGACAATGATGTATCATTTTAGTTTTTTTTTTACATCTATATATATCGGTGCTGTGCAACATTTTATGGGGTACCCCGTCCAGTGTAATCACTCCCTCTGGGATGTAAACAACAAACAGGCTCAAATAAAACGACAGGAAATAACGCTATAGTAATGGGTAGATCAATGCATAGAAGGACCGGAGCAATTCTTTGACATGTTTTTTTCTCTTGTAGTTCCATACCCCAGGAGAAACATAATTTCACTGCATAACTATGGTTGTATATGGTAGATGGCTCTTGTAAGGTCAGAGGTATAGAGCAGTGTGTTACCTCTCTGTGCTCACTGCAGATTTTGCACAGCCACTGGGTTTTCTTCTGACTGCACAGGGTTTCAATGGCGCACTTGGTACACACTTTCTGTCAGGGGAGGAGAGGAAAGTAAAATAAATGTTAGACATTAGGATTAAGAGTGAACAAGTGAACAATTGCAATGCCCTACTTCAGTACAGTGCCTTCGGAAAATATTTAGGAGACCCTATACAAACAAATATTCATTCCAAAATGACATTACTATTATCCTTGCATTAAGATGGACTCAATTCAACTTAGAGTGATTTGTTGATGACCTTGTTTGCCTCAAAGCTAATTATAATAGTGGCATAGCAAAGGGTCTGAATATTTATTTATATACTGTATATGGATGTATGAGGTACTGTATTTCTGTATTTACATTTGAATACATTTACTGACATTTCTAAAAACTTGTTTTCGCTTTGTCGTTCTGGGGTATTGTGTGTGGATAGATGGGAAATTATTTTCATTTAATTTGAGTATAATAACACAACAAAATGTGAAAAAAGTGAAGGGGTCGGAATACTTTCCGAAGGTACTTTAATAGGACAGTAAAGCATCTGTTTTTCTTGGGTCTATACTCCAAAAGTTTGGATTTGAAATGAAACAATTACTATGAGGTTCAATATTCTCAGCTTTTATTTGATGGTATTTAGATTAGATAAGATTAGATTAGATTCAGCTTTACTGTCATCGCAGAGTACAAGTACTATACAACGAAATGCTGTTTAGCATCTAACCAGAAGTGCAAATAGTGATATAAGAACATGATATAAATTAAACATGACAATGATAGTGATAGGTAAGTGTGCAAGTGTATTTGGGGTTCATGTTGGTTTCACCACAAAAAAAAAAAAAAATATATATATATATATATATATATATATATATATACACAATCCCCCTGTTTCAGGACACCAAAAGTAATATAATTATTTGCTTGACAGGTGTTTCTGATAATACGGTACCAATATTCAAATAAAAGCTGAGAATCTCATAGTAATGGTTTGATTTCAAATGCAAACGTTTTATAGAGCCAAAAGAAGAAATAATGGTTCACTGTACATAACTATAACTCATTCAATGACTCATTATTTGCTACTGTCTTACATTGCATTAGCACATCGCATTACACTGCATTAGCGCATTGTTATATTGGAGTGGAATGCCTATGCAAGTTCATGCAATTGTGTGGTATATTTTCACACACACACACACACACACACACACACACACACACATAAACCTGTGTATACACCTGTAGATACCTGTCTTACACACACATAAACCTGTGTATAGAACCTGTAGATACCTGTCTTACACACACATAAACCTGTGTATAGAACCTGTAGATACCTGTCTTACACACACATAAACCTGTGTATACACCTGTAGATACCTGTCTTGCACACACATTCATAGCTGTGGGGGTTACACCTTTTTAGGCCATTGTCGCATTCCTAGAGGGGGTTTTATGATGGCCTTTGTCTTTGTCCTAGAAGCATGTTCAAGATGGCCTCCCTTCCTGTGACCTGTCCCCTGCCCTTTGACCTAAATGACACTGTCTGGAACCTAACACACTTTCACATCTTGACCACTGGGGGTATACTGTACATGTGTGAGCTGAACAAAGAGCTCTCTCTTTCCCACCGGCTGCCCATCTACTTGCCTCAGAGAGGAATGCTGTAACCTGTAATGTAACTTTGATTGAATAATAGTCTGTAACTCAGACGTTTTACTCGTGATCTAAATTTATTTCAACCAAATTCTTTAAAGTAAATATCCTACAATTTTAAAATGAATGAAATTGAAAAAAGCTGGTGCCAAATAGGGAACTGTCACGAAATCCAACGTCACACTCACAGCATGCCTGGCATGTCATCATGAATATAAAGCTACCTTTGTAGAGAGTACATTTTGATTTATTTCCTTTACACTTCTTACAGTCCCAAAATAGAGAACTTTGTGCCACACCAGCCATTGTTTTCACATGGAGTAATACGTGGAGATGTCACTGTCATATTAAACATTCCATATGTCACACACCCGAAGGTAGTGGCAAATAAGGGAGTCCACACATGTATTTAAATTATACAAATTAAGTTTTATTAGCTCAAATAAGCAAAATAAACTAAATAACAGGTGTATATGAATATGGATAAGAATCAGTGGTGTATGCCATGAGTGAATGGTTGTAGAATGTATGTTGTATGTGTAGAGGGTGTATGTAATGTAAAACTAAAAGGCCCCAAAACTTGGTACCCTGAGACCTCACCAAAACCCTAACTGAACCCAAGCAAACAAAAGGAAGAGAGAGTGAGCTGAGGACACACCCATCTTATATACACATCCTCAGCTCCCCAAACCCAGGTGAAACCATTTAGCCTGACGACCTACCCACTCTGCCCAGGCTCCCACAGGAACTCGCAACAGCCGGCAGAGTGGGAGGCGTCACACATACAAAATGTCATTTTGACAAAATGCAACACTTATCCTAACACCAGGAAAGGTGCGCCCATCACACCACAATGACTTCCTCTAATCATCTGAAACATTTCTTCATGTTCTTCAAAAACAACAAAAGCTGTTATTCACAATGTCGTCAAGCATTATTGTCAACTGTAAGAGGTTGATGACAATGGTCTAAAAGCTATCCAATTACACCGGCCGCTATTCCATTCAAAAGGAAGAATCAATTTGGGAGCAGGGTCTGATTATTAATGTTATAAAAAGACACAAGGAGGCAGCCATAATGAGGCCTTATGCAATGGAGGAGAAAGCTTGGCTCAAGTGCTCATAATTATGTCTGGCCTGAAGTAGCCCTCTGTATTTTTAGTCAAGGAGGGGTGTAGAGGGAGATGGAGAGAGACAGAGGAGAGGGGCGAGTTAAGAGACGCCCACCTGCAGGTTTCAACCACATTCACCAGGCCACCAATACGGATATGTTTGATTTACATCACAAATCTGGCTGATTTGTAATTTGACTGTGTTCATTTGACTGTGTTCATTTGACTGTGTTCATTTGCCCTATGTTTTTCTCCACAAGTTTTTCCTCGGCTTGCTTCTTTTTTTTTGGGGGGGGGGGGGGGGGAAGAGAGTGTGTGTGGGGGGGGGGGGGTCTATGGTTCAGTGTTAGTTCATATTGTTTGTATTGTATTTATTGTTTGTATTTTTGGGGAGTTTTAAGCATCAAATCAAATCAAATCAAATTGTATTTGTATAGCGCATTTCTTACAAGATGCTATGGAGGACCAAGTCTGTCAAAATTAACAATAAATATATAGATACATAAATGAATGTATGAACAAATAAATGAATGAATACACACAGTATAACAAAATACATTTCTATATTTATTTATTCTTTTACGCATTCATTCTTTGTTTTCCACTTTCATTCTTTGTTTTCCACATTCTTTTCCACATTCATTCTTTCTTTTCCACATTCATTCTTTCTTTTCCACATTCATTCTTTCATTCTTTCTTTTCCACAGTCATTCTTTCTTTTCCACATTTATTCTTTCTTTTTCACTTTATCAGATCTGTATGCAAATATCTGGGGGCGTATCTTGCATGTTGTCCACGCCCCTACGCATTTTCATTGGTTGATACTGCGCGTGACGTGTGAAAGCAGCGACGCAGTTATCATCACAGACGGGGAGAGAGTCGTTAGTCGTCTATAGTCCCGTTCTCACACAGCCTGTTTCTCCCTATAATTTCCATGGAATCCCAAACTATGTCGACATCCCAAGCTATTCCCGTGTTGTCCCCTTTCAAACATGTTGGCAATGGTCTATACTAGTCCATCAGCACTGTATGGGAGAACTTGGTGATAACAAGCCACAGCACTGAGTCGGCACTTTTAAAGGTTTGGAACGACCTCCTCCTCATCGCAGACTCCAGGAAATGTGCTGCCCTGGTCCTCCTGGACCTCAGCGCAGCTTTTGACACCATAGACCATGCCATCCTCTTTAATCGACTCCAGCAGGAGGTTGGCATCACCGACACCGCCTTGTCCTGGTTCAAGTCTTACCTCAGCAATAGAACCTACGCCGTCCACATAGCAGACAGCTCCTCCAGACAAGCCAACCTCACCTGTGGGGTCCCTCAGGGCTCCATCCTCGGTCCCATCTTGTTCTCCCTCTACATGCTCCCCCTCTGTCTAATCCCTCAACGCTACCAGATCTCATTCCATTGCTATGCGGACGACACCCAGCTTTACTTATCAATCAACACTGACGACCCCGCCGATCTGATGCGCCTGATGGACTGCCTCCACGATGTGAAGGAGTGGATGGCCCAGAACTTCCTACAGCTGAATGAGAGCAAGGGGGAAATCCTCCTCATCGGCAACACCACCGCCATCACTCAGCTCAGCACCAACATGGGAAGCCTGTCCACCCTTGTCAGACCACATGTCAAGAACCTCGGTGTCATCTTTGACTCCGAGCTCAACCTTAACCGACAAGTGAGCTCCGTCGTGAAGTCATGTTTCTACCAACTACGTATCATAGCCAAGATCAAGTCCTTCCTCACCCCCAGTGACCTGAGGAGGGTCGTCCTCATGCTAATTTCATCTAGGCTCGACTACTGCAACTCACTCTATGCTGGACTTCCTGATAAGACCATCTACCGCCTGCAGCTAGTCCAAAATGCCGCTGCCAGGCTGGTGTCAGGCACTAAAATGAGGGACCACATCTCCCCTGTCCTCATCTCCCTTCACTGGCTCCCAGTAAAGAAGAGAGTGAAGTTCAAGATCTGCACCTTTGTCTACAAAGCTCTCAACAGTCTCGCCCCACCCTACATCAAGGACCTCCTGGACCTGTCTTCCACCTCAAGGCCCAGGCTCAGGTCCGACGCCCAACTCAGCCTGAGGGTCCCCCGCACCAACCTCAAGAGGAAGGGTGACCGTACCTTTGCGGTGATAGCACCGACCCTGTGGAACGCGCTCCCTTCCGCCATCAAGTCTGCCCCCACTCTGGACTCCTTTAGAGCCAAGTTAAAAACCCACCTCTTCGTCAATGATGTTCCCTAAGTCTACTCCCTATTTGTTGTAAATTGTATCCCTTGAGATGTTCGTTTAAGTAGTCTGTGTCTGTTTGCTTTCTGTGTTCCTTGTCCTTGTCCTTGTCTTTATCTGTTCCTTTACCCGGGCTGCGCCCCGGGCCGATGTAAAAGTTGGATGGGGGGCGCATTATAAATAAATGCCATAGCTCAGCGTAGGAAGCTCTGAACGACTCAGGGTCTCTCAGGAGACCCAGGCGCATACAGTACATCTGGCTCATGTCTCTATCACAACCACAGCCCGAGCTACGCGCGACTCATGCGAAGGGGAGCAACATATTGATTGATTGATTGATTATACTTTAATGTCCACGCGCTCAAGTGCTACAGAGACGATACATACAACATACAGCAGGCAAAGTAAACAACAGGACAGCAGCAAACATTGAGTGACATTGGCAGCAGTTTCCACCTGGACATGGCATCATTTGGTATATACAGTATATATATTGCACATAACCCTTCAAGTGGTGTTTTCGAATATTGCACATGGCCCTTCAAGTGGTGTCTAAGATAAAGTGCAGGTGCTGGTGGTCATGTCCTAATCATCGTTTCTGCTTGAGCGAATTGATTAGTTTAATGGAGAATGGGACAAATGATAGTTTTAAGAGCTTATTATTACATCTTGGCATGCGAAACCTTCTACCTAGGGGGAGAACTTCGTATTCTGTGGAGAGCGGATGTTGGGGGTCTGCGATGATCTTATTAGCCTTGTCCAGGACAGCTTTTTCATATAGTTTATTTAGGATCACATAGTCTCTTTCACCTACAATTTTCATGGCTGTTTTGTGAATGCTGACTAGTCTGTTTTTTTGTTGTACAGTTAAGTTGCCAAACCACACAATTATTCCATATCTGATTACACTTTCAACAATGGACTGATATAAAAAATGTTTTTCTCATGATCATGAGGCCAGCAGGGTCCGCTCCACTACAGATCTGCCTGAATGACACCTCATGGCAGGAATATGAGCATGAGGACCTGGAACAGTTCACGTCGTCGGTTCTGAACCACATAGTGAACTGCACCAACTCAGCCACCGTGGACAAACGTGTCCGGGTCTACCCCAACACGAAGCCATGGATGACTGTGAAGGTCCAAAAACTGCTCAAGGAGAGGGACAACACCTTCTCAGCGAAGGACACACTGCTGTACAGCACCACCAGGGCCAACCTAAAGCGTGGCATCCGGGAGGCCAAGGCAGACCACAGAGAGAAGATTGAGGAATGCTTCCTGAGCAACGACTCCAGGTGGGTGTGGCAGGGGGTTCAGCACATGACAAACTTCAGAGCCAACAGGCTCACAGCCGCGGAGGACGACCCCCTGCTGGCGGAAAAGCTGAACTCCTTCTACGCCCGGTTCGACGAGGGGCGAACGGAGGTAACCACAACACAAACACCACTCTGTCCAGCTCTCAGCAGCCTCACCCTCACAGAGCATGAAGTGAGACGCGTGCTGAAGGCGGTGGACCCCAGAAAAGCCTCAGGGCCGGATGGCGTCCTGGGACGGGTGCTGAGGGACTGCGCCGACCAGCTGGCCGGGGTTTTCACCAACATCTTCAACCAGTCCCTGTCCCAGGCCACCATCCCACCCTGCCTGAAAACCTCAACTATCATCCCAGTCCCGAAGAAAAGCACGGTGAGCTGCCTAAACGACTACCGCCCGGTGGCACTCACACCAATCATCATGAAGTGCTTCGAGAAACTAGTCCGGGCCCACATAGTCACACGCCTCCCGCCCAACCTGGATCCATACCAGTTCGCCTACAGAGCCCACAGGTCCACAGAGGACGCAATCGCGACGACTCTCCACTCCACTCTATCCCACCTGGAGAGGGGGAACAGCTACGCGAGACTGCTCTTTGTGGACTTCAGCTCTGCCTTCAACACCATCCTTCCAGACAGGCTAGTGACCAAACTACTAGACCTGGGACTATCCCACTCTATCTGTGCATGGATCTTCCTGTCTGACTTCCTGTCTGACCGCCCCTAGAGGGTGCTAGTGGGCTCCCACACCTCCACAGCCCTCAGACTCAGCACTGGGTCCCCCCAGGGCTGCTTGCTAAGCCCCATCCTCTACAACCTCTACACCTACGATTTCACCCCCGTCCACCCCAGCAACTCCATCGTAAAGTTTGCAGACGACACCACCGTGGTGGGCTGCATCTCGGGGGGGGACGAGGCGGCGTACAGGGATGAGGTGGAGCAGCTGGGCAAGCTGTGCAAGGTTAACAACCTGCTGCTGAACCAGTCAAAGACCCAGGAAATCATCGTGGACTTCAGGAGGAAAAAATCAGAGGTCCAGCCCCTGCTCGTCGATGGAGGGAGCGTGGAGAGAGTCTCAACCCTCCGATTCCTGGGGGTGCACATACAGGATGACCTGTCCTGGAAGACCAACACAGCAGCCATCATCAAGAAGGCACAACAGCGGCTCTACTTCCTGAGAGTCCTCAGGAAAAACCACATCAGACAGGAGCTGCTGCACAGTGGAGAGCATCCTCACCTACTGCATCTGCGTGTGTATCTCCAGCTGCACAGCCGCAGAGAGGAATGCGCTACAGAGTGTCGTGAGATCGGCCCAGAAGATCACCGGCGCCCCCCTCCCCTCTCTGGAAGAGCTGTACAACACACGCTGCCTCAGGAAGGCCTCCAAGATCTCCAGAGACCCATCCCACCCTGGGAACGAACACTTTGTTCGGCTGCCCTCGGACAGGCGGTTCAGGACCATGTTCGCAAGGACAAATAGACTGAAGCTCAGCTTCTACCCCAGGGCCATTCAGGCCCTGAACACAGCAAAGACCTAGGTTCTAGGCCCTGGACAATCTAGACAATTTGATGGCAGCTACTAGATTGTAATCAAGTGCAATACTGAAACACAACTGTGAACATTTCAAACCTGCAAACTGCGACACTTTAAATGAATGTGCAATAACACTATGTGCAATATGACAACCCTCGGGTACATAAGGTTCAGAGATAGGAAATGTTAGAATAGGTATAGCATAGCATAGAGTACAGCACAGTGTTTTATTTGTATAGTATAGTATAGTGGATAGTGTACATAGCCTTTATTTATGTAAACCAGCTCTTTTCCCTTCTTGTTTTTAGTTTTGTTCCTAGCACCAGGGGAGCCCCCCCTCCCAAATTTCGTTGTATGGTACCTGTACTATATCAATGACAATAAAGACCATTCTTTTCATTCATTCATTCATTCATCTGCTTTCTCACCCCATAATGTCTGAGTCGCCTCAGGTGATAACGCCTCTGCTGTAGTTTGTTACATAAGCTGTCTATGTGTGTATTCCAGCAGAGATGGTTGTCTAATTGAATACCTAAGTACTTATAAGAGGGCACCTGGATGATTATTTGGTCTTTGACGACCACAGGCTCATGGTCAGTTACCTGCCTTGGGTCTAACACAACCTCCTGAGTTTTGGTGAGGTTTAAGATGAGATGGTTGCTGTCGCACCATTTAATGAATATGTTAATCTCATCATGGAGCACCGAGGGGTCTGTATCTTTAGCAAGGAGACTTAGAATTGCAGTGTCGTCAGCATATTTTATAATATGGTTGCTTGGGTGGTTACTTGGTTATACAGTCGTTGGTGTATACTGAGAAAAGATATGGGGACAGAATGCAACTGTACTGCAGTGTTTAGTCACTGACAGTGTTCCATTGACTTTCACTTGCTGTTCTCTTTCTAACATGAAGGAATGGATCCATTTGATTAAAGTACTATTGACACCCATGTCTTTGAGCTTTCCTAAGAGCACGTGGGGTTGTACCGAATTAAAGGCGGAACTAAAATCAACAAATATAATTCGGGCATAGGTGTTTTTGTTCTCAAGGTGCTTGGATACAGAATGTGTGATATAGAGAATAGCATCCTCTGTGCTACGGTTCTGTTTATAGGCAAATTTAAAAACATCTAGCAGTGGATCAATGTGTTTTCTAAGCAGAGACAGTAGATATCGTTCAAAACATTGGCAATAGCCTACAGTAAGAGGAGTATAGTAAGATGTGTATGTATTGTATGTGTTATTATCGATATTCTAAAGGCTTGCTTAGATTAGTTTTAGATTCGTTTTTACTGGTTAGATTTCTATTCTGGAAAAGTCTGGGAAATGCCTATTTTAAGTAGATAATGCATAATTTGTATATTTAAACATAAAAATTCTGAAAACAATAAATGTACCCATCCATGGGTTTGACCTAGTCTCCAACCTTGCCTTCCTGTCCAAGGTGCTAGAGAAGGAAGTTGCTTTCCCTAGGTTTGACCCTCACCTGACCTTCAGTGACCATATAAAACACCTGTGCAAAACCTCCTATCATCTCAGAAATATTTCCAAACTCCGTCCCACTCTAACCCTCAGATGCAGAGAAACTTGTCCATGCCTTTATCTCCTCAAGACTGGACTACTGCAATGCGCTCTTCATCAGGATTCCTGGCAAAAGCATACAGAAGCTGCTGGCAACAGCGCTGCCAGGATCCTGATGAGAGTCCGCAAATACGAGCACATAACCCCCACATAACTTTAGGTTATTTACATAACCCTGGTTCTCTGAGTAGTATTCGTGAGTATCTCACTATGGGAACGCCCCCTGCGTGACCTCATCAGAAACTGAATTACACTGCGCCAGCCCATTGGCTGGCCCAGGCGACGCTTGTGTCACGAGGGACGGGGACCCTCCGCCTATCAGGGTTTCCGTTAACCGGTAATTACCGGTCTTTGTCCGGTAAATTTTATTGAAGTCCGACAAAATGAAAACTCGTCGGACATTTATGTCCGGTGAAAATAATTCCCTCTAAGCACAATTTGAATACAATTCGCTAAAGTTCACATTCTGATTCCTTCTATTTTAAAAAAGACGAATATATAGGCTATGTATTTCTTTTATTATGATATGATTTGACACCGGCATGATGATGTCTCCTAATGTGTAGGCTGCCTATGCGAAACAGCGGTTGTTTCCGGTGTGCGCTATAACTCGTGCACAATCGAGTCGAGGCAGAGAGGAGGATAGCGATGTTTCTCTCTGTGATAGTGTGATTATGCAAGCCTTTTCTGAAAGGGATGAGAACCCGATTGTTTCAGCTTCTCCCAGGGAGAAAGTGGTAGAGTTACCATCCTCCCTGAGTCCTACCATACCATCCGCTGACAGCCTATCTCTCCCGGTAATTGCGTGTCGCTCAAGTAGCTGATCAGTCATTAAACAAATGTTTTTTACATGCAGCTAGTGAGGAATCTGAAATAGGGGGCAACGTAGTTTATTTCCTTAACGATGGGATATTAATGCGTAAATGGTCTCCTCCTAATGCAAATGGTTGTGAGTGGAATACTGTAAAACAAGTGGTTGTGCCTGTGGGTTATAGACAACAGGTGTTATCTGTAGCACATGAGAGCCAGTGGTCAGGACATTTAGGTATAACTAAAACTTATCAGCTGATATTGAAACATTTCTTTTGGCCCGGACTGAAGGCGGATGTTGCCAAGCACTGCCGCTGTTGCCATACTTGTCAGATGGCGGGTAAGCCTAATCAATCCATTCCACCCGCACCATTGCATCCCATTCCTGCTATAGGGGAGCCATTTGAACGTGTAATAATTGATTGTGTTGGACCTTTGCCTAGGACTAAAAGTGGAAGTCAGTATTTGCTCACTACTATGTGCGCTGCTACTCGTTTTCCCGAAGCTGTTCGGTTGCGTAACATATCAGCTAAACGAAATGCGTTCCCAACCAGCGAGACCTGGTTATAGAAATGACGTTGTTTTATTGATAAAAAAAGGGTCAAACTGGAAAGAGAAAATAGAAAACTCACATTAATCCCAAACAATTTAACAAACTTCAGTTAACGTAATGTGGAGTCCGTTCATTGATCGATGCTGTCTGTTCAGTTCCCAGAGGCGCCCGTTCAGCGCTGGACATATAGCGCGCATGCGAATCATGTTATATTATTATATATTATATAGCTCGCATCTAATCGTATCGGATGAGAAATAGACATTAAATGGCATATATAGGCCGCTACACAACAGTAATCACCGCGACAAACAGCTATATTAGATTTGGAAAAATATATATATAATTTTGAAAAAAAATATTTTTATTATATTTTAATATGTCCGGAATATATCACGTTTGTCCGGTAAATCGAAATCTTCCCGGACACGATGTCCGGCGGCAATTTTTTCTAACGGAAACCCTGCCGCCTATATAAGGCGTACACACGGCGTCTGTCGTCATTCAAAACAAGCAACCTCTTCCTCGCTTCTAAAGCAAGGAGGGTGGTCCGGTGAGATACTCACGAATACTACTCAGAGAACCAGGGTTATGTAAATAACCTAAAGTTCTCTTTCATAGTATTCGTTTCGTATCTCACTATGGGAATATACTTACTCCCGTATTGCCAGACCTGCCTGTAAAACGACAACTGTCCCAGAATGGACCCTCACACTCTAGGAACTACGTCCTAAGAGGAACCCAAACTGAGGACTGAGTGTGATAGCGTTGGAGCCGTAACATCCAACCTATAAAATCTAGCGAACGTGTGGGGCGAAGCCCAGCACGCCGCCGCACACACCTCCTGAATAGACACCCCTTTAATGAGTGCCCAGGAGGTCGCCAAACCTCTAGTAGAGTGCGCACATAAGCCCGCGGGGGGCTGTAGACCCTTACTAGAGTAAGCCAAGGCAATAGCCGCCACTACCCAATGGGAAAAGGCGCTGTTTCGACACTGGCTTTCCCGTGTGTGGATTCGCCCAGGATACAAACAACTGGTCACCTTTCCTGCAACCCTGAGTCCTGTCAATGTAAACACGCAGCGCGCGGACAGGACATAAAGTATGCAACCGCCTGTGCTCTTCCGAGGCAAAAGGCGGGGGATAGAAGGCAGCCAACTCTATAGGGGTGCAAGAGCCTATAACCTTCGGAATAAACGCTGGGTTAGGCATCAGACTGACCCTAGAGTCCCCTGGGGAGAACTTTGTACACTCTCGGTGCACCGAGAGCGCATGGACTTCACCTATGCGCTTAGCCGAAGCCAAAGCAAGCAATAGGACCGTCTTTAGCGTTAACACTTTCACCTCCACCTGTTCCAGCGGTTCGAACGGTGGGCAGGAGAGAGCATCTAGTACCATAGGGAGGTCCCATGAAGGAGCTAACGGCCTAGACGTAGGCAATTTCCTTCGGGCCCCTTTCATAAACTGGCACACCAACGGGTGCTGGCTTATCGACTTTCCACCCAGGCCAATATGACAAGCCGAAATAGCTGCCAAATAGACCTTAACGGTTGAGAAAGCCTTACCCCTCTCAATCAAGTCCTGTAGAAATGACAGAATAACTGTCACAGAACACTGAAAAGGGACAGCGTGTGACTCTGAGCACCAAGTCTCTAACACACGCCACTTATGCCCATACAACTTTCTAGTTGATGAGGCTCTGGCGCACTGAATAGTGTCGATCACCCCTTGGGGAAGACCCACTAGTGCAAGGTTGATCCCTTCACGGGCCAGGCCCACAGAGACAATCTCTCTGGGTGGGGACGGAATATCTCCCCCCGCGCCTGGGTCAGCAGGTCCCTGCGCAGCGGTAGTTGCCATGGCGGACCGGATAGGAGATGAAAAATCTCCGCCAACCAGTGCTTTCCCGGCCAACGCGGGGCTATCAGCACCATGGACAGATCTCCTTCCCTCACTCTGGCCAGAGTCGGGGGAATGAGTGCCACCGGTGGGAACGCATACAGGAGGGTCCTCGGCCACTCGTGCGCTAATGCGTCCACTCCCAGCGGGGCTCCCCGATCGCGCAGAGAGAAGAACAGAGGACACTGGGCGTTCTCTGCCGTAGCATAAACGTCCACGGTCGCTTGACCGAATCGTGACCAAATCTGTTTCACTACTTCGGGGTGAAGTCTCCAGTCTGCGTACAGTGGGTTGCCCCTGGACAACAAATCTGCTCCGTAGTTCAGAATGCCCGGTACATGGGTTGCTCTCAGCGACCGCATGTGTGCACTGCTCCACACTATCAGTCTGTGTGCCATAGTGTGTAACTGGTGGGACCTCAGTCCCCCCTGTCTGTTTACATAGGCAACGACCGTGGAGTTGTCTGTCCTCACCAAAACATGATGTCCTCTCAACCACGGGAGGAAATGTTTCTGAGCCAAGTGAACAGCTAGCAGTTCCAGGCCGTTTATATGGGTAGAACGTAAGTGCGGGTCCGTTTATCGTTCTCCCTTCGAAAGTGGCACCCCAGCCTCTCAGAGAGGCGTCCGTGGTGATTAACTTTCTGTTCAGGCCAGGTCCCATAGAAACACCCTGTGTTATGAAACCTGGGTCCTTCCACTGGTGCAGAGCCAGTGAGCAATCCCTGGAGACCCTCACACGACGGTGACCGTCGCGGTGGGGGTCCAGGCCCAGAGAGGCCACCCAGCACTGGATGCCTCTCATGTACAGGCGCCCCAGGGGTATGGCCACCACAGCGGAGGCCATCAAGCCTAACAACCTCTGGCATTGTTTGAGGGTAACTATGTTGCCCCTGCGAAACAGCGCTATAGTCGCGCGCATCGTCTCCACTCTTTCTGGGGACAAAAACGCCTTGGCTCGGATAGAGTCCAGTGCGAGCCCTATAAACGGGATGCGTTGAGAGGGTGTCACCATGCTCTTTTCCATGTTTATTCGGAATCCCAGATTCGTTAGGTGTTTCGAAATGACCGCTGTGTGACGTGCCGCCTCCTCGCGGGAGGTGGCTGCCACTAACCAGTCGTCGATATATGTGGCCACTCTGATACCCCTCTGTCTGAGAGGGGCCACTGCTGCCTCTGTGCATTTTACAAACACCCTTGGGCTTAGTGACAGGCCGAAGGGAAGGACCACATATTCGTACGCTATCCCTTGGAAAGCGAATCTCAGATATTTCCTGTGTGGAGGATATATCGGAATGTGGAAATAAGCGTCCTTCAGGTCGATTGATGTGAACCAATCCCCTGCTCGTATGAAACTTAGCAGAGAAGAGTGTGTCAACATCCTGAATTTGTATTTTCTGAGATGCTGATTCAAGACGCGGAGGTCTAGAATAGCCCTCATGCCCCCCCTTTCTTTGGGACCAGAAAATACTTCGAGTAGAAACCTCTGTGGGTCTCCTCGAGAGGTACAACTGTTATAGCTCCTTTCTCCCTTAGAATGGAGATTTCCTCCAGGAGAATATTGTCTCGTTCGCCCTGAGCTGGAGAGTACAGTATTTCTCTGAATGGGGGTGGAGCGACACAGAATTGGAGCCTGTAGCCCATTCGTAGTGTCCTCAACACCCAGTCTGACTGTGTGCAGTCTGCCCATTCCTGCTGATGCGTGGAAAGCGGGCTGACTGGCCACCTCATCACATGCGAGTTGTTGGCGCCCCCGGGGCGCGCAACAGCCGCCTAGCGTGCCTTCCCGCGCTGTGCGCGGTCTGGCCGCTTTCTGCGTCACAGCCGCGGGACGGGCTAGTCCCACGGTCTGCATTATGGCAGAGAAAGATTTGTTTTTCAACATCTCTTTTATTTTTATGTTTTTCAACATTGTTAACAACGCCCTTGGCACTCTGCCTGGATGCGCTTGTCGGGACATGTTTAATACATTGTGCATTAACATGCTTGAGTGACAAACAACTTTGCAGTATGAACAGTCACTCACCTTTGTATGGAACATGTTGTACCGAACTGGAACGGAGCTGGGAGGGTACAGAGCGGTCAGCGAGGGGGGCCGACTGGACTCGCTCTCCTCCCGAGGGGAGGCTGTCAGATCACCCGCTTCTTCTTCCTCGCCGACGCGGCGGCCGGGGGAGGGGATGCCTGAGGTCTAGCCCGGGGAGTCTGTCCGTGGCTGGGTCACAGGCGCTGCGGGCTGCGCTCTTCTCGGAAAGCACAGCTCCATAGCCTCATCCTCTCTCTTTTTCTCCTCACATCTCTTCTGCATTGAGGTGACTGCTGCACCGAAGAGACCCTGCGGTACGATAGGGGTGTCGAGAATTTCTTCTCTCTCCTTCGCCGACAGGTTGGTGAGACCGAGCCAACGCGCCCTCTCCTGCAGTACCATGAGACCCATGGATTTACCCGTCACGCGACCCTCCCTCATCATTGTCCGAGTCTCTCTCATAGCGAGCAGCGGTAAAGCTGTCAATCCCCTTGTCATCCAGTACCGGGAAACCGATGTCAGGGCTATGTGGCACTAAGTCCGCCCAGCATGGTGTCGGTAAACCTGGAGACATGTCCGCGTTAGACTGTGATGGCAGCGTTTCGGCTGCCTTACACAGAAGCGGATCTTCTCCCGACAGGCTTGGGGAAAACTGCACAGTGGATACACTCATCGGTAGAGATAACAGCGGCCTGGGCGTGGGTTAATCCCAGACACGCTGCACACTTAGAGTGAGTGTCCCAGCTAGCCATTGACTTGCTGCACGAGCAGGTCTTCCAGCTAGTCTCGGCTGTGCTAGGTCCGCTAGCCTCAACGTTAGCCATTTCTGGCTAAGGGTTGTAGGCTAGCTGCTAGCAGGCCTCGCTACTTCACCCGTTAGCTTGTCAGCTATCAAGGGAAAACAGAGGGGCCAGGGGAGGGATATTACTATCTACCCGCTAGCAGTGCGTTATAGAGATAAAGTTATTTCTACTTTTTGTCTCTCACACTGGGTATTGCTACCCGTAACCGTTCGGAGTATTCCTACTCGCAGAACAGGGAGTATTGCTACTCGCGTCGTTCAGAACGAGGAGTATCGCTACTTTTTTCGTTCCGAGCAAGGCGAGTATTGCTACTCGAATCGTAACACGGGGTATCGCTACCCCGAGTCAGAGTATTCCTACTCTTCAACAGAAGTATTTCTACTCCTGTGAACGTCAACGAAGTGCAGTTTAGCAGCAGAGCGCCCGTCGGCACGAGTTTGGTCGCTCGTATCTGTGGACTGTTTAGCTCTAGCCACCCGCACAGTTGTTGTCAGCTCCAGTGAGAAGCGAGAAGAGGTTTTTGAATGACGACAGACGCCGTGTGTACGCCTTATATAGGCGGAGGGTCCCGTCCCTCGTGACACAAGCGTCGCCTGGGCCAGCCAATGGGCTGGCGCAGTGTAATTCAGTTTCTGATGAGGTCACGCAGGGGGCGTTCCCATAGTGAGATACGAAACGAATACTATGAAAGAGAACCCCCACATAGCCCCCATTCTACACTCACTACATTGGCTCCCTTATTCAAAAAGGCCTTTGACTGTTGAACTGTGTTCATTCTTGTGATTTATTTTGTGTTTTTTTTGTTAAAGTTAAATGTTTTTAACTGATTATGTTTTAGGCTGTTTTTTTGTTTTTAATCTGTAGCACTCTGTAGCCTGCTGTGTACCCAGGCTTGAGACAGGGTTTTATATTGTAGTAATATTAATGTAACTTAATTTACGTTAAATTTACAGAAGATTCCTTGTTTGTAGCGCCTCTAAGTTGTAATGAGATCTGCCCCAATTACTGCACCCTGACAATATGTTAGTTTAGAATAAGGTTGGTAATTTAATGTCAAACTAGATGTATTCATCTATTTCAGAGACCCGCACTAGTTAAGGCACTAGGTGGGCAAAAATGCTACACCTGTTTAGTCTTCTACAAATAATTTACAATTCAAACAGTGCAGTTTTACATTCGTTTACTTAATGTTTTCCTTTTGAACCATTTATCTAGGAATCAAGGTAAGGCAAATACATTACAAAAAAGAAACAATACAAGAAAAAAGAAACAATATTACAGAGGGGTAGGTGCAGAAACGTGACCATAGCTCAGCCTAAGAAGGTCTGATCGACTAGGGGTCGATATCTACTGTTCAGGAGACTCAGGTGCGTAAAAAACCCTCTGGTCTCACGTCTCTATCACAACCACAGCCCGACCTACGAGCGAATCATACGAAGGGGAGCAAGATATGGCAGGGGACTTTTTCTGGCAAAACTCACCCTTTAAGAGGTGATAACCACTAATAAGCTGCCAAACCAAAAGGTATATCATATCAAAACATAATCTAGGGATGTAAAGGAATAAAAAAAATCACATCTAGAATTTGCCCACCCAGATGGTAATGAAAAATGGTTTGGCCCAAGGACGATCTCGACTTTGTCGCTTTTACCACGTCACGCGCGGTATCAACCAATGAAAATGCGTGGGGCATCAACCAATGAAAATGCGAAACACGCCCCCATATTTGCATACAGATCTGATAATCTGGGAAAGAATGAATGTGGAAAACAATGTGGAAAAGAATGTGGAAAAGAAAGAATGAATGTGGAAAACAATGTGGAAAACAAAGAATGAATGTGGAAAAGAAAGAATGAATGTGGAAAAGAATAAATAAATATAGAAATGTATTTCGTTATACTGTGTGTATTCATTCATTTATTATGTATTTGTTCATACATTCATTTATGTGTCTATATATTTATTGTTAATTTTGACAGACTTGGTCCTCCATAAGATGCAACTCAATGCGCTTCACATAAACATTCTCAGTCAATCAATCAATCAATACTGACCGAGCCGCAAGCAGGCAAAAGTAAAAACCTGTACACTATGCAGCCAGGAAAATTCCCTTGCAGCCCTCTACACATAGAGCGACTACTAGCCAGTTTGCCTGCCAGCACCCGGCGGGGGCTCCCCTGTTATGTTCAATAACGGAGTCGAACTCAGAGCTTCTAGTCGGAGCTGGCAACTCCATTTAATCAAACACGAGTGTAACACAAAACGTAATACGGCACTGTAGTAAAATCCCAACTGTCGTAAAACTACAGACGTAACATTTCCCCCCCCCTCACACAACCTAGGTGTGATATTCAGTCATGTAATCACGCAAGTAATCGGGCCTGTTGCGTGCTCGAACCAGACGTGGCTCTGGTGCAGCCACAGCCACTGGTGGCGGCTCCACGCCTTGGGGCTGAGCCTGGTAGGCCGGGGTTGCTGCTTCATCCAACCGTGCGGCTGGCAAGACTGTGGAAGAGGCCACACCCAGCGCTGGGCCAGGGGGAGGCTGCACCTTACGCAGGCGGGTAGCATGCCAGCGAGTGCCGTCGGCGAGCCTAAACGAGGCCGGGCCAAGCTGTTTGCTGACCTGGACAGGGTCAGACCAAAACGACTGGAGTTTGTTGTCCCGATGAGGTCGTCGGATCCTGACCCAGTCCGACACAGCAATGACAGGTGGCCTAGCACGTCTGGCCCTGTCGAAACGATCCTTCATCAAGCGCTGGTGGTTGGTGACTGTGGCTTGAACTGGATGGACCGGGGGCTGAGCTAGTGTAGGGCGGAGCCTATCGAGAGGCAGCTAGAGCTCCCGCCCCAGCATGAGGGAGGCTGGGGAGACTCCTGTAGTGGCGTGTCGCGTGGCCCAATAATGCAACAGCGTCTGGAGGAGGCTGGTGGTGAGCGTGCACCCTTGTGCCAGGTGGGCCCTGATGCCATTTTTCATTGTTTGGTTCAGCCGTTCCAACCCCCCGTTCGCAGCAGGGTGGTAGAACGCTGTGCGGATGTGGTGGATCCCTTTACCCACTAGATAGGAGGACAGTTCATGGGAAATCATTTGAGGACCGTTGTCAGTCGTGATCCTCTTGGGCAGGCCCCAACGTGCAAACAGAGCCTCAAAAATGTCGATCAGCACCTTTGCTGTGACCGAGCCCACAGGCGTCACCTCTGGCCACTTAGAGTGGAGGTCGTAGGTCACAACGAGAAAACGCTGGTGATGTGGTACCCCATGCAGCTCGCCGCAGATATCCAGTTGCAGGTGCTCCCAGGGTTGAGATGGCCAGTCCAACGGCTGCATGGGCGGGGGTGGAGCTGGAGCCCTGGTCTTACCACTAAGGAGACAGGCAGTGCAATCTTTGACCAGGGTTTCGAGTTCCCTGTCGATGCCTGGCCACCACACAACATCACGACAGCGCTGTTTGAGCCTGACTATGCCCAGGTGACCCTCGTGCGCCATAGCAAGGATACGCGCCCGAAGGACACCTGGGACCACAGTGCAGAACCCGCGAGCGACACAGGTGTCATTCCAAACCGACAACTCCTCCCTGATCCTGGAGTAAGTGAGTAGCTCGTCAGGTACTCTTGCCGGCCACCCCTGCGTGATGTAGGTTGAGAGTGTAGAGAGGGTGGGGTCATCGGCTGAGGCATCCCGGAGCTCTTTCAGCGACACCGTCTCCTGAAGGGGTGTGGGGAGGAGCTGGACGAGGTCATGCTCAGCCTGGTCCAGTCCGGGGGTCAAGGTTGGGGCTGTGGGTGGGCTGGGGATTGAGCGTGATAGCAAGTCGGCTACCACGTTGTCCAGTCCTGGCGTGAACTGTAGCCGATAGTTGTACTGCTGCGTCTGAGCAGGCAGACGTCCAGAGCCAGGGCTCGTCATGCTTCAACAGCTTCCGCAGTGGTGTGGTTGTGGCCGAGTACTGTGGCAGGAAACGGAGGTAGTACGCCGTCATGCCTAGAAAGGAGGCCACCTGAGCGGCTGTGGTGGGCTCCGGGACATGATGGATGGCCTCGGTGTTAGAGTGCACCGGGTACGTGCCATCAGCTGAGAGGCGGAACCCCACAAAGTCAATGGCTGGGGCGGCGAATACACACTTCTCACCATTGAGTGTGAGGTGATGCTTGGCCAATGCACTGAACACACTGTCGAGACGCTCGTCGTGGCTCTCGACGGTGGCCCCGTGAACCACGATGTCATCAAGATAGATGGCCACACCTGGGATCCCAGTGAAGATGGAGGCCATGATCTTTTGGAAGCAGCTGGGGGCGGAGCTTAAACCGAAAGCCATGCGTTTGTAGCGGAAAACCCCTCTGTGAGTGATGAACGCTGTGAGGTTGCGGCTCTCGGGGTGTAGTGGCACTTGGAGGTAACCCTGACGGAGGTCCAGTTTAGAGAACACGCTGGACCCGTAGAACTGGGCGGTGAGCTCCTCTATCGTTGGCAGGGGGTATTTGTCAGGGATGATGGCCTTGTTTACCGCTCTCAGATCCACGCAGATGCGCAGACCCCCAGACTTCTTCTTCGCCACCACCAGGTTGGAGATCCAAGGCGATGCATTCACCTGCTCAATGATGTCGCTATCGAGCATGCTCTGTAGTTGAGAGGAGATGTCATCGTGGAGAGCCAGGGGGGAGCGGCGGAGGGGCTGTATAACAGGCATCACTGTAGGATCTAACAGAGGCTGGTGGGCAAAAGTGTCGAGGCAGCCTACACCGCTGAACAGCGCAGGCCACTGTTGCTGCCAGGGGATGGAAACGGTGTGAATCTCTGAGCCAGCTGTGTCTAGCAGGGTGAAACCGAGGGCGTTGAACAGGTCGAGGCCTAACAGGTTGGTCCCGTGGCGTGCAACGTTGAACCTGAAAGCCGGCAGTGTCCTCTCCCCGTACTTCACAGGCAGCTGAAAAGAGCCCACAATGTCAATCTTAGAGTTGGCATAGCCACGCAGGGTGGTGGAGGGCAACCCCAGGGGCACATGGGAGAAGAACTGTGTATAGGTCGTCAAGTTCACAAGGGACACTGTGGCTCCAGTGTCTAGGAGGAGCGGCAGAGTGACATCACCAACCATCAACGAGCATGTTTTGAATGGCGCTCGTCCTGAGCTGACATTATGGATGACTGTGGTAGGTGACTGGGAAGCTCTAGCTGGGGCAGACCTGCAGACCTTGTGAAAGTGGTTTAGTCTCCCGCAGTTGGAGCAGGTTTTGCCACGGGCTGGGCATGTCTGAGCTCTTGAATTGTGTGCAGAAGAGCCACAATTCCCACACGGCTGGTGTGGCTGGTCGCGTGATCGAGAGGCCAGTAAAACGCTCTCCCCGCCGCTGAGCGTAGACCTGACCTGACCTGCGCTGACCTGTAGGCTGTGCGCGCCCTCTGCCGGTGAGCTGGGAGAGGCTGAAAAACTTACTGCACATTCCAAGGCTGTTTCAACCTGGGCCGCCATGTTCAGAGCTGCTGATAATGTAAGTTCATCATTTTCCAGTAACAGTTTTTCCCTAATCTTGTCACAGTTCGTGTGTAAGATGAGTTGGTCTCTTATCATTTCGTTCTGTAATGCCCCGAACTTGCATAAGCTCGCCAAACCCCGCAGATCAGCCACATACTGTGTCACTGTCTCACCTGTGCGTTGGTGTCTTCGTCTGAATATGACGCGGCGGAGAAGAGCGCTTTGTGGAGGGGCGAAGTGTTGCTTCAATAGTTCCACAGCGTCTGTGTATCTCGCCGCAGTGCCGAGAGTTTCAAACACGCGCTGACCCTCCGCTCCCAGGCAGTGCCGCAACAGCGCATATTTCCTCTTGTCTGATACGTCCTCCAAGCCAGCAGCTAGGATGTATGTTTCGAAAGAGGAAATCCAGCGGCCCCACGGAATCGGTGGTTCTGCCGGGACTGCTAGGAAAGGAGGGGGTGTTGATAGAGAACAATCAGCCATTCTCGTCGCCAATGTTATGTTCAATAACGGAGTCGAACTCAGAGCTTCTAGTCGGAGCTGGCAACTCCATTTAATCAAACACGAGTGTAACACAAAACATAATACGGCACTGTAGTAAAATCCCAACTGTCGTAAAACTACAGACGTAACACCCCCGCCGCCCCACACGCCCAGCCCGCCCCACCACCAGCACACCCGGCCCAGCCAAGCAAGCACAGACCATAAAAGGCCCCGCACAAGGACGGCCAAGCAGGTGCCCCGGCGGCGGAACAGACCAGGCACACGGGGCAGCCGGGGGTCCCCAAGGGGAGGCCCAAGGACCACCGGCGCATAGCAAGCAAGCAAGGGCGAAAAACCTGTACACCATGCATCCAGGAAAAGTTCCTTGCATATTATCGGCGTACACACTGTCCATAAATGTAGTGTTATATCTGCATCGTTCTGCATCCAGCATGGGCACAGGTCCTGCCAAAAGAGAATCTCAAGCGCAGTTATGATGCAACAACACAATAAAGATGACAGCAATACAACCTGATGGTGGTCCAGGTACATCCTGGTACCGGTTCTGGTACTGCTCTAGGTGCTACTGGGAGCTGACAGTGCCTCATCAGCACCCAGGTCCTTTTTCCTGTATCTCCAACATCGCTACCATAACATCAGCTAGTGGCAGGGGGGGTGATCGCCTCATCCTCTTTATGCAGTTCATATGATCGCTAGGACAACCACCAAGTCCTACAGTGCATTCAGAAATTATTGAGACTCCTTCACTTGTTCCACATGTTGTTGTGTTATAGCCTCATATAATACATACGTATTGGTGGCCAGATGAATATAGTCTATAAAACATTCCTGGGAAAAACACCTCTCTACCTCTCATCTCTCCTGCACTTCTCTCACAACAGTTATCACTCAAGGTCTAGGGATCTCATCAAACTCACCATCCCAAAAACCTGCACTGTTTTCGGCCTAACTCCTTTAGTTTTGAGGCAGAAAAAGATTGGACCACCTTACAGAACACATTCAAACCCACATCACTTACCATTTTCAAAAATAAACTTCAGCAGGTCATAGTTGACTGTTGTTCCTGCTGATTGCCCCCCCCCCCCACACACACACATACACACAAACATACACACACACCCCACTCTCTTTCCACACATAGGTTAGTTGATTTGTTTTTATTTATTTACCTTCACTGTCTTTGCCGTTCTCATGTATTGTATGTATTATTCTATGATGACCCTGAGGATTTCTGTTTATATGTTTGTTTTTATTCTTGCCAGGGCCTCTTGGCCAGATCTTCATTGAAAATTAAGATTTGTTCTCAATTGATTTTATCTGGTTAAATAAAGGTCAAATAATAATAATTAAAAAAGGATTACATTCCGATAATTTGCCATCAGTCCACACACTATACCCCAAAAGGACAAAGTGAAACCACTTTTTTTTTTATGTCAGTAAATGTATTCAAATTGAAATACAGAAATACCTAATGTACATACGTATTCAGACCCTTTGCAATGGCACTCTTAAAATGAGCTCAAATGCTAAAATGTCATCAACAAATCACTCAATAGAATCTTAATACAGGGATAAATAGCTCATGTAATTTTGGAATGAATTATGTTTGTTTTTATAGGGTCTCTGATTTGCATAGGAATCAATTACACACTATGTGGATCAGGTTATCATTACAAACTGAGCAAATGGAGAGGAACAAAACTGCTCAGGAATGCGACCCTGAGGCCTGGGGAGACTTACACACATCTACAAAGTTGAATGGTGGAGAGGAACAAGCACAGTCGATGGGACAACATAATCTCAGTCTCTCTACAAAATTGGTCTGTAACCAAGTGGCCAAAAATAATCCCTTGCAACAATTTGCAAAGAATTCAAGTAATACAGCAAAGAAATTGTCTGGAAATGTGTTTATTTGGTTTTACTACAAAGCATTAAGTTTAGTACAAATCTAGCACATGCAATGCAGTTTCTGCACCCTCTCTGGTGTGAAGAATAGTGGTAGCTGCATCAAGTTATGGGTATATACGTGTCACTGGCACATATTGCTGACTTGATAGTGACATCCTAATCTATACACTGTGTAATAGATTCCTATGCAAATCAGAGACCCTATAAAACAGAGATAGATATTCTTTCCAAAATTACATGAACTGTTGTTCTTGCATGAAGATGGACTCAATTCAACTTATTGAATAATTTTTGCATTTTAGCTCATTTTAAGAGTGCCATAGCAAAGGGAGTGAAGACACATGAGGTATTTCTGTGTTTCAATTTTAATAAATTAACTGAAATAAAAACAAAAAAACGTGTTTTCACTTTATCATTCTGGGGTATTGTGTGTGGGTTGATGGCAAATTCTTTTAATTTAATCCATTTTAAATTGAGTCTATAGCACAAGAAAATGTGGAAAAAGTTAAGGGGTCTGAATACTTTCCGAATGCACTGTATAACACAATATGATGTAAACAAAGAGCCGCACACACACACACACACACACACACACACACACACACACACACACACACACACACACACACACATCCTCACTCATATGAGAGACTGGAAATAGAATATGCTCTGTGCTCTAGACCTCTTCTAGGTCTACACTGTCCTCTACTGGCCATACATCGTATTACAGCGCTGTATATAGGCCTACACAACAAACACAAAATGTACAGCTGAGGAAAAAACAAAGCTATTTGATTTGTAGTTCATATTTATTATGTTATGCACTTGCCTCACTACAGTCTTCACAGTCATTGATACAGTCATTGATCGCTGGAATACCATTGACACCAAAAGCATTTGGCACCATCAACAAATGTACTTACATATCACATCAGGATCACATCAGGATAAGCTAGGATAAAGCAATTTTGCAGTTTTTCGGTATATGAAGCAGGCTAATTACAAGACGTGCCAACTAGTGGTCTTTGTGTGTAAGTAGCAGATTGTCATTGTAAAGACTATGGTCATTTGACCCCCGAGGCGGCTCTTATAGTAGGTAAGATAGGCACGGCTGTTCTAGTGTTAACATGGATCTCCCAACACTCAAGCGCAAACGTCGGAGGCGAGACCGTAAGCAACGCCGAGGACGAAGGGGGGGCCTGCTAGCCAGGCTGAGGAGAAGCCCGAATAAACCTGCTTTGCCGAGTATTTTCCTATCCAACGTCAGGTCCCTGGCAAACAAGATGGACGAATTGAGACTACAGGTCGTTACCAATAACATCGTGGGAGATAGCTGTGTGATTATTCTCACGGAAACCTGGCTAAATGACACTATCCTGGACTCCGCGGTAAGCCTAGAAGGGAGAACCCTACACCGGGCAGACCGGACTTTGCTTAGTGGGAAGACCCGCGGAGGTGGGCTCATTATATCTACGAAGGATAGCTGGTGCTTAAACACGAAAACTGTAAGTAGCCACTGCTCCCCAAACCTGGAATACTTGACTGTTAAATGCCGACCCACTTACCTCCCGAGGGAATTCAACGCAGTGTACATTACAAGTGTTTACATTGCACCAAACGCAGATGGTAGCTTAGCATTGGCGCGGGTATATGACGTCATCAGTGGTGAACAGAGCGCGGACCCACAGGCAGTCCATATTATCGCCGGAGACTTTAATCATGCCGACCTGAAGGTAGTACTACCCAAGTTCTATCAGCATGTTAAATGTGCAACAAGAGGAGAAAAAACACTGGATAAGGTATACACCAACATCAAGCGTGCTTACAAGGCTAGACCGCTAGCTCATCTAGGCATGTCTGACCATGTGTCAATCCTCCTGATCCCAGCCTACACTACCATGAGGAAAAGTTCTCCCATCACCACTAAGACTGTCAGAACCTGGCCAGAAGGGTCCGCTCCACTGCAGATCTGCCTAAATGACACCTCATGGCAGGAATATGAGCATGAGGACCTGGAACAGTTCACGTCGTCGGTTCTGAACCACATAGTGAACTGCACCAACTCAGTCACCGTGGACAAACGGGTCCGGGTCTACCCCAACACGAAGCCATGGATGACTGGGAAGGTCCAAAAACTGATCAATGAGAGGGACAACGCCTTCTTCGCAGGGAAGGGCACACTGCTGTACAGCACCACCAGGGCTAACCTAAAGCACGGCATCCGGGAGGCCAAGGCAGACCACAGAGAGAAGATTGAGGAATGCTTCCTGAGCAACGACTCCAGGCGGATGTGGCAGGGGGCTCAGCACATGACAAACTTCAGAGCCAACAGGCTCACAGCCGCAGAGGACGACCCCCTGCTGGCGGAAAAGCTGAACTCCTTCTACACCCGGTTCGACGAGGGGCGAACGGAGGTAACCACAACACAAACACCACTCTCTCCAGCTCTCAGCAGCCTCACCCTCACAGAGCATGAAGTGAGACGCGTGCTGAAGGCGGTGGACCCCAGGAAAGCCTCTGGGCCGGATGGCGTCCTGGGACGGGTGCTGAGGGACTGCGCCGACCAGCTGGCCGGGGTTTTCACCAACATCTTCAACCAGTCCCTGTCCCAGGCCACCATCCCACCCTGCCTGAAAACCTCAACTATCATCCCAGTCCCGAAGAAAAGCACGGTGAGCTTCCTAAACGACTACCGCCCGGTGGCACTCACACCAATCATCATGAAGTGCTTCGAGAAACTAGTCCGGGCCCACATACTCACACGCCTCCCGCCCAACCTGGATCCATACCAGTTCGCCTACAGAGCCCACAGGTCCACAGAGGACGCCATCGCGACGACTCTCCACGCCACTCTATCCCACCTGGAGAGGGGAAACAGCTACGCGAGACTGCTCTTTGTGGACTTCAGCTCTGCCTTGAACACCATCCTTCCAGACAGGCTAGTGACCAAACTACTAGACCTGGGACTATCACACTCTATATGTGCATGGATCAAGGACTTCCTGTCCGACCGCCCCCAGAGGGTGCGGATGGGCTCCCACACCTCCACAGCCCTCAGACTCAGCACTGGGTCCCCCCAGGGCTGCGTACTAAGCCCCATCCTCTACAACCTCTACACCTACGACTTCACCCCCGTCCACCCCAGCAACTCCATCGTAAAGTTTGCAGACGACACCACCGTGGTGGGCTGCATCTCGGGGGGGGACGAGGCGGCGTACAGGGATGAGGTAGAGCAGCTGAGCAAGCTGTGCAAGGTTAACAACCTGCTGCTGAACCAGTCAAAGACCCAGGAAATCATTGTGGACTTCAGGAGGAAAAAATCTGAGGTCCAGCCCCTGCTCATCGACGGAGAGAGCGTGGAGAGAGTCTCAACCCTCCGATTCCTGGGGGTGCACATACAGGATGACCTGTCCTGGAAGAACAACACAGCAGCCACCATCAAGAAGGCACAACAGCGGCTCTACTTCCTGAGAGTCCTCAGGAAGGAACACAACAAGCAGGAGATACTGGTGGCCTTCTACCGCGGCGCAGTGGAGAGCATCCTCACCTACTGCATCTGCAACTGGTTCTCCAGCTGCACAACCGCAGAGAGAAATGCGCTACAGAGAGTCGTGAGAACAGCCCAGAAGATCACCGGCGCCCCCCTCCCCTCTCTGGAAGAGCTGTACAACACACGCTGCCTCAGGAAGGCCTCCAAGATCTCCAGAGACCCAACCCACCCTGGGTACGAACACTTTGCCCGGCTGCCCTCGAAAAGGCGGTACAGGACCATGGCCGCAAGGACAAACAGACTGAAGCTCAGCTTCTACCCCAGGGCCATCCAGGCCCTGAACACAGCAAAGACCTAGGTTCTGGGCCCTGGACAGTCTGGACGGATTGATGGCAGCTGCTGGATTGAAAAAATCAGGTGTAGTGCTGAGGCACAAATGTGTAAATTTCAAGCCTGCAAACTGCGACACTTTAAATGAATGTGCAATAACACTATGTGCAATATGACAACCCTAGTCGTCTTATCTGTACAGTATAGTAGTGGATAGTGTACATAGCCTTTATCTATGTAAACCAGCTCCTTTCCCTTCTTGTTTTTTTAGGGGTTTTTTTCTTTCCTAGCACCAGGGGAGCCACCCCTCCCAAATTTCGTTGTTTGGTACCTGTACTATAGCAATGACAATAAAGACCATTCATTCATTCATTCATTCATTCATTCATCATCAGCAGCAACAGCAGCATCAGCATCCCTCCCATCTGCTCTAACTCTAACAGTATTTGCTGCCACCTTGTGGTGAGAAATGATTACTGTAGGATGGATCACCCAGTCAAGCTATTTGAATACACTCACCAAACACTTTATTAGGAGCACCTGTACACCTTCTCATTCATTCAGGTGGTGTAATGGTGTGGGGAATGTTTTCTTGGCACACTTTGAACCCATTAATACCAATCCATCATCGCTTGAATGCTGCAGCCTATTTGAGTATTGTTGCTGACCATGTGCATCCCTTCATGGCCACAATGTACCCATCTTCTAATGGCTGCTTCCAGCATGATAATGCACTATGAAAAATCTGCACGAATTGTGTGATGCAATCATGTCATCATGGAGCAGAATCTCAAAGGAATGTTTCCAACAACTCAATCAATGCCACAAAGAATTGAAGCTGCTTTAAGAGCAAAGGGAGGCCATACCCAGTATTAGTATAATGTTCTTAATAAAGAGTTAAGTGATTGTACATAATCCTGTACAATTAAAGGTAATCTTGCCCATAGTATTCAGATGCATGTCCCTTTTCTCATTTGCTTTCATTCAAAAACATTCGAAGAAAAGACAATGACGAAACCCATTCAATCAGCCTACGCCGAAAACTACACCGGACTCCCTATGACCAAACACTTTTTTGTGTGACTGGAGATATCACCTGACTAGGGAAAACGCAGGGTCCTCGTTAGAAATAGCTGGGTCCATCGCCGACACCAGGTCGTCTCGCCGTTGTTTCTGTGGCTGTTGATCTGTTTCTAGTAGTGGTCAAACACTCCAGCCTCACAGCAGTTGACTGGGGTCTTGGTCCTGTGCTGTCTATCTGAAGGCCTTCTACATTGCAGCTGATAATATGATCGTCCATCCTCAATTGTGACGGCAGCCGGTGATACAGATACAGATACAGAATACTTTATTTATCCCCGAAGGGCAATTCAACTCAACTGTTATTTATGTAAGGCAAGAGCAAACACTAACCAAAGGGCAATGTTCGTAGAAAACAACCAGAGGATGTTCACATTATCCTTCATATTGAATGATATCGATGTTCTGTGGGTGGATACCGTCTTATGCTGCTGTTTATTACATTTCCCCACAGAAACTATTTCCCTCAACTGTTTAATTTCCGCTTTCCTGATTGCATTACATGGGAGTGCCACCCACCCCTGCATGGTGGGGTTGAGGGGAACATTCTAAAAAGGCCTTCTAGATAGGACTGGGAATAGGATAGGATAAATCCTGCTTAATACATATTATATTATGTATATTATGAGGTCTGTTCTTTGGGTTCAATCTAGGGCTGTGCAATAAAATCGATACAGCCAATTATATATCGACTACCAAGATGGTACACACAACACACTAGGCTGAATTTTCAGTTCAATTTTCAGTAACTATATGTAGAGTATGGCAATGTATTGCGCCACAATGTCATGCAAGCGTGACCCACGCAGCTTGAGAGGTATTATATTGTGAGGTCCTTAGCGCAATCGGCACTAGAGCTGACGTCAACATCTGCGTTATCTGTGAGGGAAAACTGAACCATTGGAATGGTTCGATACAGAGCTTGATGACTGCAGTATCGGCAGATATGTTGCTTCCCTTTGACATATAGAGCTATCAAACACAAAACCATTTAGTTTTTGGGGGGATTTACGAGGTTCCCCGGTTGCCGACTTGTTCCCCCTTTCTATGACCATGTCCTGTCTTGTGAATTCAGGCTACTGCCATCAGGACGGAGCGATCAGGCGCCCCCCGAGAAGGACAAACCGTTACGCCAAATATTTTATTCCTTCAGCCATTCGGCTGCTAAATGAGTAGACCTAGCAGGGAAAGAGGGGGTCCTGCCATCTCCTATGCACTTTTTACTTTTTTTATGCACTTTTTTGAAGCCTTCAGTCTGTTCTTAAACTTGAATTGTACACGTATGCACTTTTTAATGTATTTATTGAACTGTTCTTAAACTTGAACTGTCGGACTTGCACTTGTGAAACGTGGACTGGGTTGCTGAGCTCCAGTGATGAATGTTGTTGTTGTTGTTGTTGTTGTTGTTGTTGTTGTGTGATGGTGCATTATTTGTGGCCATGAACTGTGGAAACTGAATTGCCCTTTGGGGATAAATAAA
The DNA here is from genome assembly GCF_963989245.1 of Nansenia antarctica. NCBI lineage: Eukaryota > Metazoa > Chordata > Actinopteri > Argentiniformes > Microstomatidae > Nansenia > Nansenia antarctica. The sequence goes on along the minus strand of NC_137689.1, from coordinate 30,033,890 downwards.
GTATTCTGTATCTGTATCTATATCACCGGCTGCCGTCACAATTGAGGATGGACGATCATATCAGCTGCAATGTAGAAGGCCTTCAGATAGACAGCACAGGACCAAGACCCCAGTCAACTGCTGTGAGGCTGGAGTGTTTGACCACGACTAGAAACAGATCAACAGCCACAGAAACAACGGCGAGACAACCTGGTGTCGGCGTTGGACCCAGCTATTTCTAACGAGGACTTTTCCCTAGTCAGGTGATATCTCCAAAGTATTTCCCTTGATTCTCTCCTTGATTGTCCTCATGTCCTCTCTCCTCACCTTTTTCTCAAAACGCTATCGGAGGAGAATGTCCAATGGGGAGGACACCTCAGACCTTCTCGTCCAATCAACATGGAGAAGGTGGTGAGGGGATAGAGGTTTGGGAGGATTGAAGGACAACTCTTGACGTTATGAATTATAAGGTTCTATCATTAGGTGTTTATTAATGCCTGCGGGGTGTTATTTTTTTAAATGTTGCCATTTTTTAGTTAGTAATTAATCAAATACAAAGGTTCCATCTCACAAAACATAATGGAATGTAAAAAACTCAATATCGCTGAACTGCCCTAAATGGAGATAGAACCTTATCATTCTAATCTCACAAACTCTTGCGATGTGGCCGTGGTGACGGTGTGGTATGTTTGGGTGGTACGTGAGTTATAACAGAGTAGTTAATTAAGCGTTATGGAACGAGAAGCCGTGGTATATCGTGGATATCGGCACAGCTAGCGGGGTGGTTAGGGTTACACCCTCTAGCTGTGCCGATATCCACGATATAACACGGCTTATACAACGGTTAGCACATTTAACTCTCAATATTTCACAGAAGAAACGTTTAATTCATGTATTTTAATGGAACTATGTTTTATTGGAAGTGTATTCATCCGCTGAACAGTTGTTTATCGGTTGCTAAGTAACGGTAATAATGTAGCTTCGCTAACGGTAATATATACAAACGCGGAAGTAATATGAAAAGACGTGTCAACATTCCATTTAGCCGTGCGTATATCGTGGATATCGGCATGGCTGGAACGCAAACTGACCAATAGAGACAATGGACCAAACTGACCAATAGAGACAATGTCGTTGTATAAGGTCTGTTTACCTTGCAGCAGCCCAGGCAGAGGACAGAGGGTGTCCCTAGCAGCCCCAGGACCTCCCCACACAGCAGGCACTGAGACCGGCCGTTGCCCACCGCACTGTTCCTCATGTTCTCCAGGCGATCCACCAGCCTCCTGAGGAACACAGACAGACCACCACAGTCAGGCTTCCACAGACAGACCACCACAGTCAGGCTACCACATACAGGCTACCACAGACAGACTACCACAAACAGGCTACTACAGACAGACTACCACAGACAGGCTACCACAGACAGGCCACCACAGTCATGTTACCACAGTCAGGCTACCACAAACAGGCTACCACAGACAGACTACCACAGTCAGGCTACCACATACAGGCTACCACAGACAGACTACCACAAACAGGCTACTACAGACAGACTACCACAGACAGGCTACCACAGACAGGCCACCACAGTCATGTTACCACAGTCAGGCTACCACAAACAGGCTACCACAGACAGACTACCACAGTCAGGCTACCACAGACAGACTACCACAGACAGGCCACCACAGTCATGTTACCACAGTCAGGCTACCACAGACAGGCTACCACAGACAGACTACCACAGTCAGGCTACCACAGACAGACTACCACAGACAGACTACCACAGACAGACTACCACAGTAAGGCTACCACAGACAGGCTACCACAGACAGACTACCATAGACAGGCTACCACAGACAGGCTACCACAGACAGACTACCACAGATAGACTACCACAGACAGACTACCACAGACAGGCTACCACAGACAGACTACCACAGTCAGGCTACCACAGTCATGTTACCACAGACAGACTACCATAGACAGACTACCACAGACAGACTACCACAGTCAGGCTACCACAGACAGACTACCATAGACAGACTACCACAAACAGACTACCACAGTCAGGCTACCACAGACAGACTACCACAGACAAACTACCACAGACAGGCTACCACAGACAGGCTACCACAGACAGGCTACCACAGACAGGCTACCACAGACAGGCTACCACAGGCAGACTACCACAGACAGGCCAGCACAGTCAGGCTACCACAGACAGGCTACCACAGACAGACCACCACAGACAGGCTACCACAGACAGGCTACCACAGACAGGCTACCACAGTCAGGCTTCCACAGACAGGCTACCACAGACAAGCTTCCACAGACAGGCTACCACAGTCAGGTTACCACAGACAGACCACCACAGACAGGCCACCACAGACAGGCTACCACAGTCAGGCTACCACAGTCAGGTTACCACAGACAGGCTACCACAGTCAGGCTACCACAGTCAGGTTACCACAGACAGACCACCACAGACAGACCACCACAGACAGGTTACCACAGACAGGTTACCACAGACAGGTTACCACAGACAGGCTACCACAGTCAGGCTACCACAGACAGACAGGTTACCACAGACAGACCACCACAGACAGACCACCACAGTCAGGCTACCACAGACAGACAGGTTACCACAGACAGACCACCACAGACTGACCACCACAGACTGACCACCACAGACAGGTTACCATAGACAGGTTACCACAGACAGGTTACCACAGACAGACCACCACAGTCAGGCCACCACACTCAGCCCACTTCATAATGGGCCCCAATTAGCTTGAGCAAATAATGTTAAGCAGAGCGGAAAATACCAAACAAATTAGTTTTTAGTGAACTGTCTGACAATGAATTGCACGTCATGCACGACAACGCTAGCTGCAGTATTCGAAGCTCCCAGTGGATCATGACTCATCACGTCGATTTGAAATACTACGGCTGACTTTGTAAACCTTTTTGGCAAATGTGAATTGAAGCCCACTGTAGTGTCATTTATGGGTTATAGGGCTGCTTATATTTATGTATCTGGAATCACCTACATATTCTAATGGAGGACGTTAGTCTAACTGGCACAGACAAACAGGGTCATTCATTTGATTTGAATGGTCATTAACTAATATTAGTACCAATACCAACCAAATAGAAGATGTATAAATGGTGTTAATACAGTTAGAGAATGTGGGTTAAGGCTCATATTGTACTCACCTGGGTCATCCCAACACCTGAGCATGTGTGTGTGTTTATCTGTGAATGTTATGGCTCAATACCAAGCCTGAGCCATAGGAGCATGTGTGTGAACAAGTATGAGAGGTTGGTTAGCTTATATCTAACTGTAAGCCATGCAGTAGGTGTCTGTGTGTGTGGGTGTATATGTGTGTGTGTGTCTGTGGTTTGTGTCTGTGTCTGTGTCTGTGAGTGGGTGTGGGTGTAGGTGTGTGTGTCTGTGTCTGTGTCTGTGTCTGTGTCTGTGTCTGTGTCTCTGTCTGTCTCTGTGTCTCTGTCTGTGTGTGTGTGTGTGTGTGTGTGTGTATGTGTGTGTGTCTGTGTTTCTGTCTGTGTCTCTGTCTCTGTTTGTGTCTGTGTCTCTGTCTGTGTGTGTGTGTGTGTGTCTCTGTCTGTGTGTGTGTGTGTGTGTGTCTGTCTGTGTGTGCCTGTCTGTGTGTGTGTGTGTGTGTGTGTGTGTGTGTCTCTTACCCGATCCTATGTTGCTCCGTCTGCTCCAGCTGCTCAGCCCTGTGGATGACACTCAGGATCATCTCCAGCTCCTGCTGATTCAGCGCCTGGCTTCTCCTCTGTTTATCTGTGCGGAAGGTATGCACTGACCAACCTGTATGCAGCCTGAGAGACACACACACACACACACACACACACACACACACACACACACACACACACAGACACGGACACAGATACACAGATACACACACACACACACAGATACAGACACAGACACAGACACACAGACACACACACACACACACACACACACAGACACAGACACAGACACACACACACAGACACACACAGACACACACACACACACACACATTGGAGTGTGTCTAACTAACAGTACAATGACATTTCTTATGCATCACCTAAAAAAAACGATAGGCCTACCTGCATACACACACTACCACACCACAACATCCATGTACCACATTCACCCCTCATGCGAATAAAATATACAGTAAAAAAATAAATAATTTGACCTCATATAGTAGAGACTCATAGTTACATTACACCAAATGGTCACAGTGGTCTGATGAAATTATGGAACCATTTCTTGCAAAAAAAAGACAAACTACAGGCTACTACACAGGACACATTTACACAATAATCCATTTCACTGAATTGAGACGCCCACCTCCCCCTTGAGACGGTACAGAGATTGATACTCACTTTGCTCTCAGGGCCAGCTGTCGGTCGTTGGGACAGACCCACTGATCATTCCCTGCTCCAAACATGGCTTCTGTCATCTCCTATAGGCTGACAACGAGGGCTGAAAAACACAAAATGCAGATAAGACAACATCAATAAGAGCAATTGACTGTATTATAGTCTACCTGCCCCAAAAGGGAGCCAAATTGATATTGGATGATGTTTTTTTACATTGTAACCTATTACTCACAATGGCAGACATGTTTGCAAAACTGTTATGGACATTCAGTTTTTTTATTAAAGTGGGAAATCTTAAAATCTTCAATTCAAACAACGGAGTAAAAACATCATGTTTTGGGTAAGAACTAAGCTCACGAGGAATGTATTTGATTCAAAAGTCAGAGAAGTTGATCCCTGATTGCCAGCTTCCCGCCTTGGGCAACAGATCACCACCATAGTCACTCCATGTCCACTCTCTCTGCCAGGCAACAGATCTATTGTGCAGCTGCTTGTAACATTCAAATGACAGAGTGAACGACAGATTGCGACTGAAGCTATCTGCTCGCATGAGAGTGAGACAAGTTGGTAACGCTTCATATGAAAAAGGTATAGCCTACAAAACCCATTACTGATCACATCTGACCAATACTTCTTAAATGTTGTGTCAGCCTTTATAATTATTTATATTATGTTCATTAATGAACCGAGGGTTCTTGGTTCTACTAGGCTACTGCCAGCGATAGCTAGAAAGTTAGAGTTTGCGTTTAGGCGGGCAGGCAGGGTTGCCAGAAGGGATTGACAATTTACAGCCTAACCAGTCTAAAAACCGCTAAACCCACCAAAAACCAGCCCATCTGGCAACCCTGCAGGCAGGTCCCCCTTCATAGGAAAGAGGTGCCTGCCCGGATTGCGGCTCTGTGGCCCCGTCAAGAGGGCCATCTGCAAAACAGTTTATGGCGCTTTTCCATTGACCAGATCGGGACGGCACGGCACGCATTTGTATCTTACCCGTACCGTACTTTCAGAAACACTTCTCCATTATACACAACAGACCTGGAGCGAGCCGGGACAGTTGTTAGGTTTAGTATAAAGTTCAGTATGTAAGATGGTGTTGGACCCAGGTGCCTCAGATTAAGGGAGGTCGAAACAAGAGAAAATAAAGTTTCTCTTTACTGAGATAATAACGCTTCATCAAACATGACATGAAGTCAAAAACAAAGGTGAGCAATCAAGGGCTCCGAACAGCAAGTAAATAATAACGGCAATTCAAAACAAAACTTGCGACTCAGTTCAAGTAAGACGACACCACCGTGGTGGGCTGCATCTCGGGGGGGGACGAGGCGGCGTACAGGGATGAGGTGGAGCAGCTGGGCAAGCTGTGCAAGGTTAACAACCTGCTGCTGAACCAGTCAAAGACCCAGGAAATCATCGTGGACTTCAGGAGGAAAAAATCTGAGGTCCAGCCCCTGCTCGTCGATGAAGGGAGCGTGGAGAGAGTCTCAACCCTCCGATTCCTGGGGGTGCACATTCAGGATGACCTGTCCTGGAAGACCAACACAGCAGCCATCATCAAGAAGGCACAACAGCGGCTCTACTTCCTGAGAGTCCTCAGGAAATACCACCTCAAACCGGAGCTGCTTGTGACCTTCTACCGCTGCACAGTAGAGAGCATCCTCACCTACTGCATCTGCGTGTGGTTCTCCAGCTGCACAGCCGCAGAGAGGAAAGCGCTACAGAGAGTCGTGAGATCGGCCCAGAAGATCATCGGCGCCCCCCTCCCCTCTCTGGAAGAGCTGTACAACACACGCTGCCTCAGGAAGGCCTCCAAGATCTCCAGAGACCCATCCCACCCTGGGAACAAACACTTTGTTCGGCTGCCCTCGGGCAGGCGGTTCAGGACCATGTCCGCAAGGACAAATAGACTGAAGCTCAGCTTCTACCCTAGGGCCATTCAGGCCCTGAACACAGCAAATACCTAGGTTCTAGGCCCTGGACAATCTAGACAGATTGATGGCAGCTACTAGATTGTAATCAAGTGCAATACTGAAACACAACTGTGAACATTTCAAACTTGCAAACTGCGACACTTTAAATGAATGTGCAATAATACTATGTGCAATATGACAACCCTCGTGCACATAAGGTTCAGAGATAGGAAATGTTAGGATATTTATAGCATAGCCTAGAGTACAGCACAGTGTTTTATTTGTATAGTATAGTATAGTGGATAGTGTATATAGCCTTTATTTATGTAAACCAGCTCTTAACCCTTCTTGTTTTTAGTATTTTTTTCCTAGCACCAGGGGAGCCCCCCCTCACAAATTTCGTTGTATGGTACCTGTACTATATTAATGACAATAAAGACCATTCATTCATTCATTCATTCATTCAAACAAAGGAGAGCAAAACCAGGCTCCGTTTTTTTTTGATTGATTGAAAACTTTATTAGAAGATTTGCAGAAGTAGGTACATGAAAGTACATATTACATACAAGGTCAACTAACAGGATAAAAACCCAAGAAAGCCACTGGCTTATTTCAATTGGGGTCCTTGAACAATCCGTAAACAATAACAGCAAGATAAACAACAAACTATATAAATTCAATGTACCTGGGAAGCAACAGGCAGTAAAGTCTTCCAGGACAGGTTGTACAAAGTCAACAAGGTATAGGATATTCCATAGGCAAGCAAAGAGTTCTCAACACATAGACAAGTATGAACGACTGACAAGGGAACAGGGAAATGGGACACACCTAAGTAGCACATACAAACACACAGGTGACAAACATCAGGTAATTAGTCCAGAGATCATAATGTAGCCCAGCTACTAAAGTGAGCTATGAGCATTTCAATAAATAAGTCAATTTGATAAGTTAAATAAATAAGTCCATTTAATAAATAAGCATCAAATATTGTTATATTATAACTTTTTTCGGATCTTTTAAACCCCTCGTTTACCTACGAGTCCCCCACGAGGTTACGTGAGTACTGAACCACGCACGTGCTTTTATTTTAGGCTCGTGTGAACGAGTGAAGTGGCCATATCTGTTTCAAGGCCCCCCCCCCGCTCACAAGCAACGTCAGCTGCAACGGTAACACTGGTTAATGGACTGAGTTACAGAGTGAGTGTGTGTGTGAGTGTGGGCCCACCTTTTTATTTTACTTAATGATATATTGTACAATTGTGAATCCTATGAGTTGACAACTGAGTTTATTGGAAACATTACATTTATTTCCTTGTATTCTGTTCCCACTGCGCGTAACCAGGGCGCAACTTCAACAGATAGCGAACACACACTGACACATCAATGAATCCTCAGACGCTGGAGTAAAGTTCAGTTCTTTACTCAATCCTCAGAAACATGAGTGGTCGTTTGGTTATTTTTGTAAAACTGTAAATAAACATAAGAGTACAATTACTGTAATGCTCAAAACTATACTGTTACACTTTCAACATCAACAGTATGTAGCCAACATATAATATCAATATAGCAATACAAATATTTATACCTAAATAATATAAGCTATGTATTTATAAACATATACATTATACATTGTAGTTAAACAAGAAAAGAAAAGGCAACTTACAAGCAAAGCCTTTTCCAGGGAAAGAATGTAAACAATGAGATTCTCCGGAGCTCTTTCTCTCAGCTAGCTGCTGCTACGAGCTATCACGTCTGAACAGTGTGCTCACGTCATGTGACTAATGTTCGTCATGTGACTAATGTTCCATAAACCGATATACACTGAATAAAGGCAGTAACGAATGTAATGTCATAAAATGTCCACTAGATGTCTCTAAAATGAAAACCTAAGAAACCATGACACCTTGAAAGGAATTGGAATAGGCTTTGAGCCTATATTTTGTTTTATGGGATATTGTGATATTGTATGTTGACATTGCATTGTGAATATTGTCTATTGAATATGTCTAACATTATAATTGACTACCAACACTTTCATTTTAGCATTTAGTAAATAAATATATACCCTTTGGTATTTGCATTTAAAGCCACTGTGTTGTGTCATAAACAGGTAATAGGCAATTCATATGATATATTAAAACATAAATACATTAAAAGGGTTAATAAGGAAGTCCTATTTAAAATACTTCCACATAGTTAATGGAGGCACCGATCATCATAATTTGAATAGTTTATTATTACAGGTAATACCGCCACTTATTTAAAATAGAACTCAGGCCCCGCCCATATGGCAGGGGTTACAATAATGCTCCACATCACCAGCAGGAGGCATCGGGGAGTCGTCAATACTGACTCCCCTCGTAACAGCCCCCCCCCCCCCCCCCCCCGACGAACGGCACCAGAAGTTCACCTGGGTGCCTCGGGATGGAGCCGGCGAAAGTCAGTAATGAGGCTCGGATCCAGTATGTCCTGCCGAGGCACCCATGTACGCTCCTCCGGCCCATACCCCTCCCAGTCCACCAGAAATTGGAGACCCCTACCCCCCCTCCGGCAGTCAATGATCCTGTTCACCGTGTAGGCGGGCTGTCCATCAATGAGACGGGGCGGGGGGGCGGGGTGGGGGAGCCATGGGGGAGAAAACCACGGGCTTGAGTAGGGAGACATGGAAAGTGGGGTGAACCCGCATGGAAGGTGGGAGTTGTAGTTTGTAGGCCACGGTATTGACCTGCCGAACCACTTCGTGACCCACGAACCGTGGAGCCAACTTCCGCGACTCTACCGGGAGGGGAAGATCCCGGGTAGATAGCCAGACCCTCTGGCCAGGACAGAAGACCGGAGCTGGGCGGCGCCTACGGTTAGCCTGGCGTTGGGACCTGTCCGAGGCTCGCATGAGCGCCGCCCTCACCCGCCTCCAGGTACGGCGACAGCGGCTGACATGGGCTTGAACCGAGGGAACTGCTGCCTCCTCCTCCTGCTCGGGGAATAGGGGAGGCTGATACCCGTATTGGCACTGGAACGGGGAGAGACCAGTGGAGGAGCAGATGAGGGTGTTGTGAGCGTATTCAGCCAGCCGCCGGCTCCAAGTCGCCGGATTGCCGGATACGTGGCACCTCAACACCCCCTCCAGGTCCTGGTTGACGCGCTCCGTCTGCCCATTATATTGAGGGTGGAACGCGGAGGACAGGCTGACGGAGGCGCCAAGGCTGGTGGCTGGTAACCGTCTACTCCGCCCCCCCGACGCCCCCCACACTCCTGGTGCTCCCGACCGCTGTTCCAAATTCCTGGACTTCTTCCACTCAACGGTTGACTCCATCCACCAGCAGCTCCGGGCACCAGCCCCTCCCGCTCCGCCTGCACCCCAGCCACACGATGACCCCGCCCCAGCGCCGTGCCCCCACCAATGCTGCTTTTCCTCCTTCTCTCCAATGGATGCTGCCCAGGTCGCCAGGCTGGTCACCCTGGCCAAGACCTCAACCTGCTCACTGGACCCCATGCTCACAGCCCTGGTCAAGGACTGCTTACCCACCCTCTGCCCCTATATGGTGGATATTATTAATACCTCCCTGCTATCTGGCATAGTCCCCACCAGCTTCAAAACTGCCTCAGTCACCCCCATCCTCAAGAAACCTGGTCTAGACCCTGATGACCTCCACAACCACCGGCCGATCTCCAACCTTCCCTTCCTGAGTAAAACCCTGGAAAGAGCAGCTGCCGGACAATTCCATCAGTACATGTCCAACCATGAGCTCTATGAGCCCCTACAATCCGGTTTCAGATCTCACCACAGCACGGAAACCACCCTCATTAAAATCATCAATGATCTCCTCATTTCTGCTGACTCTGCTGCCGTTTCAGTATCCTCATCCTCATCCTCCTGGACCTCTCCGCAGCCTTCGACGCTGTCTCCCACACCATCCTCCTCAACCGCCTCTCCACCCACCTGGGTGTCACTGGTACAGCTCTCTCCTGGTTCACATCATACCTCTCAAACAGGGAACAGTTTGTCTCCATCCACGGCTCAAGCTTCCCCCCAGCCCCAGTCAACCAAGGCGTCCCCCAAGGCTCTGTACTCGGACCCCTCCTCCTCACCATTTACGTGCTTCCCCTCGGCCAGATCCTCCGTCGTCACGGCCTCAACTTCCACTGCTTCGCCGACGATACCCAAATCTACCTCAGCTCCACCCCATCCTCTCCGCTCCCCACCCCAGTCCCTTATCAACTGCCTGCTCGAAATAAAAACCTGGATGACATCTAACCTTCTCAAACTTAACACCAAGAAAACAGCTCATGGTTGTGGCACCCAAGGCGCTGCTCCAGGAGGTTGGGAACTTCACCCTTGAGGTCGATGGCTGCTCCATCTCCCCATCCTCTGAAGTCCGAAACCTGTGCGTCATCCTGGACTCCACCCTCTCTTTCCAGTCCCACATAAAATCCATCACCAAATCCGCCTTCTTCCACCTCAGAAACATTGCCAGATTACGACCTTCCCTCACCGACGTCACCTCCCGTCTGGATTATTGCAATGGAGTCCTGTTCGGGGTTCCCAACAAAGCCCTGGACAGGCTCCAGTATGTGCAGAACTCAGCTGCCAGGGTCCTCACCCACACCAAGCCCTGGCAGCACATCACCCCCACCCTCATTCACCTCCACTGGCTCCCGGTCAAGTCCCGCATCACATACAAAATCCTCCTCCTCACCTACAAATCTCTCCACGCCTGCGCCCCCCAGTACCTAACTGACCCCCTCTCCCAACATACCCCTTCCCGGAACCTGCGGTCCGCAGACATGGGCCTGCTATCCACCCCCCGCACCAACCTATGGACCTTTGGGGACAGAGCCTTCAGCGTGGCCGCACCTACTCTCTGGAACTCCCTCCCCACAGTGATCCGCAACGCCCCCACATTGGACTCCTTCAAATTAGGCCTTAAATCCCATCTGTTCACCAAGGCCTTTGGCCCCTAGTCAATGTTTCAGTTTTGCTTTGTTTGTTTTCTGTTTTGTCTGTCTGATAATTTCCCTTTAGATTTGTAAAGCGTCCTTGGGTTTTTTGAAAGGCGCTATAGAAATTAAAGTTATTATTATTATTGAATTTTTTTTACACTGCCTGACTTTCTGTCTGTAAATTCTGTTAAGCGTCCTTGGGTTTGTGAAAGGCGCTATATACTGTACAACCAATATATTATTATTATTATTGTTATTATTATTATTATTATTATTATTATTATTATTATTATTATTATTATTATTATTATTATTATTACCCTTAGGTAGTGGGGTAAACCACTAGGAGCAGAGCTCCCCTATGGGCCGGAGCTCCAGGAAATAAACCCCTCAAAAACAGTTTGGAAATGTTATTTCAGTCGATTCTTCCTCCCCTTTAATAATACCAATTGGCATTGTATTTTATATCGTTGGAAAGCCTGATTAGTCACCTTTACAACGAGGTACAACGTGTAAGGATCATGCATTTGTGGAATGAGTTACACAGCTAAACGTGTGGGTAGCGGCCCAAAACATTTAGCCAAACTCCCCTGCAATATTCTTCTGTTGGTATTCACTCTCGTTTTGAGCTTGAAGTGCTGGCAGGTGTATGTCAGTCACAGGTGTGTGACTGGCACCTGAATGGCACCTAATTGACAGGAATTATATTCTGGGGCAAGTGGTGATCCCATATCTCCAGAATCTAGGACCTAACTCCATCCTCCAGGATAACAACGCTTGCCCCCACAGAGCCAGGATCATCACAGAGTACCTCCAGAATTTGGGAGTGGAGAGGATGGAATGGCCTGCCGTGAATCCAGACCTCAACCCAATTGAACACTTGTGGGATCAGCTTGGGCGTGCTGTACGTGCCAGAGTGACCAATGCAACCATGTTGGCTGACTTGTGGCAAATCCTGGTTGAGGAATGACCAGCATGAGGAGGAGGAGCCAAGCTGTTGTGACTGCGTATGGATCTTCCACATGCTACTGAGTTCCCTGACAGTGTAAAATGAATAAAGTGTAAAAATTGCCAATATGTGTTGTTTTTTCCTTATTACTGTGGGAGAGTGCAATCATCCAATCCACCAAGCAACTCAAAACGAGAGTGAATACCAGCAGAAGAATATAGGGGATTTTGGCAAATATTTTTGGGCCGCTACCCACACGTTTAGCTGTGTTGCTCATTCTACGAATGCATGATCCTTACAAGTTGTACCTCGTTGTAAAGGTGACTAATCAGGCTTTCCAACGATATAAAATACAATACCAATTGGTATTATTAAAGGGGAGGAATAATCGACCGAAAAAAAGTTTCAGAACTTTTTTTGAGGAGTTTAGAAGGAGTGATTTAGCCTTTAGTTAGGCTAGTCATGATTTAAATGTAAAAAGGCTGCAGGGAAGCTGTGGTTAAAAAAATAAAAATAAGTCATAGAATGTTATATTGTGCACATTTTGTGCTCTTAACATTGATGACTGATTCATGCTGGACTTCGCACTGACAGCCTGAGTTGCAGAAGTCCCCTTCTACTTCTAAGTACATCCATAAGTACTACTAGACCTTTTCAAACCTTTATTTAAAAGGCACTGAGGTCACCCTCATTTACAGTGACGTCGAGTGTACAATATAATAGTGAGCAAGGGCAAACAAACAGTGAGCAAGACAAGATTAAAGGAAAAAAAAGAAAAAACTAAAAACAATTGCAATTATTAGAATACAGTTTTTGCAATAGGAGTTTAAAGGTAGAGGCAGAGGGGAGGACCTCCAACCGGAGAGTTTGCTGCAGAGTGTTCCATGTATTAGGGGCATCAATAAAAAAGGCTGTTTTACCCAGGTCTGAACGTGCATACGGAACCCGAAAAGAAAGCCAACTATTAGATCTGGTCACATAAGTACCAAGACTCCAGTTTAATAATGATGAGATATAAGGAGGAAGCTTGCCACAGATGGCCTTGAAAACGAACAAGTTCCAGTGGTAACTGCGCCTCAGAGAAAGAGAGGGCCAGCCCTTGACACTGCCTTTGACACTGTAGACCACAACATTCTAATAGATAGACTAAAAACCTGGGCAGGCCTTTCGGTCACTGCCCTAAACTGGTTTAGATCCTACCTACAGGACAGAAGCTATTATGTCTACATTGGCCACTTTGTGTCCGACAAAATTAAAATGACATGTGGGGTTCCCCAAGGATAAATCCTTGGCCTCCTCCTATTCAATATCTGCTTCCATTGGGACACATCATAAAAAAGAACAAAATTGCCTACCACAACTATGCGTATGACACTCAGATCTACATGGCCCTCTCCCCGAACGACTATAGTCCCATTGACAATCTCTGTAATTGCATTGAAAAAATAAACGCCTCGATGACACAAAACTTCCTCTAACTAAACAAGGACATAATAAGATAATTGTATTTGGTGCACCTTACAAAAGACCGAAAGTCAGTGCAAAACTTGGATTCTCTCTTCAAACAAAAACAGGTCAGAAATCTATTTTTTTTTTTTTTTTGATTTTATACCTTTTTCACCCAATTTGGTATCCAATTGAACCCAACCTAGCATCCAATTATCCCCTGCCTATTGCGTAGGATCCGCCGCACGACCCTGTGGCCGGCAGCCCCAGAGGAGATCGCCAGGCAGACTAGCTGACTGGCTCCTCGAGCCCAGCACCGTTATTCCGGCACCCCGGGGGCGCTGTTGCGCGACAGATCCTTGTCCGGAAATAGTCCTATACCGCCCTCTGGAGCGGCCGCTCAATATGCCGCTCCCTGTGTGCCTCGGCCATATCCGGATCTGGCGAGACCGGGATTCGATCCCAGTCCCCGGTGGGCAGCTTGCACTAGTGGCTAGTGCTTAGACCGCTACGCCACCGCGGGGCACAACAGGTCAGAAATCTTGATGTAATTCTAGACTCCGATCAAAACTTCAAAAGCCACATAAACTCGATAACTAAATCAGCCTACTATCACCTGAAAAACATAACAAGAATGAGAGGTTTCATGGCCAAACAAGACCTTGAAAAGCTCATCTATGCATTTGTTTCGAGTAGACTTGATTATTGTAATGGTCTACTAACAGGCCTATCTAAAAGGACTGTTCGGAAATTGCAGCTCATCCAAAACGCCGCTGCTAGGGTCCTAACCAAAACGAAGAAGTTTGAACATTATACCAATTCTGAGATCTCTACACTTGCTACCAGTTTCTCAGATAATTGAATTCAAAGTAATCCTAATTGTATACAAATCAAAAAATGGTCTTGGAACAAAATACATATCAGATCTCCTCCCAAACTAATCAGCTAATCAGTCCAAGAGTGAAAACAAAACACGGTGCAGCAGCTTTTAGTCACTCTGCCGCATGCTCCTGGAACAAACTCCATGAAGAAATCAAACAGGCCCAAACCCTAAAAATATTTAAATCTAAGCTAAAAACAGTTATGATTAAACACTAACACTTCCATCCATGTATTTTTATTCTTTTCCATTATCTTATTCATTATCTTATTAAATGTTTATCTAGATAATGTGTATTCTTATCATTTTATGTTATTTTCTAATCTGTTTTCTCCTCTTGATGTATTTTTTAAAATGCTATATGTAGCACTTTGAATTGCCCCTGTATGAAATGTGCTATCGAAATACATTTTCACTGCCTTGCCAAATATGCCAAATATTGTCCAGGCGGCTAAAAATTGTCCGGGTGATGTCATCAGGTCTTTCGACCGCCCTTGAAATGCTGAGGCATTCTGGACAGATTCCGGACATTCCTGAGTAAACGCTGCATGTGAGGCAACTCAGGTACATCGCAGCGAGTGATGACAGTTACCCAGCAATGTCTGGAATGCTAGTGTTGGCGATTACGTCACCCAGATACATTCTGGCAGCCCGGACAAATCTAGCTAACTAGTTAGCTTGCTAGGTAGTTTCAGTACATTCTAAAACCCTAGCTACTTAACAATAAATCTGTTGCATCGGATCACATGCAATTCTCACGCATCATCACATGCCATTGGGTGACTTCCATTGTACAGACCAAAATATACATATATACAACAGCTCCTCCAGTTCCATGACTTCATCTACACTGCAGACACCCTGACATGGTCATTCAAATACAACAATGATATATTATAGTCATAAGTCATATATAAGGTGTGGAATCACCATGACTTAGTATGATGATAGTGTGAAATAAGACCGTTAGAGCTGTTGCATTTGAACTGAAGGACCCTCATTGCGCACAGTACTAATTCAAGGACTTCATTTTGAATTAGATTCCTGTTTTAACCTCAAAATTACCTCTTCAAAATGAAAGTGGCATCAATGTATTTTCAATGTTGAAAAAATGCCATGCTTCACGTAGTTGGAAATATATCCTCATCTGTTCAGTAATAGAGAAGATACACTATATCAGGGCCGGTCGATCGCAAAGGTAGTTTGATTGATTGATTGAAAACTTTATTAGAAGATTTGCAGAAGTAGGTACATGAAAGTACATATTACATACAAGGTCAACTAACAGGATAAAAACCCAAGAAAGCCACTGGCTTATTTCAATTGGGGTCCTTGATTCTCAATTCATCGTTACATGTAAGACAGACAAAAAAGCTAGTACTATCTACAAGATAATACAGACAAATAACTATTACTATCTACAAGATAAACACACATCCATCATGGGAAGAACAATACAACAAAACATAAGGTATGTACAGCGGGTAGGACAGGTGGGGACATACACCACAGGTGGGGGCGGGGGACAAAACACAAAGTATGTACAGTGGGTAGTTCGGGTCTTTTAATCTGATTTTTGATTTAGAGGGTCCAGTTACGGATTGCAGCCTCCTGTAAATGTTTTTTGAGAGTGGTTTTGAAGGTGGGCAGTGTTTTGCACTCCTTTAAGATTATAGGAAGGGCGTTCCACATTTTTACTGCATAGTTTGCAAACGAGTTTAACCCCTTGTTTGTGGTGCAACGCGGTTGAACGTGGTTCGTGGAGCTTCCTCTGGTGTTGTATGTGTGGACGTTGTTCACTTTTTGGAAGTATGTTGACAGGTACTTGGGTGTCTTTGTGGTGTAGCGTATCTTGAAGACCAGGCCCAGTGCAAGCTGCTGCACTCTGTCAACTACTCGTAGCCAATCAAGGCTCAAAAAATGAGCAGCGGTTAGATGTGTCCTAGGGTTGAGGCCTAGCAGAAGCCTAACCAGTTTATTTTGGGCTGTCTGGAGTCTTGTTTTATGGGCCTTTGTGGTTCTATAGTACCATGATGTTACGGCATAGTCGAAGTGACATTGAATGAGAGCTCCTGATAGGGTCCTCAGTGTGTTTTTACTGACAAGTGAGGATATCCTGTACAAGAATCTAGTTCTATGGTTCACTTTTTTGATTACTTTTGCTGCCATTTTATCTCCGGAAAGATTTGCCTCTAAGATGGAGCCCAGGTATGTAATATCCTCTTTTCTTGTGATATTAATGTTACCCACTTTTATTTTAAAATTTTCAGCCTTTCTGAGTTTAGATGGGGATCCGTATAGGATGGTTTCAGTTTTACCTAGGTGTATTGATAGTTTATTGTCAGCTAGCCAGATGCAGATTCTACTCAGTTCAGTGCTTAGCGCTTTTTCCACCTGCAATATGTCCCTGTCAGAGACCAGCAGAGCCGAGTCATCCGCGAACAGGAACAAATTGCAATCACATGCTGATGACATGTCATTCACATATATTAGGAACAGTAAAGGTCCCAAAATGCTTCCTTGTGGAACGCCGCAGGTCACTGGGAGGGGGGGGGACAGTGTTCCGTTCACACTAACCACCTGTTCCCTCCCCTCTAAGTAGGATTGCATCCAGCTCACCGATGTTCTATCGAACCCAATTGCTTTCAGTTTATCTAACAATATGTGGTGATCTACTGTGTCGAAGGCCTTCTGGAGGTCCAGCATGACCATGCCGCAGTACTTGCCCGAGTCCACCTCATGGTTGATGTGGTCGTTCAAATAGAGAAGGCATGTGTCAGTGGAATGGGATGTTCTGAATCCTGATTGAAATTCATACATCAGCTTTTTTTCGGTAAGGTACCTATCGACCTGTTCATAAACTATTTTTTCCATAAGTTTCGAGATGGAATTAAGAATAGAAACAGGTCGGTAGTTGCCTGGGTCTAATTTGCTTCCTTTTTTATACAGTGGGGTTACCCTTGCTATTTTAAAGTCAAGGGGGACGTGTCCCTGTTTGATGGAGAGGTTTATTATGTGGGTGATGATTGGGGTAATGGAGGCAGCTGAGTCTTTTAGAAATCTGGCTGGAATATTGTCATGGCCCGTGGCCTTTTCTGAGTGTAGAGCGCCTAGCTTTTTAAACACCTCATCGTTTGACACCATGGAGAGTTTAAAATCATCATTGCGTACACCCAGTTTATTGTAGAACTCACGGATGTGCTCTACACCATAACGCCCTGAGTGGGGTGGTAGATTGTTAACTAATTTAGTGGCTATGGTTGTAAAGAAAGTGTTTAAGCACTTAGCCACATCCAGCTTGTCTGTAAGGAGAGAATCACCAGATTTGATGCTGATGTTTGTAGACCTGGTTTTGAGTTTTTGACTGCAACCTAGTTGGCTATTAAGTAGCTTCCAAAGGTCACGTGGTTTGTTTAAGTTTTCTTCGATTTTGTTATCGAGGTATTCTTTCTTAGCAGATTTGGTCATGGTAATTACCTGATTGCATAGTTTGTTGCATTGTTTTTTAATTTTCTCAAAGTGGGTTTTGTGATCTTCGTTTAAGTGTTTCACTAATTTTGATTTGCATTTTTGAACTTCAGAGCATTTTAGGTCTCTGACTTTCATAGCATTTAGAATGTCCGAATTCATCCATGGTTCCGATCGGGTTTTAACCCTGGTGGTTCTCATGGGGGCTATACTGTCAATAATATTTAGGAATTTGGTTTTGAAACCTAGCCATGCCTCTTCAACCTGTGTGCATTTTAGTTCATCAAACCAGTCTTGATTCTCCAGTTTATGGTTTAAGGCCTCACTAGAATAGGATTTAAGGGATCTAGTGGTTATAGTTTTATGACCGCCAGCCTTGGGTTTTTGTTTTTTACGAGTGCAAAAGATCATGTAATGATCACTTAGCCCACATACAATAACCCCACTCTTGGAGATTTTGGACTCATCCGATGTTAGAATGAGATCTATGGTGGTTTGAGTAGAAATACACACCCTAGTGGGTTTGGTAATTTGTTGACGGAGACCGTGTAATTCAGAAAACCTAGTGAAGGATTTGAAAACGGATGCTTCATTTCTGAGCATGTCCGTGTTCAAATCTCCAATAAGAATCTTTTCCACACAGTCAACGTCATCCAAGCACCCCTCAAGAATATCATAGAAATCACTCTGATCGGGAGGTCTGTAGATAGAACCAACCAGCACCGGTTTTGCTTTGTTAAAGATAATTTCAACCCAAACAGATTCTAATTTGTCATGATTCAGGTCATCACGGGTGTTAAAGATAATATCGTTGTGAATGTACATGCAGACACCACCCCCATACCTGTTCCTGTCGTTTCTGATGACTGTGTAGTTAACTATTTCAATCTCTGGGTCTTTGATGGATTCATCAAACTTGGTCTCAGAGAAGCTCAAAATATGAACCTTGC
This sequence comes from Nansenia antarctica, assembly GCF_963989245.1. Classification (NCBI taxonomy): domain Eukaryota; kingdom Metazoa; phylum Chordata; class Actinopteri; order Argentiniformes; family Microstomatidae; genus Nansenia; species Nansenia antarctica. The sequence goes on along the minus strand of NC_137689.1, from coordinate 30,014,963 downwards.
TGTCATGGAACATTTCTCTGATTTGGTCCAGTTTAGGCACAAGACTGTTCACATTAAGGTGAACAATATGCAGGCCCTTACTGCTGTGTCCAAATAGAGAGTTTATGTCTTTGACTTGGAAATAGTCACCACCATTTTGGTCATCGTCACGTTGAGGATTGGGGGGTGGGGGGGGGCGCCCATTGTTCAACGGTTTCGTCGTAGAGTCTCCGGGTGGAGAAGGGGGGGGTCGTCGTCGGGTGGGGGAGGGAGGGGGGAGGGGGGGGTTCGTCACCGGGTGGGTGAGGCCTCTGTGTTCGTCACCGGGTGGTGGGGGGGGGTTCGTCACCGGGTGGGGGAGGCCTCTGTGTTCCCTGGCTAGTTGGTGGAAGATAGGTGGGGGGGTAATGTTATTAGCATATCTACCCATTGTTTTGCTAGCCACGTCTGAATCCTGGATGTCTGCTGTTGCCGGCAAACTAACCGGTTTGTCGACAATGGCGTCAATGTTTATGCTCGTAGCATTTGCCTGGGAAAGATATAGTTGTTGTCTGGCTAAACGTGAAGCCCGCCTGGTTGCGACTGGTCCGGGATTCAGCTGGATGTCTCCCGAGAGCAGTAGATAGAGCCATATCACGGTTCTTCTGTCCATTCTACCTGTCGGGGGTTTGTTTCTTCTCGTCCGGTCCGCAGTCAGCGTCGTGTGAATGGTTGTTGCTCCGAAGCCCAAACATTTCTTCGCGGCGTGGAGATAAAAGTCGCTATGTGTCTCACCTTTTCCAACAAAGTTTGACTCCTTCTCCATAAGATGCAAGTTCTGTGGTGATTTGATGTACAAATCCGTAATCCATAGAAGGAACAGAAGAAAATGTGGTATAATCCTCGCCGTTGCGCCCGTGCGCTGATAGAAGCGACTACTCATGGTGACTGCTGACTGCTGACTGACATGCAGACAGCGTAACGTAGCATATTTACTGTATGGGTAGATCGCATGGCATTGAACAAAACCCAAAAGGAGAGAAACATTTTTAAAATAAAGTTCGCCTATCATCCATCCTCACTATGGCTTTTGCCACTTGATTGACGTACAGGTAAGCCAGTCTGAGATCTGATCTTTTCACCTAACACACGGTTCACCACGCATGCGCAGTCAACAGCGCCAACTACAAAATACAAAATACCAGCGAGACTAATTACCTAGTTAGCCTTCCAATTTCTACTATTTCTATTTATTATGTAATACTAAAGAAAGGGTATACAAATGAGTGGGGAAGCTGGACCAATTAAGAAACCAATAACGTACAACTTCCATCCAGAATGGGAGGAGGACGTTTTTACATGATGTGATATTGGAAGTGCGTCTGTCTGATCTGCAAATCTATGATGGCTGTTTCGAAGAAGGGAAATGTGGCAAAAGAGCGAAAACGTACGGCTGTAACGATAGCTTCTTATCGCGTCAGTCACGTTCTTGTTAAACACAAGAAGTCATTCAAAGACGGCGAAATTGTGAAAAAAAAACGTTTCTCGAGGCTGCAGATTGCCTTTTCGATGACAGATCCACAGTGGCTGATGACACCTTGCAAGCCTGCCTACACCTTGCAACCAGCTCCTACAGCCCTGACTACTAGAAACTAGCTGCCTCCTCCCAGTGCCAGGTCTCCCACTAAGGTAGAGAAATGCATTTATTTCCTCCTTTCAAACTAGGGAATTACCTGTTTTGTATCTGGTTTACTTTTCTGTTTGTTGGATCAGTAGTTGGCTATGTACTGCAGTACTGGCTGTCAGTGTGTGAGTGAGAGAAAGTGTGTGTGTGTGTGTGTGTGTGTGTGTGTGTGTGTGTGTGTGTGTGTGTGTGTGTGTGTGTGTAAGAGAGAGGGAGAGAGAGGGGGAGAGAGAGAGGGGGGAGAGAGAGGGAGGGTTTGTGCTATGGCTCCCTATGCAGACTGGCAAATGTGTGTGTGTGTGTGTGTGTGTGTGTGTGTGTGTGTGTGTGTGTGTGTGTGTGTGTGTGTGTGTGAGAGCGAGAATAGCAAAGAGGGAGGGTTTGTGATGGTCTTCTGTGTGGCTGTGTGACAGAGAGAGAAAGTGTATTGTGAGTTTACTATGCAGGCTGGGAACTGTGTGTGTGTTTGTAGTACCGGTAGATCTTGGCAGACTGGCTACTTGAAAAGTAGATCTTGGTTCAAAAAAGTGTGGGCACCCCTGCACTATATGGACAAAAGTATTGCGACACCCGAACATCACACCCATAAGTGCTTGTGGAACTTCTCATTCCAAAACCATAGACATTAATATGGAGTTGGACCCACCGTTGCTGCTATAACAGCTTCCACTCTTCTGCGAAGACTTTCTACTAGATTTTAGAACATGGTTGCGGGGATTTGCTCCCATTCAGCCAGAAGAGCATTAATGAGGTCGGGCACCGATGTTGGGCGAGAAGGACTGGCTTGCAGTCTGCGTTCCAATTCATCCCAAAGGTGTTCGATGGAGTTGAAATCAGAGCTCTGTGTGCAGGCCAGTCAAGTTCTCCCAGACCAAACTCAAAAAGAAAGGGCGTTCCCCAAACTGTTGCCACAAAGTTGGAAGCATACAATTGTCTAGAATCGCATTGTATGCTGTAGCATTAAGATTTCCCTTCACTGGAACGAAGGGGCCTAGCCCAAACCATGAAAACAGCCCCAGACGATAATTGTGTCCACATACTTTTGTCCATATAATGTATGTTAGAAGATAACACTTGCACAGCAGTCTGTCTTGCTGTCTGTGTCTCAAAGTGAGTTTTGGTGTTTTGGTTTTGGTTCAATTATTTATTTATTTTTTAAATAAAATAAAAACGTTAAACTTGTTTTCTGGTGGTATTTATTGACTTTATTGACACGTCTTCTTTACTACCATACCCAGTAATCTCACATATTACATTCATATTCTATTAATTATTCATGAGTATTGCTTTGGATGTAATTTATTATAGGGGCGATACATGCTTTATTTCAGACACATAGGTCCATATCAGTATAAAAAATAATCAAATACAATACAAGGACAACAACACAAATACAGTATAATCATTGCAGTTCACTGTGATTAAAATACATATAGACATTTGTTCCAATGTTTCAATTTGTTCTAATACGTTGGAATGTATGCTACCAGGGCAATTGGTCTGTAATTTACAATGCTGGATATTTTACCGGTTTTCTCTTTGACTACTGGCATTAATAAGACAGACAACATAGAATCAGGTAGTTAATGCCATGCATTAACAATCCAGAAAACACACATAGCAAGTAACACTGAGATTCTTAAGTAAAACTTTATTTATATAGCCCCCTTCACAGCACGAATGCACAGGGTGCTTTACATCACAAATAAGGGATAAAATGAAGAAAAGCGCAAACAAACATCATCAAAAGAGATGAAAGAAAAACAACAACAGAGGAACACCCCAAAGGGGCAACATAAACACAACATAAACAGTAACAATAAGGTGGCTATAAGTGACTACCGGCCTGCCTAAACAGGTGAGTCTTTAATTGGCGTTTAAAAGCGAGTTCTGAGGGAGCGGCTCTCAGGTCAGGGGGGAGAGCGTTCCGTTCTATGGCTAGCATACTTCAGATGTTCTGCTGTTACTTGGTCACGGCTACATGCTTTGTGTACTGCCAATTTCTCAATGGCATAGCAAACTTCATCAGGGCTAATAACCACACCATCATTGTCAGAAACACCACCAACATTAAATTCATCACTCTTAACACAGTTAAAAATATCCCTATTCATGTTTTCTCCACAGTTCAGCAATATTTTCAGACCCAGTAATCCCATCGATACTGTATGCCATTGTTATGCCCAATCAATGAATGAGTCTGTATGAACAATTTTGCCCTTATAAAAGTGTATGGTAACGGCCCTTCACCTCCAATATGAACACAAACACGATATTATGCAGGAACAAATACATTATTCGATAACTGACAAGCTCTTCTATGTTCTTGTATGAACAACAAGGTCCAGTGATAACAAGTTCAGCTTCTATAGAAAAAACCCTGGGGGTGATTATTCCAAATGGACTGGATGGAAGGAGGAACTCTAAAAGGTCTCAGTGATGCCACCGTGTTGGTGGGGAACATATTCATGCAGGCATCTTAGCATGCCATATAAAGGTAAAAGCACTTCTCTTCTGAGAAATAGCCTCTACTTCCTTATCACACAGGTCACAACAATGAGTCACCCATTTATCTTGCCTCTTTGGGCATACAGGCAATCAAGCCCTTTCCGCCTGATTTCCACCTAAAACATGTTTTGCTCTACACCAGCATATAGTGACTACGGGTTATCAATTATGACTGATGACACTGTGGAAAACATCTGTCTCTTTTTCCCCTCAAAAGACAGGGGATGTACGTGCCCACGCATATACACACACCCAGGATAACTAGCTAAGTGTTGACAACATTTAATCGGATTAGGTCCCCATAATCCTCAAATCTGACACAGATCTGACACAGAATCTGACAAAGAGTTCTGACACAGATTCTGAGTGCTGATCTCCTTGAGGAGTCGCATACCTGGGAGGTGTACACATTACTTTAAGAGTGTATGATTTAATAATGCCTACCCCATCTTACTAAAACCCCCTCTCCCTTTCCCTAACGTACGCAGCAACACCGTATCCAGGGTTCGAGTTATGTGGGAGCCAATGGGAGCTGAGCTCCCATAAGGAAGGTCTGAGCTCCCATTAAAGCAGTAAAATCATACATCTGTGGGGGTCGCTAATAATACATTACCACAACCATTATTTGATCAAAAATGTCAATGTAATGAGTATTATTTATATTTATTTATATGATAAATATTCTAAAATAAACACGTTTTCCAAAAGAACTACGCACACCAGCATTAATCTCCTGTGAATGACAGTATGCCTTTGACTGCCTGCACTTTACCACCAAGACACTATGGGGCGCAGTAGAATATTGTGCAATAGCAGAATATGATCGTTGAGAGCTTGCGAACGTGAAAACACGATTATTGAGAAGAAAACATTCAGTAGCTAGCTATCATGCCGCCCCAAAAAAGGCCACTGCTGCCGACCGAGTCGACAAGCCTGGAAAGTTTCGGGTTTTCAACCAAGAAACTAAACTTGAATTCAGCTGCACCTGTTATGACACCCAACGTTGAAACTGTTGAAATAGCAGAGCTCAAACAAAAGCAAGTGCTTCCGAAGAAAGTAGCAGAACTCACCTCCAGTATGTATAAGGAGACTAGGGCTGCAACTAACGATTATTTTGGTAGTCGACTAATCTGTCGATTATTTTTTCGGTTAGTCGCGATTAGTCGTGTGGCTTTTCGCTGCGCGTAAATGGCGACGCAGAAGCATAAATCCGTCTTAACTAGCTATCTAACCTAACGTTACGCCAAGCTACAGCTGCTCACAGAGCTAGTTGATTGGCTAGCTAGCATTGCTGGCTAGACTACAGACAGCTCACGTTAGTAGGCTACGCTTGGCGCTGTTTATCTTACAGACAGCTCGCTGGTGGACTCAACATAATTGAAATAGCATTCACTTATCAAGCATCATTCATGATCATCCACCATGACTACCTGGTATTTTAATAGCGACCACCCCTCACTTCATTTCATCTCGCGTTCTCCTGGCTTCAACATGGAAAACCCCTGCTACGTAACGTTACATACAAGCGCCTCTGTCTGTCACACGCGTGCCACAGGGCAAATAAATTAATAGCACAAACGCTCATAGCATGTACAGCCCTGTCCATGAGACGTTGTTTTCCAACATGTAACAGTAAAGCTAACATAAACATTACGACCCTAACAATATAACGTTAGCCAGTTGGCTAACAACGTTAGCTAAAACTTACCCAGCTGATTCTTGCATGGCTCCCGTTTTTTTTTTTTTTTTATATACGATTAGTCGACACTAAAATTCCACGTCGACGAGTTTTTATGATCGACGTCGTCGATTATGTCGACTAATCGTTGCAGCCCTAAAGGAGACAGCTAGTTCGTTCAGGGCAGCCTATACTGTCGCTAAAGAAAGGATGCCTTATACAAAACTGAATCCAATTATGAAACTTAATGAGATGAATGGCGCGACAGTTGGCCCCTGCTCACCGATCCGATCATTCATGTGCCCAGATTGTAGAGCACATTGCACAAGAGATGAAACAATTTCATTTCTAATGTCAAATCACTTGATTCCTGTAGTAGCTTAACATTAGATGAAAGCACAATTCATGGACGAGCATACATGATTATTTATGTCAGGTGCGATGTCACTGGAAATGGAGATGTGGACAATGTGTCGTGCTAACAGGGAAAGTGAATGGACTCACTGTATAGCAAAAACAACAAAATTATTGGCCGAGATACCCGTAACTATCGCTTATAGCTGTTGTTTCATGTGGTGGTGTTGATGTGGTGAAATTAGTAGCCTATGGCTAATTAAAACTTGTAAGTCCCATCGCTGTGTGGGCATGATTCGCGCGCGTGCATGAGAACATTTCACACTGTTATTTTGGAGACCCCCACAAAGCTCAGCTTATAACTCGAACCCTGACCGTATCGACAGTCCAAGGTGAATCTTTGTCATTGGCACTAAGCTTAAAAGACGGGCCGTCTGAAAACAACATCACATAAACCGATATCAAGCAGATGAGAGAAACACAACTACATTCTCACTTTCCTTTTTCGAGTTCAGTGGCTTTGTGTGAACACAACCTGTCTGGAAGGACATGTTACTTTGAGAGAAACCACTTTTTTATGAAAGTGCAGATTGTAAGCTTTCAAATGATGTGCCATACATTGAAATTGAAAATAGGTGAAGAAGATATGTTTCTTTTAATGTTGGTACCCGTGAAACCAAATGCTGGAGAAAAACAGTAGGAGTTAAGAAATAACATCACTATGAACATCTCACTGCATGTTTACCACATCACAATATGCTGAGGGAACATCAACATGGTAAAAACACATAATTAGATGGTCACACAGTCCTTGCTTTTCAACACGTCCTAAAATGTACGTTTGTTTACCTTACCCAGTAGCCTATGGCAGACAACACAGTCAATCAAATTCACAAATGAAGTATTTAGTGAACCTAAAACTGTTGTTTGTTGTTTGGCTCTTCAACACTTCAACTTTAGTAAAAAATTAATTTAAAAAGAAGCTTTTTGGTCATTTGCGCGACTTGAGAAATGCTGACATACGGACCTTTTGACCAGACCGTGTCACAATGAACATTTCCAGCCTACCTTAATGGCCTTTGTTCAAGGCTGGTGGTTAGGCCTCAGGCAGGTACACAAACACAGCAGAGTTAATCTGAGGTCCACCTGTGTTCAGGCTTAACATTGAAGTGGCCACTGAAGTGAATAAGATGACATAGTAAACCAAATAGCTAATTATAGGAAAACTATGAACACATATTCTAACTCTAACCCTAACCCATGTTCCTATTTCACACCCTGGCCTAAGATCGAGGAGTCACACTCTTCTCCATTTGGCCCACAGCATTGTGCAGATTAAAAGATCGCAACAACTGCATGCGTGATGCCAAGAACAACAGCATGGGTTGGGCATTCTAGGGTCATGCTTTTGTAGCACCCTGCCACAGCAGAGATTAAGACACATCTTCCTGGCTTCACAAAGCATTCTAAGACTTATTGTCATACAAATAGCTCATCTCAATCACCAACACAACAGAGAACATAGAATCTCTGTCCTTGTCTAGGTGTGCTCAGCCCACTCCTGGGTTACACTGCCTTATCCTGGGTTACACTGTCTTATCCTGGGTTACACTGTCTTATCCTGGGTTACACTGTCTTATCCTGGGTTACACTGCCTTATCCTGGGTTACACTGTCTTATCCTGGGTTACACTGCCTTATCCTGGGTTACACTGCCTTATCCTGGGTTACACTGTCTTATCCTGGGTTACACTGCCTTATCCTGGTTTACACTGTCTTATCCTGGGTTACACTGCCTTATCCTGGGTTACACTGTCTTATCCTGGGTTACACTGCCTTATCCTGGGTTACACTGTCTTATCCTGGGTTACACTGCCTTATCCTGGTTTACACTGCCTTATCCTGGGTTGTACTGACTATCCTGGGTTACACTGCCTTATCCTGGGTTACACTGTCTTATCCTGGGTTGTACTGACTATCCTGGGTTACACTGTCTTATCCTGGGTTGTACTGACTATCCTGGGTTACACTGCCTTATCCTGGGTTACACTGCCTTATCCTGGGTTACACTTCCTTATCCTGGGTTACACTGCCTTATCCTGGGTTACACTGTCTTATCCTGGGTTGTACTGACTATCCTGGGTTACACTGTCTTATCCTGGGTTGTACTGACTATCCTGGGTTACACTGCCTTATCCTGGGTTACACTTCCTTATCCTGGGTTACACTGCCTTATCCTGGGTTACACTGCCTTATCCTGGGTTACACTGTCTTATCCTGGGTTACACTGCCTTATCCTGGGTTACACTGTCTTATCCTGGGTTGTACTGACTATCCTGGGTTACACTGCCTTATCCTGGGTTGTACTGACTATCCTGGGTTACACTGCCTTATCCTGGATTACACTGCCTTATCCTGGGTTACACTGTCTTATCCTGGGTAACACTGCCTTATCCTGGGTTGTACTGACTATCCTGGGTTACACTGCCTTATCCTGGGTTACACTGCCTTATCCTGGGTTACCCTCTTTATCCTGGGTTACACTGTCTTATCCTGGGTTTCACTGTCTTATCCTGGGTTACACTGCCTTATCCTGGATTACACTGCCTTATCCTGGGTTACACTGTCTTATCCTGGGTAACACTGTCTTATCCTGGGTTACACTGTCTTATCCTGGGTTACACTGTCTTATCCTGGATTACACTGCCTTATCCTGGATTACACTGCCTTATCCTGGGTTACACTGTCTTATCCTGGATTACACTGCCTTATCCTGGGTTACACTGTCTTATCCTGGGTTACACTGCCTTATCCTGGGTTGTACTGACTATCCTGGGTTACACTGTCTTATCCTGGGTTACACTGCCTTATCCTGGGTTACACTGTCTTATCCTGGGTTACACTGTCTTATCCTGGGTTGCTGCCTTGTATCAAACTTCAGTTGCTCCTCTTGGTTTGTATTCTGAGGAAAATACTTTTCCAATTTGAAACTAAATTATTATTTATTATTTATTTATTATTATCTCCAAATCTACCACACGCGGTGACCAGAGCAACATTTAAGCGGTCATCCGTGTCTCTTATCAGGCGGTAAATGTTTGACTGATTCTCAGACACGCCTCAAGGTAATCTGACAGTCTTTCCATTACATAAACCACGGAGGCCTGGCTCTGTGGGGCAATCACTCTCACTGCCTTTCTGAAGAAAACCTGCTTTGGCATCTGTTCAAGACAGCCAAGCGCAGGTCAAAACTGCACTAAAGCTGATGACAAAACAAAAGAAAACAAAGAAAACAGAGAGGAAAAAGTGCTTACCTTCAAACCCCCCCCCTCACTTCCGCGTGAGTGAGTGAGAGAGATAGAGATATCAGAGCCGGTGCAGTCTCTTTTAGCTGAGGGCTCGGGCCTGAGAGTAAACAAAGAGAGATAATAAAGGGGAAGGAAACAAGGAACTCAAGTCATTCAGTAGGTGTTGTCTGCCTTTCGCCTTGCCTTGTCTGACAGGGCTGGTCACATGACAGGAGAACAATTCCCTCCAGAAACATCCTGTTCCTGGACAGACTGCCGTGATTGACTGGCACAACAGAGGCAGTGCCTCGGGTCCCAAAGCTCAGCTCACCCGCTAACACACTTACTATTGACGACGGTCCGTTCTATTCTGAAAGCCTCCCTTGATCTTGTTTTGAGGGACCTTTGAATAATGAGCCAATTCAATTACATCTGACAGGGTTTGACAGTGTCAAATCTTGGAAATCGGTTTGCCTTCTGGGTGCCTCGGTTGAATGCAAACTCTACGTGGGGACCAAGAGTAAATTAAATCATTTGGATATGGAAGGGGGTTTGACATCTTAAAAAAAAAAAAAAAAAAGGCATTCAGTGTATTCCAATCAATAAATATTATAATATAAATATCATTGATATTATATGAATAGAACATATTTAAGGTAACTTAGATAACAATTCAAAACCAGACGATTTTAGCAGATTTGTTTTACTTTAAACAATCCCATCGCAAATCATTGCCATGTTCAGGCAAGCAGCACAGACTCAGCCAAGCCTCATGACAGATGGCTGGTCTACCTGTATACTAAAGTGCTTGGTTACTAGGGGACCTTAAAGTGAACAGTCTCAATTGACAACTTTGCTAATCCTAATGACTGGTCTCTGTGCCGCTTGTGGTTTCTGTATATTTTTCATTTGATGTCATAAAAAGTATCTTCCTGGCTATGAACACATGAACACCCCAAACTGTACTGGAAAGCCGGAACATCTGTGAATATTCAGTAACGATACACAGATGGGAACAAAATTCGGCACGCTGAATATCTTCCTTTTAAAGGGGCTATCTGGGATTCAGACATCAACAAAGCGGTCACCCCCAACACCTTTCTTTGTCCCACAGCTGGGGGATGGGGCTGGGTACAGGTAACCACTCTCAACTTCATAGGACTGATTATCCATGAGATCAAAATGACGGGTTCAAACTATGTTTCCAAGCTCTTACAGTGGTTGTTTACAATGACATGTCGACAAACCCAGCTTATATTCGGGGTCGTGATGAGTTTAAAACAGTTGAATTAAGCTCAGGGAAGCTTTCTTCAAAATTCAATGACTATACTGTATATCACTCATATATCACTCATTTCCTACAAAGACACTTAGACTTAGATTTAGTAATCAAAAAATGTATTAGACCCCTATACTTTGTTTTATTTATTTTTTGTTTCTTTTTACTATTACTACTCGATCTTTTCAGTTTGTAAAGCGTCTTTGAGTGTCTAGAAAAGCACTATATAAGTCAAATGTATTATTATTATTATTATTATTATTATTATTTCAATCTCCCAAAATGTATGTTCCAATCCAAGATTTGCCCCTTTAAAGCTAGTATGATACCAAGCGAGATTTAGAATGGGTAGCGTATTCTTACCTCAGTTTGAATCCACAGATGGTGAGTTAGCAGGGTTTTCTCTCCTCCAGCTGCTTGTAAGGAATCCCTTTTGGGGCCCTCAGCTCATCTCCAGGCAAAAACACAAACACCCGTCTACTGCGGTGACACACGTCCAAACCAGGGAGGCTTCTGGGTCTGTCGTGCCTCTCTGTCGTTGCCTGTCACTGCCTTACAGTAAATCACATTTAGGGAACTTCCTTCTCTGGTCCCGCAGGGAAGCAGACAACAGCCATGCAGTGGTCTGCTGTTTCTCTTCTCAGTCTCCCTCTGGTTACCTTGGCAGTGTGTGTGTGTGTGTGTGTGTGTGTGTGTGTGTGTGTGTGTGTGTGTGTGTGTGTGTGTGTGTGTGTAGACAAGTGTGTGTGTGGCTGGGGTTATCTGGTGCCGCCTCTGGCTGCTCCCCCACCAAGGCATTAGCCCACGTGTCTGTGTGTGTGTGTGTGTGTGTAAGTGTGTGTGTGTGTGTGTGTGCTCCTAGGCAAACAGCCTCGCTCTGCTCTCATGGACATGGGAGAGAAAGGACCATATGGTAGTGTGTGTGTGTGTGTGTGTGTGTGTGTGTGTGTGTGTGTGTGTGTGTGTGTGTGTGTGTGTGTGTGTGTGTGCGTAGGTGCGGTCTCTTATGTCGGATAAAATCGATGATGAAATATCACACAATATTCTCAGTTTAGTTGTGTTTGTTCCAAGTCCCAATGCATAAATCAGCCTTCTTTGTGACATACTGTATCATAAATCACATTTCAATGTACATGCATTGAATCTAGACACACAAAAAAGGCTTCAATGTGGTCATTATTAAGAGCCTGTCTCAAAACCACTGGAAACAGTCCATTCATCAACTTTATTGTAAGGGGTGGGTGAATAGGCAAAGCAATGTTAGACAATGACCAATGGATGCTGAGCTCCTACACCCTACACAATAACCCCTACACCCTACATCCTAGCCTCTACACCCTAGGCCCTACAGCCTGCACCCTAGCCCCTAAACCCTACACACTAGCCCCTACACCCTAGGCCTTACAGCCTGCACCCTAGCCCCTAAACCCTACACACTAACCCCTAAATCCGACACACTAGCCCCTACATCATAGGCCCTACACACTACCTACATCCTAGGCCCTACACACTAGCCCCTACACCTTACATCCTAGGCCCTACACACTAGCCCCGACACCCTACATCCTAGACCCTACACACTAATCCCTACACACTAGCCACAAGCCACTCCTGTGGTGAGACTGGAGCCAGAGGGGACTAATATGTCGAAAAATACCATCAAATCTCTGGGGTGGCAGGTAGCCTAGAGGTTAGAGAAAAAAATCAGGTGTAGTGCTGAGGCACAAATATGTACATTTCTAGCCTGCAAACTGCGACACTTCAAATGAATGTGCAATAACACTATGTGTAATATGACAACCCTAGTCGTCTATCTGTACAGTACAGTATAGTATAGTGGATAGTGTACATAGCCTTTATTTATGTAAACCAGCTCCTTCCCTTCTTGTGTTTTTTTTCTTCTTTTTTTTCTTTCCTAGCACCAGGGGAGCCACCCCTCCTAACTTTCGTTGTTTGGTACCTGTACTATAGCAATGACAATAAAGACCATTCATTCATAGAGAGGCCGGCTAGCAATCGGAAGGTCACCGGTTCGATCCCTCCGCCTCAGGAGGGAGCCGGATGTGAGCTTGTGACTGGAGGGGTCGCTGGCTTCATATCTAAAGGTCTAAAGGACCAACTACCACTGCTGCTTGAGCAAGGCACTTAAACCCATAATTGCACCAGGGGTGCTGACTCTGTGCTGAGAGCAAAACATTTTGATTTCTTTGTACTCTGGTTGACAAAGGTTGAATCTAATCTAATCTAATGTTCTTTAACCTCATAGTAATTGTTTGCTTTCTAAAGTTTTGGAGTTAGAGCCAACAGAACAAACAATGCTTCAATGTCCCATTACCTACACAGGGCACTATGTAAGTGACACAGTCTGATCATTTGGTCCGCATGTCGGCAACCAATCAACATGTTCAGACTTTTCTTTTGAAACACGGAACTACGTTTCAACGTTGAGAATCATGACACAAACTAGCTAGTCAAGCCAAAATACTGCAAGGCAATGGATTGGGTGAGTAATCCCCACTGCTATCTAGTCAACTATAACACTACTTTACATTGTTAGCAGGCTCACAAAACAAGCTGTGTTAGTTGACTAGCGACGTGTCATTGATTTTCAACAACGCGGAAATGGATTCACATTTTTCTAAAGAAAAGTCTGATAATTTTATCAGATCCCGACATGAGGACCAAATGATCAAACTGGGTCATGAGGACACATTCTTAGCATCAATCATCATATCGGCCGATTTTTTAATAGGTTTTTTTGTTGGATTTGTTACCATTAAAACAAATCGCATGTGTTGCATTTAGAACAAATCTGCTCAACCTTTTGTGTGTGTGTGTGTGTGTGTGTGTGTGTGTGTGTGTGTGTGGGGGTCACCTTCATAACAGGTTTCAAAATGGCTATTGGGGAGAAGTAACGAGGGGAGCTATGAAGCTGGCCATCTGTGCGTTACTAATTCTATTTGCTGTCAATAATAGATTCCGTGCCTGCCGCGGGCTCTTCACCTGAAGAACATGACTCCTGACCTTTCACAGATGGATCTCTGGGCTCTGACAGATCTGACTTTAGGCAGCAGGTGAGGTACATCAAGGCTGCATGCAGGGACATGTCCCCCTTCACAGGAACAGGTGTTCAAGACACTGCAAATACCAGAAGACAATACCTTTTAGAAGTCACGTCTTTTGTTGTCCCTACATTTGTGTCAATAACAACAACAACAACAATAACAACTCATTATGTCTTCCTGAAACGTGAGTAATAATAATATGAGAAAGAATAATGACTTTTTATTTGTATAGCGTTTTTCCTGCAAACGTTGCAGCTCAAAGTGCTCCAATCATTATATAATCATCATTTAATTATTTTTTCATTTAAAGGCAATATTAAAAAGATGGGTTTTGAGTAGGCATGTCCTTAGCCCGGGGGGGGGGGGGGGGGGGGGGATTCCATCAACGTCACTAAAGGAAAATCCAGGTTTATTTTTGATAAGTCTCGCGAGAATACGGCCTTGCATTTCCGTCTTTACAAGCCATATGCATCTTTCCTGAAGCGATGACGCCATAACCCCACCTCTCCCTTAACCCGCATGCACTAACCCAGCCAACAACAACAACAATGGCGCTAATCTCTGTATTTGGACTGGCAGGACTCCCAGTCAACATTCTCCTGCAGTTTGGTCGCCTTGTAATCAAGTGTGACATGAAGCAGCAGTTCTACCTCGTCAGTCACACGAACGTCTCCTTTCTAACTGTTTATATTTTCCACATTGTTCTTCTTCGTGTGATTGTTCATCGCACGAGTTTTGCGCATGCTCCATTCTTCTCCTCTGTTTTTGGTGTAATGTGTGGCAGTGTTACAGCATTTTCAGTGGTTTCGTTTGGACGCAGATATTTCTTGAGATGACTTTGTGTTTAAGGAAAACTTTTTTTTAAATGAAAAATAAAAAGATCGGTTCTGTCTCCGTGTGGATGTGGCCTCCAATAGGCCTACCCCCTAGGGCTCGGCAGCCTTGGTCCTACAGATGAGGTTCCCTTGATTAAACCCAGGAGGTCAAAGCCACTATGACAAACCAACCAACCAACCAACCAATCAACCAATCAACCAACCAACCAACCAATCAACCAACCAACCAATCAACCAACCAACCAATCAACCAACCAACCAATCAACCAACCAACCAACCAACCAACCAATCAACCCCAACCCTGTAGGCCTACACTGCATGCAGTATTTGCAATGTAATTGCTAAACAATCTTATGACAAACATTCAAGATCCCCCGTGCCCGAGACTGATGAAGATATGAAGAAAATATGCAGGGACAGTGCTGGCATTTTTATTCCATTAGTTTTTTATGGGGGATAGAGACAGTAGAGATTGACAGGAGGGATGGGTGAGAGAGAGGAGCATAGAGACAGTAGAGATTGACAGGAAGGATGGGTGAGAGAGAGGAGGATAGATACAGTAGAGATTGACAGGAAGGATGGGTGAGAGAGAGGAGGATAGAGACAGTAGAGACTGACAGGAAGGATGGGTGAGAGAGAGGAGGATAGAGACAGTAGAGACTGATAGGAAGGATGGGTGAGAGAGAGGAGGATAGAGACAGTAGAGATTGACAGGAAGGATGGGTGAGAGAGAGGAGGATAGAGACAGTAGAGATTGACAGGAAGGATGGGTGAGAGAGAGGAGGATAGAGACAGTAGAGATTGACAGGAAGGATGGGTGAGAGAGAGGAGGATAGAGACAGTAGAGATTGACAGGAAGGATGGGTGAGAGAGAGGAGGATAGATACAGTAGAGATTGACAGGAAGGATGGGTGAGAGAGAGGAGGATAGAGACAGTAGAGATTGACAGGAAGGATGGGTGAGAGAGAGGAGGATAGATACAGTAGAGATTGACAGGAAGGATGGGTGAGAGAGAGGAGGATAGAGACAGTAGAGACTGACAGGAAGGATGGGTGAGAGAGAGGAAGATAGAGACAGTAGAGATTGACAGGAAGGATGGGTGAGAGAGAGGAGGATAGAGACAGTAGAGACTGACAGGAAGGATGGGTGAGAGAGAGGAGGATAGAGACAGTAGAGATTGACAGGAAGGATGGGTGAGAGAGAGGAGGATAGAGACTGTAACCAGGGAGTAGCTAAAGGACTGTAGAATTTTAGGAAGGGCTGGTTATCTAACTAACTCTGAGCTAAATCGGCAGTGTAGGAGGATAGAGGCAGGGGGCGCCAGCAACCCTTTAGACTAGCATATCACAGTTATATATATATAATAGATTATAATACAAGCTATAACTCAGTTAATCACACGATAAGACAATACTTAAACCCAATACTAGATTTGCTGTTAAACTAAACAATACAGACAACTAAACACACAGCAATGTATCAAATATAAACAAACACATTTATTTATACAACTTATATATACATCCCAATATACTCCCTCCCCGCCGGCCACACACACACTCACTCACTCACTCACACACAGTACCTGGCCTGAAAAGGCTTAGAGTCCCGGACTGAAAATGAGCGCGTTGAGGCCTGGTCGGAGCCCGCATGCGACTCGAGGAAGGCAGCAGACAAGGGGGGGGAGTGACGTTGCAATTCGAAGGGAAAGGGGCTTCTTCGTAGCAAACGACGAGGTGTGAATGGTTCAGGTCCGGTGGTCCACGGTCAGCTCCGGTGGTGTTAGCGGTCGGTCGCAATCCACCTCGGAGGCGACGGCTTTGTTTGGCTTTGGTCTCGCTATGCGCCAACGTTAGCAGCCGGCGGCTAGCAAGGCTGGCTAACGGTGACACAGCTAAACTGGGCTAGCGCTGTTAACTCACTAAAACTCCGAACTCTTCTTCACGTCGTCTGTCAGCTTGAAGGCCTCGAAGATCCTCTTGAAGAAGATGAAGTTGGGGTCGAAGATCTCTGGTTCCTCTGTGATGTACTCTATCTCCACCTCGGGCTCCTTCTCCTTCTCCTTCTCACTCTCGTCACTCTAACGCACAGACCACTTCCGTCGCTATAGACACCAACCGGACATACATCAAGTCACGTACGCCAATCAAAACCACGCCCACTAATCTGGCGCTTGCACAATACTGAACAAATCTAAGACAGAACTTATACAATTACAATAACAATACATACACCTTCATGAAAACGTACATGAATAGTATGGAAAATAATTAAGGAAATAACAGGGGCAAAATAGGGCTGATTTGGGGAAACTAACTGGCTCTAAATTGTGGGCCTTCATAACAGCCGCCCCATGAAACCCTCGGTTTCATTTAACTATGGAAGGCACACTGGCTAGGCTGCTCTAGCAGCGTGAGGTATGAGGTGATAGTGTCCTTTGTAATTTGAGGGAGCTCAATCAGGCGTGCCACAGGTCGGGTGTAAGTGCGACCACCAACGTCCACGATGGCCGTCCGCACCCTTCCATCCGGACCCGGCAGGACCTTGGTCACTCTGCCTGTCTGCCAGGCGGCGCGTGGAAGGGACTGGTCGATCACCAGTACCACGGCACCTTCGGACAAGTTGTCTCTCTCCCTCGTCCACTTCTGCCTGACTTGCAGGGTCGGCAGGTAGTGCAGTATGAACTGCCTCCAAAACTGGTCCGCGAGCACCTGGCTGTGCCTCCACCATCTTCTTCCGGTGAGCTCTGCAGGGTCGTAGACCACCTGAGGCAGTGCAGAGTCTCGCCGCCCCATCAGCAATAAGTTGGGCGTAATGGGATCCAGATCTGCTACATCACTGGAGGTATAGCCTAGGGGCCGGGAGTTCAAGATGCCCTCAATCTCTGCTAGTACAGTCTCGAGCACCTCATCGGTAGGCACCTTCTGTCCGAGAATGGTACGTAGGACGTTCTTTACTGAGCGAATCTCCCGCTCCCAGGCTCCCCCGAAGTGTGGAGCATTTGGGGGGTTGAACTCAAACTTCACTTGCTGGGAGGCGAGTCTGTCACGGGCCTCCTCAGTCATCGCAGCGTAGCTCGCCCTCAGCTCGGCCTCACCACCGACGAAGTTGGTGCCTCTGTCCGACCGGAGGGTCTTAGGGGTCCCTCGCCTGGAGGTGAACCTCTTGAAGGACATGAGGAAGCTGTCGCTTGTGAGCTGGTGCAGAACTTCAAGGTGCATTGCTCTCGTCGTCAGGCACGTGTAGATGATGCCCCACCGCTTTTCGGAGGCTCGCCGGTTTCGGACTAGGAGTGGCCCGAAACAGTCGACCCCAGTAGAGTGGAACGGAGCCTGTCTCAGTCGCAGCCGGTCCTCGGGCAGATCGGACATCATGGGCTGCGGCGGCGTGGCTCGCCACCTCTGGCAGTCCGAGCAGGACCTTTGATATCTCCGTACCGCCTCCCGTCCATGGAGTATCCAGAATCTCCGTCGTACCTCCGCGAAGACACGCTCTCCACCCGCGTGCTGCACTTTGTCATCATGGTGCTTGATGACCAATCTGGTGACCTGATGCTTAGTGGGAAGCACGATGGGATGCTTCGTGTCTAGGTCTAGATCTTGAGCGCGGCGCAGTCTGCCACCCACGCGAATGAGAACACCGTCGAGCTCTGGAGCTAAGCCGCGGAGTCTACTGTCCGAGGGGATCGGCTTCCCTTTCTCGAGACACTCCAGCTCTCGGGAGAAGGCATCCTGTTGGGCACTCTGCAGCACCAGGAGCTCCGCCGCGGTGTAATCTTCGGCGCTGAGCGTAGTATCTAGGGGTAGACCGGCCTTGGAGCAGAACATCCTCTTCTGCAGCTCTTCGAGCGTCTCACACTCCTCTCCCGGAGTAGTCTCAGGGTCTACGACCTGGGTGGCTCCGCAGAACAACGTCTTACGCAGCTCTTTGTCCTCTCTGTCTTCTGCTAACGCCGGCGTGGCTGGCCACTCTGACTCCCGCTCCTGTAGGAAGTCTGGTCCCGTGTGATACAGGTGGGGCTCAGCCAGATCCTGGAGAGTTGCCCCTCTCGTGATGACGTCAGCAGGGTTCCTCTTGGTGTCTACATAACGCCAGCAGTTCACCTCAGTCAACTCCAGAATCTCTGCGACTCGGGTGCCCACGAACACCTTATACCGACATGAGCTGGACTTCAACCACTGGAGGACGGTAGTTGAGTCTGACCACATGGTGACGCTCATCAGAGGTAGCTGGAGCTCGTCGAGCAGGAACCTTCCCAGTTGCGCGCCGTTCAGGGCAGCACACAGCTCCAGTCTTGGGATGGACTGTTGCTTTTTCGGCGCCACTCGGGAACGTGCCAGGACAAACGAGACGTGGACTTCACCTCCAAGCTCTGCCGCTCTGACGTATGCCACGGACCCGTACGCCATCTCCGAGGCGTCGCAGAATACATGTAGCGTGATGACACTCCTCTCTAGGTCCGTGGAGGGAGGGAAGTAGCTCCGCTGCAGCTTGATGTGCTGGAGAGTGGGAAGTTCCTGCTCCCAGGCCTTCCACTTCTCTTCTAGGTGACGAGGCAGAGGATCGTCCCATCCTCGTTCTTGGGCCCACAGCTCCCGGACAAGCACCTTGGCCATCGTCGTGAAGGGAGCGATATATCCCAGTGGGTCGTACTGGCTCGCTAGAGTGCTGTATATCGTTCTCATCGTGACGCGTTGGGGCTTGGCAGGCTTATTGCGATAGCGTAGAGTGTCGGTCTGGAACTGCCAGATAAGTCCGAGCGTCATCTCCTGAGCATCATCTGGTGAGTGAGAGACCCAAGCCTCGCTGCTGGTCGAGGTGGCCTCCTCCGGGAGGTCTCTGATGACTTGCGGGTCGTTGCTGGCCCACTGGCAGATCTCAAATCCACCCTCCTGGAGATGAGCACGCAGGTCCTGGACTAGCTGGCGGGCTTCCGTGGCTGTCTTCGAACTGTGGAGGCAGTTGTCCACGTAAAAGCTCTTATGGACGGCGTCAAACACTCCAGGAGGTGCCGTCTCCTGCGCGGCGTGAGTCTGTAGCGCATAGGTGGCGCAACAGGGGCTGCAGGTTGTCCCGAAGGGTAGCACCTCCCACTGGTAGATAGAGGGGTCGGGGTCGCTCGGGTCCTCTCTCCAGAGAAACCTCATGAGTGGCTTGTCTTCCTCCAACATCCTGACCTGGTGAAACATTCGCTTAATGTCACCACTGACTGCGATCGGCTGCTGACGGAATCGCACCAGAACTCCCAAGAGGGCTGGGGTCAAGGTTGGACCAGGGAGAAGATAGTGGTTGAGGTTGAGCTTCCCCACCTGGTAGCTACAGTTGAAGACCACTCGGTTCTTCCCGTTGTGGTGAACATTGTGGTGCGGGAGGTACCAAGACTCGGCACTCTGGTTCGCCTCGGCTGGCTCAAGCTTCTTCACCAGACCGGACTCCGTCAGTTTCTTCATCTCCGTTCTGTAAGAAGCAGCAAGGACCTCGTCCTTCCTCATACGCTTCTCAGTGCTGGTCAGACACTGTAGGACGGTTCGAGGGGATACTCGAAACTCTGGCATGGGTTCTCTTCGGAGTAGTGGTGTGACGTATCTCTTCACGCCCTGGACTTCGATACGCACTGTCTTTGCTTTAAGGAGGCCTATGGCGTAGACGTCCTCCTTTGACCGTACGTAGAGCTTCTCATTCTTGTAGGGCGCAACGTCTAGCGTCCACAGCTTCTGGACGTTGTCTAGTAGCGCCGCATTCATGGAGTCCACACTGGTGTGAAGGCAGTTGATGGTCTGCACTTCTTCTGTTCGGACATGGAGGGATGACGTAGCTCTCCCGTCTCTATCTCTCCACTCGGTAGCGCCTTGGAGGGCCCACCCAAGCGCAGTCTTAACAGCCATCGGGCAGCCTCGTGGTCCTCTCAGCGGAGGACGGAGCGACACGATCAGTGCAGCGTTGTCCGAGCCGATGAGAAGGGTTGGCTCCGCTCCTTCTATCGGATGTAGGTCTACTCGCCGTAGGTGGGAATATCTTGCGCGTAATCTCTCCAGGGGGTAGTCGTAGCGGGAGAGCGCTAGCTGGTCTGCGGTGAAGACATTCTGAAGCCGATATCTGTCCGACGGCCGCCCCGCCGGGGAGATAGAGAAGTTGATTCTCGCCCCGGTGACCTCTTTAAGGTCGCGACGTATCGTGCGCAGAGTCAGCTTCTCCTCAGTCCCTTGGAGCCCCAACTGGCGCACTGCCTCCTGGAGAAGGATGGTCCGTTCCGACCCGTCGTCTAGAACGGCGTACGTGTCGTACACAGCGTTGTTGTGGTGAAGTCGGACCTTCACCACCTTCAGTAGGACCTTGGAGCCGCTGCTCTGGGTTGGGTCTAGATAGTAGACAGGTGTTTCCTCTTCCGGTGCGCTACCGGACCTAGGGCTTCTGGTGCCCTCCGTGGACCTGGCGAGGGAGACCTCGTGTAGGATGTTGAGGTGGACCTCCTCACAGCGGTTGCACTTTCTCCTCAAGGTGCAGTTCTTAGCCAGATGGTCGCGCCCACAGTTCCAGCACCTCTTGTTCTCCTCGAGCCACCTCTGCTTGGCCTCGGTACTCAGGTTGTTGAAGTCACTGCACTCATTGAACCAGTGCTCGCTGGTGCAGTACGGACATGGCGGTGGACCTCTCCGTCCCTTTTGAGGGGGTTGAGAGGAATCCTTTCCCTCAGGTCGGGCTTTCCTCTCTCTCCGAGGCTCCTCCTCCGTGTGCAGCACTCCTACTGGGCGTCCTCTGTTCGAGCTCGGCCTGTCCCAGCGGTCTCCCTTCTCCCTCTCCTTCTTCGGCTCAGCGTAACCCATGGCGTCTACGTTGGTGTCATGCACTTCCTCCAGTAGGAACTCCGCGAAGGCAGCCATGCTCAGACCCAACTTCCCGGGGTTACGAACGCGCTGCTGTCGCCGGAACCTCTCCTGCCGGAAGCGTGGGATCTTGCGGAGCAGCCGCTCTACGTTGGAGGTGCTGTTGATCTCGCTGGCGCCAGCTGGGCCCTGCGTCTTCAGCATTCCAACCAAGGTGTGCACGCGGAGCGCGAAGTCATCCAGCGCCCGTTCATCCTTGATGGGGGCCTGCTGTTCGAGGGCTTGCAGTTCAGCAAGGGCGTGGTTCCAGGGACGACCGTAGCGGGCATCCAAGTCGGCGAGCGCTCTGGTGTAAGGTGTCGGTGCGGAGGCATGGGCCAGAACCATGTTGTGGGCTCTGGGGTTCCTCACATGCTGAAGGAGAATCGCATATTTGTAGGACTCTGAGCAGGAGTCGTCCAAGAGCGTGTCTAGGCAGATGCGTAGTTCCACATACTGGCTCCTGTCCTCGTCCTTGAAGAAGGGGAACTTGGGTCCCTCCACCTGGGGAAACATCCTGTAGTGGATGATCGGGGCTGGAGTGACTGTCTGGGTGTCCGGCCTGCATGCCTTTTGGTTCACTGGAGGACCTAGGGGTGTGCTACGCTCTTGGGGAATGGCTCCCCTCCCGGGCAGCGACGCTGGCTCCCTCTGGGCCGCGTAGCGGTCGGGTCCCTGGTCCTCTTCCTTCAAGGTGGTCAGCTGGGCCTGTAGTTGGACAGTCATGGCGGGGGTCATGGAGCCATCGGCGGGGGGTTCAGGAGATGGCACTCGAGAGGGCCGTGCGGATGATGCTCTGGAGCTACGGGCCGACGGAGCTCTGCTGATGCACACGTCGCGCATGGTCTGCATCACTTCCTCCATCTTCTCCGCGTGCAGTTGCTCTCTCTCCATCTGGAGGCGGTCGCGCTCCATCTGGAGGCGTTCACGTTCTAGCGCCTCCTGGCGCTGCCTCTCCGCCGCGCGTTCCGCCCCCTCCATCTGGAGGCGCTCGCGCTCGAACTGGATGCGTTCCCTCTCTAACGCCTCCTGGCGCTGTCTCTCCGCCGCACGTTCCGCTCCTTCCATCTGGAGGCGTTCACGTTCTAGCGCCTCCTGGCGCTGCCTCTCCGCCGCGCGTTCCGCCCCCTCCATCTGGAGGCGCTCGCGCTCGAACTGGAGGCGTTCCCGCTCTAACGCCATCTCGGCCTGTTGGCGCATACATTCTGACAGCGCGGCACTACTCCCTCTGGAGTGCATGCTATCCGCCCCAGAGGCAGAACTGCCCACGGAAACCCTGGACCGGGAGGAAGCCACTGAACGGCAGGAGCTAGGTCTCGAGCGCGCCGTACGGGGAGGCAGATCGTTAAGGCTGAGGCCCTCCCTCTTCCGCCCGCAGGCGCTGTCAGACCGGGCCTCTCCTTCCTGCTCTTCCGTTTCTACGGCAAAACCCTGCTGTTCTGCCATCTCATCCTCAGGCTGGTGCTCTTTGATGGCTGTCTCGGTGCTAGCCACCCGCGCGCCGGCGGACACCTCGGCCTCTCCGACCACTGTATCCCGTGGAGTGCGCTCCTCACTACCACTCAGTGAGCTTTCGAGCTCAAGCTCATACTCTTGTAACCTCTGAGGCAACCGCGGGACTCTCTGTGGTCGTGGCTCTGGCTCAGGGGGCGGAGAAGGGGGGGTAACTGTCTTGTCTGGTTGGCTGCGCTCAGCCATGCTATCACTACACAACCTATCCGGCTCGAAGGACCAATTGTAACCAGGGAGTAGCTAAAGGACTGTAGAATTTTAGGAAGGGCTGGTTATCTGACTAACTCTGAGCTAAATTGGCAGTGTAGGAGGATAGAGGCAGGGGGCGCCAGCAACCCTTTAGACTAGCATATCACAGTTATATATATATATAATAGATTATAATACAAGCTATAACTCAGTTAATCACACGATAAGACAATACTTAAACCCAATACTAGATTTGCTGTTAAACTAAACAATACAGACAACTAAACACACAGCAATGTATCAAATATAAACAAACACATTTATTTATACAACTTATATATACATCCCAATATACTCCCTCCCCGCCGGCCACACACACACTCACTCACTCACTCACACACAGTACCTGGCCTGAAAAGGCTTAGAGTCCCGGACTGAAAATGAGCGCGTTGAGGCCTGGTCGGAGCCCGCATGCGACTCGAGGAAGGCAGCAGACAAGGGGGGGGAGTGACGTTGCAATTCGAAGGGAAAGGGGCTTCTTCGTAGCAAACGACGAGGTGTGAATGGTTCAGGTCCGGTGGTCCACGGTCAGCTCCGGTGGTGTTAGCGGTCGGTCGCAATCCACCTCGGAGGCGACGGCTTTGTTTGGCTTTGGTCTCGCTATGCGCCAACGTTAGCAGCCGGCGGCTAGCAAGGCTGGCTAACGGTGACACAGCTAAACTGGGCTAGCGCTGTTAACTCACTAAAACTCCGAACTCTTCTTCACGTCATCTGTCAGCTTGAAGGCCTCGAAGATCCTCTTGAAGAAGATGAAGTTGGGGTCGAAGATCTCTGGTTCCTCTGTGATGTACTCTATCTCCACCTCGGGCTCCTTCTCCTTCTCCTTCTCACTCTCGTCACTCTAACGCACAGACCACTTCCGTCGCTATAGACACCAACCGGACATACATCAAGTCACGTACGCCAATCAAAACCACGCCCACTAATCTGGCGCTTGCACAATACTGAACAAATCTAAGACAGAACTTATACAATTACAATAACAATACATACACCTTCATGAAAACGTACATGAATAGTATGGAAAATAATTAAGGAAATAACAGGGGCAAAATAGGGCTGATTTGGGGAAACTAACTGGCTCTAAATTGTGGGCCTTCATAACAGAGACAGTAGACACTGACAGGAAGGATGGGTGAGAGAGAGGAGGATAGAGACAGTAGAGATTGACAGGAAGGATGGATGAGAGAGAGGAGGGATGACATGCAGGATATGTCGACGGTCAGCCCTATCTTTGTATATTGAGTTTGCTATCATATTTGATAATGGCCATTGGCCATGGATTAACTGAAGTCTGCAACACACTGAGGTCAAGTTAATGAAAGTATCAATACAATTGGACAATTTAACATATTCAGTATCATTTTATTCAGCAAAGCATATGCCTATTTTACAAACAGCCCAGAAATAGAGGGATTGTTAATCATCATACCAACAGAACAGCGGCTGATAACATTTACAATCATGCAACAAGACAACTGAAATAATCCCAATGGCATCATACTTCTCCTGCAGGACAGAGAGCTTTAAAAGGTTATTTTGGGACCCAAAGCTTTGAGTAGAGAGTGAACCATCCACCACTACAATTACCAATGAAAGAGAGGGAGAGATCAATATGATCTGAACATCAGACCGGGGGGGGGGGGGGGGGGATTCCATCAATGTCACTAAACGACAATCCAGGTTTATTTTGATCAATCCCGCTAGATTTTAAAAAACAAACAAATCCAGCCTTATTTTGATACGTCTCGCAAGATTTAGCATAAGCCTGGATTTTCCTTTAGCAGCATTGATGGAATACCCCCCAGGAGTCTGTCTGCCTTCTGTCAATAGCCCCTTAATAGGACAGACACAATCTTACTTGCACAACAGCTATTTCAGCCTCAATTTAACTCACCGCTTACAGAAATGTGATTTGCAAGCTGGAATGAGATAATGAGTGGCATTCTGTTAGTCTACAGTGGGAAATCATCATTAATCCAGCTGGTGAATTGTAAGTAACCTGAGAACCTAAATGAATCACGTTTTGAAGATTCTTCCATGAATAGGATGATAGGATGGCTATGATGAATATTGTAAATGCAAAAAAGATGCCTGGTCTCAAACATATAACCAATCTAACATATAGTTTAGTCTATTCCTAGTTTAAAATCAAGCTGAATGGAATTTGCTTCAAAGTGACACTGCCTTATTGACATAGATTATATAATCAATAGGAATAAAATCAAAATCATTTCTCCCTGTTACAATTGATAATCACCTGGCTAATTGGTGAACTAAAATCAAGCTACAGTAAGTACTATCCTTAATTCTGAGTACAAAAAAACGACATAATTTGGGTTATTGACAGTTGTACCAAGCGCATTAGGCATTTACGTGTATTGTTATATTCCTCAATAATCAATGTGTATAGATCATCAATTAAAATGACAATTCAACAGCTGTGAATATTGCAGATTGTAATGGAACATTATGGGCCTACATATTTCTGGAGTCTGTAACGGTGCATTCATGTCCTCCTCTGAAACTGAGGAAGGAACTGAGTTTCCCACTCGAGATTTAGCATAGGAGCACCCTGTAGGCTAATTACAAAACCAGAGTGAATGCAGCAGAACTCCACGTTGAAGGTGGGAGGCAGAGGTGTGGAATGAATGAATGAATAAACGAACGAACGAACGAATGAATGATTGCATGCATGTTAGGAGAAAGACAGACAGGACAATGTGATGAGGGAGGGTGAACATGCACAAACCACTCAACAGAGGACAACGTTTATTTCAAAGTAGAATCATTTCTGTTTCGTTTGACAGCAGTTTCCCCTGGAGGAACGGCTTGGTCATCGTCAGCGTCAACCCTCGATCACATTTATACACAACAGCTATTTACAGGGATGGGCGCAGCTAAGTTAGTGCAAAAGGCACAGAAGTGGTTGGATGTTTTGCTTGTGTGTGTGCGGCTAAACGGATTCGGGGGGGGAACCAAGGTCAAGTGGGGAAATAACAAAATGTAAGGCCCGGGGCGGGAACACAACTGCTATCCCGTGGGGAGGGGTCAAGATTATGACTAGCCTACTCCATACTACTAGGAGTCTTTGGTCAGCACCAAATGTGTTTTTGATTGTGTGAACTTATTCACCCCACTACTGTACGATAACATTAATAAGCATGTAGACAAACGCCCCCGTATCTGCTCTCTCTACAATCTGTTTTTGAACAAAGCCAGTTATCAGGGGGGGGGACTGTGTGTGTGTGAGAAAGCAAACAACACACTATTGCCCTTTTCACACTACAAAGCTGAGCCAAGCCGGACTGCTGGCCCGGGTGGCGCATCCATCCGCCGCAGCAGTTGCTGGAAACTGTGCTGGAAAGGCAAGGTGAACAGAGAGAACCTCTGAGTCAGCACAGTGCGGGGTTCAGATCAACAGCATCGTGTGAAAAGGGCACAACAGGATCTCTGCATGCGTACAGACGTCATGTTGGACGAGCAGCAGGACCGTTAATAGATGGGGGGGGGGGGGGAGGAGGACAAAACCAATCAGGTGCATAAATCCCCCTCCCTCCAAAAAAATAAATCAACTGTATAGCCCATAAACTTCCTAAGGGAAAGAAATGTCAGTCGTATGAAAGGAATGTTATGTTGCATTTCTAGACACCAATGTGATGGTTGTGAATCAAAATCATATGTGGTGGGGCATTACAATGACTGTTTGGCTGTTGGATACATGCATCAAATCTCAGCTTTCCCTTGATATGAGCCCAGACCACATCCCTCTATGGACTGCAGGACTCAAGGACAAGGCCATGTTTCAGTGCTATTGAATAGAAAGGGAGGGCGTCTTGCATGGATGCCACAGACCTAAAGTGTTGTACTGAGAGGACATCCTTGTGCTAGGAGGGCTGTGTCTTGTCTTGTCTTGGCTTAGATGTCCCAGACAGGGCTAGGTCATCACCAGAGCGTGGTCCAACACCTCATGAAGCACTTGCAGTTCCGAAATAATGTGAAATCAAACAGACAAGATGACAAAAGCACCCACCCTTAAGACCCGTTTGATATTGAGCCTTGAGACAAGGCCTAGAGAGAAAAACTATTGTGAAAATGATAATAGGGTTCAATCATCCCCAAACTAAACTACCAAAGCAATTTGAATCGTACAGGAACTGAAGTCTTTTGAGTAATGAATTGACATAAGAAATAAAGGAACTTTTAAAAAATGGTAGTTATCGCCATGACAACCAAAATAAACAACAACAAGAATACTGTTCTGTTGAAACTAAACAGAGAAATTAAAAAAGAAAAAAAGAAACTCCCAAGTACATCACATTTCAAATTGATTGGAATTTGTTTACATTTGATTATCATAGTTATAATGCTGCATTGCTGCTGTAAATTGTGTTGCTTAAAAGAAATTTAAAAAAATACATTCAGTAAGTAGATCAACAATGGGGGAAAATAAAAACAGAGGTAAAACAAAAATATATTATTCATTGCCAGTGAAGCGGTGTATATGTCATACTGCATACAGTAAATCATTCCAGAATCGCACGCACGCCCTGCAGAGGGGGCTTCCAAAGGAACTACATTAAAACATGTACAACTGATATGGAGTGCCTAAAATAGAGCCTTCTACACACGCATTCAAATGAACACACGCCCAGTATTCGCTCATCTCAAGGAGAAAGGGGGGGGGACATCCTTGCTGTTTTGCATGACAACCCAACACAAGTATCAAACCCACATGGTTTTAGCAACAAGCTCATCCCGTTGGAATAAAACCTCAGTAAATTAATAGGATGGCTGTATTACGATGGTGCTAATGTTTTTTTTTGATTTTTTTTTAACGACAAGTCAATAGGAGAAAGAATTCAGATCATTTGGAGGAATGACAGTCATTCAGTAATTTTTTCCGTTGCGGGTCGCATACCGATCTTGACAGGTCCACTTGTGTCTTCAGGGTGGCGTGTGTGCCTCTCAACACCTCTGCTGTCCACAGAGGCCAGTAAAGCCTGCTCAAACTTTTTTATTCAGAAACCAAACAAGGACCATAAACTACTGCAGGGCCTTTGGCGAGCGGGCGTCAACCGTTGAAGAGCATGTAGGCGAATGATGAAGACCACTGAGGGAGTGGGGGGGGGAAAGAGAAAGGCAAATCAATCGTATTTCAGAGTTAGGACCACAAACAAACGCTTTGTGTGTGAAGGAAACTCCAAGGCTCGTTTTTTCACCGTTCACACATGAAATCAGGAAGGAGATTCTTTTTCCCAACTTGGGAGTATGTCTGGGGTCAAAAAGATGGCAATGTTGGACAGTGCAGTTCCTGTTTTCGTCAATCTGGTGTCAGGCCTTCTGCTCTGCTGATATTGCATTACGGAGTTCTGTCACCAATGGCACGGAAGGGGCTCAGGCAACACACTGCTTCTCTGTACTGAATTCATTGAGTTGTTTCCTACAAATATTTACACAGTAGATACAGGCACTTGTATGTCTTTGGTTGGAGTGACCCAACATTGCAAGAGAAATGCATTCACAGAGCTTTGCGGCCCTTTAATTCTTCAGGGTTCAGTAGGCAACTGGTCATCTTTTCTTTTCTTTTTTTCCTAGTTTCGTCTCAGCTATAGTTCAGTTCTGGGGCTGATCCCAGGGCTTCTTACCCCTCAGACAACGCCACCTGAGGAGAGAAGAGAAATCATGAATATGAATAATAATAATAATAATATTTGCCATTTAGCTGATGCTTTTATCTAAAATGACTTACATTGCAGTGAGTGCATATATTTCATTATACAACAGTTAGTTCCGACCAAGTAATTTGATTGGACAAGAGGCATTCCATGAGTGCTGATATACAGTATAAATGTTTGTGTTCAGGTTTCTAGGCAACAGTCCAGTTGCGGAACTATTTTTTGTTGACGGAGCCAAAATAAATGATTAAATAAACAAACAAATCATAATCTGTTGTCACTTATTACTGTTAACTAATAAATTGCGCTGTAGAACTGTTGTATAAAAGCAATATCACACTCGAGGTCGTGCTGTTATACTGAATAGTATATCAGTATATTCAGTATAACAGCACTCCCTCTCGTGTGATATTGTTATACAGTTAGGTACTACAACCTAAGCGTTGTCAGAGCCGTGCTCTACTAACCGACGCACAGAGGACCAGGGCGGGGCCAGGAACCCTACAGTGACTGGTCTGGTCTGGTCTGTACCACAGAGACTGGTCTGGGCTGGTCTGTATCACTGAGACTGGTCTGGGCTGGTCTGTACCACAGAGACTGGTCTGGGCTGGTCTGTACCACAGAGACTGGTCTGGTCTGTATCACTGAGACTGGTCTGGGCTGGTCTGTACCACAGAGACTGGTCTGGGCTGGTCTGTATCACAGTGACTGGTCTGGGCTGGTCTGTACCACAGTGACTGGTCTGGGCTGGTCTGTATCACTGAGACTGGTCTGGGCTGGTCTGTATCACAGTGACTGGTCTGGGCTGGTCTGTACCACAGAGACTGGTCTGTACCACAGAGACTGGTCTGGGATGGTCTGTATCACAGTGACTGGTCTGGGCTGGTGTGTACCACAGAGACTGGTCTGGGCTGGTCTGTATCACTGAGACTGGTCTGGGCTGGTCTGTATCACTGAGACTGGTCTGGGCTGGTCTGTACCACAGAGACTGGTCTGGGCTGGTCTGTACCACAGAGACTGATCTGGGCTGGTCTGTATCACAGTGACTGGTCTGGGCTGGTCTGTACCACAGAGACTGGCTGGGTTGTATGTGTGACCAGTACCTTCTCAGGGAAAAAGTCGGGGTTGGTCGTCCGTACTTTCCCGGGCCGGCCTTTGATGACGGCGTAGCAGAACATGGTGATCACCATCACAAACAGGAAGTAGCTGGTGTGCATCAGGTGCAGGTTGATGAGGGAGCGGTCGTCCTGCAGAGAGAGCGCCACACGGCTTTGGCTTCAGATACAGTACGTTGCTCATCATGAAAACAAACGGCCCGTTTCCCCCTCGGCAATAGCCTGTGTGATGTCACTAGCGTTTCAAATATTAACTACAGTTTAGGGGAAACCATTTGGTAATTGAATAAATCATGCATACTCCCCTGGGGAGAAATTTGGTTAAAGTAAAAATGTATTTCAATTTCACATTACTTAGCCCTTTGAGCCATGTTAGCTAATGAGCACTTGGGGCAAAATAAACATGCAACCGCCGTCATAAATGTATTGTAGCGTTGGATTTGAAAAAAAGCAGAAGGGAAGATTATATCCCCCAATTATCTAGGCTGTAAGGTCCAGTACTCATTTATCATCATAACGATGTCATGTCATGTGGTACATTCAACCAAACTAGAACATATAGGGCCTAGCCAGGCAATACAATGACCAACTGAACTATTCACATTACAAGCCGCCATATTTTCAGGCTACGTTCTCTCGCTTTCTATGTCTGCAAAAATGTTCCATCATTGAAATGAAAAACAAACAAACAACATAACCAGCATGCACGCAGGCTAGCACACACAATGAAACAAGCCGCCTCTCTCTGTGTTGTTAAGAGTCAGGGCTTCAGGCCGGCCGAGCCGCCCGCCCACCCAACCGCCCGCCCAACCGCCCGCCCAACCGCCCGCCCGCCCGCACAGTAATAAAGCAGTGCGGCATTAAGTGCTGACTCACGTCAGGGACGATGACAGTGAGCTTGGGGTTGAGGGTGTGGTACACTTTCCCGATGGCTCCTTTGTAACACCAGAAGGGGTTGTAGTCCTGGTTGTATTTGGTGTCTGAGTCCCTGGCTGTGGTGAAGAGCTTGTACCAGGAAGTTGCGTTGGTGTAGGTCTCTGGGACGCAGTGTGGCGGCTGCCTGAAAACCAAATGTGTGTGTTAGACGACCGGACCGCAGGAACGGTGTTCCTCTCGACCTCGCTTACGAACGGAGTTGAACACATTCCAAATATCTACCGGCTATGTTCCAAGACATGGGATGTCCTGCGAATGTGAGGTGGTAGTAGTCCACTCCTAGTCCTTATTGTGTCGTCACCTCGGCCATGTTTTAATACGAGTAGTCGTTTCAACACACTACCGCTGCTCTCATTCTTACAAAGTCCCACTTTGATTTCAACATTTCCAAGATAAGAAATGGAGCTTGGAGAGAGAGAGAAATTAATACCTATGCTTTCGATCCACAACACAGAAAAGGCCGTATCATACACGCCCTTGACCAACCGATAATAACAGGAAATATCAATAGTAAACCTCATCTCCTCTCCTTAACACTAGAACAGCCGCGCCTTTTTTTACCTACTATAAGAGCCGCCTCGGGGGCAGGGTTCGACAGTAACGCCGTTTTACTTGCCCGGAGCAAGTAAAACATTCGCAGGGTTTGTTTGCGCGAGCACGACGACGCTGCTGGATCCCGGATATTTTTACCTGTGTGCAGGAAGAACAACAGACGGCGCAGGCGCCAGACTAGACTAGATGATCGTGAGTGAAGATATTATCAAAGCGTACGCGCCTGTCGATCACCCGTACGCTTTGATAATATCTTCACTCATGATCATCTAGTCTAGTCTCGTGCCTGCGCTGTCTGTTGTTCTTCCTGCACACAGGTAAAAATATCCGGGATCTAGCAGTGTCGTCGTGCTTGCTCCAGGCAAGTAAAACGGCATTACTGTCGAACCCTGGGGGGGTCAAAGTCTTTACAATGCTCAAGCTGCAGAGAAGAAGAAGAGAAGAGAGAGGGGGGGGCGTTTCCACTCACACTGTGACGGGGAACACCCCGCTGGCGGCGCTGACGGTCATGCAGGTGCTGAACACCACCTGCTCGCAGTGGCCGTGCAGCACGCAGTCGTCTGAGTTCCAGGAGGCCGGCAGGGTGAAGGTGATGTTCATCTCCTCATGGGCTTCCCTGCCTGGGACACAACACAGACAGACAGGAGGTAAGTAAGTAAGTAAGTCAAACGTTATTTCTATAGCACCCTTCACAGCACGAACGCAGAGGGTGCTTTCCATCATAAATAAGGTATGAAATGGGTGAAAAGAAAAGCGCAAACAAACATCATCAAAAGAGATTAAAAACAACACAAAAACGGAGGAACACCCCAAAGGGGCAACATAAACAGTAACAATAAGGTGGCTATCAGTGACTACCGGCCTGCCTAACTAAACAGGTGAGTCTTTAATTGGAGTTTAAAAACGAGTTCTGAGGGAGCAGCTCTCAGGTCAGCGGGGAGGGCGAGGTTCATCAGATTCACACACACACAGACAGAAGACAGACAGATTGAAAACAAAGGGTGGCCGTGCTTTTACTGTTGTAGCTCCAACATTATGGAATCGCCTCCCCCTCGCTGTCAGGTTAGCTGGGTCTGTACCACTTTTTAAAATAACGTTTAAAAACCCACTTATATAGGATGGCATTTTTATAAGTTGTTTTCTCTTTTTACTTCTGATATCTGTATTGATTAAAAAATAAAATAAAATAAAACATTTGTTTCATTGCTTTTGTGAAGTGCTTGTTTGACATTTTAGGAATTCTATTTTATTTGTTGGCTGTTTCCTTGCTGTGTTATGCTGTATGCTACCACATGTACTGTGAAGCACTTTGTGACTGCTGTCTTGATAAGTGCTATACAAATAAATTAAAGTGAAAGTAAAGAAGGGTGAGGTTCACCTCTGCCTGAGACACAACACACAAACACTTGCCCGGAGCAAGTAAAACATTCGCCGGGTTTGTTTGCACGAGCCCGACGACGCTGCTGGATCCTGGATATTTTTTACCTGTGTGCAGGAAGAACAGACGGCGCAGGCTCCAGACCAGACTAGATGATCGTGGAGTGAAGATATTATTAAAGCGTACGCAATGCGACGGGTGATCGACAGGCGCGTAGGCTTTAATAATATCTTTATTGTTCTTCCTGCAACACCGATACACAGATCCAGATGCAAATATGTTCAAGTCAAGACTAAAAACCCATCTTTTTAATATTGCCTTTAAATGACTAAATAATTAGGCTAAATTATGATTATATAATGATTGGAGCACTTTGAGCTGCTGGTCTGTTTGCGCGACAGCGACGACGCTGCTGGATCTGTGTGTCAGTGTGCAGGAAGAACAACGGACGGCGCAGGCGCCAGACCAGACTAGATGATCGCGGAGTGAAGATATTAAGAAGTGTTTCGCGCCTGTCCGCCCGTCTGTCGATCAGCGCGTACGCTTTAATAATATCTCCACTCCACGATCATCTAGTCTGGTCTGGCGCTTGCGCCGTCCGTTGTTCTTCCTGCAACACCGACACACAGATCCAGGAACCAGTGGCGTCGTCGCTGTCGCGCAAACAAGCTCGAATTTTTTACTCGCCCCGGGCAATCGGGCAACCGTTAATGTGGAACCCTGCAGATAGAAGGCTGAGGTTCATCCCTGCCAGGGACACGACACACAGACAGACAGCAAGACAGTCAGAGACAGAGAGACAGTCAGAGACAGAGAGGAACACATTGACACAACACAATCAATTCCGCGCATTAGAACAGCTTACAATACCCGTTTAATACTTCCTACTGAAACAGGGATTGTAAGCGTTACAATGCAGGTGACACGACCAAGCCCACATTGACTCTCACATTTAGTCCCCACAGCAGACATTTAGTCCCCACAGCAGACATTTAGTCCCCACACACCCTCCATTCAATACCCCCTCTGTCCTCCGAAAGTGGTCGAGCAAATACTGCGGTTGAAAAGGTAAACAGACACGCAGCCAAAAGAGAAAAGCGAGAGGTTGAGGTTTGCCTGCGGCCATGTGAGCCTTTTTGCCCGCAGGTGACTCGCATGCGAAAGGCATTCGGCTTTTTAGCCGGGTGCCCTTTCCCATAATCCTTATGTTGACAAGGGACTATTGTCTGGTTCAAGCCGCAGATTTGATAAAAAAAGAAAAAAGAAAAAGACATCAATACCTCCCCGGTCTGGCCCTTAACACCCTACTCCCTAGCAACAGCAAGCCCTGACGGCGGCACTTTGTTCTGCCCTGCGAGCTAGCTAGCCTACGGTACAGCAGGGCTCACTGGGGAGAGGGCTCTCCTCGTCAGGGAGGGTCACTGTACAATGCTTCCCGTTCGCTCCAGTTAGCCCTTGTCTAAAGCCACCGTGCCAAAGGTGGGGGGAACTCGAAACCAATCGATAAAGGACAGCCTTGCCAAAAACACACTTAGGTCAACCGCATTCCACAGACCCCTCATTCTCTCTCCCACACACACACACACAAACACACACAACTGAACTTGTGCTAGTACTGAGGGGAGGGGGGAGGGAGGGGGTGGTGGAAGACCAAATCGAAGCTACCTGCCAGGCCAAGCTGCTGCCCCAGCACGGTGGCGTAGAGGTGGGTGATGTTGCGGGAGTAGCCCCCGAAAGGCCGCAGGGGGTCCAGGGTGAGGGTGATGGGCACCGAGATGTTGACGGGACCCGGGTCTTCCAGGAGGAGGAGGGGGACTTGGGTGCTGGAGCGCGCCTGGCCGCTCGTCACCGTGCTGTCGGGCGCGCTCGACGACTCGTTCAGGCCGTGTTTGAGAGTCTCGTTCTCCGACACGCAGAAGTCCAGTTCGTTGAAGCGCAGAAGGAACGTGTTCCAGTCCTGGAGAGGTTGGGGAGGAGGAGGTTTTGGTATGTGCGCATATATATATATAAACACATTCGCTTGGCTATATTTGTTTGACTTGTTCATAGGGTACTTCATAATATCATAGCTTAGTATATCATGAGTTCAACTTGGCCCATATTAGGCGAGTGGTCTACCCCCCTGTCTGTAGGTCTACCCCCTATCTGTCAATCTATAACCTGTCTGTAGGTCTACCCCCCTATCTGTCAATCTACAACCTGTCTGTAGGTCTACCCCGTGTCTGTCAATCTCACCCCGTTTATGGTTATGGGGGCATATCTGTAGGAACACGCCCCATTGCCGCTAGCGGTTTTATTTGTACTTGTTTTTCTATATTAGCGGTTTGAGCTCTAGTACTGCTAGCGACAACCGAAAGCCATCCAAACAAACAGTTCTTCTGTTGTCCCTTGAACCCCGGCGGTGGGGGTGACGGTGGTTCAGTCGTCCTACCTCGGTCATCTCGGGGGACTTGATCTCTTTGATCTTGAAGAAGTAGCCGATGGTGAGGAAGGCGATGGCCACCGCGCTGACGCTGACCATGAAGATGACCAGAGGCGGGCGGTTATTGATGTAGCTCCTCAGGTTCTCCACGGGGTTTAATAGGAACACCTGCAGATGAGCACACACACACACACACACACACACACACACACACACACACACACACACTTCATTGAAGAAAGAAAGACATAAGTGCAACAAGACCATGTCGCTGTGGCTAACTGGAGAGAAATAATGAGGTCCACAACATACTGGCGGAAGAAAAAAAAAAACTCATGGTTGATTGACTCATCTGGGGCACAGATAATTATTGTTTATGTAGAATGATTCATTTGCATTTTACTCCACACGGAAAGAGGTTTTCTCATGGCTCAAGAATTGCATGGGATTCTGTTGGGAAGCTTGAAATTAGATTAGCACCAGAGGTGAATAGATCGATTGGAAGAGCAGGAGGTAAGGGAGCGGTGTCTCCTTACCTTTTTCATCAGAGAGATGAACGCGCGTCTGACATAACTCCTTAGTGTAGTGAGGGTAGAGTACATCATGGGCCCTTAAACAGGGCTGTCAAACCAATATGCACGTTGCTCAACGAGAAACTACTTCCTTGCTCTCCACTTCTTTGCATACAGGCAAAAATAGTCGACCTGAAAGTCACTGTCCGCCAAGCTCACATAACATGAAGTGAGCAATAAGACTTTCTCTCTCACAATTAGAGAGCCATCAAACCCAAGACCTGAAAAAGAAGTTGATGTTGAAGTGATATGTTGCACAACTCGCTGACTACTAGTTCCTTTTGAAGCAAAGCACCTAAGATCCTGGATGTGGCTGCAGGTGTGCCACACCAACCAAGTCCAACCTTCTCAGGTACTTATACAACCCGATTGTGTAGAAACTCATGGGGCGCGTTCGTAAATTCGCTCTGAGAACGCCAGAGCGTGCACGTGACTGCCTCTTGTCCAATCAAATGACTTGGCTCCACTATGACGTTAAACACAGTGTGCACTCCGGCGAATTTACGAACGCGGCCCATGTCATGGCACGGGGGGGGGGGGGGGGGGTAGCACCATAAAGGATAGCGTTATTGATTAGCTACGTATTTGACAGAGACATCTGGGTATACTGTCTAGGCTAGTTCTCTTATTCAACAACTGAACAGCTCAAACAAATGACATGGGCGACATGACACTACCACCGGTTAGACACAACTTTAGCTAGAGAGTAGTTCACTTAGCAACTGCATTGTTTTATTCCAAAGAAAGAAAGCGAATCGACTGTTGAGAACAACATTATGCCTTCTTGATGATGTATCATCAGGCTTGGGGTTTAGCAATGAGAAGACTAGTAAGCATGAACACAAAACGTGGTGATATCATCTGTCATTTCATTTAGAAGTGGTTGGTATATTTAGCTAGCTAGCAAACGATGGCACAAATTAAAAACTCACCATTTTCTCGGACCGTGCACACGACGACGGCAGCGAGTTGGACGTGGGTGCGCTGCAGTGGGACTGTTCTCGGCTAGTTCGCTAGAACATCCAGCTATTTCCGTCTAATCGTGTTCTGGTGAAAAGTAAAGGCCGGTGCTTGGGGGAGAGTCGGGATTAATCGGCGTTATTAATCCACTGGTGCTCTTTCCCATTATTTGCCAGTCCCCCCGTCGTTGTAAGTCCCAAATGTAGGTTTGTTTTGAAGAACTTGGTGGATGACCTCGATTGCGTTGGAGTCAACCCGTCAGCCTGCCTAGCTAGCTGTGTTTGACACCACCGCTGTTTCCTGCACTCTGCGAAGACGAGTTTTACGCAGGAATACAGGATAGTGTAAAATGTACGCAAAGTTCGCTGGATATGTACGTATTTAGCGTTGGCGATGACAGAGGCCGCGTTTGTAAATTCGCTTTAAGAGTTGCCGGAGCGTCCACGTGACTTTCTCTTGTCCAATCAAATTACTTGGTTCCTTTATGAGGTTGAACCCAGTGTGCGCCCCGGTGAATTTACGAACGCGGCCTCTGTTTACATATTTTAATTTCCGGATTTTACGTCACGAATCATGCCGATCATCATCATACGTTTTGTATTGGCTGTCTTGTCAGTAAAAGCTTGAGTAGTGCAGCTTGAGTACCGCAGTAATTGCGGTATTTAGATCTCTCGTTGCTAACCTTGACTAGAACGACTTCTCTTTTTATCTCGTTAGTTTACTGCAGTTCTAACGTGATGGATAGCAGTTGCGTTGCAGTGAGTTAGTTCCTCGAACAGAGCACCAATCCCATGCTAATGACATGGTTGTTTTGAAAGATGGCATGTGTCCTGGACTGAGTGAAGAACTGATTCTGGCATTACGGGCAGCAGACATTACAACTGGTCGGTTTTTTCCCATTGTTCATTCTGGCTTGTAAGACTGGTAGAGAAAAGACGTATGTTTCCAATAATAACGTGGACACATGGTCAGCTCAGTCGAAACAGAACTGCCATCGTCCCATCCCTATGCCTGATTGCCCATGTCGTACGTGGCTGTCTGAACCTTCTGTCTATTTTCTCATTGATTTGTTTTTGTGTTGTTGTTATTTCTTTTCATTTGTTAGTTTTTCAGTTTTTTGTTGCTGGTCTGTGTGTTAGGGTGTGTATGTGTGGAGAGGGTGGGGTTGCTTAAGAAGAGGGTGTAGCCTATATTTTTCTCTTGATCCTGTTTTTAGATGTATAACCCTCTGAAAACGAATAAATATACTTCAGGAAAAAAAAGAAAGAAACATAACTAGCTAGCCAACATGTTCTTTTTGTCTTACAGTGCAGGATCTGGTGTCATCAGATACTGAAGAGCTTGCCCAGAAATGCTCTGTGTCCTATAAGGTAAACACGATCTATCATCATGTGCTGCATCATCATTGATGAACTGTTAGTAGTAGGCAACTGCCAACAATTATTTCAATGACACAAAACAGCGCAGAGTGACTTGGCTTTTAAAACATGGAACATGACAACATGTTGTTATATGGCCACAAACAAATGTATTTCAGGCCCTGCTGGCTGTTCGCCGAGTGCTCCTAGCCCAACACACAGCCTTCCCTGTCTCAGGCGCAGACCTGTATGAAGAGCTGCTTAGTTCAACAGCCATCCTGTCCACTGGCAATCCTAGGTGAGAATCTACACAACACTGCACACTCACAGAGCACTTTATTACAGGGTATCCGCGGTGTCTTGAAAAGTATTAAAAGTTGATAAATCAATGATATAATAATTTTTACAAAGTAAATAAGTATTACAAAGTCATATCACGATTTTATGAGGTCTTGAATTTTTTTGGTATTTTTCTGAATTAGACTCTGTCCAAAGAGTTTGACTCTTAAAAACGTTTAGTTTTATTAAAAAACAAAGATGAACCGGACATTCTGTTGTGATAGTGATATGATAGTGGTCTAGTCTATTGCAAACTAAAACTGTTAAGTTAAGGTGTCACTGATGTAAACGGTTACAGCTCGAAGTGGCGGTGAGGTCTGGAAAAATATTGACAAGGTCTTTAAAAAGTCTTAGAAAGGTATTGAAATTAACCTCAAGATTCCTGTATATACCCTGTGTTAGAAACACCTGTACACCTTCTCATTCATTTAGGTGGTGTAATGGTCTGGGGGAATCTTTTCTTGGCACACTTCCAGCATGATAATGCACCACGTCACAAAGCAAAAGTAGTCATCAAACCCGGGTTTCATGAACATGACAATGAGTTCAGTGTTTAGTAACCTTCCCAGTCCCCAGATCTGAATCCAATCAGAACAACTTGGGGATGTGGTAGAACGGGAGATTCACAGCTTGAAAGGGCACCTGGAAAAATCAGTAGGAATTGCGTGATGCAATCATGTCATCATGGACCAGAATCTGAAAGTAATGTTTCCAACATCTTGTGGAATCATTGCCACGAAGAACTGAGGCTGGTTTAAGAGCAAAGGACGGCCCTTACCCAGTATTAGTATGAGTGTTCCTAATAAAGTGTTCGGTGAGTGTATGTTTCCAATCATAGAGGTGGTCTTTATGAGGGGAAACACAGTTGAATATAGGGGTAAAAAGTGGGGTTGAGGATACTGGAGACGAATGCAGTTTCGAAGCTTAGATCCATTCTTTCTACACATGTAGAATCGTTTTCTGTATGATTGTAATTGCTATGTCTCCACTATGACCTGGAGCAGCGGTTCCCAACCTTTTTGGACTCAAGGCCCATTTAAAAATCTCTAAAGTATTCGCAGCCCACACAGGCATTTTAGGCACGCGTACAATTTGGTGTCTCATAATTTGGTGTCTCATCATTATTCTCTTATTCTTATTGGATATTTAATATGCATCATCATACATACAGTGCAGTAGGCCTAGTGGTATCACACTGAGGATGCATTTTTGAAGGTTTTAAAGAAAAGAATACAGTACCATGAATATTTTTTTTTTAATTAGAATGTTTTTGTAAAAAAAAAAAAAAAAAAATGGTTTGGCGGCCCACTTGCAGTACCCTCGTGGTCCACCAGAGGGCCACGGCCCATAGGTTGGGAATCGCTGATGGAGGGTTGAGCTCCTAGCATGACTTCAGGTTTGGTGAATGATGCTGCGTTCTCCCTCCACAGTCTAGATAAGCTGCTGGACTCTGGCGTTTACACCGGGGAGCTGACAGAGTTGACCGGAGGACCAGGAAGTGGAAAAACACAGGTTGGAACTTCATACGTTTTATTGGGAAAGAGTAGGCTACATCTTGCTAACCAGTACAGTTTTTTGTTGAATGCTCCAATGTCCATGTCTTGCAGCATGACTGTTACATTGTCTTGGCCAACATTGTATGGATAACAATATGAATATTGTTTTCAGGCTTCCCCCAAATCAAGTTGATTCCAGATGTGTGGACTGTGTAGTGTATTGAATGTGTTTTTTTTCTCCTATCGAGCCGCCTAGATGTCTTTTTTGGGGGCGGCTGTGGCGCAGGAGGTAGAGCAGGCGTCTAATGATCGCAAGGTTGGCAGATCTGCAGTTCAAACCCCGGCTGGCCACATGTCGAGGTGTCCTTGGGCAAGACACTGAACCCCAAATTGCTCCCAATGAGCGGGCCGACACCTTGCATGGCAGCTTGCCGCCATTGGTGCGTGAATGTGTGAATGAGAGGCCGTTGTAAAGCGCTTTGGAATAAGGTGCTATATAAGTCAATCCATTTTTACCATTTACCATTTTTTCTTTCAGGTGTGTTTCGGTGTAGCAGTGAATCTGTCGTACCAGCTGAAACAGAGGGTGGTCTACATCGACTCCACCGGGGGGCTGTCTGCTAGTCGTTTGCTTCAGATGCTACGAGCCAAGTCATGCAATTCGGAAGAACAGGTGACGTAAAAAGATTTGCATAAGCTCTGTATCAATTAAAACGTGTGAGTTCCAGATACGGTTCAAACAAGTCACTACACGGCAACGGCGTGTTCTTTTCCCAGATGGAGGCTCTTCAGAGAATTCAGGTCTTTCAAGTGTTTGATATCTTCTCTCTGCTCGGATGTCTGCACGGCCTTTGTAGCGGCGGGCTCCAGCAGGTATGTGACACGGGACGGGTGTTTTTTATTTCCAGAAATGTTCACAAACACACCGACCGCACGTCTCCGTTATGTCCCAGGCCTCTGCCGGCGGGGGCTCAGTCAAAGCCGTGATCGTGGATTCGGTATCGGCCGTTATCTTTCCCACGCTGGGAGGCAAACAAAAGGAAGGTAATAAATGAGACACTGATCATATATCCAAGTCACACATTATCCTCTCTCCAAAAAGGGGACAGTAAAACTATTTGATTGTATCGATCACAAATTGGGTCATCAGATGCGACACTAACATTACTTCAAAATGAAGATGCTCGTATTTAAGTAGCATTAGTGTTGTGTCCCTAACCCTAAGATCCCCACTATTACCAAACTAAATGTAAACTGACCTTTTACCGTAGAGCTAAGTCAATACGACATAATCTGCATTTTTATTCACCGCTTCAGTAGGATGTAGTTATTTACCTACTTATTTATTTCATTGCTTTCTAGGCATGTCCTTGATGATGCAAGTTGCAGGAGTGTTAAAGACGATAGCCAAGGACTTCAATGTAGCTTCTCTGGTAAGGATGGTACTTTGTTTCTAATTACAGGTGAGTGGTCTACCCCCTATCTGTCAATCTGCAACCTGTCTGTAGGTCTACCCCACCCCGTTTATGGTTATGGGGGCATATCTGTAGGAACACGCCCCATTGCCGCTTGCGGTTATATTCACATTTGTGACTGTTCTAACCTATGGTATGTGTGCCCGTGTAGGTGACTAACCATGTGACCAGGGACGGCAGTGGGGGGGTGATAGCAGGACTGGGTCTGTCCTGGAGTCACGTCCCCAGAACCAGGGTTCTGCTGCAGCATGTGGAGAGGTCGGGCGCCCCTGGCTCTAGTTTACGCACCGCAACTTTAATCAAGTCGTCTCGGCAGGTATGACGACGCTGCTGCAGGGTTGAGCTTGGTTTAGGCTGGTCACTCTACAGTAGCGGTTCCCAACCTTTTTGGACTCAAGTTCCACTTAAAAATCTCAGTATTTGCGGCCCACACAGGCATTTTACACACACGTAAAAGATTTTTGGTGTCTCATCATTATTTTCTAGGAGTTCCTATCTATCGGTATCACACTGATGAGGCATTTTTGAAGGTTTTAAAGAAAGAAATACAGTACCATGCATGTATTTTTTTTTATTAAAACGTTTTCTGGCCATATGGCGGCCCACTTGCAGTACTCTCGCGGACCATCAGAGGGCCGCGGCCCATAGGTTGGGAATCGCTGCTCTACAGTAGGGAAATGTGTGCGTCGATATTAAACAGTTGTGTACTCACCACCCCAGTAGTATCTCAGCTAAAGGAAAATCCAGGCTTAATTTTTGTAAGTAAGATAAGTAAAATTTCAAAAGAATGGGGTAGTGGTGGTCTAGTGGATAGTGTGTTGGACTTCCGATCGGAAGGTTGTGAGTTCAAATCCCGCCTGAAACCACACCACTACTAGTGTGCCCTTGAGTAAGGCACTTAGCCCTCAGTTACTCCAGGGGGACTGTCCCTGTAATTCGTAATTGTAAGTCGCTTTGGATAAAAGCGTCTGCTAAATGGCAAAATTAAATTAAATTAAATATCAAGCGCATTTACTTCCAAGTTCAGAATGAACTACGGATTCAGAATGAAAGACATTAGTGAGGTACGTTAACAGGAGCTACGTTTATATTTGCTTTCGTTCTCCCTTAGCCTTGTCATCTCAAAGAAGAGTTTGACCTGCAGTGCTGGGGCAGGTCTGAAGATGGAGCGTCTGATCGCTCAGGACAGAGGAAGCTGGAGAAGTGAAGTAGATCTGACTGATCTAGTTTGAGAGGTTTTCTAAGTGGCTAAATGACTTGAGTATGTTACTTGTATACAGCTTTCACTGAATGGAGTGTCAACGTTATTATAGTGTTTCAACAATAAAAATCAAGTGATATTCAAAGGTGGTAACTTCAAAGTCATATTTTCTTGAAAGAAAAAAGATTTAATATCCCCTCCTGAATGGGAGAAATAAATTGCACATTTCAGAATGTATTGAAACCGGTTTATTTTACACATTGGCACATGAAAAGTATGTTCTTTGAGTTAAAGGATATTCCTGATATTAGACTGATCTGTCTGTCTCTGGTATACAAAATAAACCACTGTGTCATACAAACACACAACATCATCTGTGTCATACAAACACACCACATCATCTGTGGTGAAAAAAAGAAATCTTGAAATCACACATCTTGCTTTTTACGTGTTTTGAATTGTTCAAGGAAGGATATTCCCTCTCCTATGGCAAAGGCTAGTTTCATGATTCATATTATCAGACTTGTCCAAATGACTGACAAAGAGCAGCTACTTTCTTTGACCGGCTAAACTACTTTACAACTCTTACTAATTAAGAAAAAAAATAGTGTATCTGTCTACACTACAAAC
Source organism: Nansenia antarctica (assembly GCF_963989245.1). Classification (NCBI taxonomy): domain Eukaryota; kingdom Metazoa; phylum Chordata; class Actinopteri; order Argentiniformes; family Microstomatidae; genus Nansenia; species Nansenia antarctica. Next base: position 29,971,578 of record NC_137689.1, on the reverse strand, counting down.
TTCTCATTCAAATAAACCTATTATTTGGAGTGAGAGTATGTCAGTCTAAATGGGGATACGGTGGACTTCAATGATTCTCACTGATCCACGACCACACCCTGGGCTCACAACATTATTGCAGACCAAAAAGCCACTTCATCATCTTCAACAACGTTAGTCCAGTCGGGACACAAAAAAAGACAGGAAATCAAATAAATAGAAAGATCCATGGATTAAAAAAAAGTAAGGAAGCCCATAATCAGATACTGTATTTATCCCCCTGTGTGGTAGTTACATTATTCCAAAACTTTATGATACCATACCCCAATACCCCATACATCTGCTTCTGTGTCCACATGTGGCTCCATGATTCAGAAACAACATTCAAACAAGTTCATATGGTTCTAAGCATACGTTGCCTATATTTCGATTCAAGTTCAGTGGGGGGGGGGTTATTGGTGTAATGGTCCATTGTTTGTATAACAGCACACCAGTTTCCAAGGAAACGCATCGAGAAACAAAACGCAGTACTGTAAAAAAAAAAAAAAAAAAAAAGGGTGAACGGTCCTATCAGCAGGGGGGTACTACTCTCCTCTTGCGGATACACTCCCAGATCCAGTTGGAGGTGACTCTCTGGGCGTGGCTGTCATCCTCGGGCGTGGCCAGGGTGTGTGTGGCCTGGGCGGCCTCGTAGTCCAGGACCAGGTCTCCGTCGTACGCCACGAAGTAGCGCCGCAGCTTCTCAAAGTCCTGGACCGAGTCTGGCAGGAAGAGCTTCACCCCGCTGAAGATGTCCAGCAACATCTGAGGAGGAGGGGGGTGGGAGGTAGGAGGGGGAGGGGGGTGAGAACATTTTCATACAGCAGAAAGCAAGTGGGTAGCATTCCCCGTTTATTTGGGTTTTTTAAATCGCCATGCGATCAACTTGTCAGTCAATTGTTGAGTGAACGTGGTATTTAACGCTCTAGGCAAGGGGTCGGCCATAGACGGCTCACTACATCAACTATGACATCTACCCTCCTCAAACCCTCACTACATCAACTATGACATGTACCCTCCTCAAACCCTCACTACATCAACTATGACATCTACCCTCCTCAAACCCTCACTACATCAACTATGACATCTACCCTCCTCAAACCCTCACTACATCAACTATGACATCTACCCTCCTCAAACCCTCACTACATCAACTATGACATCTACCCTCCTCAAACCCTCACTACATCAACTATGCACCCTCTTGGATTGTCAACATGACCCATATTCACTGTGGAATCTTTCAAATATTAATCTGGAGCTCTTAGGCTGGGTTGCACCAACCTGGTTTAAAACTAAACCTGGTTTAAACCTGGATTAAATCAAGTCTGTTGCACCAGTAATTTTAAACCTAGTTTAATCCTGGATTAGCAATTATATTTAAACCACCCCTGGAGGAGGTTTATGTTAGGTTTATTTCAGTTTTAATGACAACATGGCTGCATATCTTCGCTGGATGAGAATAAAGGAAAGAGTTTCTCGCAGGAAAATTCAAGACAGATTAAACCCAATTGAATTTTATTACATTTTAATTGTAATAATAATTTTATTGTGATATCATTTGTGACTGCTCCTGGTGTTTCTGGACACCTCTCGGAAATGAGAAAGACGTCAAATTCGTCTTTATTTTTTTTTTTTTTTTTTTTCAGATTTTCGTTTTTTTAGCTAACATTCAACTCGAAGATGTGAAGTACCCACTCGTTATTTTTCCGAACAGTTTTACGTTCATTAAATAAGTGTAATCTATAACACAATGACTTCGTTTCTTGTTGTTTGATGGGGATTCATTATCTTTGATGGGGATTTTATGTGCTTAGTGATTTCCGGTGTAGCAACTTTCAAATACTCATGTCGTCTTCAATTTGTTTCCGATTTCAATGTATGATGCATCATTTGAAAGCTTACAATCTGTAGTTTAAGCACATGTAAAAAACTGAAAAATGATTTCGCCTACAGGTAGCCCTTTTCATTGGGCTGTGTCACATTTTATAGTGATATAAAGTGAATAATTCAATTGTGAGTTTTCCCAATGGTATAGCTTTACAAAATGCTGTTTACTGTCATATACCTCAATGGGAAGGTTGCACCAGCTATCAAGCATGGAAGTGAGAGGAACTCTCAAACGCCCTCCAGCATGTCTACTACCTACATGGATTGTACAGTATTCAGAACCATCTTCAAACCAATATGAATAATGAATACACCAACCAAATAATGTGATTGATTTAGCTGTTCATATTATAGGGTCTGATATCTATTTCATATGCAATGTCCTGTCCTTTTTACACATACTCAGTATTTTGTTTCCCTCAAAAGTAACACTGCATTGATACTAATTCATATTACACCTCTTGGAAGAGGAAAGGGAAAGAAGAAAGAAAACATAGACAAGGGTACAGTTATATTTTGTGTGCCCTTGTAAATGGAAAATTGTCAGTGTGAAATAGCGCTAATGGTACAGGGTAGAGTGGTAACAAAACTGCTCCGTGTTTTATTTTAGATTCAATGCATGACATTGAGCCATGGTGACAGAATCAATCAAGTTTATTGTTCCATCCCATTATACAAGTATCTTTTTGGAGTTCACTAGACTAGTCCACAGTGTGCAGAATTGTCAGCAGAGTGTCATAGGTATATAATACCATGCCATCTACCGCATCGCGCAAGCCTACCACCCGGCAATCACTCGCAAAAAGCTCCGCTAGCACCATCGGTGGTCGGTGAAAAGCCGACGTGACCGTGCAGCACGACCACTGCAGCCCCGCAGAGGCGGTGGTGCCAGTCGGCCAGCAGAGGTGGAGGAGCGGAGTGAACGGGCAGGTGTATGGAGGCTGATCATTGCTTGCATGTAGCAAGGGACAGTTCCTTTGCTGCCGGGTAGGCGAGCACACAGGGCTGCAGTGGTCGTGCTGCACGGTCACGTCGGCTTTTCACCGACCACCGATGGTGCTAGCGAGTTTTTTGCGGGTGGTAGGCTTGCGCGATGCGGTAGATGGCATGGTATATTATTATACTTTTGATACTTTGCTGACAATTCTGCACACTGTGGACTTGTGAACTCCAAAAAGATAGGCCTACTTGTATGTAGGATGTAACAATAAACTTGACTGATTCTGTGACCATGGCTTAATGTCATGCATTGAGTCTAATGCGAGCTGCTATGGGGAGCCGGTGATGGGCGCGGAGGAGAGGGGGACTTCGGGGAGGTTGAACACCAGACGGACGGTAGCATCCTGGATGAGCTGCAGAGGTCTTATGATACCTTTGATAAGTAAGTAAGTAAGCTAGCTAGCTAGCCAGCTATGACTGGAAACAAATGAGTATCCAGTTATGGAATTTATCACCACTTTGGCTGATGTGATGATGTGACGTGGCTTTATTTGGCTAGTCACCTCGTAACATTCGCGTAGCGAAATTAGCATGCTAGCAGCTGTTTTAATATAAAATGGTCATGCCAAGATAAAAGCTATAGCTGACTAGTGAGCCCGCATCAACCTTAATGCTATTTAAGTGTGAGATGCTATCTATCATTTATCTAGGGCCATATTTATCTAGCCAACATATATATTTTTTTTTACATTTCGTCTGAATCCAAGATGGCGGACACTGAAAATAAATTAATCCTGGTTTAAACCAGGTTTAACTAATCCAGGATTAAAATGATGATGTGCAACGCGTCTCTGATTAACTTTAAACCTAGTTTAAGCCTGGATTTACTAAGCCTGGATTAACTCTAAACCAGGATTAGTTTAAACCAGGTTGGTGCAACCCAGCCTTAGAGTAATAACACTAACTGCTTAACAGCTTTATAGCGGGTTGTAAAATAATGGTTTACTAAAGGAAATACCTGCTTCACAGTACCTGGTTAACACCAGGTAGTAAAATAAAGGTTTACTACAGTAAATACCTTGTCGTTGTTGTGTTGTAACAGTGAGGAGGCTGTGGTCTTGGGTTTGCTTTGTCCATTGCTGTGTACTGTGGTTTCTACCATCTCTTTTTTCACCTGGAAGGAATAGGAGCTCAGTTGAATAATAATAAATACATTACATTTGTGTAGCACTTTCTCATGGACTCAAAGCACTTTACATGTAAACAAATGTGAAAATAAAAATATAGGACAATCACAGAACATGTTTATGTTGATTTTATTTTGCACACATTTAGAAGGTACACAGTTGACTGAGAACACAATAAATAAACTGTGCAGGAGGAGGAGGCAAGAAAACCCAGAAGGCTGATGTGGCGCCTCCGCCTAATAATCGCCAAGAGTGTTATAAAGAACACAACAATAACATACAGAAACATAACACACGTACATAAGAGTGATGGCCAACTAGTACGGTAATAATAATACTAGTACTAGCCAAAATACAAATCAAACAGCAATACCAAAGTAAAAAAATAACATGTGAATGTGTGATGATGTGCATGCATACAGCCCTGGACATGAAATGCCTACCTGAACGGAAGGCAGGAGGTGACATAACTAGAATGGTCCAACATGTAGTCCTTTGACGCTCCTAATGTTGTGCGGGTTTATGTGGATGTGTGATGCTGTCCCTTTAACTTGATGCTGTGACTGTAAGTGGAGGAGGTGTGGAGATGTACGTATGTTTTTACTCTTTTAACTGTGCTGGAATTTTGGATGTGTGCAGCTGTCTGTCGTGTGTGTTCTTTGTTTTTAACATATAACCTGATTTCTTTTCAGCCCCTCCACCCCCACCCCCCCACCCCCCAAGAGGCTTTTGTCTTTTGCCAGGCCGCCAATGTAAATAAGAATTAGTTCTTATTGGCCCTGCCTGGTTAAATAAAGGTTAAATAAATACAATTTAAAAATCCTTTATGGACACATTGCCAAACATATAAGTCCAGTTGGTAGGTGTGTCTCTTACCTTCTTTGCGATGGGCTCTTCTGCTGGGAGTTTCCTCTTTGTTGCTGGGGATGGTGATTTGGGCTCTTTTTTCACAGCCTTTGCTTTGGGGGTGTTGTTGTTGCCTGAGTGTAAAGGAATGGAATATAGTTCACAATTAGGGCTGGGTTCAAAAAATCGATTTCCCGATTCTGAATCGATCTTCATTGAATGAGCGATTTATCGATTCATAAATCCCGAGATCGATCTTTTTTTTTTTTTTTTTTGCTTGCAGCTTCAACCCGCAACGAGATCTCGCGCTACAAGAATTTATCATATCTCACGCAACGAGAGGTCTCAACACTAAAATCTAAAAACATGGCGATGGCAGGGACACTCAAGTCACCACCAGGCTTAAAGTCAGATGTCTGGGTGCATTTTGGATTAGCAAAATGTTGGCCAATGATGTTCATTTATGTTCCAATAAAAAGTACATTCATGTAACTGCTTTGGAGTCAATTCTTAATGTAAACATTGATATGTTTAACAATGCTACATGTTATAGGGTTCCTTGAACCATTTATAGCATTAGTTCTGAGAATCTCTTTCATATTCAAGCAAAAAATGTATATTGTAACTAGATCGAATCGGAATCGAATCGAATCGAATCGAATCGTGAATCGAATCGAATCGTGAGCTCACTGAGCTGGTGAATCGGAATCGAATCGTTTTGGGAAATCAGTGGCGATACCCAGCCCTATTCACAATACAGTTCACCCAGATTCAACATCAACTTTAGATCTGTCCCAAATTACTGGTACCCGTTTAATTGAAGATGTACTGTCCCCCCGCAATGAAATCAGGGAGGGGGACCATGACTCGGTCTCTGTTCGTCTGTATGTCACAATATTCGGTCTGTTTATTTGGGAGTAAGATTTTGGAAGTGAAGTCTGTTATGCGGCAGACTTGTGTAATTAAGCAATATCACACTGGAGGTTGTGCTGTTATACTGAATATCAGCATGGCTGTGATTGGGTCGTAGGTCAGGACCGAAGACAATCACAGCCGTGCTGATATTCAGTATAACAGCATGACCTCGAGTGTGATATTGCTTTTATACAACAGTTCTACAGCGCAATTTATTGATTTGTTTGTTTATTTAATCATTTATTTTGGCTCCGTCGACAAAAGATAGCCCCGCAACTGGACTGTTGCCTAGTAACCTGAACACAAACATCTGCAGGCTAGCTACTTTGTATTAACGGTCATTTCGGAGTGATATATAGTTAAAAGTCCCAGTGCTGTTATACTGTATATCAGCACTCATGGAATGCCTCTTGTCCAATCAAATTACTTGGTCGGAACTAACTGTTGTGTAATCTGGGTTTAAAGCCAGTCAACAACTGTGAACCAGCCAAGCCCCGTACATGTGACTCTCCTGATAACTCTGGAGGATGGGTAGGGGTTACTCACTGGTCTTGCTTGGGGCAGCCGGTCTGAGGGGGGTGGCGGGGGGGGGGCTGCCCTCGCTGTCCCCTCCTGACGAGCCCTTGTCGTCGTTGTCTTTGGACGGCCCTGCCGTCACCTCGAAGTCACAGTTCTCTTTTGAGATGCGGTACAACTCCTGAGAAGAGAACCAAACCAGATTTAGGGCAAAAGAGTGAAGACACAGAAAGCACACAATCAGTAAACAATCGCCTCTGTGTGTGTGTGTCCTGAGGACATAAACATGGCCCATTACAAAATGTACACTAATTACTTATCCAGAACCAGAAGGGTACCAAATAGGGGGCAACAGAAGGTGAGATCAGACATATGTCATCATGTATAGTGTATATATATATATATATATAGTGGTATATAATGTATCCGTTCCCTACTCTCAGCTGTGGCAGGTTGGTGGCGCTCTTCCAGTCCTTATCGTCACGGATACGGGTGCAGCGCGGGAAGCGGATGGAGATGCCGTCTGCTGTGTGCATCTCTGACTTGGAGAACTCTGCTCCTGTGATCTCCCACACCGGCGCTTTCTGACCAGGACACAATGTGGACACAGTCAGTTAGGCCAAAAGGCAGACACTTTTATTTCTATAGCACTTTTCCTGCAAACGTTGCAGCTCAAAGTGCTCCAGTCATTATATAGATCATCATTTAATTATTTAGTCATTTAAAGGCAGTATAAAAAAGATGGGTTTTCAGTCTTGACTTGAACATATTTGCATCCCTAATGTAAACTGGCAGTGCATTCCACAATCTGGGTGCATGAAATAAGAATGCAGCCTCACCAAATCTCTTCTTTTGTAAACCAGCTAAGACCGATTCTCGTTAACAAAGAGGCATTACAATTCCGTACAATTATAGCGACACTAGGGATTTCATTTTGAATAATGTGCATTATAAATCAGAAAAAGCCAATATATCTCCCCCCGCCCCCCCGCAAATATATAATAATGACTGGAAAGATTATTTTATCTCTATAACCCAGCGCTTAATTCAAAAGCCTGAGGAGCCTGTTGATTTTACACTGATTTTGCCCTTGAATAGACCCAACGGGAACGTCTGGTATTAAAGCCTTAAATCTCACCTCAGGATTACGGATAATGAAATCAGGATAATAGTTCTTGATGATTTTCATCCAACCAGGGATTTTGCTAGGCTCCTGGGGGAAGAGACACACACACACACACACTCAAAGAAGATTCCTCACACAGACAGTATCAGAGACACACACACACACATAGACAGCATCAAACACAGACACACAGACAGCATCACAGTAGGGATGGACGGTTTTTCCGTTATACCGAAAACCGGGGTTTTATCAAAACCGGGGTTTTATCAAAACCGTCTGAAACCGTTTTTTCTTATATTTGTGAAACTAAGTAGCCTAAATGCAGGGCTTAAAGTGGGAAAAAATCCTGTGCCTGAAACTTTTTCTTGGGGAGGGGGGTCACAGTTTGAGATATTGGGAGAGCGGGTACAGAAGACAGCTTCTTGTCTCAATGTTTAAATGCATTAATACTATTTTATAGTCAATACAAAATATATGTCTCAATGTTAAAATGCATTAATACTTTAAATGAATGTGCAACAATACTATGTGCAATATGACAACCCTTGTGTACATAAGGTTCAGATATAGGAAAAGTTAGGATATTTATAGCATAGCATAGAGTACAGCACAGTGTTTTATTGTATAGTATAGTATTATAGTAGATAGTGTACATAGCCTTTATTTATGTAAACCAGCTCTTTTCCCTTTTTTATTTTACCCTTGGCCCTCATGTTTTTAGTCTTTTTCCAAGCACCTACTCCTAAATTTCATTGTATGGTACCTGTACTGTATTACAGTTTTTCTCAATTGCTAAAACACATTTCACAAAACTTTCCTCCATTTTCCCAAAACTATAAACACAACACACTTTTCTAAAGCTACATAAGCAAAACCACACCTTCTCTCTTCAAAACTCAAACTCAAACCCTACCCCTAATCCTAACCCTAACCTTACTGTAACCCTAGCACCTAACCCTAACCCTAGTTTTCCCACATGTATGATAGTCATGCATAAAAATAAATCTGCGCTCCCTGTCTAACGTTATATCTAACATTACATATTTTACATTACAGTAAGGCTGATTTTGCATGATAGTCATGCATTTTTAGATATCTATTTCCCCCCTTTAAATGGCATATGATGTCATGTTTACTAAAGTTCAGCCGCGAAGTTGTTGCACTGTTGTCCTATCGAGTTTTACGTAAATAAAGGTTTGAAAAATGTTACCGTATTCCCACATGTACCGTAACATGTACAATACTGTACTGTATCACAACTCAATGCAAACACTACAGAGGATCCATTACACACAACAATACTCACTGAAAACAATGTTCAGGGTGTGATGTTTTTTTATTTATTTATGGAACTATACCACACACACACACACACACACACACACACACACACACACCACAATCATTTGCAACAAGTGTCTTGAATTTTTAGTCGTTATGTTTAATGAATGAAGCCAGGTGTGTTCATTGTGTTAAAATGTTGCTGACTGTGGCAAGCATTTTGCGTCACATGAGCTTTAATTTGAGAATTTGACATTTTGAGCAGAGTTTTTTGCAACTTGTGTTTTAGCAAGACAAAATGTGTTTAGATTTATGAGAAAAGGAGGATTGTGTTTTGTGAATTGTGTCTTCATGTGAAATGTGTTTATGGTTTTGGCAAATGGGAGCTAGTTTTATTAAATGTGTTTAGAGAACTGGTCATTTGGTTTAGAGAATTGGCTTTTGTGTTTTAGCAATTGGGAAAAACTGTAATGACAATAAAGACCATTCATTCATTCATAATACTGTTTTATACTTAATTTAAAAAAAATATGTAGATGTCTTTAAAAGGCCAAACTGATTGCATCACTTATTAAGCCACTATCACTATAACAATACAGAATAACATATATACATGTCAAACTGATGACTTATTAAGCCACTATCACTTATATTCTCCTTCGTGGCACCACGTCCCATAAGGCTTCCCGTCACTACTCAGGGTTTTTCCTGGCTCAAAATGAGGCGGAGGTGGTACCAGTGGTGTTTGACATCGGGGGGGACCCA